>NW_024062659.1:712958-1425917 GCF_006381635.1 Hibiscus syriacus
ATTGATTTTCCCAATGTAATTCATTTTCCTAGTTCCTTTGTATTTTCTGTAAAATATTTTACTATCTGATTTTCAGTAAAACATTTTCATAATTTTTCACTTAAGAGAATAAACACTCAAATATTATTTTATTTATTTAATATTAATTTAATAATTTAATATTTTTAACAAAGTATTAATTATTAAAATACTTAATAGTATTATAATATAATTTTTAATAATATTATATTTTTAATATTATATTAATATATACTCAGATATATTATAATAATATATGATATTATATTTTAATTTAATTTAATTTAATTTAATTTAATTTAATTTAGTATTATATAATAAATTATTAATATAATTAATATTATATATTATTTTTATAAATATAATATTATTAAATTATTAATAATGATTATATTAATTTATGCATTTCATATTAATATAATAATTTAGTATTATATTAATAAAATATTAATAATTAAAATTACATGTGTTCAAACGGTTAATTCGATCATCTATCGAATTGAATTATCATTAACCTAATTAACTGAACATTTTTCTTTAATTGTTAATCAAATTGATTTTTTTGGAAATATTAATCAAACCGAACTTTATTCATTTTATGTAAATTATTTTCTATAAAATTAATTATAGTGTATCTAGCAATTAGTGAAAATGAACCAACATGGGTTGGTTCAAGTGGTAAGCAATTTGATATAGCTTAAGTAAGGTCTCATGTTCGATTCCTTCATGTATTTAAAAAAACCAAAATCCCTACCCACCAAAGCCAAATGTACGACCCGAGTTAATCCATATTAGTCAAAACGAAGCCTTGAAATTGGAGGGCAACCAAAAAAATTAGTGAAAATGTTTTACACTATCATCAAAATACGTAAAATAGTTTTCGAAAACTTTTTTCCAAAAAATAATTCATTTTACGTAAAACAATTTTCAGATAATCAATTTTTTCAGAAAATCAATTATAGTATATCAAACATACCTTTAGTTCAGTTGATACGATTGTTATTGTAATATTCAAGAGAACGTGAATTTAAATATGCTTAAATATATATATAACTTTGTGGTTTAAAAATAAAAATTGATTTTTTTAATTTAAATAACTTAAAATTGTATAAACAAATAAGTACATTCAATTAGATAAATACCGTACCATTGACCAAAACAAAGTAAACGTTGTACAATAATTTACTATCATTAATGAATAAATTAATAATCCTTTCTTTGTAATTTATAGATCATTTGTAATTTCAACATAATTCATCTTACATATCATTTGTAATTGAGAAATCACATGGATATTTTTAGAAAGATAATAATAAAAATATTTATTTATTTAAAAAAAACTAGTCTATCAATTAGTGCATGGAGGGTGGGTATGGACGTGCATTTTAAAATAATAATAATAATAATAATGAAAAAATCAGTCAAAATATTGATAAACAATAACATTACAACTGGAATAAATAATAAATATCGTAATATACTTCCAAATTTAAAAAATAATTATAATTAACAAAAAATATGAATTTAAAATAACTCAGAAGGGAAAATTAGAAGTAGTTGTTAGGGTTATGCGTTGGATTTAAAATAATCGTATTGTTCAATTTGAATTACATTATTATTATTATTTCATTAATAAAATATATTTTTAGTTAAAATTTAGGGTAAGATACACAAATGATCCTTCGATTATAGGGTGCTACTTTAATAAGTCCTTACACTATTAAAAGTTACACAATGGTCTTCTGACTATAGATTGTTATTTTGCTGAGTCCCTTGACTATTAAAATTACAAAAATGTCACCCGACTTTTCATTATGTTTCAAACTCGTCCTTTTTCGTTAAAAAATTGAAGGTATCTTAAGTTGAACGTTAAAATGTTGATTGTGATATAATAAAATCTTATCATGTAATCTCAAACGAGTATCATATCTCAGTCATCATGCTAAAGTCCAACTTAGACAACCATCAATTTTTTAACGAAAAATGACGACTTTAGAACATAATGAATAGTCAGATGATCATTTTGTAACTTTAATAGTAAAAAAACTTAATAAAACAACATTATATAGTGAGATTAACATTTTATATTTTTAATAGTCGATATTTAGTAATGAAAAGACTAGAAATGGAATAAAGCATTTTGGAAAGTGTAGAAATGGGTCTTAAAGGGCGAATGGAAATCAAGCTTTTTGTTTAAATATTATAGCCGATAAAGAGGTGTCGTGTGGAGTGCACACTTCAAATATGCTACGTTGGGGATGAATCTCTTTGCCCACTTTCGTGTGGGAACTGCACTTTCTTTATATTTATATAAAAATATTAGATTCGCCTACGTAATATAAAACAATTTTAATTTTACAGAAATTTAAGACTATTAGATGAATGAAAATATATAGTTGAGATTAACAGTAGGAGATGAGAAAATATTCATTGAAAAAAATAAAAAAAATAATCTCAATCATTTATTATTACTCATCAAACTATCTTAGATTCATATAAAACTAAAAGAGTTCTACGTAAGTGAACTCTAACTCTATATATATAATTCTTTAGGTTTCTATATAAATAATTAAATTTATGAATATGATTATTGTAACGAAGAAATCTTAATATATGAAATCGATTTTAATAACAATTTTAATGTAATGAAAAAAATCAGTGTAACCTAATATTTAGTGGCTTGGCCAAATTAATTGACATGGCTGACATTAAATATTAGGAGAGTGTGCCCTCCACACTCTTTTATCTAGGACCTTAGTGGACATTGTTTTCAGCATCAACCCATTCACACCATTCCACAAATTTGTCTATAAATTCTCTTTATCAAAGGCGTGTGTACTCCTCAAGCCTTCTCATCTCACATATTATTACTTACTATCGTCTCTATATTCTTTCTTTTGATCATCATGGCTGCCCCTCAAGCTCTTCAACTTTCATCGCTTGATAATGACGTCATCGACTCCGAAGAAAATCATGTCCATGAGCCTGCCGTTGATGAATTTGATTACTCTCAGAGAGGACAATGGCTCCGAGCTGCCGTTTTGGGTGCCAACGATGGGTTGGTCTCCGTTGCGTCACTAATGATGGGTGTTGGCTCGGTTAAACAAGACGTCAAGGCTATGATCATAGCCGGTTTTGCGGGTTTGGTCGCCGGAGCTTGTAGCATGGCGATCGGAGAGTTCGTATCCGTATGCACCCAAAGGGACGTGGAGATAGCTCAGATGAAGAGAGAGAAGCGGAAGGGATCATCGGGGAGTGGAAATGATGAGAAACTACCGAATCCTTCTCAAGCTGCCCTGGCGTCGGCTTTGGCTTTTGCTGTTGGTGCGGTGGTTCCGTTACTGGCTGCTGCTTTTATAAGGCAGCGTGCGGTGCGGATTGCGGTGGTGGCGGCGGCGGCTACCGTGGCTTTGGTGGTGTTTGGAGTGGTGGGGGCTTTGCTTGGTGGAACTCCGGTGGGGAAATCTAGTGCCAGGGTGGTGGTCGGTGGATGGATGGCGATGGGGGCTACTTTTGGGCTCACCAAGCTCATTGGCTCCGGTCATGAGATGCAAATTTGATTTTCTTTTCTGTAAAATTTATTTTCTTACGTGTTTAATGGTTAGTTTCATGTTTTAAAGATAAATTTACGTTGAGGGCATATAAAAATATTTGAATTCTAAGACGAGCACGCACCGTAAATAAGCTTTGCATCCCCCTATGCTTGCTGAGTAATTATATATAAAGAGTAAAAGATGAAGCTTGTGTTCGATTATAAAGAGAAAGCTGGTTGTGTCAGACTGTCACGCCCCTAATTGTTTGATTAATTAATTATTATTGGACCAAACTGCTAAATTTTGGAGACTTTGGGTGGTTTCACAACTTTTCCACTCAGTTTAGGACCTTGGATCATTGTTTTGAAAACTGGACCGGTTCAACCGGAAATCGCTATCTAATCTGGTCCATTATACCCTGGTTGAACCGGTTTTAGTGAACCGTAAGGAATCGTTCGAACCGGATCGGACCGTGAACCGGTTCAACCTAATTTTTTTTAATTTTTATTTAATTCTTTAAATAATTATGACGTCGTCCGGTTCTTACGACCGATCTGACCGGTTCGATCGGTTCAACCAATGAACCGGTAGCATGACCGGTTGAACCAATGAACCGATAGCACGATCGGTTCACTGACCTGTCCGGTTCTGAAAACCATGCCTTGGATCGAATTTAACCATTATGTTTTGTTTAAAAAAAAGGAAGAGATTTGAGACGAGTGGGGCTCAAACTACTTCATTTTGGAAGAATGTTGGAGCCTATACCTACTCTGCCAAATTACTGTTAAGATGCCTAGTAAAATAATAAAATTTGTCCCCTCTTCTCATCATTGGAATTCCGGCCACCCTTCTCCCGTCGATCTTGGGGTGCACCATTACCATTGACGACTTCGTCCCCTCATCGCGATCAAAATTTGACCGACGACACTACGTAAATTGTTGTCGTTCGCCGTGAAAAGCTACTTGAAGCCTCGTCAAAGTTTTAAGCCATCACATCGGTTTTTCTCATTTTCGTGCCGATTTCGACGTCTATTTATGACATCGTCGGTGCCATTGGGTTCAGCTCAGTGTTTCACGTCGATCGGTGTTCCTTCTACTTCCATCGTCGTCGTCTTCGCCATCAAGATGAGTGAGCAAATAAAGTGTTCGACCGTTCTCGGAGGCACGTTTTCATCGTTCTTCGCTGCTTTTCGTCGTGAAACGATGATTGCACAAGACTTATGAGCCAACGATCTACCGATCTGGAAAGTTTCTTCGTCATCTAACCACCAGAGATGTAGCACGCGCCCCACGCTCTGCCGCCTACGTGTGGACTTCATCGTTGCATAGGGATTTCCAGAATCGATCTAAACCGGTTCAGACTGGTCGAACCAGTATGGTCTGTGGTGAACCGAGTTGAGCCACTTAGAGTCTATTTTTGGGGTATGTTTCGCCAAATTCGAACTTGATAAGTTGTTTTTCAACGTTTTATCTATCGATTTGATCTGATTTCCACGTTTAAGTTATGTTTGTGATACAATTTGTTTTGCCATGTATCCAAGATATTTTGGGACGTTAAATTCAAGCTCGAAAGAGATAGAATTGAGTCAAATTGGTCGATCGATATGGCTCAAAAATTGAGGTAATACTTTAATACATTTTGAATGTTTTATGGTACTCGTTGATAATTGGTAAATGCATGAATGAAAATGATTAGCCATGTGCTTATCGATAATTGTTTTGAAACTTGTACTATAAACGCTAAAAAGGCAGGAAACCGAATAAGACTCAGACTCGTGTAAGGAACTAGAAAACTAATAAGAATTAATTTCAAGTTCGGTAATTAATTGGAAATTCGATTGGCCTTAGAATCCTTAAAATTCTGATTATTTTCGTTAAAATTTTTAATGTCAAAAATGCTTGGATAAGAAATTACGAAAATACTTTTATGATGTAAAAAGACAATGATTGTCCTCGAAACTAAAATAACCCTAAAAAGTTATACTTGACTCGATAAAACTATTGAATTCACATGTTAAGTGCTTGTTTTGGATAGAAAAATTCATACAATTGATTTTAATCTCCGAGATGAAAAAAGACTTAGAATTTCGATTCTTGAATACTCACTTGAAGATTAGTTTACGGATGTAATACATACGATAGAATTGGATGAAATAACTAAAATACCCTTGAAATGAAAAAGCGACATGGATCTCCTTGATAGTGAAAATGACCTAAGAATTCATTCTTGACTTAGAACTACGAATTCATATATTAAATTTATAATCTGATGGGAAAATTCTAATAATCAATTCCTAGTCTTAGAGATCGCAACATACTCGAAAGTTTTGATTTTAGAATAAATATCTGAAGACTAATTTATTGGAAGTATTATATGTATCTGAATTGTTTGAAACAACCAAAATACTCTGGAGTTTTAAAATGACTAAAATAACCCTAAGTACTGAAGTGGCCTAAGTACCCTCATGACCTAGAAATAATAGGATGTCATTGGATAAATTCTAGAAACGCCGATAAGCCTAAGTGTTGTACCACCCTTTAAAGTTTAGAGCACGACCCAAGCACGTCGATCTTTTTTCTATACTGTTGCAATGTAGAAATAAAATAAATATCACCGGAAATCTTTTCGTCTCGTGAAGATCTGTTCAATGATGTTTCTAAAGGTGATTTGTTCAACTAGTGCAGTCAGAATTAAGAAGTGAATATTCGTGAAGGAACTTGGTCCGAATGATTCGTAAGTATCGCAATGTTGAGATCATATTAGTTCGATTTAACTTGAAATCTTGATATTTTGATATAAACCATGAATACTGAAAATGACAGCTTTACATTTACTGGGTTAAATTACTAAGAATTCTTCAAGTATCGTAACGTCAATGTCTTTGATTGCTTGAATAATGGAATCATTCCTTTTATATCTGAATCTTCACTAATTCTAATGTAAAGGTTCCTAAATGCCTTTCTGATGCACTTGAATCCTAAATGGTCATGAAGCAATAATTTCTAAATGTTTGATTTGATTTGTTAGTAATCGAACCCTTTGAATGGGGACCCGTTTCTAAAACTCGATCAATGTACAAAGTTCTGTCATTTCTTAATAATTAGCAAGTATCTACAAAAAAATAATTGGATATTCTAGTGTGTTCCTTATGCTCTATATAATTGTTTTATTTGTTTTAAAAAATGATAGGTTACCTGAATTATTTATAAATGTTTTACTTGATCGATATCATGATTCCTGATTTACTAATTATGAATTATGTTTGTCTGATATCATGATTCCTGATTTATGTTTGTGATACAATTTGTTTTGCCATGTATCCAAGATATTTTGGGACGTTAAATTCAAGCTCGAAAGAGATAGAATTGAGTCAAATTGGTCGATCGATATGGCTCAAAAATTGAGGTAATACTTTAATACATTTTGAATGTTTTATGGTACTCGTTGATAATTGGTAAATGCATGAATGAAAATGATTAGCCATGTGCTTATCGATAATTGTTTTGAAACTTGTACTATAAACGCTAAAAAGGCAGGAAACCGAATAAGACTCAGACTCGTGTAAGGAACTAGAAAACTAATAAGAATTAATTTCAAGTTCGGTAATTAATTGGAAATTCGATTGGCCTTAGAATCCTTAAAATTCTGATTATTTTCGTTAAAATTTTTAATGTCAAAAATGCTTGGATATGAAATTACGAAAATACTTTTATGATGTAAAAAGACAATGATTGTCCTCGAAACTAAAATAACCCTAAAAAGTTATACTTGACCCGATAAAACTATTGAATTCACATGTTAAGTGCTTGTTTTGGATAGAAAAATTCATACAATTAATTTTAATCTCCGAGATGAAAAAAGACTTAGAATTTCGATTCTTGAATACTCACTTGAAGATTAGTTTACTGATGTAATACATACGATAGAATTGGATGAAATAACTAAAATACCCTTGAAATGAAAAAGCGAAATGGATCTCCTTGATAGTGAAAATGACCTAAGAATTCATTCTTGACTTAGAACTACGAATTCATATATTAAATTTATAATCTGATGGGAAAATTCTAATAATCAATTCCTAGTCTTAGAGATCGCAACATACTCGAAAGTTTTGATTTTAGAATAAATATCTGAAGACTAATTTATTGGAAGTATTATATGTATCTGAATTGTTTGAAACAACCAAAATACTCTGGAGTTTTAAAATGACTAAAATAACCCTAAGTACTGAAGTGGCCTAAGTACCCTCATGACCTAGAAATAATAGGATGTCATTGGATAAATTCTAGAAACGCCGATAAGCCTAAGTGTTGTACCACCCTTTAAAGTTTAGAGCACGACCCAAGCACGTCGATCTTTTTTCTATACTGTTGCAATGTAGAAATAAAATAAATATCACCGGAAATCTTTTCGTCTCGTGAAGATCTGTTCAATGATGTTTCTAAAGGTGATTTGTTCAACTAGTGCAGTCAGAATTAAGAAGTGAATATTCGTGAAGGAACTTGGTCCGAATGATTCGTAAGTATCGCAATGTTGAGATCATATTAGTTCGATTTAACTTGAAATCTTGATATTTTGATATAAACCATGAATACTGAAAATGACAGTTTTACATTTACTGGGTTAAATTACTAAGAATTCTTCAAGTATCGTAACGTCAATGTCTTTGATTGCTTGAATAATGGAATCATTCCTTTTATATCTGAATCTTCACTAATTCTAATGTAAAGGTTCCTAAATGCCTTTCTGATGCACTTGAATCCTAAATGGTCATGAAGCAATAATTTCTAAATGTTTGATTTGATTTGTTAGTAATCGAACCCTTTGAATGGGGACCCGTTTCTAAAACTCGATCAATGTACAAAGTTCTGTCATTTCTTAATAATTAGCAAGTGTCTACAAAAAAATAATTGGATATTCTAGTGTGTTCCTTATGCTCTATATAATTGTTTTATTTGTTTTAAAAAATGATAGGTTACCTGAATTATTTATAAATGTTTTACTTGATCGATATCATGATTCCTGATTTACTAATTATGAATTATGTTTGTCTGATACATGCTCTTTGATTATTTATTTTTACTAGAAAATATAAATATGTCTGATTTATGGGTCATTAAACTACTATTACAAACTGAATTGTTTTATTGGAATACTATATAGGTAGGATTATGGAGTATGGAGGTTCAACTCTGATCAAGCTGGTAAATCCTTACAGACCTAAGATAACCCTTGGGTAGGCTCTTAGTCCCCAAGGTACTCCCTTGGGTAGGCTCTAAGGCCTCAAGGTACTCCTTTAGATTGTCTCCTATACTCATTAGGTATAGGGTAAGTCCTTATGGAAGTAGTTTTGAGGGACTTCATATAGGTGGACGGGTGGATGACAGTTATATGATTTAAATAAACTTCATTGTCATATTTATGATATTCTACTGGATCATGATTTTGATATTATGGTTTACTGCTCAATCGGATTTTTACTAGGATGCTACCTGGGTAGGATACCGGAGTTACAGACATTCAATTCTAATCAAGTTGGTAATTCCTTATGGACCTAAAGTGACCCTTGGGTAGGCCCACATGCCTCAAGGAACTCCCATAGGCTGGTTACTACACCCAATGGGCTTAGGGTAAGTCCTTATGGATGCAGTTATGGGGAACTGTATATCAGTTTTTGGTTGGAGGGTATTACTATGATTGTAAAATCTATTTTACTGAAATAAACTACTACTATTATTTTTAAACTATATGTACATTTATTTATTGTTTCGTGGGAACACACTAGACACCCGTTCTCAATCTCCTGAATTTGTTTCTCTAAATGTTACCTCTGAAATATAGGTTTCATGTATGTTACATGAAGATTTAATTAATGAACCTCATCTCACCACTGGAACTTGTATATACATGAATCAATAAGAAAATTTCATGATTTGTCATATATCCGCTTATCCTTTAGCATCGTGTAGAATGGTGTGACTGGGTTGATGCTGAAAACGATGGCCAATAAGGTCATAGATTAAAGAGTGTGGGGGCACACGTTCCTAATATTTAATGTGTACGTTCTCATCAGTTTTTAGTTAATTCATTTCTTAAAGAATTGGATTCCATCCCTTACATGAAAAAAGTGTGAGAGCCATATCAATTAATTTGGTCGAGCCACTATATGTAATGTTACCCTTTGATAATAAAAACGATACAATTATACGAGATTGGACGTTTGCGTTATATGTGATTATAATAAAAGAGATAATAAGTGACAAACTTAATAAAGTTATCGAACAATTTGGTATTTCAAAATAATTTTAAATACAACAAACTTACAATAAGTATTAAATGGTAAATGATAACCAAATTACAATAACTGATATTAAATGGTAATAAACAAAATTAACTGAAATACATTAAAAAAAGTCAAACAAATTTAACAAAATAAAGTAAGTATTAAATGACAAATAATAAAAAAATACAATTAAAAAGTCCAATAAACTAAATACAAATATAATAAAAAACAAAATCTATCGATGCATGCGACACGAATGTGTTCCACAGGGCGGTGGTTGTCGGTCTCGAGGAGGATTTCTTCGTATCACTGGTTGTGACTCCTCGCTGTCATCATCATCACCATCATCATCGTCGTCGTCGTCGTCCTGAGTAGGTACATTAGGTTGATGAGGAGCTAATGACGATGAAGCACCTCCATAGAATAAGGACCCTAGAGGTGTATGACTGACTATCCCACTGGCCTGCGAAAACTGGAAAAACTCATATAACCCAGACATCGCTGAGTGTGAAAACTGTACAGGAGGTGTCTGTGCTGCGGCCATAGGTGATGATGCTGAACCCGCCAATATCTAGCATATAAACCCCAAGTTAGATCTGCAAACATATACTTATAATAGCCTCCAGGAGGGGTCATCTGTGACGGTGGCGGCGGCGGGGTCATAAAAATAGGTGAAGGCGGCGGCGGCGACATCTAGTAATGGAATGGCGGTGGCGGCATCATATATGGTTGTGGTATGTAAGTCGCTGGATACAGTGGCTACTGTGAAGGTCTTGCTGGTGCAGTTGAGGATAAACCGGAAGCACTTGCTCTTCGTCCACAAGTCTAGGGTCGATGGTGCTGTGTCAGTGAACGTCTCTGTAGACATCGCGGAAATGTCTGCCCTCGTGCATCCTCGGGAAGTAGAAACGGTTTCCCATTACTATTGAACCACTCGTAATAACCGTCAGCAACCATCAAAAGGTCATAAAAAATGGGCTCTCTACGGGGAAGGTACTGATGTCGATCCTCTCACAATATGACCTACGCATGATACCTCACTAGCCAATCTGTATCTATCTTGCTGCGTCTATCTGTGCTATGCAACTCGTCCATATTGCAAGGTGCTTCCGGAATTGGTTGAAAACAAGCAAATTGCCGGAGCACGCAATCAGTGGAGTGCCACTCGACGGTCGCATAATAGATCAAGGGGACCATCGCCATCCAAATATCTGATGGGCCCCTCAACTCAGATGGGATCACCGCCCTCACATCATCAGTAGAATATGACACCCATTCAAACTAAAACAAATATATATACTTTTTATCAAAATAATAATCTAATTATATAATTATAATCTAAAATCGATTTTTAAACATTAAAATTCATACATGTGTGTCAGCCTTCTGATCGATTAACACCCTAATTTTTTCTAAATCATCAGGTATCTCCTGATGATTTTTCCTATCAGTAGACCACCTATTCAAGAAAAATAATTTCTTATTCACTGTATAAAATTATTAATATACAAAATCAGTTTTATAATTACCTCAGGAGTAGCGGAAATACGAATGTGTTCTTGACAACGGGACATAAAAAGGGCAATCGATACCATGCCCAAGACTGCAGCAGCATGAGACATCCGCCGATAGCATTACGCCTGTAGTCAATGGCTCGACACATCTCCCTATACAGGCAAGCCAAAACTGTCGAGCCCCAACTGAGTGATTCGGCCAGATGAAAGTCGCTAAGATGTTGTAACCACATACAGTGAACTTGGTTGCGCGATTTGTCCGGCATCAGCAACCCTCCTATCAGCTGCAGTAGGCATGCCCATGCATACTGTTTAACTTCGTCGTCAGACGCGTCCTTGCTCAACTCCCGAAAATTGGCATCTAACCAATTTAACGGTGTCCGTCCACCGTTAAAATTTTCTGGGACACGTCCTAGACTAACCCGGCACAAAGTAGTCCAAGAACCGGAAGTTATCCCTGATATCACACCTCCATCCACCGGAAGCCCAGGTGCATAGAAACATCCTCAAGCGTGATCGTGCACTCTCCGCACGGAAGATGGAATGTGTGGGTCTCCGGCCTCCACTGCTCTCCTAAGGCAGAAATAAGGTCTGGTTCTATCTTACAGTGACCCTGATATCTACCTAAGTGACCGAATCCAACCTCTACTAAATACGACATTACACAAGTAGGTATAACTAACTTAAGGTTCATAATAAAAGGATCTAATATACGGTCTCTCTCCTAAAATATAAATAATTACACAAATTAATTTTTAAACTAATAATCATGCATTAAATAAATTAATTATATGATTTCCATCCAACCAAAGTAGATCGTCTTCCATTTTATATCTGTAAAATTAATTGAATAAAATATTAAACAATTAAAATAATTAAATAAATTACTAAAAAATACTAAATATAATAAAATATACCTTAATAAGAGAATATAAGAGTATTTGAGAGAAGTTGAGAGGATTTGGTGTGATGAAAGTGATTGAGAATGGAGTATTTATAGGGAGGGATGGTGGGTGTGAACGGGCGGGGTAATTTGATAATTAAGGGTATAGCGCGGGATAGGGGTCGCGCCTTTCTGACACGTGTCAGAATCACAGGTAAGGCGCGGCCCCTGCACCGTGCTATACCTTTAATTAACAACCTGCCCCGCGCCATACACACGTGTATCCATGTCAGCATAAGGCGCGTCGCAGGGGGCGCGCCTTACCCCACGTGGCGCCAAAACAGCGTATAGCGTGCTGCAGGGGGTGCGCCTTACTGCAAAAGGTGTTAAATCGGGAAATATAGTCTGACCAGTGTTAGATCGGTAAATATACCGGTCACCGGTGATTTTTTAAGAAAAACACCTTATTATTTACGTATTAGTAAAATAATTAAACTTAATTGTCTTATATCGTATTTAATTTTGATATATCACGTAAATTTATAGGAGGTCATATCGAGATATTATAATTGTCTGAAGGATATGAGACTCTAAAGACTTCAAGAAACTTCGCGATGAGAAACTCTGAAGATATTAACGTTCGATTGATGAAGGAATAACAAGAGAATATAACTTTTAAAGAAATTCGAATCGAATTTCGGATCGATTCATCGGATAAACGTAACATATTATTCGAATTGGTATTTTTACATACTCTTAGTGGGTAAAAATGATGATAGAAGAATAATATAAAAAAATAATATTAAAGATAAAAACAATAATTAAGAATAAAATAATATATATATATATATAATTTAAATATTTATTTTATAATAAAAAATTAAAGTCGATAAATTATTTTTTTAGAAAAATCTATTTAGTTCATCTTAAATCGGTTAAATTATGAGCAAGTTATTTTATTTCATTTTATTTGAAATCTTGAAGGCAAGTTGTCAGTGGATAAGTCCTTTCACCACTGTGTTTTGTTCTTGCTCTGTGTTTTTCTTTCTACCAATGTGTTTTGTTCCTTCCATGAAATTCCAATCACACCCAGATTTTCAAGGTATGTTTTTCACGTGTTTCTGCACTCTGGGTCTTTTATTTTTTTTTTCTTCAATTTGGTCCATGTTTTGTTCTCTTCATTTATTTTGCCTTCCTTCTGTTTGTTGATATTTCCCAATGAATCCCATTTCATGCTTCTTCTTCTTTTTTATTGCGAAATGTTGGGTAATTTTCCACTGAAACTCAGCTCTCTGATCCCCTTTCATATATGAGATCCGAAAGTATAATTTCTTCTTGTAATTGAACTGGGCTTGGGGGGAGGGGGGATCAGCTCCTACATCTGGGTAGATATTTGATAAAATGGCCAATGTAATTTGAATTGATGTACCTTGCAAGATATTGATTAAAATGGCAACCCCGTTTCGATGGTGAAATATCATGGTGTGTCATGAGATTGCAAATGCTGGTCCATTAGCACATATATATATATCAACAACATAATTTTTTGTATGGGGTGGACACGAATAAATTTTTGGGATGGGAACCATTGGTAAAATGAATAACTAACCGAAAAAAATTCGGAGTGTTTCTAATTTTTTATTTGCAATGTCTGTTAATGAGTTTCTTCTTATAAACTCTTTTGATTCTTTGGCAGAGATATGAGTGGTTAAAAATTTGCCTTATTGCTTGCTATTATGAGAACCTCTTATTACATTGCTTGTTAGTTGTGATCCGAATTCATTTAAGGCTAGAAGCCGAAGTTTACTTCATGTTCATATTAGCCAATGTTGGTATGATTGGCTTGTGCAAATACTGCAACTCGTAGATGGTGTCTAAATCGGGATGCATTCTCTATCCCTTTTTCCATTTTTGGGTTCAATATTTTGGATGAGATGTGCTGGGGGAACTTTTTCATGGTCGTAGCAATCTTCTTTTATCGGTATCTTTGGACCGTTTTTGATGTCTTACCATCTCTAAGAAGTCAGTGAATCATATTGGTAGAATCAAGCAATCACTAGAGGCCTTGACTTAAAATTTCACTAATAAAGTAAATTAAGCACGGATTCCTTCTGAAGTTCTGAACTGATGTCTACTTAACATTTGGCTTCAGCAAGCTAATTTGATGGTACCTTTTTCCTGCATTTTTAACGTTTTTATGTTTTTTTTTCAGTCCAGGCTTTGTGAATATATTGAAGGTAAGGACGGCGACGAAGAAACTGCCATTTTGTGATGAGATGCTTTGCTGATAATAGGAAGAAAGCCTAAGCTGTTAGATATTCGGTAGTTTGAAGACAGTTAATGGAATAAAGATTCCTATATAAGAGTAGATGTGAATCATGAAGTGGATGAAATTCCTGAAGCGGTACTTAATTGTCATTTTAACCTTCGTCAACACATGTGTATGTTACATAGAACGAGTTGGTTTCTCCATAGCATACACGGTTGCAGATGATGCTGCTGGGATTAACCAATCAAGCAAAGGCACAATACTTTCCACGTTCTACTATGGTTATGCTTGTTCTCAGGTGCCTGGAGGATGGGCGGCTCAAAAGATCGGGGGAAGGAGGGTTCTTCTTCTCTCATTCGTATTATGGTCTTCGACTTGTTTTTTGGTTCCACTAGATCCCAATAGAGTCACCTTCTTGGTCGTTGCTCGCTTGCTTGTTGGTGTGGCACAAGGCTTCATCTTCCCTTCTATCCACACTGTCCTAGCTCAGTGGGTTCCTCCACATGAGAGGTCAAGATCTGTTTCACTTACAACTTCCGGGATGTACCTAGGTGCTGCTATGGGAATGCTTGTCCTTCCAAGCCTGGTGAAGTTCAGAGGTCCCCAATCTGTATTTCTTGCAGAAGCAGCATTAGGTGTGATGTGGTCTTTCCTCTGGTTTAAATATGCAACCGATCCCCCTCGATCCGAGCATCAGAAAGCCTCTGCCGCTACTTTTGGAGAATCTATGTTACCTACCAAAGCAAGTCAGAAGATAAAAGTGGAGAATGGACCAACTGCTGTCAGAACTTCCAAGATTCCGTGGAAGAGAATTTTAGTCAGCGGGCCAGTTTGGGCAATCGTGGTAAATAATTTCACATTCCACTATGCTCTTTATGTATTAATGAACTGGCTTCCGACATACTTTGAGTTGGGACTCCAACTCAGTCTTCAGGAAATGGGTTTTGCGAAGATGCTGCCCTATTTCAACATGTTCATATTCTCGAATATCGGCGGGGTTCTTGCTGACCATTTGAACTCCAAAAGAATAATGTCTGTGACTAAAACTAGGAAGTTCTTGAACACTGTAGGATTTATAGTCTCTTCTCTTGCTCTGATGGCACTTCCGGTTTTCAGAACATCTGGTGGAGCCATTTTCTGTTCGTCTGTGGTTCTTGGTTTCTTGGCGCTAGGGAGGGCTGGGTTTGCAGTGAATTATATGGATATTGCACCTAAATATGCAGGAATTGTAATGGGCGTCTCTAATACAGCCGGTACTCTAGCTGGGATCATTGGGGTCGATATGACCGGACAGCTTCTCAAAGCTGCTGAAGCCGAATATTCTGATCTTTCTAGTCCCGAAAGCTGGAGAGCAGTCTTTTTCATTCCCGGATCGCTCTGCGTGTTTAGTTCTTTCATATTCTTGCTTTTCTCAACAGGGGAGAGGATATTCGACTGAAATAAGCCATGCACACTTCTATTTTTGACTTGGTATAGCCGTCTCGTTGATCACTGCGATCGGTGAGATCTCCGATATTACGAACTCCAAACCCGTCCTGGGACGAATATATTTATTTTCAGAATACCATAGAGGTCAAAAGCAATCAACACATAGCAGTAGCTATTAGGAATTCATTTTTTGATTGTGAACATGAAAAGATGGTGCGCTCGTTTGTTTTTTCAACAATGAGCTTAGCCGGTTGATTCTCACTTTAAATTTGATTATTGTGATGCATATGAGAGAATTCAAGCCCAGCAAATCTTTTGAACTATATTTGTAATTGTTTGATAGCGCTATTATAAATGCAGTGGGAATATCTTGCTTGTGATAATCAAGATTAGCTATGATGTTTGTTAATTCAGTTTGATGTATAGTTGTGGAGATTCCGGTGGATGAGCGGCGGCTGCTAGCGGCAGCCGTGGTGGTTCTTCAAATCTGCTTCTAATAGGTACATTTATCTTTTTAAGACCATCCACCATTTTAGAGGGCAACTGTTGTCCATGTCTATGCTTATCGGATACAGGTACGGTGTTCCTACGTATTTCAGGATTTCGGGGATCTTTCGAAGGATTATATCTCGAATATTTCAAGAAAAATGAGAAGTACAACAAATAGCAAATCATGAAGTACTTTTAAATTCATTTTTACATAAACCAAACTACCTACTTGCCAATAAAATGACGAAACAGAGATAAATTCGAACATCCGTCGTCAAAACTTCCGAAACATCCATCAAATATTTAACCAAACTCAGTTGTTCTTGGCAGCTGAAGCTTGCTTTGCACCAACGGAGAAGAACTCTGTAATGACTTCAAGGGGCATGCCTTTGGTTTCAGGCACTTTTAAGAACACAAACACCCACGATATTATGCATACGACCGCGTACATCCCAAAGACACCGGCTAAACCAATTGATTTCAGCAGCACCGGGAGTGAATAAGTTACGATGATGTCGCAAATCCAGAACGTAAGGGCGCATATAGCAATGCACAGGCCACGAACCCGAGTCGGGAAGATCTCGGCACAGAGAATGTTTGGGATTGGACCGAATCCCATGACGAAAAAACAGAAGTATAGCACAACACTAACGGTTGAGATCGCTGCGTGCACAACTTTCCCCATTTCCACCACGCTTCCAATGACTAAGATGACCAGAGATGTTATCAGGACCGGGATTGTGGTAAGTAGCAAACTCCTGCAACAATGATTCGCCGATGAGAATGGATCAAATAACAACGCAGAAGGAAAATCGACCACCATAATATAAGAATATTCATGCCAAGAGAAAGGTATACGAATAAAGAAACGCAAAAACGGAACAGAACTTACCTTCTACCAGCAACATCCATAAGCCGCATAGCAACCGCAATACTCGGAAGCATCAACAAGGTCGTAATGCCACTGATAAGCAGAGATGCAGAAGATGAACTGATGCCCAAGTTCGAAAGAAGAACTCCGACTCCTGCCTGCTCGAGAATTTGGGGAGTGTAGTATAGCACTCCATTTATACCTGAAAACTGCATTTAAAAGGAAAGAATAAAGAACGATCCTCAATAAACAAATAAGGACTGGAAAACAGTTCTGTAACAGTACTATCTCTGTCTACGAATACACACGAATGTGTGATTGACAAAAGAGAGATGAATATGGTTAGGTTCTCTTCATTACCTGCTGAAGTAATTGAATTCCGACACCTACTGCTAAAGCGTGTTTGACTCCCGGTTCGAAGAGATCCTTCCAACTTGGTCCCTTTGCAGTTTCAGCCGGATGAACCATAGCCGGTCCAACTGGATGCTGCTTCATAAGCTCGGTGGAATAGAGAGCTGGCTGACTCACCAAGGCAGCAGCTTGGACGTACTCACTGTCTGCAGGGGCTTCAGCACCGGGGAGAGAAACTAGTGATCCACGCATAGATCCGGGTACACTCTCTTGGTGCAAATAAATTCTTTTAAATCCCCCTTGCTTTTTCCCATCCGGACCTTCTTTTTCGGACAATTGCCATGCAATCTGCCAGCCACCACCGATACCCATGCTACCAACATGGTCTCCGGTAGTTGATTGCAGTAGACTACCGTGCCTTAGGCTTGCAAGGCTTCCATGGCCAGCTGGAACTATGTCCTTGTCCAAACTGGTTGTTTGTCGGGAGATCAAAGGACTATGCAAGTTGTCATCAGAATCAGCACCGACACCATCTGATTGGTAGTCCTCGCCGTCTCTAGGAACAATGTCGTCATCCCACTCTTCATTTCTAGCTTGATTACCTCCAACGCTGAACATGCTACCAAAGTGTGGAAAAAGCGCGCTACGCATACTTCCTGTTTCCGGGAACTTCTCATGGACACTTCCAAAGAGGGTAACAAGCGGATCCACGAGACCACTTCTCTGAGAAGCTAAGCTTCCATGCCGAGACACGAGACCTAGAGTACTCTGTCCAGTGACGGGTCTGGCCACCCAGGAAAGACCTTGTTCGGGTCCATATAACTTGATTTGATCTTTATCAGCAGATATATCTTGGTCTTCGATGTCCTCGTTGGCTGGACCAATTATGTACTCTTCTATCGATGTTTCACCTCCAACACCAAGTCCCTCGACTAGCAAAGCCATCTCACCTGTTCATTTCAAATAATATCGGTATCATTCGCATAATGCATCATTATTCATCATATTGGCAGCCCATGGCAGGAAGTGATTGCAATTCAAAACTCCCACAAAAACGAAAAACAGACTAAAAATTACATCATGCATTAGTTACTACAAAAAGAGTGGCTGCAGATAACTAACCTGCAACATCTTCCCGGCCACGTAGTCTCTGCAAAACTTTTTTCGCTTCTCTCATTCGCCCTTTACTTACTAGCCATCTTGGTGACTCGGGCAAGAAGAAAACAGTTAATGCAAAATATACAAGAGATGGAATAGAAAGAACTCCAAGCATCATCCTCCAATTTGGTAAGTCTGTTAACGACATTCCGAAAACCATGCAATACGAAAAAAACATTCCAAAAGAACCAGTAAACTGTGGGAGGGTATTCAACAATCCCCTTATTTCAGGTGGTGCTGTCTCGGATATGTAAACAGGGACCAGAGTTACAGCTAAACCAACCCCAAAGCCATCCAAAAGCCTCGCCAAAAGAAGGATATAAACATTAGGAGACCATAACATTACAAGACCACTGAGAAAATAAAGAACGGACGAGATTATTAGCATTGGGCGGCGGCCTAGCCAATCCGATATTCCTCCCGAGCATGTAGTAATGCATGTGGCTCCGATAAGAGACATGGCTACAATAAGGCCTTCTATAGTTGGTTCACTTTCTAATTTAAACTCTCTCTTTATGTATAGAACAGCGCCTGCAACGAGAATCGCAAAGAGGATAACTAATTAATCGATCGGAAGAGTGAGCAAAACATGTTTTACATTGAAGTTAAGAAGAACAGTATATGTTAATCATTAGGGGATGAAAAACCCATCAACTCGAATTTACCATGGATCTTTGACATATAAAAGCTATCATCTTACCCCAAAAAGACTGAATTTTCAGTGTTGAACTACACAAACATAGCCATTAAAGAAACCGAAGACGATAACTAATTAATCAATCCAAAGAGATGACAAAACATCCTTTACATTGAAGTAGGGAAGAACTGTATATACTAATCATCAAGTAAAGAAAATCCCCCAATCAATCCAATTAGACCATCAACTCGAATTCACCATAGATATTCGACTCGTGAAAGCTATCATCTTAGTTCAAAAGACCCATTTTTTCGATGTTCTACATATGTATAACAGTTCATAAAACCAAAGATGATAACTAATTACTCAAGTCTAAGGAGAGGAAAAAACACCCTTGTAAAAACCCCATCAATCCAATTAGATCAACACAAATTCACCATAGATCTTTAACAAATGAAAAACTATCATTTTAGTCCTAAAGACTCGATTTTTCGATGTCGAAAACACAAATTAGACTCGAATTACCTGCAATGGTAGCATTATCCCATCCTTGCAACAAGTTACCAATAGCTGCTGCGACAGCTACAAGCACAGCTCCACTCATTTTTCTCCACCAAAGAATCCCAAACCCTCACTCAACAGTGACGCTTAACTAAGTATCCTGAAAGTTCAACAAATCAAACCCAGAACATGAAAATCAGTTCAAACCAGATCACAATCACCATGAAAAACAAAAACTTTCTTTGTCCATGAACTAAAAGAGAAAACCCAAGATGGAAAAGAAAACAAAAGTTACAGGAAAATCAAAGTTAGTAAACCCCCCCCCCCCAAAAAAAAGCCAACTTTACCTAGGGTTAGGGAAGTGAAGAAAAGGCAGATATGGCAGAAAGAAGCTGATAAAAGAGTTTTCAAAGAATCATCAGATGTATAAAGAGCCATTAACAGACTGTCATCACCTTTGGAATCAAATAAAAAACTGGAACTTGGTGATTGGGGTGATGAGGTTTTGCTTATTTTATTAAATTTATGGGGTTTTTTTAATACAATTAAACTAATGGGAAAAAAATAAAGCTAGTGATCTCATCAACAACAGAGAGCAAGCGAGAAACCTAAAGGGTAAAACAAAGAGAGAAGACAAATGGAAAACAGGTGATTTGTGCCTTTAGGAAGGGCGCCACCTGCCTCCTTTTGTACCCCTCCTTAAATTGCACCTTAGGGTTGCACTTGACTTTATTTATGTCACCCGTTGCTCATCTTTCTTGTCACAAATTATAAAGTGTTAGGGGGAATAAGACATCATCTAATTACATCAAATGAGAATATATTTTTTTGGGTAAAGGACTTAAATGTTCATTTTATTATAGGGGTTATTTTATTAAGTTCTTCAATTATTAAAATTTATAAAATTATAAAGTAGTCTTTTAATTATAGAATGTTGTTTTGTTGAGTCTTTCGACTATTAAAATTTATAAAATGATCACCTGACTATTCATTATGTTCCAAACTCGTTCCTTTTTATTAAAAAATTAGCGGTTGTCTAAGTTGGACGTTAACATGATGACCGAGATATGATAGTCGTTTGAGATTTTGGATCAGATTTTTTCATATCACAATCAGCAGGCTAACGACAAAGGACAAGTTCGAAACATAATGAATAGCTGGGTAATCATTTTATAACTTTTAATAGTCGAGGAACTCAACAAGTAACAATCTATAGTCGGAGAACCATTTTATAACTTTTAATAATCAATATACTTAATAAAATAATATTTTATAGTTGGAGGTCCATTTGTGTACTTTGCCCTATTTTTTAAAGGTATTAGGTTGAAGTAGTTATATGTGTGGCAAAGACTAAATTATCTTATAATTAAACACAAACTACAAAAAAAATGATTCTAATTTTATATTATGTTAATATTATGAATTATATATAAAAAATTGACTATTTAATTATAATTAAAATATATTATTTTTTAATATAAAATAATTTTAAAATGATTGAAACAATCATTTTTATGTTCCAATATGCTGGGCCACGTTTGATAGGTTCAATTCTAATGAAAAATACTTTTCATTAATAGTTGAATGATTAATTGTATAATTTATTTAATTTTTTATATTGTTATTTGGTTTTTATATATTAAATATAAAATTTAATTTTTAATTTTTAAAATATAAATATAATACCCTAATTAGATTGTACTTTTCATACTAAACATTTTTTTAATTTAAATTAATATGAGCGGTGAATAAATGTCATATTTAGTATCCAATGTTTAATAAAATGGTCATTTTGGTCTTTATTCTTTTTTCTGGAGCATTTTGACCTTCAATGTTTCATTTTATGGCAAAAAGACCCCTAACATTTGAAAGAATAGTTGCTTCGACCCTTATTCTTTTTTCTGAAGCATTTTGGTCCTCAGGGTTTCATTTTAGAATGAAGAAGCTCCTATTTTAGAGCGTAAGTCGTGTGTTAAATAGCGATTTTCATCTATGACTTTTGTCCCAAAATGAAACCTTATGGGTTAAAATACTCTGAAAAATGAATAAAGACCAAAATGGCCATTTTAGTAAATGTTGGGGGGCTAATTTTAGCATTTTCCCATTAATATAGATATAGCATTTTTTAAATTTGATAAAGTACACTACAAGTCCATAAATTATTATCAAATGACAATTTTTGCCATTAAACTTTCAAAAGTTATAAAATAATAACTAATTTTATTAAATTATTATAAAATAATGATTAAATTTTATCAAAATATTAGAAATTATCTTTGAACTTATCTAATTTCATTATTATAATATTAATTTTTAAAAGTTTAATGGTTGAAATAATCATTTGATCATAGTTGGAGGTAGGCCTGTAAACGAACTGAATGCACACGAACGGAGGTATGTTCATGTTCGTTCATTTAAAAAATAAACGAACATAAACGAACACGAACATAAACGAACAAAATTTTTTTTGTTCATGTTTGTTTATTAAGGAATATAACTTGTTTATGTTGTTCATTTAATAAATAAACGAACATAAACGAACACGAGCATAAACGAACACGAACATAAATGAACACGAACATAAACGTTGGAGACCCTACCTTCCATTGTTCTTTCATGAAAAAAAGTCGATAATGCAAATCAACTAAATCTATAGTGATAAATAGCGTAAGAGCTGATTAGCAGTGATGAAATGTTTGAAGATATCAAATATTTCGATCGATCTTTTAAATATATTAAATGATTCACACGACTTTAATTTAACGCTATAACATTTATCTTAGTGGTCCACGTTTACATATGAACAATCATTTTCCACTACGTTATTCTAATAAATTCGCCGGCTAAAAGTTTTGTGATATCAATGTCAGACTTTAGTGAGGTTTGTTAATAATGGTTCTTTCCGTTGGCAGAGTAGAAAATTTAACAACATGAAGATTTCGAACGGTACAAATTGGACTACAATGCAATAACATAGATCCGAAATCCCTTCGATACTACATATCGTATCTGATATTATTGCTAAACCACCATTCAAAATTTTAACGTACCTAAAGTCTACTCCACAACTAAAGGTCACACAAGAATTATGAAAACAAAAGTTCATTGTCAAAGTGTATTTTCTACTTATTAATGGGTTCTTTCTAGAAAACACATTACTTCCGCTATTACACTCATTTTCAGAAATTGCATAAAAACCTTTGTTTTGTTTTCTGGCAAATTCTATATATTTTTCTCTTTACCGATGCTCATATACTTCCGATTGTTACCTTTATCTTCCCATCTATTTCTAGAAAGAAGTTTGATGTTTACTTGAGTTTTAGATGTGAAGATACCCGCAATAACTTTACATATAAACTATTAAGCCAAATAAAATAGAGAAAGAGATGAAAACAGACATGTAAAACTTCAGATTGTACTATAATATAACTTGTTTTGAATCTTTCAACTATCGTCTCCACTCTCCAGTGAACACTAGGGTTTGGGAAAAAAAAAGGGAAAATGAATATAGGTGCGAGGTGCCTCACGGGTTAACATATTATATTTAATCTCCAAATAAAATTGAGTTAATTATGGAGTTGGTCATCAGAATATCATATTAATTAATATTTTTAAGATACTTACAAATTGGTCATCAAAATTGATTTAAGAAGATTGGGTTAAACATAAATGAATGAACATAAACGAATATAACCGAACGAACATAAATGAACATAACCGAACGAACATAACCAAACGTTCACGAACGTAAATGAACGAACGAGACCTATGTTCATGTTCGTTCATTTAATTAAACGAACATAAATTATTGTTCATGTTCGTTCATTTAATAAATAAACGCACATAAACGAACTTCCCGTCGCACGGTTCATGAACGGTTCGCTGAACGTTCGGTTCATTTACAGGCCTAGTTGGAGGAGCTTTGGTGTACTTTACCCTTTCAAATTTTACTAATTTCCACCAAATAATCTCTTCATTTGATTTGATGTTATGAAAAAATACAAATAGAGAGGTAAATAATGACAATAAAATCACTACTATTTTTTAATGTTGTATATTTGGTGGGAAGTTTTTTTAGGAGTAACTATCGATATTTTATTTATTAATCGATTAATTTATATATGATAAATATATTAATTCATTACGATAATAGTTATGTGAATTCAATTTGTCTATTTATAGCATTATAATTCAAATTTATAATATTATTTAAGTGATTTAGTGTATCACTCCATTAAATAAACTGATATTATTAATTTATTTAACCCTTTTAATAATAATATATACAATTTTAATTTAAAATTTTATTTAAATAGTATTGAAAAGTTAATGTGTAATTAGATGTAATAATAAATTTGTAAAATATTTGGACAATAATTGTAATATGTGAGCCCCACTAAATTAAGTATAAATGACGATCTCAAATCACATTCTTCCGTTAATAGGAGGTGAGGTAAATAATTATATATATATATATAATTCCGAATAAATACAATTTAATATTTTTATTTATTCTCTTAACTATTTGATAATGAACGTTCATATTCCTACATACGCAGTGATCGAACTCAAAACTTCAATGAATAACAACAATTTTTTTAACCCCTCTTCGTCTGACGATACGCAAGTTTGGTTGAAAGTTATGAATGATGACAAAAGAAAACTCCAAATAGTAATAACATCATGGGAAAATTATGTATTTAGTCATCCAATTATTATTTTGATTTCAGTTTGATCATCTAACTACATTTTTAACATCATGGGTAAATTATGTATTTAGTCATCCAATTATTATTTTGATTTCAGTTTGACCATCTAACTACATTTTTAACATCATGGGTAAATTATTTTTAAAATCATCACTAACGTTACATTTTGGTTACTCATCGTTAAAAAATTAACGTTGATACTGATGTGGTATTGTCATCATAGGGTAATACAATGTCATCATTGAAAAACGCTATGTTATCAGTTCTATTAATTTTTAATGACGGGTGATCAGAATAAAGCCAAAGCATAATATTAGTGATGAAAATAATAATTGAGTTACTAAATACGTGATTTAGTTTATGTAATATCATTGATGGCCATGATAAAATAATGAAAGGTATAATCATTATAATAATAATAATTTATTTTCTTATTTTTTTAATTTAAGAATGTGATCATGTGTAATCAATTCTTAAGAATACTAGTTAAGAAAAGTTCCGAATTGTTATTTATTACAATATTAAACATTTTAAAAGTAATTTGATATTATCTTTAATATTTTTATTATTAAAATTAAGATGGACCCTTCCTTAGTATGGTGTTTTTGAATTCATAAAACTATGGCCTAAATATAAAGATTAAAGAATAGATACACATGTGATCAATTTTAATAGTTTTAAGCATGTGATGATGTGCAATTCATTCTTAAGAAATAGTTACTAAAATTAATGATCTAATATTTGTTATAATATTTAGCATTTTAAAATTTTTCTATCGATGAATTTGTCACACCTAGGGGTGTAAACGAGCCGAGTCGAGCTCGAGTATTGCTGAGCTCGACTCGACTCGAAAACTCTGAAATGGAGCTCAACTCGACTCGAAAACTCGCGAGCTTAAAATTTTCAAGCTCGACTCGAACTAGAAATCCTTAACTGAAGCTCGTGAGCAGCTCGAAAAGGCTCGAAATGAAAAAAAAAAATTCTTAAACTTAACTCGATTGAAGCCTCAAACTCAAACTCGAACATGAACCTTAAATACATGAAATCTTACTGTATTTTTTTCGAGCCTGATCGAGTCAATCTCGAATAGCTCGCGATCTGTCTCGTCTCATTTACACCCCTAGTCACACCCCAATTCTGAGACTAAATTTTTTCTTACGCGATATCTGTTGCCTTTGATTTTTGTCTAGGCCATCCTTGGATTTGTGAAAACGGGGTTGCCCCGGATAGGGCACTTGATCCAGCTGTACTTTCTCGTCTTAAACAATTCTCGGCGATGAATAAACTAAAGAAGATGACTTTACGGGTAAGATTCTCTAGACGTGTGTGTCCGTTAATCCATATCTGTGTACAATGGAGTCGCATGTTTACGGGTACGATGGCTTCACTTGATGTCATTGTGACGGGAAAAAAGTTCTGCCTCTCTTGTGTACTATCAGGTAATATCTGAAAGCCTCTCCGAGGAGGAGATTGCAGGTTTGAGAGAAATGTTTACGGCTATGGATACTGATAACAGTGGTGCGATCACATTCGATGAACTCAAAGCTGGTTTGCGAAGATACGGTTCAACCTTGAAGGATACAGAGATAAAGGCCCTTATGGAACATCTAGAGCTTGAGGAACATCTCGTCGCTGCATTCCAATACTTCGACAAGGATGGAAGCGGCTATATTACGGTCGATGAGCTTCAACAAGCTCGTGTCGAGAATAACATGACGGATGGTTTGCTCGAGGATGATATCAGAGAAGTTGATCAAGATAACGTACGTCATTTTCACCTACACGACTGATCAAGATATTGCCATGCCAACGACTGAATTTACGAGATAATGTTGTGAGAAAAAAAAATTCACGAGATAATGCGTTCCAACAATTAATTGTTGAGCTCGAATGAAGGTCGCCAGGTGTTCTGGGCGACCAATGAAGGTCGCCAGGTGATCCATGGGAGAAACAATCAAACAATAATTGTTTGGGTTAAATGCAAATTTGGTCCTCACAACTTTACACTCTCATACGTGTGTTTTAATATTTAGGGGATAATAGCATTTTCGGTCCCCTATGCTTTGTAATCTATTTGTTTAATCATTTAGTGACATTTTTAATGTTTTGTTTCAGGCATGTATATTTTAATAATTATATTTTAGTCACTAGTTATTTATTCTGTCAAGTTTGTGTATGCTTCATTTTGATCATAATATTTTTAGTTATTTCATTTTAATCACTGATTTCATGTGTTTTATATATTTTCCTTAATTTTTGAAATTGGCCATGAAATTTGTAAACATGTTATTTTAGCCATTGTTTAGTATTTATGTTTAATTATAATTTAGTCATACATGTTTCTTGTTTATACGACCGAGGCCATCCGAAAGCATCCGAGAGCATCCGAGGCCATCCGACCGAGGCCATCCGAACGAGCTATGCGAGGGCAACCGAGCGAGCTATGCGAGGGAATCCGGGCTACCGAGCGAGGGTAGGTCGCCCGGAGTGCATGGCGACCTACAAGGTCGCCCTACAAGGTCGCCATGCACTCCGGGCGACCTACCCTCGCTCGGTTGCCCTCGGATTCTCTCGCATAGCTCGCTCGGTTGCCCTCGGATGCCCTCGCATAGCTCGTTCGGATGGCCTCGGATGCCTGGAAGGTCTCCCGGAAGGCATGGCGACCTACGACTAACATTGTGGATTTCACCCTATTTGAGCAATTAATCTTGGGAGTACGTTATATCGTTAAATAAAAAATTCGAGAACATTATCTCGAAAGTTTTGCCCATGCCAACAGGTACTACAAGTCCATAAAGTTTAATTGTGCAAGTGGAAGAAGCATTGCAAACCAATGAAACGGACAGATAAAAGAAAGAAAAAAACCTGGTCGTCGACTTGGTTAGCCAAGTATTTTAACCGTTTGCTAATCGTACGATAGTCGCCGGCTTGTTACCGTCCCGGAAACCGACTGTTTTGCTTGTTGTTGGCAGATTGTACAGCAAAGAAACAAGAAGAAGAGGGTTAGTGTGACAAAGCTTTGAAGCAAAACGGCAATGGGGTCGCTACCATGGGACTTGGTAACCCTAAGAATCATAAACTTTGTAAATTACTACTAAATTATTAGCGATTGCCTTTAATTTAATTTTTGTTGTTGATTTTTTATGGAAATGGTTTTTACAGCTACTGTGCTTTTTTAATAGTAAAAAAAATTTAAAATTTGATTTATGTATTAAAATATATGTTCTATATGATATCCAATTAACATTGAATATTATCTGACAGTTAAACCAATAGAAAAATCTAATTGATGGGTAGTTCTGTCGTACGACGGTTTAATATAAGGTTAAAAAACACTACCGTATATGTTATTACTTTTTAACATTTCCGGTAAAGTACTACCTAAAATATTATTTTTCTATCGGAAATGTTAATTTCACTATTTAAAAATCGGTAGAAAAAATAACATTTTAGGTAGCGCCCAATATTAATATTTCTGATAGAAAAATAATGTTTTAGGTAGTTTTTTACCAGAAATGTTAAAATAATAATAATATTTTCGGTTACGTTTTTCCTTAATCGTATATTAAGGCTGCCGCACCTGAGAAATCTCCCTAATTGATGTGATATTTGTTAGTCTTATTTCTTCAAGTATCAAAATTTTCAAAACTGAATAAATTAATTAAGCTATAAGACTTAAGGGTAAATTTGCATTTAGTACCTAAACTATCAATTTTGGTCTAGTTTAGTATCTAAATTTTCATTTTTTTTTTCAAAATCATACATAAAATTTAGTTTTTATTTCATTTTAGTACCACTGTTTAAAATTTAACATAAGTTTTGAAAAATTGAAAGTTTAGGTACTAAAATTGACCAAAACTGATAGTTCAGGCACTAAACACGTTAGGTTTTTAGCGGCGGGTATTAAAAACTAAACATTAGATATAGTTTTGAAAAAGTTAAAAGTTTAGGTACTAAAATAAACTAAAATTGATAGTTTTTGTACTATATGCATAGTTTACCCTAAAATTTAATGCATAGAATGATTTTATTTTCATAACCAAAATAATCAAATTGATTTTTTTTAACCAAATCAAAATAACAACTAAATCGAATTGCTAATTTTCTCTTCTTTTTTTTCTTAAGATTTAATTATAAAATAAAAAGAATATTAACAAAATTAAACATTTATACGATTAACTAATGTGTAAAGTACACAAATGATCCCCAACTATAGGATACTTCTTTATTAAATCCCTCGACTATTAAAAGCTACATAATAGTATTCTAACTATAAAGTGTTATTTTGTTGAGTCCATCTACTGTTAAAAGTTACAAAATGGTCACTGTACTATTTATTATGTTAAAAACTCGCCATTTTCCATTAAAAAATTGAAAGTTTTCTGAGTTGAATGTTAACATACTAATATGATACAATATGATCCCAAAATCTCAAACGACTATCATAACTCGGTCATCATGTTAACATTCAGCTTAGAAAGCTGTCGATTTTCAACGGAAAGGGACGAGTAACAAAGTAATATTCTATAGTCGAGGACAATTTTATAACTTTTAATAGCCGAAGGACATAATAAAGTATTACCCCATAGTCAAGGGACCATTTGTGTACTTTACTCATTAATTTGATTAAACTGTTTTCTTTCTCTTTTTCATTTTATGATTTATTTATAAAATAAAAATATAATAGTAAAACTAACCATAAAAGTTAGAATTTGTAGTTTTTTTCATTTTCAACTTTACGTTTGGAAGTAAATTATAATTTTACCCTTATTAATACATAGACTACACCCAATTATATATTTACATTTTATTTTAATAATTTAATATTAACATCTTGAAAAAATAATTTAGTATTTAATAATTTATTTTAATTATTTAAAAATAAATAAAATCCATGGTTTATATATTAAAATTTTAATGGTGAGTTCTTATAAAATACATTTTAATTTTAATTATATTTTTATGTGTATTTTTTTATAGTTTTATTATAGTTTAAATTGATATATTTCATATAAAAAAAATTGTTAATGTGTTATCTTAAAATTTTTTTTTTTATATTTTTATTATAATTTAAATTGATATATTTTATATATCATAGTATTAATAATTGTAAATATAATTTAAATTTTATATTTTTAATTTATAACATCTATAATAAATATTTTATATTTTTAACTCATTTTTTAACAATAATCTCAAACATTTAGATTTTAAATTGCGCTTTTAAATAATACTTTTAAAAGTTATTTTCTACCGTACTTTTAAAAGTCTCTCTTCGAAAGCCATGCCAAACTGACCCTAAATTAATTTAATTCATTCGATTAATTTAATTTAATTGATTTTATCGACCTATAAATATAATAAATATATTAACATTTAGGATAAATTACGTATTTAGTACTTAAACTTTTAATTTTTTCAAAACCACACCTAACGTTTGGTTTTGTTTCATTTTAATAACTCATTGTTAAAGCTTTAAAGCGTTTAGTACCTAAATTATTAGTTTTTTCCATTTTAGTATCTAAACTTTCATTTTTTTCAAACTTAATGTTAAATTTTGAATGGGTATTAAAATGAAATAAAAACTAAACTTTAATTATGATTTTGAAAAAATTAAAAATTTATATACTAAAACAGAACAAAACTAGTATTTAGAACTAAACGCGTATATATACCCTAAAATTTGTACAAAAATGTTAATAACTTGCGAGAAATTGTTATAATACCCAAAAAAAAAACATTGATTTTCAGTTTTCACAATGCCCCCTCGAATTCACTTTATTTTCAAAACGAGGGACTGAATCTCAGATATACAATCTCAGAAGCCCAATCATCAAAGCCAGTTGAGCTGAACTCAAGTACGGTTCAAATCGGACCATTTTTGCTCTATTTTTCTTTAACAACACATTCCATAGCAGAAAGCAGTGAGATCTGCTACGAGCTAATTCGAAAATGGAGTATCGCAAAATCAAAGATGAGGTGTTTCTTCCTTTTATTTTTCTCCTCAATCGTACGTCTCAACGTTCTTAATTATCATATTCGGATGTCAAATTGGATCCATCGTCACTGATATCTTTGCTTACGTTGATTTTGCCTGCAAATCCTTTGCTTTAGCTTATTCTGTGAACCTGGTGGCTAATTTTCTTGAATTCCTCGAAAATTCGATATAATTGTTTACTGGAGAAAAGAAGTGCCAATTTAAAGTATTTCTGGTTATAGTACATTTTATTCTTGTTCGAGTGAATTTTGATTTGTAAAATTGAAGGAATGGTGTTTACTTGTTGAGTATGTGAAATCTGTCCTAGATTTGATTGAAATTATCTACATAAGAGGTTTAAATCCGATATTTATTCTTGTTTGAGTGAATTTTGATTTGTAGGATGATGATGGTGGAACTGTAAGTGATGACATTGAGAATCTAAGAGGCACAGGGTTTCCAGGGGTTGGTATGTTTTGGTTAAAAGTGCTTGTTTGATTGCTATGCAATTTCAATTGTACAAAATTTCGTCCTTTGCTTTTCTCATTTCTGTTATGATTTCCATTGATATGCAGCTTCCGTAAGTAATGTTCCTCCAAGGGAACAGGCTAAGTGGAAACGCAAGTAAGATCGACTTACGTGATCTGTTTTCCTTTTACTAATATTTGCTTTAAAAAAAACAGAAAAAGATAAAAAAATTGATGGTTTTTCCCACCTTGATTAGGACAATTGTTACACTTGCATTGACTTTTCTTACAAGTTCACAAGCAATACTTATTGTCTGGTCGAAGAGAGCTGGGAAGTACGAGTATAGTGTTACCACAGCGAACTTTATGGTGAGTAGAATAGCCATCTTGTGTTATGACTTGACATGGTGCCAATGGGATTGACCTTATACTGTTATTTCGGGAAACAGGTGGAGACTTTGAAATGTGCCTTGTCACTTGCAGCCTTGGCGAGAATATGGAAAAGTGAAGGTGTTACAGATGATAACAGGTAAATCTTACTTGCGATTGCTTATGTCTAATTTTTCTATTAACATGGAGATGATGAACATACTTTTTTCCTTTATTATTGGACTAGGTTGAGTACAACCCTCGATGAAGTTATTGTTTATCCCATTCCTGCCTTACTTTATCTTGTCAAGAATTTGCTACAGGTGGATTTTGATTTTTGGTTTCTCTGTGAGTAACTATATCTTGGTCTTATTTTCCAAAATGTAATTGTATGTCCTTTTCAATTTTATGTTTGCAGTATTACATCTTTGCCTATGTTGACGCACCGGGTTATCAAATACTGAAGAATCTGAATATTATCAGTACTGGTGTTTTGTATCGTATCATCCTTAAGAAAAAGTAAGCTGCTTAAAACCACGCACGTCGGTGTTTTCCATAAAAAGAGTTGATGGATAAAATCTGCTGGTTTTTCAGTATAGCGTAGCATAGCAATTGAAATTATCAGAATCTCAGTTATGCAAATTCCAATTAAATAAACCTAATATACATTAAAGTGGAAGAAACACCAAAATAGACATATATTGTGCACCTTTTGGATTCCATAAAATTTTCTCTTATTGATACTTTAATTCAGATTAAGTGAGATTCAATGGGCAGCTTTTATTCTCTTATGTGCTGGCTGCACAACAGCACAACTAAATTCTCGGTAAGAATCATTAAACCTTTCCTAATTTTTCCAGAATTTGTTTCTGAGCACATGTTTGTTACTTTGATGCAAACTTATTGACTTTGGAGATTGTCTTAGTGCTGTTGTCTGATGGTTTAACGTGATAGACCTGCCGATTTCATCTTGATGAACGCCAAAAATTGTCAGATAATGATTGAACAATTTGAACATGTATGCTTTATATGGTTATGGGTAGAATATTTGAAATGGAAACCGATATCTCAATTCTCAATCCCATGAGGATAGGGACATGCTGTTCTCAATTTGAGTTTTTTATGGGGTTTATCATTTGGCTATCCCTTAGTAAATTTGCATTATGTTTTGTAGTTCCGATCAAGTACTTCAAACACCTCTGCCAGGTTGGATAATGGCCATTGTAAGTTGAAAAAATATTTGCCTTTTTGTTCCATAAAGATGAAAAGTAGAATTGATTGGTTGCTTCAAAATCAAAATTTTTAATCATTTGTATCTTTATTTGCTTTGCAGGTGATGGCTCTTTTGAGTGGATTTGCAGGAGTCTACACTGAGGTAATTTTTTTAAGATATTTGTTCCATTTCTTCTTTTTTGCGCTGTAACTTGTTTTTGGATGGTTATTTACTGTCAAGGTGTTTCGCCGATGTTGCCTAATCCGATTCTGGTTGAATTCAGTGATTTATAGTTCTCAATCAATGAAAATGTCTTGATTCAGTTAAAAACATACATAGTTTCTGCTGAATTTAATTAGAAAATTCTTGATTGTCGTAGAAATCCATGTTGATTATTTACTTTTGTTGGCAGGCTATAATTAAGAAGCGTCCTTCAAGGAATATAAATGTGCAGAATTTCTGGTTGTATATCTTCGGAATGGCCTTCAATGCTGTAGCAATACTAATACAAGATTTTGTTGCTGTCATGAACAAGTAATCTGAGCCTTTAAATTTGGTTTCTGTCATCTATCTTAGAAATATTATTATTAACTCAGCATGTTGTGCATTTATATGACTCATTACCTGTAGATACATAAATGATATACATCTTACGAAATGAAAAATCATCTGTTTAGCCGTTCAGAATAGAGTTGTGTTTTAATAACTTCATAATCCGTGATAGTTCTTTCATTCATATTTTGAAATTTATTTCATTTGCTCAGGGGCTTCTTCCATGGATACTCAATAATTACCACTCTCATGATCCTTAACCATGCACTCAGGTATTGCATTCTCCTTTCTGGCTTGAGTACGTTTGCTAGCACCTAGTTGCTGTCTCCATTTATAGTTTTGCAGTAGACATTGTATTTAGGAAGATATTGCAATCTTTTCTGATAATTAAACTTTGTTCTTGGAGAACACCGGGAACCTAAAAAAACATGTTATAATGCCATTTTATAACTGTAAGAACACCATGAACCTCAAAAAATGGGCAATGAGCTATGCAACTACCATTCAAGGGATGTCTAGCTCTTTGCTACTTACCTGCCCTTTCAATACAACAAGAAATGGAAATTCTGAAGTTTGACAAGCTTACTACAGCCGATGCTTATATGAATCTCTGTTTAAGTAAGGACCTTTTAGTTCCCTGGTTTTGTTTTCATGAAACATGCTCATTTATTTGTTCCATTTGCAGTGGAATTGCTGTATCGATGGTAATGAAATATGCGGACAATATTGTGAAGGTAAGACATGATATGAAATTTCATATTTATTTAATCTTTTATTTGCCTGAATTTACATCCCTCTCTCTGATTTGTTCGGATCTTGTGAGTTAGGCATGCCATGGTTTTAGCATAGAGTAATAATGTTCATGCATTTGCATGGACATGCATTTGTAGTTCAATTTACAATGAAGTTGCTGATCCTTTTTCATGAAGATTGGGTTACTTTTCTGTTCTACTCCTATTTCAAGTAAATTCCACTTTTCTTGATGCTTTAACCCGTAAATACGGTGCTTTATTTTAACGCGTAAGAGCTTCATTTCCCATCTCTCTTAACCTGTTTCCATATCATTATACCATTCACACAGAGCTGCATATTAAGGAATGATTTTGCGGCTTCCCGATGAGATATATTTATTTATCCTCACTCGAGTTATTTCGAATGAACATTTTAACATAAAGTAATTATCGGCCTATTTGGGAACATGATAAAGTGCTGTAATGGTACGAGGAATGCGTCTTTTCATGCATAACACATTCTGTAACCATTTTGAATCCTTCAATTGAAGTTCCGATGTTTATTTAATGCTTCACAGGTCTATTCCACCTCTGTTGCAATGCTTCTCACTGCCGTTGTTTCCGTCTTTCTCTTTGGCTTCAATCTGACCCTTGCTTTCTTCCTTGGTGCCACGTAAGTTATCTCCGGCCACATTTTACTATACAAGCAGTTAATAGTCTCTTATGCATGAATTCAATTCCGACATCTATCGTAGTTCAGAATATCGCTGCTCGGTAAATGGTCCCACACTTAAAACCGTGTGTCTTTTCATGCATATAGAGCCGTATACTACACCATTTCATCCAGATCAAAACGTGTGGAGATCGTGTTCAATTACGGTATTTCTCCGGTTTTTGCAGTGTTGTATCGGTATCGGTTTACTTGCACTCTGCCGGGAAGCTGCAAAGGTAGCGACTTCCTGCATTGGGTTCGCCCCGACAATGTGAAGTCTTGTGCATTCAGATTTAGTTCAAGTGTTAAACAGTGTTTAAGGGGTAAGTTCCCAGACTTTAATTCCTTGTTTAACCATTTTTTAGCAGTTTAACTTTCTTTATTCTTTTGGGTGTGTTTTATTGAGTTATCCTGTGGTAATTCTAAACTTTTAATCTTTGATAATATTAAACTCGATATGGTTATTATTATTTGATGTGAAAAAAATAATTAAAACGTGATACCATGAGTTAAATTCACATATGAATTGTTATATATATACATATATATATATATATATATATATTTAAGTATAATTTTTAATTTTTTTAGACCTATTCGTTTTTATAAATAGATGATTCAAGGTTTCAAGCATGTTTAGTTAATTTATGTTTCATTTTTCTAATTTTTTTAAGACTATTTTTTTATTTAATTTTTAATAATACTTAACATTTTTAAGGTAATAATATTTAACACTTTTATAAATACGTATTTTGGATGACAAAGTTAATCTATTTTTTAAAGATTTTTTTAAGATTAGATTATATCAAATATCACTAATTTTTAAATAATATTGATTCAATTACATATAACATTATTTTTGTTATTAAGCTAATGTGATTATAAAATAGTATATATTTTAAATATTTTTAATCATTTTGTTATTAAGCTAATGTGATTATAAAATAGTATATATTTTAAATATTTTTAATCATTTGACAATGAACGTTCAATAATCTTGCTACAATCGTTAATACTCGAACGCACTACCTCTAAAAATAATAATGATTCTTTCCATCACTGAGGTAAATTGATTTATACTATAACACTAAACTTTAATTATAATACTTGATTGTTAAATCTAAAATGATGTAATCATTTGAGCCAGTTTCTGTCATCATATCAATATAAAAATCAAAACAATATTATATATGATTAAATAAAATTTGGATAAACTACGCGCATGGTGTCTAAACTATCAGCTTTGATATGTTTTAATACTTGAATTTTTATTTTTTTTAAAATCATACCTAATGTTTAGTTTTTATTTTATTTTAGTATCTCGTTGTTAAAAACTTAATGCGTTTAGTATCTAAACTATCAATTTTGATCCGTATTAGTATTTAAACTTTCATTTTTTTCAAAACTTAACGTTAAGTTTATAACAGTGATACTAAAATGAAACAAAAACTAAACATTAGATATGATTTTGAAAAAAATTGAAAGTTTGTACTAAAATATATCAAAGCTGGTAGTTTAGGTATTAAATACGTAGTTTACCCTAAAAATTTATAAACACAAAACGACATAGTATTGAGTCCTCCTCTCGTCAGATTTCTTGTCATCACTGATATCATCCCACCAAACTTATGATTTTCAATATCGAAGTTATTACATGTTTAAATAGATGAATTAAAAAGCTTTCGTATTAATCTAAAATCAACTGAAAAGCAAGCGTGATTCAGAGCATCATTTTGTCTTTGTAATAAAATATGCACTCCTGCTTCTTGCAAACCTAAACCTAAACCTAAACCTAAACCGAATGAGTATACTTGGAGCATAAGTCTGCCAAAAAACAAGAACTAATCGTAAAGGCCCAGCTTTCTTGAACTTCACTCAAAAGCAACACTCGAAGCTTAGAAAAATCACTGTATAAACACTCATCGCACTGCTTTCCTCAAAGCAACTTTTAGTATTCAGTTTTAGCAACAATGGCTACCTCTTTGCTCTCCACATTCTCCATCCAAAACCTGATAATTTTATCGGTCTTCGCAGTTTCATCTCTTTCCCACGATTTCTCTATCGTCGGTTACTCGCCGGAGCATCTGAGTTCCGCCGACAAACTCATCGAGCTCTTCGAAGAGTGGATATCGAAACACGGAAAGATTTACGAGTCGATCGAGGAGAAGCTGAGGAGGTTCGAGGTTTTCAAGAACAACTTGGAGCATATTGATAAGAGGAACAAGGAAATCAGTAGCTATTGGCTCGGGTTGAACGAGTTCGCCGATTTGAGCCACGACGAGTTCAAGAACATGTATCTGGGACTCAAAAGGCCAGATGTTCGACGAGAACACCAGTCGGCTAAAGAGTTCAATCACGGAGACGTGGTCGAGTTGCCGAAAAACGTAGATTGGAGACAGAAAGGAGCTGTCACTCCGGTCAAGAATCAAGGTTCTTGCGGTAAGCGTTGCTTCTTTGTCTCTATAGCGTTATACATTACAAGCAAAATGGTTATATATAGTGTTTATTTTTACTCACAATCGGAGTTCGTCACTAAAGCAATATTTATGCCGACGAATACTTAATATACCGGCACATATTTCTATTGTCACTCAACCATGTTAAAATAATCCTTTTGGTAATCAAACTTTTCAATGCTATAAAATGTTCATTAAACTTACGAAACTATTACAAAATGATCCTTATGATATAGGGATAGGCATTTGACCCAAATCCGTCCCTATATTTTTTTTTTATAATTCAGGTTCGGATCGATTTTTTTTGGAAGTATAAGACCACGTTCGAGTTTATGATGAAAAATATCCGACTCAACCTAACCTGAGAATAATAGTATAATTGGCATTTATATAATTAGAGATAATTACTATAATACCTCTCTTTATCTTTTTCAATTAGACCCCTATCTTACTTAATAGAAATGAAAATTATATATATATATTGGGCCGGTCTGAGTTTTTACCCTAAAAATTATGTCAACTTTCGAATTAGGTGGAGTTCCCCTAAACTTGAATTGGGTGATAGGTGGAGAAGTGTTATACTCGTATCAAGATTGGATGGGCTAAAAATCCGCCCGACCCGAGCATCCTTACTACGATGTTATAAATAATAATAAATTTTAATAAATTTAATTATCATTTTATATTATTAGTTTATAATTATAGAAAAGTTTAATAATTACTTTGTAATATTTAAAAGTTAACTGATAAAAAATTGATTTTTATATAGTTTAGTTACATCGGATATAATTTATTCTTAAAGGTTTTATAATACCTATTATTTTTCTTGTATACGTATGTTTATGCTGAATATTCTTTTTGGATATTTATTCATCAAAGTTGCATTCCTTTGGCTTGAACAAAGGGTCAAGAGAAAAAAAAATCAAAAATCGATTTAAATCGTTGTACTTGGTTCAAAGCATAAATGCATTTGCAGGTAGTTGTTGGGCATTTTCGACAGTGGTGGCCGTCGAGGGCGTAAACCAGATCGTGACGGGCAACCTAACTTCGTTATCGGAACAAGAGTTGATCGACTGCGACACTTCGTTCAACAACGGATGCAACGGAGGACTAATGGACAACGCATTCCAATTCATCGTCGCCAATGGTGGACTTCACAAGGAACAAGACTATCCCTACCTCATGGAGGAAGGCACATGTGAAGAAGAGAAGGTTTAAATAACAAAAAATAAAAAGTTGATTTCTTATTCCAAAACGTAAAGGAAAGTAAAAAAGAGGGTTCATTTGAGTAATTAATCATTTAATTTCAGGATGAAATGGAAACAGTGACGATTAGTGGCTACCACGACGTTCCACAAAACGACGAGCAAAGTCTGCTCAAGGCATTGTCTCGTCAACCACTCAGCGTCGCCATTGAAGCTTCCGGCAGAGATTTCCAATTCTATAGTGGGGTGAGTTAACTCGAATCATCTATTTAAATTCGAAGGTTTGCTTGGATTTTTTTTAGTTAAATCTTTATTTAATCATCCCCTATTATAGGGTGTTATTTTATCGAGTCCCTCAAACTATTAAAAGTTACAAAATGATCATTTAACTATTTAAATGTTTCAAACTTGTCATTTTTTTGTTAAAATTTGATGACAGTCTGAGCGAACGTTAACCTATTGACTAAGATTCTGAGATCATATTTTTATCATATTACAGCCAGTAGGTTAATGTCCAGCTCAGATTGCCGTTAATTTTTTAACAGAAAATGACAAGTTTGGAACATATGAAAAGTCGGGTGACCGTTTTGTAAGTTTTAATAGTCAGTGGACTCAACAAAATAATGTCCTATAGCTTAGGGATCATTTTATAACTTTTAATAATTGGAGACTCAACAAAGCAATATCCTATAATTAGGAGACTATTTGTGTACTTTACCCTTTAAAAATAATTTTGTTAAATAGTTTGAGGTGATTATAATGTAGCATATCTTCAAAATTTTCTTAATATGTTGACAATACATTTATCTTATATATATAACTATTCGAATCCATACCTTATAAAAATATATATTTAATTTTATCATTAAAATTAGAGATGGGCACGAGATCCGAACTCGACAGGTTCCGACCCAACCCGACCTGATCGAATCATTTTTTAAAAAATAAATTATGTTTAAGTTGGATTTTTTTTAGAAAATATGTGTAGATTGTGTCAGGTTCGAGTTTAGCGTGAAAAATACTTGATTCGACTCGAAAAATAATATAAATTTAACTTATATATTTACGGATAATTATAATAAAAACCCTCTCTAAATTACTTTTTTTTATTAGATCCCTATTTTTATTGAATAAAAATAATATTTTTATAGATATATTTATTTCGAGTCGGATTGGATCGAGTTCAGATTTTATCTCAAAAAATCAGATCGGATTCAAACTAAGTGACGTCATCCCTAAATTCAAGTCGAATTAAATTTCGAATAGATTTTATATATTTTCGATTTGGTTCGAATTGACGAAAAACCCAACCCAATCCAACGGACCCATGCCTATCCTTAATTAAAATCACTTAATAAATGCTTAAAAAATAAAATCTTGAATTTCTATTATAGGGTGTATTCAACGGACCGTGTGGAACCGAACTGGATCATGGAGTGGCAGCCGTTGGATATGGAACATCAAAGGGCACAGATTACCTAATCGTGAAGAATTCATGGGGACCGAAATGGGGCGAGAAAGGATTCATTAGGATGAAGAGAAACACTGGCAAACCCGAGGGCATTTGCGGTATCAACAAAATGGCTTCCTATCCTACCAAAAATAAGTGATTTAATATTTAACTCTCTATTGTTGGAGGTGTTCTCTCATAAATAAAAATAATTTCAATTGTATTAAATTGTATTCCATTATCACTACTCAAACTATAATTTTCATCTTATTTTATCTCAAAAAATAAATAAATTTTTAGGATAAAGTATACAAATAATTCTCCGACTACAGGGTGTTGCTTTGTCGAGTCCCGTACCTATTAAAAATTACAAAATTATCACCTGACTATTCATGTGTTCAGTTAAAAAATTGATGGACGTCTATGCTAAATATTAATGTCCAGTTCAGACGATCGTCAATTCTTTTAACAAAAAAGACAAGTTTATAACATATAAGTAGTCGAATGATCATTTTGTAACTTTTGATAATGAGGAGACCCAACAAAAAAGTACCCTATAATCAAAGGATCATTTGTATATTTTACTTTAAGTTTTAATAAAAATATTACTTGTGTCATATATGAAACAGATAAAAGATATGCTTATCTTTTAATGAAAATATTCTCAATACTTCTTGTATTTTTAATTAAATTAATGATTATAAGATAATATTTTTTGGAATCTTTCTCGTTGATAATACAAATCTTACGAATGTGATTGTCCGAATCTATATTATTTTAGAGAACAATGCCCTCTTTTATCAATCACTCAATAAGTTTAAGGGTAAATTATACATTTAGTATCCAACTATCATGTTTCTTTTGTTTTGGTCACCCAACTATTTTTTCACTAAAATTATACTTAACGTTTAGTTTTGGTTTCATTTTGGCCAGTCGTAGTAAAAATTAATAATGATGTTGACATGTCATCATAAGATAATGCCTTGTCATCATTGAAAAAATAAAAAATACGCAACACTAGGTATGATTTTAAAAAAGAATAGTTGTGTGATCAAAACGAAACAAAAGTGATAGTTGGAGTAATAAATGTATAGTTTAACCTAAGTTCAATTATATTATATTTTAAAATATACATTTTCAAACAATATATTTATATTTATATTTAATTTCAAACAAAATATTAAATATATTTATCTTAAAATTTAGGATAAACTACGTATTTAGTACCTAAACTATCAGTTTCGTTCCATTTTAGGACGTAAACTTTCAATTTTTTTCAAAACCATGCATAACATTTAGTTTTCATTTCATTTTACTACCTTGCCATTAAAAACTTAACGCGTTTAGTAATAAAACTATTAGTTTTGGTCCGTTTTAGTACCTAAAATTTTAATTTTTTTCAAAACTTAATGTTAAAATTTGAACGGGTACGAAAATGAAACAAAAACTAAATTTTAGGTATAATTTTAAAAAATGAAAGTTTAAGTACTAAAACATACTAAAATTGATAATTTAGATACTAAACGTGTAGTTTATCCTAAATTTAAAATGATTAAGGGAGTGTTTGTTTACCTCTTAATGAAAATATTCAACGCGTTTGTTTTACACCTCTGAATGATTCATTGTTGACTGATTCAGCAAAATAGTGCTGAATGATTCGGCACAAAAATACATTCTGAATGATTAAGAGTCATTATCAAACATGTCACGTTCAAGACTAATTCATATATAGACTCTGAATCATTCCGCATTTAAATAATTGTAAACAAACAACACCTAAATGAATAGAACAATTAAGAGACAAATAATTCTGCCGTTGATTACTTCAAAGGAATTTGCTGGGGAAAAGAAAGACATGGCGAAACCAAAGGAATTTCAACTTCAATATTAACCATCGAAATACTTGAAGAAAGAAAAAGGGGAAACTGCTAAGAACGAAGGAAGCAATGAAAACGGTATCAGCTAAGCTAAAACACGTTAGAACTTCACTTTCTTCATTATCACGTCCTTATTCTCCAACTCCTCTAGCCTTCCATGCTAAACCCAGAAACCCATCTTCATCGTCTCTTCTAAACGAATTCGTAAACTTCTGTTACCAAAGGGACCTTCCAAGGGCATTGAAAGCCATGGCCGCCATGGAAAGGCACGGCATTTATGCTGACTCGATCACCTACTCCGAATTGATCAAGTGCTGCTTAGCTCGCAACGCTGTAGAACAAGGGAGACTCGTTCACAAGCACGTTTCCTCAATTGGGTACCAACCGAAAACGTTTATTCTCAACATTTTGATTAGTATGTATGTGAAGTTTAAGTTGTTACATGAAGCGCGGGCTGTGTTCGACGAAATGCCTGAGAGAAATGTTGTTTCTTGGACGACGATGATATCTGCTTATGCTAATGCCGGGATAAGTGAAAAGGCGTTGGAGTTCTTTGTTTTAATGCTTAGAGAAGGCGTGTTGCCTAATATGTTTACTTTCTCTTCGGTTTTGAGAGCCTGTAATGGGATATACAATCTTAGGCAGATTCATTGTGGTATAATAAAGGTGGGGTTAGAATCTGATGTTTTTGTTAGGAGTGCTCTTATTGATGTTTATTCGAAATTGGATGAGTTAAGAGATGCGATTTGCGTTTTCAATGAAATGGAAACTAAGGACCTGGTTGTTTGGAATTCGATTATCGGAGGGTTGGCGCAGAATAGCGATGGCGATGAAGCTTTGAATCAGTTCAAGAGGATGAAAAGAGCCGGATTTACGGCCGATCAAGCGACATTAACGAGTGTTCTGAGAGCCTGTACCAGTTTAGCTCTTTTAGAAGTAGGGAGGCAAGTCCATGTTCATGTGTTGAAGTTTGATGTGGATTTGATTCTCAACAATGCACTTTTGGATATGTATTGCAAGAGTGGTAGTCTGGAGGATGCCGAGTCGCTTTTCAAGCGAATGGTTCATAAGGATGTGATTTCATGGAGTACGATGATTGCAGGGTTAGCTCAAAATGGTTTTAGCCAAGAAGCATTGAAGCTCTTTGATTTAATGAAAGCTTCAGGTATGAAACCGAATTATATCACTATGGTTGGGGTTCTTTTTGCTTGTAGCCATGCCGGTCTTGTGGATGATGGGATGTTTTATTTCCGATCGATGAAGAGACTTTACGGGATTGATCCCGGAAGGGAACACTATGGTTGTATTATTGATCTTCTTGGAAGGGCTGGTAAACTTGACGAAGCAGTGAATTTGGTTCGGGAAATGGAATGTGAACCAGATGCTGTGACATGGAGAACCTTGCTTGGTGCATGCAGGGTTCATCGAAATGTGGATCTGGCAATATATGCAGCTAAACAAGTTCTAAAACTCGATCCTGAAGATGCAGGGACGTATGTATTGTTGTCCAATATATATGCGAATTCTCAGAGATGGGAAGATGTCACTGAAATTAGGAGGCAAATGAGAGAAAAGGGCATTACAAAGGATCCTGGCTGCAGTTGGATTGAAGTGGACAAGCAAATTCATGCTTTTATTTTAGGGGATACTGCACATCCAAAGATCAACAAAATCAACAGGCGGCTGAATGAGTTGATTCACAAGTTAGTAGGAATCGGTTATGTTCCAGATACGAACTTCGTTCTGCAAGATCTGGAGGGGGAACAAAGAGATGACTCGCTTTGGTATCATAGTGAGAAGTTGGCAATTGTATTTGGTTTAATGAGTTTTTCCAGTGGAAGTGCTATTAGGATTAGGAAAAACCTTAGGATCTGTGGAGATTGTCATACCTTCTCAAAGCTTGTTGCAAAGATGGAGTGTCGACTTATTGTCATTAGAGATCCTGTTCGTTACCACCATTTCCAGAACGGAGTATGTTCTTGTGGCGACTATTGGTAGCAAAGTGAACAGATGGATTTTTGACTTATTGTCATTAGAGATCCTATTCGTTACCACCTTTTCAAGAATGGAGTAAGTTCTTGTGGCAACTATCGGTACCAAGTGATGCCGTAAGGTGACGAGTTCAAATTTCATTCAAAGTACAAATGCAGGTACAAGTTTCCTTTGGAGGAAGACTTGGTCTAACTATAAGGTTGGTTCAATGGTATAGGCTTGGATGAAAAAGGAAATCAAAGGAGCATCCCAAGAGTGAAATGGACTCCTTGTAACGTTTGGACACAGATTACTATCAATCTTTATTCTTTGTAATTTGATGCTTGTTAAGACTTGCTTGGTTAATAAATTCGTACTTATGATTATTGTGTGGAACTGGGAAATTCAAATACCATTACAAGAAGTTACATGATAATCCATGAAGTTACATGATGAGCCAGCTCTCTTCAGCACAGATAGGTGGTTAAACTGCTTCCTTTATTGATACATTACCAGGAACATGCTGAACCTCAGCGACCGAATGGTACAAAAAAGGAAGAGAGGGAAGCTGAGAGCTACCCCTTGAGCATGAAGATGTGCCTTTTCAGTCCCTTTACAATTCGTCTCTCGAAACTCCATCTCTTCCAGGTGGGACATATGATGTATAAGCTTTAATTATAGACTCGTAGACTTCGATTCCTCTCAAGTACTCTTTTTTGTTTAGAAACTGTAATAAGGTAGAGATCGCAACAGTCAGATCGCATGTCTGCAATCCCTAGACATGAATATCGGGATATCACAATGCAGCAAAGTTTCAATTGCATGTCATCTAGAATTATAGACAAGGAATCCTTCATGGCTACCACTACTTCAGGTTCAGGCTATTCTAAATTGTAATACATGCATTAAAAGTATCATTCGGCCAATTTTCTATGATAAACCACTCCCACGTCCCGTCCCACCCGAAAAAAATAGAGAAAGGAAATGGCATATACATGCAAGCATACACATCATCGGCATATGAAAAAATTATTTAAAGATGGACCTCATTGTGGTCGTGAAGCAGAAATGGAGTGTTGGCCATCGGTTGGAAACCGATAGCTGGAAGGCCTAGTTGCTGGAAATAGCGAGCATCTGTTGCACCGGAGAAAATCTCTGGCTTCCCGATCTTTCCATTAGCTTTCTTGATAGCTTCTTCCATTAGAATCCACCATGGATTAGAACTATCAGTGGCAGTTACAAGAGGCCTTCCCAGATCATCATGTGAAGTAGCTTTTTGCTTAAACTGGAAACAATAATACTTAGTTAGGAAAGCAAATTTGTGCAATGCAAATGGAAAACCACCATGTGAAGCTAGTACAATTAGCTTTTCCAAGAGACAAATGCTTCAATGTCTCTACCTCGAATGTCATGTTTCTTGAAGCAGGTGCCCACTCCTCCGCTATCCGTTTCTCCAAGGATTCTATGTCAGCCGTTGGCGGCACTCAAATATCAAAACCAGCTTCTGCTTCAGATGGCTGCAAATTCATGACAAAACCCTAGCAGCAAATAACAAAGAACGTCTATAAGTTAGATGCAGACATCAACATATCACTATTTTCTCCATGAATGTCAAATGTATATATGGCTTGCATTACACACAAGATCGATGGATTGAGCATGACGGTGGGAAAGAAAATACGGGCTGAAAGGCCTAACTAACGATGTTTTAAATAATCGAGCAATTTCAGCATAGAAAGTTTGATTCTTTCCTTTAGCAACTCCAGTGCTTCGAGGGACTAGGAGACCAAGATTAATGCACATGGTAAGCAATAGCTGGCTGAAAAGCATAATTTCATGGAAGTAAGGTAAGGAAAGTGAAATGTTCATTCAGCAAATGATGATCTAAAAGCTTTGGGGTTTACCGTGGGAGAGGGGGTGCCGGCCTTCAGAAAAACCATGTTAACCGAAACGACTTCCCCTTCGGACTTCAAACCAGCCTTAAGCAAATCGAACTGCGAAGCCCGGAACCTCCTGATGGTCTCAATGCTCTTGAAAAGGTTCTCCATTGCACTATTGTCATAGAGCTTTGCCCCATGTCCTGGAGCTCCATTACTCTTTATCATCAGCCACCACGGAGCCTTCTCGGCATAGAATAGCCTATAGTTTTCATTCTGAGAAGGAAGCCCTGTCCCCCCCCCCCACACCAAAAAAACACATGATCATCACCAAGAGATTAATACAGAACGGCCAATTATCAAACGCCTAGGCTTCAAATACCCAACTATTACTTATATGGAATAAATTAGCAAAATTTAGTAAGATACGCAAACTGATCTAAATTATGACAAATTACACTTCGTAATTACCTTCATCAAGCACAATTCCAACATTCATATCCCTGAAAACATCAGAGTAAGCAAGTTTCTTAGCACCATCATTTCCACCAATCTCTTCATCAGGCACAAACGACAAGTAAAGAGACCGTTTTGGGCGAAACCCAGAAACCTTCAACCTTCGGACAGCCTCCAGGTACTACATCCCAACGCATTTCATATCCTGTGAGCCTCTACCAAATACGTTGCCTCTTTCATCCACGTAACCCGCGAGGGGCGGATGGGTCCACTTCGAATCCTCAAACGCGACCACATCGGTGTGGGAGTTTAAAAGGACGGAGGGCAGAGAAGGGTCGGAGCCTGGCCACTTGAGGAGAACGACTGGTTTGGCTTCGACGAATTCTATCACTCGGGATTGTAAAGAGAGAGACTCGGCTTGGGATATGATAAATCGGGTTGAGGTTTGGTAGTCTGGGGAAGGTTGGGTTGTGTCGATTTGAAGGTATTGTTGGAATCTCGATATGATTTGGGACTGCTCGTCGTGGGATGGCGGCTGTGTTGGTTCTGCCGGAGCTGAAAGAGAAGAGAGGAACAGTGGAAGAAGATGGAGAAGAAGAACTAGGAAAGATCGACGATCACAATTGCAAGACTTTTCCATTGATTTCACTCGCTTTGCAGTGACGCTGAACTGTGTTATTGTCATAAGAAAGTAACTACAAAAAGGTTAAACTACAAATTTGACAACTGAACTTTACTCTCTCTCCTATTTCAATAACTGTATTTTAAATCTTTTCAATTCTTTCACTTAAATTAATATATTAGGTTTTTTTGTCACTCAGCCGATTCCTCACTAACGACGTTATATATGGGCTTTTATATAGATGCACAACGACGTCATTTTAGTAACAATTTTATTCTTTTAAAATGGTATCATTTTAATGTTGTTAACTACTTAATGGCGGAGTAACAAAAAAAACTCAACGTATTAAGTTCAATGAGAAAATTAAAAATGTTTAAAGTTCAGTGAGCAAACTAGGAGATAAAACAAAATTTAGTGATGAAATTTGTAATTTACCCTTAAAAATATAAGAAAATAATGGGTAAACTACACTAATAATCACTTATATTTTTAGAGTGTTCGGTTTTCGTCAGGTTCAAAAAATTGATTTTGATCCCTTACTATATCAAAATTGTTTAGTTCTAATCCTTCGATCATTAACTGCGGTTATCTTTAATTAGGATGATCTATATCTAAATCGTTTAGTTCTAATTCCTCGATCATTAACTGAAGTTATCTTTAATTTGGATGATCGATATCTAAATCGTTTAGTTCTAATCTCTCGATTACTAACTGTAGTTATCTTTAATTAGGAGGATCGATATCTAAATCGTTCAGTTCTAATCCCTCAATTATTAACTGTGGTTATCTTTAATGTGGTTTTCTACCACATTATTTTGATAATTTTATCTACTACAATAAAATTGTTATTATGATATTTCAAAGATGGTAGAGTTTAATAAATTTATTGATTTTAATTTATAATAATTTTAATAAAAAATAATGATGATTTTATAGTAAATAATATTTATTTTGTACTCGTTCGATAAATTTAATAATTAATTTATTTTTTATAGTTTAAATTATTGAAAATATAATTTTAGAATAATTTAAGGATGTTTGGTATACTTTACCCGACAGATAAAGAAAGCCCTTTCAAATTTCACGCTCCAAAAGTCTCCACTTTTTATACCATAATTAGGGTTGTAAATTCGGGTAATCGTTCAGGTTTCAGTCGGATCCTGACAGGTCGGGTAAAAGCGGATACAAGTTAAGTCAGGTAAATTTGACACCAGATCCAGATCGGGTTCAGGTCAGGTCATTTTCAGTTCGGATCGTTGCCAGATCAGGTCAAAACAATTCAGGTCCGAAGCAGTTAAAAATCAGGTTAATTCAGGTTCGGATTGAATTCAGACGGATCTCGTTCAGATCAGGTCACATCATTGGTAGATAAAATTCAGGTCGGATCTCTATTAGATACGGATTGAGTTCAAATCGGGTTAATTTTTATTTTTGGATTAATTATTTTCATCTTTCACGAACGTTGAATTTCAATTTGTAATTATATATGATTTAGAGTAAATTACTAAGAATATAAATAATCATGGTTCAATTTTATGAAAAATACAAATTTAAGAATTAAATTGAACAAATATGAAATTACAAATAAAAATTTAAATAAATTAAACAACACACATTGATGAGGGATCAAATCAAAATAATTTTAAATTGTGAGGTTGAAATTAATACAAAAAAAACTAAATTATACACATTTAAAAAGTTATGGGCCAATTAAAAATATAATTAAGTAATAAGTATGGATCAATTTCATATGCAAATAAATTTTGGAGAACTAAATTGAACAAATATGAAATTAAAAATAAAAATTTAAATAAATTAAACAACACACAATGATGAGGGATCAAATCGAAATAATTTCAAATTGTGATGTTGAAATTAATACAAAAAAGTACTAAATTATACCCATTTAAAACGTTATGGGCCAATTTAAAAAAAGAAATAAGTAATAAGTATGGGTCAATTTCAGATGCAAATAAAATTTGGAGGACTAAATTGAACAAATATGTTACAGATAAAAATTTAAATATATGAAACAACATAAAAGGGATTAAATCGAAATAATTTTAAATTTTGAGTTTAAAATTAATACAAAAAATACTAAATTATACCCATTTAAAAAGTTATGGGCCAATTTAAAAATTGAAATAAGTATGGGTCAATTTCAGGTGCAAATAAAATTTGGAGGACTAAATTGAACAAATATGAAATTACAAATAAAAATTTAAATATATTAAAAAACATAAAAGGGATCAAATCAAAATAATTTTAAATTTTGATGTTGAAATTATACAAAAATGTACTAAATTATACTCATTTAAAAAGTTATGGGCCAATTAATAAATATAAATAAATAATAAGTTGAGAACAAAATAAAACAACGAATATATATATATATATATATATATATATATATATAATAAACTATTAGTTTATATATAATGTATATGTATTATATATATAAACTATATAGTTTATATATATTATGTATAAAGTATAAACTATATATACCATGTATAAACTATAATACTATATAGTTTATATATAAACTATTGAACTATATAGAAACTACATAGTTTATATATAAATTATATATGAATTATATATAAACTATACAATTTATATTTATATACTATGTATAACTATAAATAATATATATTGTATAAATTATATAGTTTATTAATATAAGTTATGTAGTTTATATATATATATATATTATGGTTTAGGGTTTAATATTTAGGGTTTATATTTATATAAACTATAAACTATAATTTATATTTATATACTATATTTTATACTATTTATATAAACTATAGTTTACATTTATATACTATATATATGAACTATAGTTTACATATGAACTATATATATAAACTATATAGTTTACATATAACCTATATATATATATACTATAATTGATATTTATATACTATATAATTTACATATGACCTATAAATATATACTATAGTTTATATTTATATACTATATATTATATATATAAACTATATATACTATGTAGTATAATTTACATATGAATTATATATAAAACCCTAAACCCTAAATCCTAAACTATATATTATATAGTCTGTTAGTATATATAAACTATATAATATATATAGACTATATGGTATATATAAATTATACATTATATATAGTTCATTAGTATATATAAACTATATAGTACATATAAACTATATATTATATAGTTCATTAGTATATATAACCTATATAGTATATGATATATACAAACTATATATTATATAGTTCATTAGTATATATAAACTATATAGTATATATAAACTATATATTAATTTATTAATATAAACATATATATATTAATTGAAAGAATTGAAAAATATATAAGGATCAAATTGAAAACATTTTAAATATGAAACTTAAATTAATAAATTATAACATTAAATTTTGATTAAATTGAAAAAAATTAAAATATGAAGCTTAAATTAATATATTAAATCATTAAATTTGGACTAAATTGAATACATTTAAAACTAAGAGACAACACTACAATATCAAATGAAATTAAAAAACAAGCGGGTTTTCTCCCTCGCTTAACCCACAAAAAATCAGCATCATTTCCCGCCTGATGATTTTAACATAACCATGGCTTCTAATCCGTCTGCTTCTAACATAAAAACCATGGCCATCACCTTTAGCCATTTCCTTCAATAATCTAATTTTTCTTCCCTTTTTTGAACTCCAATACTGGTACTTCATCTCTCTTTCTCTTTCCCTTTGATTGATTTCTATGTTTGTTTAGATCTTTTGGCTTCTTTTAGCTATAGAAAAGGTGCTGACTTTGTTTACTTTACATAACTTATTTGGTTGATTGCGAATCAGTGAAAAGTTTGTTCTTTTTTATTTTAATGTTCTGATCTGATATGGGTTTCTTTTGATGTTTAGATTTATGGGTTTTGCATGAAAATTTATGGGGATTATTGAAAGTTTACTTTTATTGTTGTTTTTCTTATGTTTTGTTAGTGTAAATTGATGAGATATCATTGGATGAGGAAAACAGTGTTGTGGGAGAAATATTGATTGTTTCACGGGCAATACATGTCGTGGATATTTCAAGGCGAAGCTTTATTCTTCGAATTGCACCGCTAACAACGCTTCGTCCGGCCGATCGAATTCGACAGCCGATTATTCCCCTTCCGCTGTGAACTCTCAACAGCTTTATTTTTCGGCAGATGCTTACACATTTGTTGTTGTTTTAAGTGCTTGTGCAGATTTAGCACTTATTGAGAGAGGTAAACAGATCCATACGCACATAGTGTCGATGTCATGTTGATCAAATAGTTGGGAGGTTTATTTTTGAATCTTTTGAAGAACTTTTGATTTCTTGTCTCCAATGCATATATTATGGGCAGAAGGTCTAACATTGAACATGTGATTGTGTTGCTCGCACAGGGATTCTGCAGATGTGGAGGAAGAGCAAAAGATGCTCGAAGAGGTTGGTTTGGTGCAATTTTTTTGGTGTGGTGTTTTTTAGATGTTATATTTGTGTCTATTGATTTTCCTGAATGTTGTTTCAGGCAATTAAAAATGCTCGAGAGAGTGATAGAAGAACATTGTTACGAGCCGAAGTGTCCAATTACGACTCCACTTTGATTTAAGTATGAGTTTCTTGATTTAGGTTGAATTTTTCTAACTTTTAAATCATGATTATTGATAAGTTCTAGTGAATCAAGCTGTGTTGCTTACACCTCTGTTAATTTCTTGACATGACTCGTGAAAGAAAGAGTTAACTAAATGCTTAGAAGTTATAAAAGTCTTTCTTGAATTGGATTTACATTGATTGAGATGATATGGTTCCGTTTGGAAAGACCCAATGGCGTGCTGGTATTTGAACCTTAGATCCACAACTGCTACTGGCTGTTACCTACTTCATAAAAAAGATATATCCTTGTTAGATAAACAATTCAGTCTTTGTCAGCTTGGTAAGGCATGCGACTTTCTTCTTATGCCTCTCATGATTCAGTCCATTGTTTTGGTTCAAGGAAAAAGGTAATATGCAAAATTTGCCTTCAGTATACCTCTGCATCGGCAAGTTTAGAACTTGAGATCCAAAAATTTAAACATATGTTTTGTTCTTTTTAAGTTAATTGTTTCTTAGTTGAGCAGGATATATGTACTTGAAGTTATTCTTGATATATCAACTTTGTCAATGAACTTGGTATCTGATAGCTACTAATATGTATACCGTACACTTTGGCAAAGTAAATTACCTAAGTACGATCTTTTAATATTCCCTGGTAATTTATTCTGCCAAATGCCTTAATGCTGATCCACCTTTGCTTGTAACAGATGAATAAAAGTAGTTCCAAAAGTTCATCGAAAACCACGGCCAACAAAGAAAATGGTAGGGTGGGTGAAATTTTTCCTTCTACATCACTTGAGGAATATGCCAAGCTAGGTAGAAAAGATGGTGGAAATCATGATGGTCAATATGACTCCAAGAATGACTGCATTGGTGACCACGATGATGATGATTAAGATGAAGATGGTGAGGATGATGCTGACAATGAAGAACCGAATGCGTAACTGAGAAGCCTGTGAATAACTGGTGAGAAAGAATCTATGCATACATCAGAATCTTTAACATTATTTATTGACCTTTGCTCCAAGCCGTTTTCTACTCAGCTATCACTATACTAGCAGGATCTGTGATGTCCATCCGGCTTTAACAAGTTCTTACAATTTTGTCATAAGATTAAAATTCCTAGAATGTAGTCGACTGTGATGATATTACTTGCATTTTCTCTCCTTTATCCATTAGAACTTCCTAGCTGAAGATGATACTTGGTAATTCTTGTGGCATGGATCCACTTCAGTCATTTATCTTTTACTTTTTATTTGTTTCCTATTCCAAGTAACATTTTTAACTATGCAATTATTGCTTTACTTTTTTAATTTACTTCAGTCCTGTAATGTGTATGTGTCTGCTTGCAAGCATCCTAACAGTTACAATCATACTTCATAAGCTTCAATTTTTTTCTATTCCCAGCTAATGTTTAGAACCATCACTTCCACGAAGAAATTTAAAAAAAAAAAACACCAAACAAAATTGAATCAAATCCAAAGTTGAGTGACCAACTTTTGAACCTATTTATATTTGAGTGATAAGAGTGTAAAATTTTAGTTAATGCTATAACGATGGAATGATTTTTTTGATTAAAAATCAATAAATAGAGTGATTGGTATAATTTTTTAAAGTATAGTAATCTAATATAAATTTAAAAATTTTATTTTAAAATTTTAAGTTAATTTATACTTAAACTATTAATTAATTTTCACATTAAAAATTAATTAGATTTATGAATATTTTAACTTAATTTATATAATTTAATAAAATCATGTTCAATAAAATAATATTTAAATTTAATTTAGTGATTATAAATAAAATTTATAATATAAGAATTATAAATAATATATGGAATTAGAATTAATATAAAAATCAAATTTATAATATACAAATTATAATTAATATAAAAATTAAATTTCAAAAAGTAATCATATTAATTTAATTATCATAAGTTTATTATACATTTAAAATAACATAATTATATTAATTGTAACTTACTACTTATAAGTCAAGATAATATCAGATCACTTTAATAACATGTCGGATCATTTACAGGTTGAGTCAATTAAAGGTTATGTTCATAACAGGTCACGTTGAAAACAGGTCTGGTAATACCAGTTATTTACCGGGTCAATTTCAGGTTCGAGTTCATATCAGTCGAATGCAGTTCGGGTATCATATTTTTTGTTCAATTCGGGTTCAGATCGTTCTCAGGTCAGATGCAGGTCGGGTTCAGATCCACAATTTCCAGGTCCAACTCAGGTTCAGGTCAACACCAGTTTTGACTCGAGTCGGTTTCGGATCGCCACAACACATGTCAAAAATAATTTTAACTCAAGTCGATTTCATTCAGTTTTACAAGTCTGGTCAGCTTTTTACGCCCCCTAACCATAATCAAAACATCCCCATTTCTTCATAATTTTCCAAAACGATCGAAAGAAACCTCACGAAAATCTTTCCGGGAATATCTCACTTTTCTCGATCTTCTCTCAAACCCCACAAAAGAAGAAGAAGAAGACGCTATTAAACAATGGAGGATTGCATGAGACTCTGCATGAGAAAGCTAGCCCTTTGGTACACCAAGACGTTCAAGCCCCTCATGACCCACGACGAGCTCGAACCCATCATGGCCACAATGGGTTTCGTCGGCCTTCCGCTGGAATACAGCGCTTCCACGCTGTCTTGGAAGGAGTACGTCTACAGCGCGCCGTCCCCGGGGTTCTCGTCGCGGTGGTCGAAGTCCTCGCCTTGTTCGGGTTCCTTTGCCGGTGAACCGCTCAAGGCGGAGCCGCCGAGGCCGAAGCTGCCTTACCCCAGGATCGATGGGCTCCACATTTACACTTACCGCGCTTTCCTGGACGCCGTTAACTTTTATCTCGAGATGTGCGACATTTCTGAGCTCTTCCACATTAGGTACGGATTGCTTTCAATACATACATACATATATATATATATATATATGTTTAGTTTCATTTACTATTTTAAAGCCTGTTAGTTGGGAAAGAAATAAAGATTGAGTATTTGTTCTACATTTATTGTTTTATTAATTTCTGTGATGGTTTTTATATGAGGAATGAAATAAATGAGGCCATGACTAAAAGTGTTATTCGTGCCTAGGATAAAGTATCGGATTTATTGATTGATTAATTCGGATAGAGTCCGTATAGCCCCATAATGGACGGTCGATCCGATCCAGTATTCTACTATTCTCCGTTCACAACTTCATAATTCGAACTTTTCATCCCGTTCGACCAACTAACCATTGATAAGTATGTTTTATTTCTAATGATATTATGAGAGTTTTATTGGGAACAACTCTTTGCAATTTGAGGCGTAGTGCAATAGTCCAATGCTCTTAACCTGTCAACAATCCGGTAGGTCTTGAATTCGAATCGAGGAGTATCGGATACGAGGATAAGTCTCGATTCTGGTGTTTTATAATTTTTTTTCCTACAAGACTCTTTATGTATTTCGACAGTCGTCCAGCGGCGTATTCCGATGCTCATGTCTAAGTATGTGGCTGATAAGGGATTGAGTATCTGTGCGCCAAGAAAAATGGAGTCCGATGTTCGAAATGATTATGCTTGTTTCGAGCTTGCAAGTTCTAACAGGCTTTACTTGAGCATCTTCATTGACAAATTCATGCAGAATCCTGGATATTAAACGAATTTCGAGCTCGATGAGTCTGTATTACGGTTTTCATGTATTTGGAGGGACAAGGGCATTTTATGTATTTCGAGAGTCGTCCTGGGTTCGTATTCCAATACTCATTTCTAAATATGTGGTTGATAAGGGATTGAGTATCGGTACATCAAGAAAACTAGAGTCCGATATTCGATATGGTTGTGCTTGTTTCAAGCTTGCAAGTTCTAACAGGCTTTACTTAGGCATCTTCACTGACAAATTCATGCAGAATCCTGCATATTAAACGAATTTCGAGCTCGATGAGTCTCTATCTCGGTTTCCATGTGTATTTGGAGGACTCTACAAGGTTATATCTTTATAATCATGTTTCAATATTACTTTGATATGTATTTAGACTTTACTTATGCATCTTCATTGACAAAGTCATACATGATCTCTGGTATTAAATGAATTTCGAGCTTGACGAGTTTCGATTTCGAGCTCGATGATTTTGTCTCGAGTTTCCATGTTTGCGTATTAGTTTAATACAGATGCTTAAAGAGACATGAAGAGTTAGCAACAAAGCTAATTTCCTTTTTTTCTTTTCAGGGGAATGCCGCTTTATCGGAATCACGACCGGAGCAGGAAGTGGAGATGTATGGAAGAGGACGATAGCTTGTTCGTATACCGGGAAGGAACACTGGAACAAACAATATACAATCTGTATCATTTCAACAAGACAAACTCCAACAGCAATGGTTACAGCTCGGTAGTTATTCGAGACAAAGGGAACAACGACGACACCGTTAGCTGCGTTGTTCCGTTGAAGGACATCATAGTATGACGCACCTACAAAGGTTCACCATTTTGTTCATGGAATTCACATGCCCCATAGTCGATTTTTCGAGGTTTTTTTTTCGGTTTGAAAAAACTAGATTCTTTTTATCATCATTAAGAAAGATGAACAAAGAAAAACAGAGATCTTGAGGACTTGAAAGAATTAGATTAGTCACTTTTTGTTTAATGATTAAATGCCTGTGAATTAGAACTTACAGTGTGGGTTCTGTTGCTCTCACATGGTGGTGTCTGTGCATAACTTTTTTTTCCGGATCGAATCGAGCTGCGACTTAATTTAACTAAAATTAAATTGATAGAATGTATAATTAATGAGGATCAAATGTGTAATTATACAAATTTCCTTTATTTATCAAGCCAACATTTATGTTAATGTTCAATAATTTAATTAAACTATTTTAATAGTTTAATGATTTAATTGATAAAATTCATAATTCAATAGTCAAAATAAAATCTATCTTATAGTCTAGTGATTAGACAAGTAGTTTACCCTTTATTATATATCTTACATAATTTACATAAACTAGATTTTTTTCAACAATAGAAGTGTAAACGGCGTTTGATGAATTATTTTTGAACGGTTCGTATAATATTCGTTTATGTTCGTTTGTTAAGTTAAGTAAACTAGTATGAACAAAAATTTTATGTACATATAATAAACGAATGAACATGAATAAAGGCGTGTTTGGTTCGTTTATGTTCACGAGCTTGTCGTTTATATGTTCGTTTATCAATTTATTTATATATGTTCATGAACAAGTTCATTTACCTGGTTCTCTTTTTCCTTATATATTTTTTTATATTTTAAATATTGACGAAGGTAGTGACTAAATTAAACACATGGTCAGATTTAGAGTTTAAATTGTTAAGCATTAATGGTGTAATTTTATCATTTTTTTTTCTTTAGCTTGTAAATGAAAATGTAGAAACTAAAAATTCAACTTATAAACGAACGTTAAATGAACAAATTCTTGAACATACAAACGAACATGTTCACGAACAATAAATAAACGAACACGAACTCTTTCAAAAATAAATAAATGCACATAAACACAATATTAACAATTTAAACAAACAAAAACCGAACATGAATATTTTAAAAAAATACCACGTTAGTAGTTCTATTATTTTTTTAACGACGGGTAACTAAAATGAAACTAAAACGTTACATTAGGCTTGATTTTGAAAAAAGATAATTAAATAACTAAAATGGAATAAAAGTTATATTAATGACTAAATTGATCAGTTTATCATTTGACATTGTTCGTTTATATTAATTATAAATTATCGATTTTCTGTTTTATTTTAATCACCTTATCGTTGATATTTCTTTATTTTCTCGAAGTCATCGTTTTTGGTATTTTAAGGTTTGATTCTTTGTTAGATTTTGATTATTCAAAGCTGTATAGTAGTTTGTATGTTTGAAAAAAAAATCTCCAACATCAATGAGGGAGCGTTCTAAGGTTTTGTCATATCAAAAAGGAAGGCCTAAATAGGAAGTTTAAAAAAATTTAATTATTAGAAACGCCATTTTATAATCATTCATCAACGGATATCGTTTTTAAGATCGAATAAAAATATAATTATTCATCAACGGATATCATTTTTAATAAACAATTCTGTGATTTTACAAAATACAAAGACATTATTATATCTATCTCATTACCTTTCAATACAATTTAAACTATGGGTTTTGCAACTTTCAATAAACGGTTTTTTAAAATCATTAAACGAGTGAAAATAAACGGTTGAGATTAGATTATCTTTTCATTTCCTACGGTTAATCTTAACCATCTATTTTCATTATTAAAAAAGTTTTAGTTTTACGCGGAATGAATGAATCCTGCCATACATGTATTATTAAGAGTTGTTTAAGGCAGTGTTGGAAGCATCCTTACTTGACCTATTGTACTTCATGTGGCTATTAACTAGTTGCCCAGCTGCCAGTGCGGACATGAGCGACAGTTCTCCCGCAAGGACAGCTCCGGCAACGATGTTAGCAAGGAGTCTAGAGTTCGCACCGGGTGACTCTCTGTTTCCACCCTTGACTCCGAGAAGATTCAAGCATGCCGATTGAGATGCAAGCTGAGTTCCACCACCAACAGTGCCGACCTAAAAGATAAATCAGAAGTTGCATCAATACCCGGTTTTACATTGCTAGATAATTTGATTATGAGACGGTGACATGATTGATCACCTCGATGGAAGGCATTGTGGCGGAGGTGTGAAGGTCGTTTCCATCATTCACAGCTTCCATCATCGTGATGCAATGAGAGCTCTCAATGTTTTGAGCCGGATCTTGACCGGTAGCAATGTAGATTGCAGTCACGATGTTACTAGCGTGTGCATTGAATCCACCCAATGCACCGGCCATAGCAGATCCGGTAAGGTTCTTAAGCATGTTAAGCTCCACAAGGGATTCAACACTAGTCTTCAAGACTTTCCTCACCACATCACCGTTAATGATGGCCTCGCAGACGACAGATTTGCCTCGTCCTTCGACCCAATTCACCGCCGCCGGCTTTTTGTCGGAACAGAAGTTTCCTATATCCATAAGAAATCCATATAAGTCAAGTAAATCAAGTAAGTTCATTGAAACGAAACTCACCCGATATGCCGATGACATCCATTTCAGGGAAATCCGTTTGAAGGAAATCCAAAACGTTTTGGACTCCTTTTGAAACGAACAGTTTTGGCTAATTTCCGGTTCAAGTCCTCATTTCGCCGCATGCATTCAAGGTCTCTTAAAAGTCATAGCCGACATCGAAATCTCCTTCACTTTAACGTCGAAATCCGCCGGAGAAGACGAAGCCGACGGGTGATTTGTTGCTGTAGAGTTTTGAAAAAAATTATTGGTTGAAATAATGTCTCACTGAAATTATTTGTTGAGATAGGGTGAAATCTACAGTTCGAACATATGGCGCCTCGCCAGTTTGGTCACCGAGAACACATGACGACCTATAAGGTCGTTCGGCATACATGACTACCTCCATTTAAGCATAGTTAAAAAACTTAATTACCGATGTAGGTAATCGTTGTTACTTAGGAAAATTTAGGTAATCGCATGAAAGCCTAATTACCGATATAGGTAATATTTGTTACTTAGCCCAGCGTGCATGGCGACCTATCCCTCGAATGGCCTCGGTCGGATGGCCTCGGATGCCCAGCGTGTTGGAACGTGCATGGCACATGCAAAATATCTCGTAGCTCGCCGGGAAGAAATTGCGACCTACAGTCAAAACTATAGATTTCACTTTATTTGAGCAATTAATATAGGGAGTGCATTATCTCGTGAATTAATTTATTCAAAAATATTATCTCGGTGAAATGGACTTCGTTGATGATCCCACCCATCATTATCGCCTTGGTTAACATCGTTGCACTGGTCACCGCCTTCGCGAGGACACTGTTCGGTACCGGAAAATGGAACATGTTCATCGGAGGTGCGTTCTTTGCTTCCTGGGTGTTGTGTCATTTGTATCCTTTTGCTAAAGGGTTGATTGGCCGGCGGCGGAGGACACAGACGATCGTCTTCGTCTGGGCCGGTCTCATCTCCATTATCATCTCTTTTCTGTGGATGACCCTCAATCCCAACGGTATCAATTCTCTCGGCGGTACTGCCTCTTCCAGCGGGTCTGGTTTTTCATTCCCTTGAGCACGAAGAAACTAGAGTGGCACACTCAAAGTTTTGGGAAATTTACATTATATCTTTGAAATGTTTTTGAAATTTTAGTTAAGCCCCTTCAAAATTGTAATTGATTTTTTGGGTTATTTTTTAAAAGAAATTATAGAAAATAATTATATAATTAGAATAGAGTTTTCTGGGGATGATTTAGGAATAAGACCAAAGGGGGAAAAGTTCATCTGAAAATGTAATTTTTGTTCTTTTTATGCATGTAATTATGTATGTACATTTTGTAGGGTAAAGTATATAAATAGTCCCCAAACATTTAGGGTACTTGCATTTTGATCACTCAACTTTTGAAACTTACAATATAGTCATTGAACTTTTAATTCATTTTCATTTATGTCACTATCATTACCTTCCGTTAATTTTTACCGATGTGATAGTTAATCTTTTTTTTTGCTTACGTGGTAGTTAACCCTTCTTCTTCTCAATGAAATCTCATACACAAAGCCTTGTCATTTCTTGGATTTTTTCTCTCTCTCTCTCTATTTTCCCAAGAAAATTCAGCTTCTCTCTACTTTCTCAAAAAAAAAAATTGATTAACAAACGAGCAACCAAGTGAAGCAAGCAACCACGGTCAACCAACAACTAAGACCCCTCTATGGGCCTCTGATCAGACCATAACAGGATAAGACAGAACACAACTTGAAATGAAAGATTGCCCATATTGACTCAAAACCAGAACAGAGAAGAGAATGCCCAAAAACGACTTGGAAGAACTTAAACAACATAAACAACCTAGAAAAAACCAAGTCGAGGAAGACAACTACACAAGCACACGCAAAGGCTCACTCCAATCATTATAGTCGAAAGAGAATCAAACCTGCTTAACAAACGAAAGGCAAGGGATGCAACTAGGATATTTTAAATGCTTAATAACACAAAATCGCTAGCGCCAAGCACCCAATACAAGCACTAACGGGTGGTTAAGTGTCACGTCAACGAGAACTAACTAGTGATAAAGACAAGGATTAAAATGAAAATAAATTAAAAGTTTGATAACAATTTTGTAAGTTTCAAAAGTTGGGTGACCAAAATATAAGCATCCTAAAAGTTTAGGGATTATTTATATACTTTACTTTTTTATTAAGCTAATGTGATTACAAAATAGTATATGTTCTAAATAATTTTAATCATTTGATAATGAACACTCAATCATCCTATTGCAATCACTTATTGATAGTACAATGATCAAATTCAATTATAAAGTATAATATCATGACTGATAGTAGAATTTGACTTAATAAATTTAACAGGTGTTATTGGAATCAAATAAAGTTTCGAAATTTGAAAAGTATAAGAATAAAAAAATGATCAAATTCAATATAAGGACATAAATTCACAATTTAAGTATAGTACAATGACTAATAGAAGAATTTAACCATTTTTAGGTAGAAATGTCCATACTTCATAGACAAAAAACAAATGGTTGAAATATGTAAATGATCCTTATACTATTTCAAAGCATAAAATTCAATTCATATACTTCAATTTTACAACAATTATACATTATTAAGCCCTTATACTATTTTTATTTAAGGATCTTAATTCTAACCCTAACTTCTATTGAAAATTTAAAAAAAACTTTTTCAGCCCCCTGAATTTATACTTTTCATTGATTTGACCCTTAATTAATTATATCATTAAATGCATCGTTTAAAAAAAATCAACCTCCAAGTCGTTGTTTTGATAAAAACCTTTTTTTTTTTAATTGAGGGGAAGAGTTGCATCGAACTCTTAAGCACGAGGGGCCGTTTACATCTCGGTCTATCATAGCAAGGAGATCTGATGGGGCAGCGTGTGACGTTCAGGGAAGCATGATCCGCAAGCTTAGTAAGTGCATCCGCCACCTTATTACATTCTCTCGTGATCTATTGGATATCAGTTGCCCATGCTTTGCATCTCAAGTTATGAATCGTATGCACCAAGGCTGAAATATGAACAGCACCATCTGTAGTCTCTACTATCTTGGTTGCACTGAGGCAACCGGTTTGGACAATAACACGCTCGAAATCATTTTCCCATGTGATAGTCAGTCCGATAAGAATTCCCCACAGCTCTGCTTGAATCGGCGGACAACAACCAATTGATGCGGCGCTTTTTGAAGTGTTAGTGGAGACAGCTCCGTCAGTATTAAGGCAGACCCATCCGTGAGGTGGTTTTTGCCAGTGAACATGCAAAATGGATTCTTGTTCACTACACATCGAGCATGAAGAGTCGGATGTCAGGTTCCTTTTTGAGCGTTCCAAGGTCGTCATAAGGAGGACGATCCAAATAAACACCCTGATTCGTTGCAGCACTTGCATTCGCCAGATATGACTCCACATGCTATTACGAGTGGACCAAGCTTGGGATGCTAAAGATTCATATGCAGAGGCAACAGTAAACTCATGAGTCATGCCCCATCTCCACATGCATCTATTGTGGATATTACCCGACGATGGGGGTTTTATGCCAATGATGTGCTTTATAGCATTCTCTGGCAATAAAGTCTTTAGATAATCAATATTCCACTCACCATTCTGGTCTACAAGGTCGGCCAAGTTACATTGAAGTATAACTTGAACAAAATCCAATAAATGCTCTTGAAGGGGGCCGATTGTCGGCACCCAAACATCATTCCAAACTTGCATGCCAGCTCCTGATCCAAAGGACCATGCAACATTTGGTCGAAAGAGATCCCACATATTGGAGAGAGAGAGAGAGCACCATAAAGTAGAGCTGACTAACAGATGAATAGAGCGAGGGAAGGGTTCATGATCTTGTATTTTTGCCGTAGGAGACGAATCCAGAAGTCTTCCGATTTACTTATTAGAGCATAGCAAATCTTCATCAGTAGCGCTTGGTTTCCGGTTTACTTATTAGAGCATAGCAAATCTTCATTAGTAGCCCTTGGTTGTACTCACAAACACGATGTAAACCCAAGCCACCATTGCTGAGCGGTTGGCATAAAACTATAGCCGGCGCAGATTGCTCGACGATGCTGTACTGAAACTCCCAAATATTTACCCAATGTTTCAACCTGTCGAAATCCCAGTCTCTCACTGATGGCACCCTCAAGGGTAGGATCAGTGTTTTTAAACCTTTAATTACATCATTTAGAATTAAAATAAAATAATTAATAAAAAAATTGTTTTTATATTGTTCTTGAATCGGTTGGACATTGATCCTGATCAACCCACAGATCTACTTGTAGATAAACAAAAACTGCTAAAAATGTTATCAAATGGATAAAAACTGCTAAATCAACACTAAACATTGCATAATGATCATTGTTCGAGTGATCAAATCGATAAAAACTGTAAACATAAAGAACTAAAAAAGTTATTTTACCTTTTTATAACCACTAAATCGACTAGCCCTACAATTTAATCTTATACGCCGGACGTCTCGTACGGGACTCGTACGAACAACTGACCATGAAGGGTAACCACGGCTGACGACTGGTGCGGATCGATTCTTGATGGCAAGCTGACGACCTGGACATGAATCGCATATCGTTAATGCACACGAAAAATGGTTGTCCGGAAGAATCGGCACTCACCTAATTGCCATGCCATGATATCGAAACCGACGATAGAATGGCTACACTACATCGAAATATCGTCGAGTTGGTCTAACCTTTTTGAAGGGAGTGACACCCCAAGGATTATCGAGTTGGTTCGGTTGACCGGATATAACCAAGCGTCCTGCTGGATCGGACTGGACATGCACCTGAGTCATTTAAGCACATATGGTAATCCATCAACAAAAATCAAACACAATCTATAGGAAGAAGTTGAAAGGAAAATGGATCCAGCAATTAATGCAAGTCTTATTAGGATCCTCTTACGAATCTTAACAAAAAAGATAGAGATCTCGAGATTAATCTACTTAGCAAGTACCGATCCCGTAAATTTACCGAAAAGATCGTGTTCGTATATAGCATTTATAATGGCTAGACTAATGCAAACTTAGCACATTACGAATGACATATCAGCTTATTTGGACAGCCTTAAGTTTCTACATATTATTCCTTCCGCCTTACTTCCTCCAGTCGATGACCGGGAAAGTAAATCACTCGAGGATCGAAACAGATTTCCTACAAAAGTTCCATTGTAGAAAAGTAACTAGCCCTTCGTCTAGAACGAAAAAGTATCTTCCAAATAAGCTTTACGTCTTAAAGCCGTGCAATTTAGAAAGCACAATACTAAACACGAAACAGAGGATTATCTGAAGATATACGAACCTCCTCACGGAGAAGCCCAGGAACCAAAGCGTATACCTCAAAGCAGTCAACCTGGGAGGGGCAGAGAGAGAGTCGTATATAATGATGAATCACATCATCGTAAGAATAACACAAGACTTACAGTTTTTTGCACGTTAACCTTCACCCAATCAGCTGGGGCTCCGATATCGACAACCATAGTATCCAACCTGCCAAAAGAATGCCTGGTTCCGGCACTTCGAAAAGTCAAGATACTGTTTCATATACATAATACGGGGGGGGGGATAAGTAACCGGCAATCGTTACTGTAGTTTAGTTGCTTTATGTTGACGAACTCGGGCACCAGGCTCCATGGTGGATGGTTTTTTACGCTTTAATAAACCTGAGACAATAACCAAGTCTTACAAATAAAGATAAATTTCGGGCATTGTAGTAGCTGAATGTGCTATAGGCCAAGCATATTAGAAATACCAAAGTTTTTAAGTTGTCTGTCACTTCTGAGTGTCGGACTAGAGGTCTTGTCCTAGAAAATTCGAAAACATTGCATAAAGAGGGCAAGACCAGGGCATATCGAAAGGGAAAAGGATAAAAGATTAAACAACACAGTAAATGCATATAGCTTAGAAGGTCTACACAAACCTTGATGATTGGATGACAGACCTCACCATTATCGAGAACACGCTGAGAATGCCAGCTTCGCATGGCACGTGCAGCAGCATCTCTCTTTGCCCTACCTGACCCAGGAGCTTGATTACTAACAGCCTACAAAAAATTAATAGAAGTTATTGGATAAATATATATATACATATATATAGGATTATGATAAATATTTATCAAGACAAATTCCAATCATCTTACTAAATATATGATTCGGGTTAAGGACACCCAATAACCATCTAATTTTTCATTTTGTGCAAAACCAGACTCGTCCATCGTATCGTTGCACACACATGTGAGTTATGTATAATCACGTATTATGATACCCATTTGCAGCTTTGAACCATATGTAGAGACTTGCCATTAATTGTTTTTTTTTTATAGGAAAGAAAGGCCTCGTTAAAACCCCCCTTCTTAACTAAGGACCTTATAGAAAGGTCATTAATCATAGGAAGGAGGGAAAGAGTGCCTTGGAACTTTTATAAATATTGAAAGTTACATAATAGTTAAAAATAACACTAAATTGCTTGACATAAGACTGAAACACTCCTCCCATCATAAAAACCTACACACAAAGTGAAGAAAATCATAAAAAGACCCTTACAATCACCCAATCCCTTCCTTTGCTAAGATATCTGCCTCTCCATTACACTCCCTAGGAATCAACCTAACTGAATGAACCTTATCATTAATAAGCCTTGAAATCTGAAAAACAATAGGCAAGAAAAAAATAGGTGCCAGAACCGGAGAATGAATCCATTCCACTGCAGACGGGCAATCACTTTCGACAATCAACCTAGCAACTGAAGCCCACCTAGAAGACAGAAAAATATCCAAGCCTCTTTTTATAGCTTTTAATTCAGCCAGAGGGGGGATTGCTTGACCAATACTCTCTGAGAAAGTCAAAAGAGTGCAACCATTCCAATCTCTTAATAAACCTCCAATACCTCCACCCGAATCAATCTGCCTAACGGCTCCATCTACATTCATCTTTAGGAAGTCTACTGGTGGGGGTAACCAGCGAAAACAACACGATCAATAACATTACTAGAAGAAACACCATCTGCTAGAGATGGATTACCAATCAGCACATCCTCTTGTATAGTAATACCCGAAAATTTGGCTAGGAACCATTTAGCAATCCTGAATCTAACAATGAAGAATAGTGACACTTTGTCAATAGGAGTTCCTTCGAAAACCCTTGCGTTCCTAAATTTCCATACAGACCAAAAGATGGCTCCCGGAATAAACTTCCAAATCGTAGATTTCGCCCTCAACTCACCCCAGGAACAAAGAAGAGAAGGAGGATCCTGTGGTAGAACCATGGCAATATCCCAGAAATTAGCTACCTTATTCCATAATTCCCAAACCACAATACAAGAGATGAATAGATGTTGCACAGATTCCTCCTGATTCTTACAATAGGGACATAGAATATCATCCCCTAGGGGTAGACCTCTCTTGACCAACTCGACTTTGACAGCTACTTTCTGATGAGCAAGTTGCCAAAGGAAAGCTTCCACCCGAGGTGGTGCAAAGCCCTGCCAAACCCCTTTCGTCCACACTTGCCATTAATTGTGAAAGTGCCTAAATCTTCGATTCCCTTCTTACGGATCTTTATTACCATAGATGTAGCTCGTGTTACAGAGAAAGGTAAACCATACCTTTTAGGGAAGATCTACCTCCATGATTCCTTTCTCTTACCAACTTAAGCGCCAATGGTTACTTTAATTACAGCATTTTTATTACAAGATGCACATTGTCTTGGAAAGTTATTATCATTTCAAAACGAGGCAGCTTTTTACACGTGATAGCCCCAAAATCTCGATTGTTCATTGTGGGAAGTCGTAAAGACTATATGAAAGAAAACGAGATAAACATAAAACATGGCTGTAACAAGAAACATTCCTGTTGAAGCTGATCAGCAAGCATATTTACCTGAGTTTCAACTCCGTTAGGCTCAATAAAGGGAGCATCCGAATGAGGAAGCATGCCGCCATGTATTTTATGCTTTTCATACTCGAGCAGTGCCTGATAAATTTATGGAACCAAATTACAGGTGAACCACATGTTAAAATAACAAATAAAGGAAACATAAGGTTAGAGTTGATGGAGGACGGTCTTGTGGTTATGCCCTTATGCCCTAAAATCACATGGTATGCGTTCTTTCAATAAAAGGAGAGAAATTAACAGTTAGAGCATAACCTTCTCATAAAAGATACGGAATGTCCACGACACGGTAGTGCAGGTCCTACACCAAAGGAACAAATAATAGAGGTGCCTCGTTAACAAAATTTAGTCATAACCATGGAAAAGGAGAGCTAGCAGATTAAGTCAACAAGAAAGTAGACGTTATCCTTACTTCGGGGGATTAAATGATTCGCCCACTTGCCTCCACAATTTGCATGAGGTCACCTACAAAGTACACGGCATGGTTAAACAGGCAAGTCCATAACTCAGTCTCATTATTAACCATAAATGAAAGAATCTTTTCTTGATCACCATAGATAAACAAGAAAACTAAACTAATCGCATATTACCGGTTTCGTCAGATACAAATAACTACAATTCAATGTCAAGGACAAGAAAAAGCTTGTACATGCAGATGCTGCATATAGTAGGAAATCGGAATCATGAAAACCACATTACCAAAAATCTAATGATTCATATTCTATGCCATTCTAGCTTCTACGCTTTCAATTAAACCGGTCATCCTTTGTACAAGCATGTTATGAAATTGTAGGGCATTTTTGGCAGAGATAGTTTTCAGAACTTAAGGCAAACCTGTTCATAGCCTCCCAATTTAATGACAGCTCTCCATAACCTGTAGTCAAAAGGAAAATAGTGAAGATAGGTTAGCACCAAGGTTTCGTTTTCGAAGGAGATAAACAGATCGCACAAACAGAGAACTCGAAGGGATTACTTTAACAAATTTAGATCCTCCTTGTAAAACTTAGGATGCTTGAATTCGAGGTGATTCTCCTTGTAAAACGCTTCAACCTCCTTTACAAAAGCTGCTTGCTCCTCCTCGGTGTCTGACCCCGAGTTGTCGAAGCATAAATTTGGGTTGGACAAAGACAATGGGGTATTGATCTCTCTTTCAGTAGGCAAATCCTTCAATGGCTCCCCATTGTCAATGCCATGGTCATCATCTTGGGGTTTCATGTCAGAGTTGGGGCTTCCACTAAGTCCATTATCATGTGCATGAATGGGGGCATCACCACCATCATCATTATCATCATGTCCAACATCATCCATCTTGGTATCGGTTTCAACCAAAGATTTGTCCTCGACATCCTTAAATTCAACATCAATACTCTCCTCAGGCTTCGGTTTTTCATCGGTTTGAGCACCGGTTTTGTCGACATCGAGAGTTTTGTCAGTGACTTCAATGGCTTGTGGTTGTAGTTCAACTGAGTCCGGGTTGTCACCGACCGGCTCTGCCTGCGATTTTCCATCACCGTCTTTTAGAATTGTCGGTTCTTCAACTTGAACTTGGCCTTTCACTTCACCAGCTCCAGTCTCAGCCTCCATTGGAGCCTGACCTTCAACTTCAGCCTCAGCATTAGCATTAGCAACAACAACACCAGTTTCAGTTTCTTCCATAACTGGCTTGGAATCATCCATTAGAGCCTCACCAACACTACCAGCCACCTTCTCAGGTTCCTAAACACCAAAAATGGAAGAAAAAAAAACATGAACCAAAACACGTTTCTTTCAACAAAAAAACCTTTGACACACTAAAAAAAACTCATTTCTAATCTCATTTACATTACACCATAAAAGAAACAACTTCGCTCATATACTCACATCCATCCCTTGCTTTCTGGGTTAGCCACAAAACAAAAACTTTTAAACAAAACAAGGGCTTTTATTCACTTGAAACCTGCAAAAAAAAGAACCATGAACAAACAAATGTGCAAAAATGAACCCTAAACAACACGGAAAAAAGGAACTCACTTGGTGTATTCGTTGGAAGGAGTGAGACAATGACTCAAGTGCGAGTTGAACCCTTTGGGTTAGGCGCTTTTCGGCTCGGCCTGGACCCCGGGTTTTGAATTTTATTAAAAAGAAAACAAAAAACAAAAATATGAAAGAAGAATATGCTTCAACAGTTGAACTACAAAACAAACACAAAAGCTACTGTTTGAGGTATAATTTCATCTAATCTAAAACCATCCAAATTAACTGTTAACCCTTGAGTGTCTTAATGGGCTTGAGCCCAAGCCCAACAACCATATTATGTTGATATATATATATATATATATATACATACTAAAATATGTACTTAAAGTATTTTATGTCAAAATAACATAGCTAAACTATTTTAATTTTTTCATTTAAGTTTTAAAAAAGTTGACATGTGACATTAATTAGGTTTTTTGAGGCCCAATAGGGCACCTCGTAATTATTTGGCCCAATAAGGCACCTCAAAAATTAATTTGGGATTTACGACATTTTTTACAATTCATGGCAAACTCGTCACGTCGAGGTGATTAGTTCTACGAGATATAATATTTTCAGATTATTATGCGAATTTAAGGTTGAAAAGAAAAAAAATACACATGAACTCGTCACGTCAACGTGATGAGTGCTGTTAGATTTTTTTAAAAGAAGTACAAACTTAATACATTAGATTAAATTTTCAGAAAATGCACATTAGGAAGAAAATAACTACAAACTTGATACATTAACATAAGGATGTAAATAGAACTAACCTTACGAACACCGTAAACATAAATAAAATCATATTGCTTCAAACGTGGAATTTCTTTCTATCAAACTTGCGCTTCCATGTTGTCACTCAAGATGCGATTTGTATGATCTCAAACCGGTCACATGGGTTGTTAGCCCCGATTGATAGACTGGGAAGTATGTGGTCTCCTCCGCATGCATTTATTGCGTATTGCATACGTTATATTGCTTTAATTGCTATGACGAGGTTCAAGAATAAGAAGATAAAGAAATAGATTATCAGCATGGATAACTTATTCAATTTTACCATTCGTTTTTTGGTCTTAGTCTTCGTTTAAAATTATTATTCTTACAGGTAATTATTTTTCAGGCTACACATTACTACAATCGAGCTTTCATGCAAGACTGAAAAATTTGAGAAAGTATAGAGAAGAGGTGTATAACTTTGCAGCTGAGATACCTCTGAAAAACTAAGCATATGCTTATAACGATCAAGGTCGACGTTAATGTCATATGACAACCAATCTTGGCAAGTGTATCAATTCAATGCTAAAAGGAACTAAACATCTTCCAGTGGAAAGTATTGTTCAGGAGACATACCTTAAATTGGGTAAAGTTTAGGCAGACAAAAGTGCCCAAGTAGAGGCAATGCTCAGCAAAGGTAGAAATTGGGCTTCAGATCTAGAGAAAGCAATGACCAAAAATCAAACTCATGTAACATCAATGTATGTTCGTAATTTCACCAGACTGAAATCTAATTATATTGTCCAAGCACTAGTTCGACCACATGAGGGTGAGACTTCTGCTACCTATATTGGTAATTTGAATAGAATATGATGTATTTATGGTCGATTTCAAGCCTTCAGATACCCATGTGCTTACTTGATTACTGCATGTATGCATATGAATGCATACTCATACATTTATGCTAATGATTGTTATAGCTTGCATACTATGCGCAACATACGCAGTTACAAGTTTAAATATCTCCCGAACAATGCATATTGACAGCCTACTGTCTCTAAAAAATGGTTACCCAATATGTAATTATGAAGAAGTTAAGGGGTCGTCCTGAATCTAGTCGAATTCATACTAAAATGGATGACCCCAAAGAGAGCAAGGCATGTCAAAGCTATGTGGCCATTGCAGAGGTGAAGGCCACAATAGGAAGCATTGTCCACATCTCCCAAGATGTCGAGCAGGCCGATAATCCTTGTGTTGATCAAGAATAGACTTTATTGATTGAAATAGTCATATTTACATCCTTATGTTAATGTATTAAGTTTGTAGTTTTTTTTCCTAATGTGCATTTCTGAAAATTTAATCTAATGTTCATAGTTTATTATACTTTTCAACATAATCTACCACATTTTAGAGAGCAAAAAAATCTAAAAGAACTTGTCACTTCGATGTGACAAGTTCCTATGTATTTTATTTTTGTTTCTAACATTAAATTCGCATAATAATCTTAAAAAATAATTTTTTTAATAGAACTTGTCCCCTCGAGGTGACGAGTTTCACAGGAAATATTAAAATATTAGGCCCTAAATATAAAAATTATATCTTATAAAACTCGTCACCTCGACATAACGAGTTCACCTTGGACTGTAGAAAATGTCATAGCTCCCAAATTAATTTTTAAGGTGCCCTATTGGGTCAAATAATTACGGCGGGTGCCCTATTGGGCCAAAAAAACCCATTAATTAAAGGTTTATATTACAAATAAATACCTAAAATATGTCCTCTTTTACATGTAAGTACCTAAAGTATTTTTTGATCAAAATAAGTATATAAAGTTATATTTTTTGTCAAAATAGGTAGGTACCTAAAGTATTTTTTGTCAAAATAGGTACCTAAAGTATTCAATTTTTTCATCTAAGTATTTAAAGTATTTTTTAATTAATGTCACATGTCGCCTTTTTTAGAACTTAAATTAAAAATTTTGAATAGTTTAGGTACCTATTTTGACATAAAATACTTTAGGTATTTGTTTTGACCAAAAAGATAACTTTAGGTACTTATTTTAACCAAAAAATATTTTAGGTACTTAAATGAAAAAATGTATACTTTAGGTACTTATTTGTGATAGAAGCCTTAATTAAATAATACTTTAAGTACTTGGATGAAAATTTTGAATACTTTATCTATTTTAACAAAAAAATACTTTAGGTACCTATTTTGATAAAAAGAATAACTTTAAGTATATATTTTGACCAAAATACGTTTGATACTTAAATGAAGAAAATGATATACTTTAAATACTTATTTATTATATAAATCAAAGTTTTATGAGTTGGATCGAATCGTAACATGAAAATAACTTCGAATCATTAATTATAAATAATATACTCTTTTAAAAAATATTGCTTCCTATTTATATTATCATTAAATTTAGGGTATACTATGCCAATAGTCACTCATGTTTGGGGTAGTGTTCGTTTCTACCACTAATGTTTAACAAGTCACAAATCGGTCACTAACGTTATCGTTTGTTATAAAATGGTCATTCGACGTTAACAACAGTTAGTAGACATAACGGAAATCACAGCTGGATCGTTATCTACTGAGTTAGATCGTTGACTGCCACATTAGAATCATTTTGACCGACTCTTCTTCTTCTTCAACCCACCCTATCTTTTTCCTCAACCCAACCAAATTATTTCTTTTCATCTCCTAATATTTCCCCAGAAAAAATCCCATTTTTATCGTAATTTCCTCTTCTTTGCGGCATGAACTTGAAAACTTTGATTGCAGTATCAAGCCTTCTGCATTTTGCATACATATCTAGCATGGCAGTTTCCACCATGATATCCATCTCCATCCCCATCATCTTTAAGCCATAAACATGAACTCATCTACCAATCACCACATCTCCGGACTATTCACAAGCTGACAGTAAAGAATAAAGTGTTATATAATTCAATTTAAATCCATAATGAAACAACATCTGACTCAAAAGCAAAAATCCATCCTTGCTAAATCCATTCCCTACATAGCCAACAATCATTATCGTCCATACGACCTCGTTTCGGTATGGCATATCATCGAATACCTCCTTTACATTACTTACACCCTCCCACATCAACACCTCATCCAAAACCACTATACATGACACCACATTCTTCTCTTCCATCTCACCAAAACCCTTCTCATATTCGCCACCATCCCAGACTTTCCACACATATCCATCAACGCATTACACACTTTCACCCTCCCTTCTAGACTCATCTTTGTTGTGGTTGCTTGGCTTTAACGTGAGGTTTAAGGTGGTATCTTTTGGTGTGTTTAAGGTTTTGTTAAGCAATGACAAATATACTTTTTTGATGGAACATTTGGGATTTGAAGTTCGTAGGCTTAGCCACATGAAAAGTGTTGTTAGACCCAAAGTGAAGACGAAGCTCCAACAACATCTACAACATCCTCTACCGGAATTCGATATGTTTTTCAGTGACTGAAGATTGGTTTATGTAAAGGGTATTTATGAGAAAGAAATGATCGGAATGAGGGGTTAAAGCCTAAAAGGAAATGTAGCTGCTTATCCACCTCCGAAATCAGAACCGAATTCGGAAAGTATGGTCAAAATGGGAATTTTTCTGGGGAAATATTGGGAGAGGAAAAGAAACAGTTTGGTTGGGTTGAGAAAGAAGATGGGGTAGAAAAGCAGGTCAAAATGGTTCAGCGATCCAACTCATCAGATAATGGTCTGTGATTTCCATTACATCTACTAACTGTTGTTAACAACCATTTTGTAACAAACGATAATGTTAGTGATTGATTTATGACTTTTTAAACATCAGTGGTGAAAATGAACACTACCACAAACATGAGTGATCATTGGCGTAATTTACCATTAAATTTAATGTTAATAATATCAATTTTATCATTGAAACGAAAAATTAACTTAAATTAAATTATAGTAAAATGAATCCCTTAAGTAAGATTAGGGGTTTGAATTTTGACGATCGCAAATGGAACAAATTGGATTGAGAGAGTCGCTCTTGTCTCTACAATATCCGATCCAGATTAATCAGTCAATAGATCAGATACAAATGGTTATAAAAAAAATATTTTTTAAATTTACGAGAGAAAACAATTAAACTCCTCATTTTTTTTTACATTCAATTAAATTTTTAAACTTCAAAATTTATCAATTCATTTTTTTTACCAATATTGACCTTAAATATTTTTTATTTATTGGTGCCATATCACACATCACAATAATTTCAAGTGACATTTTAAAAAAAATATTAATTTTTAAAAATTGTAAAAATTATTTTAATACTTCAATAAGTTTTTTTATTTAGAAAAACTATAAATTTCATGTTATAAATCTTCAATGCGACTTATGACAATAATATCTTAAAAAAATAATTATTAAAATATGTAAAATTGATCAAATATGTTAATTGATTCAATTTTTCGATTCGATAATTTAAATGGTTTAATTTCTCAGTTTAAATATTCAATTGGGTACAAAAAATTCAAGGGCTATATTGATTTGTTTTCAAAAGTTGAAGGACTTCATACACCATTGAACCTTTAAAAAAATAACTAGAAAGTTGTTCTTATCCTAATATATATTAGAATAAATTATGCATTTAGTACCTAAACTATCTGTTTCGATCCGTTTTAACACCTAAACTTTTAATTTTTCAAAATCTTACCTAATGTTTAACTTTTGTTTCATTTTAATATTCGTCGTTAAAAATTTAATGCGTTTAGTACCTAAACTATCAGTTTTAGTCTATTTTAGTACCTAAACTTTTTAAAAAAAATTCAAATCTTAACGATAAATTTTTAACGGATACTAAAATGAAACAAAAACTAAACGTAAGGTATGATTTTGAAATTTTTTTTGAATGTTCAAGTTTTAAAACGGACAAAAACTGTTAGTTTAGGTACTAAACATATAGTTTACCCAATATTTTCATACAATTGAAACTACATTTGATCAAATTCTATACCAAATCATCTAAGAAGCTAAAAGAAAATACTATCAAAATACTAATCTTCACAACATTTCTTTTACCTATTACATTCACTCTCTCAAATTAAGCCTTGCATTTTGAACTTTAACAGACAGCTTCAACTTCTGTTCTTCCATGTCCCTCAACACCGACAGCAGGTTCGCTCTGTACACTTCGCAGCGTCGGTTTATGTTCTCCAACTCCGTCGACAATTCCTGGACTTTCTTTTCCTTCTCGTCCTGTTCAGCAAGACGATAGGGGAAAAACATGAATTTGAATCACAAAAAACAATGAAACGGTGATGGCAAGACATCCGAGATTGTTTCTCGTGAAATTATTTTCTACGTTAATTCAGTAACGAACTGTGCATTTTATTTCTATGTTCAGAAATCAGTAACGAACGATATTCTTATTTGTATAAATGGTTCTTCGAGCTAGGAATGGGCAGGAATAATAAAAAATACTTGAACTATTGTGTTGCTCCTGCCTTATCTACCACTCAATACCTTTGGTTTTTACTCGGATCCAACGAAAAATATGGAAGAACTTTTTAAGTGTTTGTTGAGAATGATTACGATCTAGTTTAGGTCGTATTAGGAGTAGAAGGCTCTCAAGTCAGTTCGACCAAACAGAAAAACATTGTGGTCAGTTCGGTTATGATCAATCCTCTCGATAAAGAGAGTGCATTGTATGTATACATACATACTGACTTGAATCATTGAGGCAGTTGTGTAAAAGAGTTAGCATTGATTAGAGTCATGTCGGTACGGTACCACTGTTATTATCAGATGAGTACTGTTGATGACTCGATGAATATACCAACAAAAGAACAGGATCGAATGAATCAATGCTCACTAACCGACCAGACCCTAAACGCAAACTACCTAATTTGAGATTAAGACGAAAACATATGTAAGAATAGTTCAGAACCTCAATAGGAAAGATAAAGCCTGCTTCTAAAACGGTTAAATCCTACATTCAGCGACTTAGGATTAGTTGTAAACAGCTCAGATTCCTATTCTTAGATGCCCCTAGAAAAAAGTATCAAGTAATCTCGTCAAATAACAAGATGAATTAGTGATACAGTCCATTCGAGAAGATTCATAACAGGGGGCATTATCAAGCTAGATAAAGTCCTAAAGTAGGAGAAACTGACCACAGATTGGCATGCCATTGTCTCAGTATTTCCAGCAGCATGCAACTCTTGATTACGTCCACTGCTAAGTGCTCCATCTTCTGCCGATATAGGGCTTTGGTTTTTATTAGAAGTAACCCTTTTCAGTGCATCTTGTAAAGCATCCATTGCCACGTTGTAAACATGAATAGATTTTGCCCCTTCTTCGACGTACTTAATAGCTTCTTGGCGTAGGATGTTATACCGATCCGTTAAGGACTCAGGAGAATTATTTGGCAAATCAGAAGCATGTTCATCCTGCACATCTCCAATTTTGGCAGTCCTAGTCCATCGCTTTAGTACATATTGCGAAGGCAGTGTAAGAACATTTTTTGCCCTGAAAACTGCTAATATGTGCCTGCATATTATCCCAGAATGTTCAAACATTTGGCAGCTGCAATTAGCTTTCATCTCAAAGGAGAAGAAACTGACGGTGTGTGCTTTGTGCTCTACCCTAAATTTGGCCACCCGATATGTTGCGACAGTTCCCGAATCATCAATTTTAGTGGCAGGATTAGCAAGGGTCTCGACTAGCTCCTCTTGGAACTTTATGAATATTCTTCTTGTATAGAGATTAGCCGCTTGTTTTTCCATGGGAGACGGTGTCTTAAGAATCGGTGAAGTGTTGGTGGTGTCATAATCAGCCTTCAGCTCTTTCTCGTGCCAATTCGCTACAGCTTTCTCATACTGTTTAATCAACATCTGTATGGTAGTTGATGCATGCACAAACCCTTCAAAAAATGAGTTTAAGCCTACGTTTCTCTCGGTTATAGAGAAGTCCCCAAAGAAGGTATCTCGCAAATAAACAGGGACCCACTGTTGCCGAGCATTGTACATCGACTGAAGCCATTCGTTATCCATGACAAAGTAACGTTCCAGAAGTGATAACCAAGATGACTCAAACTCATTAATCGTCTCAGCCTCGTCAACACATTTCTTAAATTCTATTTCGAACGTGGGATTGGATTGGTATATGTGAGCCAGCTTTTCTTGAGTTTCTTTGAAAATGCTCCATCTATTGAAGCGAAGGCGTGCTTCTGGAAGAACCCGCGTAACAGCCGTCTGTATGAGACGATCAGGGTCGGTTGTTATAGAGATGGGACGACGATCAGACATTGCATGAAGCCAGGTTTGGAATAGCCATGCAAACGAGGACTCGGACTCGTTGAGAATTAAAGCACATCCAAACAACACCGGCTGCCCATGGTGGTTGATTCCTGTGAACGAGGCAAATGGCACCCTGTAGCGATTTGTCCTATATGTTGTGTCAAATATGACGGTATCACCAAAGTAAGTATAGTTCATCCTTGCTGTAGCATCCGCCCAAAATATGTTTCCACCGGTCTGGTCATTATCACCTTGAATTGCATAAAAGAACGAAGGATTCTCCACTTGCATTCGTCTCAGATAGTCCAATATATGGTGAACCCCACCCCCTAGGGTCCGGTGTCTTGTGGCACTCATTTATCTCTAGAATCCCACTGTATCAAACACAAAGAAGGAAAATGTGTTGAGTTTCTCATTCAATTTCTTTGTAAATACTAAATACACATTTCAACAGGCTTCAACAGTGGCTCACCGTCCATACTTACCAAAAGGTATACTTTATCAGCTCGTCGATTATTTTAAAAATGTCATCAGAACTCAGTTTGCTATGACAGCTTTACCTATTTAACAATTTAAGGGTCGATCTAATAAGGTCGACTGAATAAATAACAATCCGCTAGAGCTAATATTCTTTACATTGTCTTCCTTTTACCAAAAACAAGCATAAGATATTCCAGAAACAGGCAGTGAAGTATGATATTACTTTGGTAAAACAATATTAAGCTTTCGAATTCCAGTTTCGAACCCGAATATTAGTTCAGTTAGTTCACACAACCATCTTCAAGAGGTAATACCAAGCAAATCCGGAATTCGAATTCCAGCATCCATCCATCCATCCATCCATACATACATATTATAATGTTTTCCGTGAAGTCTCTAGTGAAACAACATACATCAAAATCATTCCATTCAAGAAACGAAAGTTTACTCCAAGTAAGAGTGTAACTCTAAATTATAAGCATTGAATCAATTAGAAACAAAAAAAAAAATACCAATTCATACACCGAAGAAGACGATAACAAAAAGACCCTAAACGAAAACATATGAATAATTGACGGATGATGATAAGGCAAGAACAGGGAACTCACCCTAAGCCCCGATTGAGATAAAAGCTGAACACTTTCACGGCGGTTTCACCGAGAGGTGACGAATTGGCTAGCTGTTGATGAACTTGAATCGAAGCTTGGAGATGGGTCGAAAGGATTTAATGTTCTTGGTTAACGGGTGGGGCGGATTCAGGCAACATTTTTGGGATTTACCCACACATTTTTTGTAAAGGGTAAACTAATTATTTAGTAATTAAACTATCAGTTCTTATCCTTTTAGTACCTGAACTTTTAATTTATCAAAGTTATACCTAAAGTTTAGTTTTTTTTATTTTATTTTAGTATCATACCATTAAAATCTTAACAGATGGACTGGTGGGGCATAGTTTTGAAGGACGGACGACCAATCTGAACGGTGAACCATGATATAATGACAAGTCGACCAACATAGTCCATCTGATAATTGATGACGGAGATCGGAGGATGGAGAAATCGAAGAGACAATCATTGATTTGAGAAGATTAAAGTGTTTCCTTGTGAAATAAATGTCAAAATCACGTTTAGGGGTCGAAAAGGTGCGAATTGAAAAACTTGGGCTTTATTGACCGACGAATGTCACGGTTGGCTACTAAAGACGCATCGGTTGACAAACTCATCCGTTAAATTTTTAACGGGTGGTACTAAAATAAAACAAAAATTAACTATCAAAGTTCCATGGCCCATTTATTTGGTTTTTTACTTGACGTATGGTTTTATTTTTTTGGGTATAATGATAAAATTGGTCTTTAGCATTTGATAAAATGATTATTTTGTATTTTTTGAAGTATTATGATTTCGAAGTTTCAGTTTAAGACAGAATGCCCCCTACACGATCAAAAGCAAGGATAGATGGAGCAACCAAGTGATGGGCGCAGGACTCATGTTTGGTTTTGATGGTCAGAAGAATGGAACAGAAGCTTATTATATATGATACTGAAGTGTCTGATTTGGTAAAAGGAGATATCCACATAGTGAAGGCTATTGGGTAGATAAGGTATGCAATTTCCTAATGAAGTAGTCAATAGGGGTTTGCAAATCCGGGTACTCGGATATTTGGGTAATTGATTTCTCGGCCCGTGTCCCGACCCAGATTTTACGGGTACCCGGATACCCTTTTTTTCTTCAAATTATTAATTAAAAACACACACACAAATTTAACTGTTCGAATCTTCGAATTACATGGTCCAACATCCAAACATAATTAAAAAATATTAGTCCAACATCCAAACATAATTAAAAAAAATGTCATGTTAGCTTCATTGTTCATTTTTAAATATGGGTGACCAAAACAGAATCAAAACGTAACGTTAGGTGTAATTTTGTAAAAAAATAATAATTGAGTGACCAAAACATAAATTAGATAATATGTAAGTGACCAAATAGGTAGTTTACCCTAAAAAAACCCTAACGGGTTTAGTGTACTCAAAAATTCAATTTTGTGACTCGGACCTGACTCGGGAAATGTCAGGTCAGGTACCCGACCCGGCCAGATAATGTTTTTAGACAATTACCCGAATTTTTAAATTCGGATCGACGGGTTGGGTCGAGTATTTTTGCACATCCCTAGTAGTCATATGACTCCGTATAATACCAAGATGAAAATATTTTTGCAATATTTCATGAAAAGTTTGGAATATTCTTGTGTAGCAATTAGGGCAGTAAACAAGTCGAGTTGAGTATGAGTATCGTTAAACTTGATTCGAAAAGTTTAAAATTAAACTGGATTCAACTCGAAAACTTGTGAGGTTAAAATTATCTAGTTCGATTTGGATTTGAAATTAAAATTTGAAGCTTGACTTAACTCAAAAGCTCATGAGTAGGAATCCACCCGACCCAAACCCAAATCTTTTATAAAAAATAATTTGATCCTATCGAATCGGATCGAATCGAAACCCATCGAATTCATTTTAAATTTTCATCCCACTCAAACTACATGTAACGGAAACTCTATTCCAAAGCCAAATGTGGATGGCATGCGATCCGATTACTTCTAAAGGGGAAAAACACTATTTTGTTAAAAGAAAAACAATAACAAAATCTCAACGGCAAAAATCGAACCCCATTTTCATTTGAATTTATCATCCTGTCAATATAAACGATGGTAATTCACTCTAAGGTTGGTGTCGATCATTATACTCTCGATTTTGACAATATGACCACATAACTATTTAAGTGATTTTAATGTAGTCACTTTCCGTTTAAAACAGACGGTTTAACTTATGTGGACCTTTGACTCGCGGTTAGTCAATAATAACCATACCAACTATGACTTATGTTTTTAACGAAAAATGATTACATTAAAACCATTTAAGTTGTTATATGGTCATATTGTTAAAATTGGAAGTATGGTGGTCATATCGACACCAACCTCATAGTTAAGTGGTCATTTGAGTAGTCTACCTTTTTTTTTTGAAACATTTTGGTCTTCAACATTTCATTTTGGAACAAAATGACATCTTTACGGATAGAAATCATTGGTTAATAAACGACAAATGCTCCAAAATAAGGTTTTTATCGTAAAATAAAATATTGAGGGCCAAAATGCTCCGAAGAAAGATAATAAGAACTAAAGTGACTATTCGATCAAACGTTAGATATTCTATTATTCTGAAATAAAAAGCTGGTAAATGCTCCGGAACAAAATATAGGAGTAGAAAGGACTATTTTGATAAATATTGGAGGTTAATTTTAACAACAATTTTTAACGTAAACTCTAAAATCATGCATCATCTTGTAGTGGCGGTACTTTAGGGTGAGCATGTACCCACTTTGAAATATGGATTTTCTTCAATTAGTTCTTTATTTTATTGATAGTGTTAATCTTGAATTTTATTCGTGTCCACCCTAAAACTAAATTTTCTTCGATTAGTTCCTTATTTTATTAATGATGTTCATCCTAATATTTTATTTGTTTCCACCAGTTCAAAAATTTTATATTGTTAATTTATGTGTGCCCACCCTAAAAATTATTTCTTAATCCGCCGCTACGTACCTGAACTAGATCAAATTATGCAGATATGAGAGTCTTTACTTCTGCATGTGCATCGACCCAGATGGCAATGAGCTAGAATCAGAGATTCTGGAAATCATTCACCACTACGTTGAGGTTCTCGACAGATACTTTGGCAGTGTGAGTTGATGGAACTTTATTTATTGCCATGCACACACAAAAACCCTATTTTTCTTCTCTGATTCTGATTCATTTAGGTGCCACCAGGTCTGTGAACTGGACTTGATCTACAACTTCCATAAGGTATGTTCATTACCCTTTTCATGTCTTTTGAACATTCAAATTGCATCCCTAAACTATGAATCTCATTCTAAATTAATCCCTAAACTTTTAGATATTCCAATTTCATCTCCAAATTCATTTAAATATGTAATCCATTTCAACAATAGTTTAACCTAAGTTTTATTTTTTCAAACACATAATAATATAACTTGGCCTTATGGTTTTCCTAATAAGAGATGTGATTAGTATATACGTATAATTTAGGATAATATTGAAATATTCAAAAAGTTTACTGACCAATTTAGAATGATCATAGTTTGGGGATGAAAATGAAATATTCAAAAGTTTGAAGATTAATTTAAAATGTTATTCATAATTTAATGATGAAATTGAAATATTCAAAATTTGAGGAATCAATTTAAAATGAGTGTCGTAGATAGGGGAAATATAACGCAATTAACTCAAAAACTATGTATCAAATTGTAGAAAAGAGTACAGTTCAAGGGATATTTTATGAATTAACCCAGTCTTGCATTACTGCATTGTTGGTAGAACATAAGGTTTTTAATCTTGAGGTTGTGGGATCGAGTCTTATGGAAGACATTTAATTATTTGGAGATCTCCTACGAAAGTTACTCTCAACACTATGTTAAGAACAACCTACTATTTTACCTCTGCTAACTCTATTACATATGAGAACAACCTTCCCTACCCCCGTTACATATGGAAACGGGACAATCAACCTTGCATTACTGCACTGTGTCCACAACAAGGCCCCTTAATTTAGATGACCCGAAATCATACATTTCAGAGCCGCCATTCACAGACTCAACTGCTGAATTCCATTTCCGCCCTAATTAAAGGTATTTCCTTTTCCTCTTCTTTTCCCCTCTTTTTTCAGTCTCCATAGATTCCTTTTTTTGTGTGGGGATTGAGGGATATAGCAAAGGATTTAGGGTTTCGAACAGTGTAGAATTGATTGAATTTGGGATTTTAAACACGATTTCCCTAATTCCCGATTTAACATTTTTCTTCCGTTTCCTGTTATTGATGAGGAATCTATGTGTATCTGATGAACTTTGAACTGGTTGCCATTTTTTTTTTGGGAATTAATCAAATTTCCTGCCTCAAGTTGAGTTATTTCATAAATGGGGTCTTGATAGGTTTAAGATATGGAATAAATGACGATATTGAGAATCACATGGTGAGTGAATTTATAAGTATGTTTGAAGTTCCATGAAATTTGTAGGGAATTTAGCTATGTTTGTGCAGGATTCATCTTTGAGGAGAAGTTGCCTTCACACTATCTCGATGTCATCGAACTGAGATTACGAATATGGATTTGACACTGAATTATTGAACTGAAGTATAGGGTAGAAATTTCTTTACTTGTCTTCTCGGCATGCTGAGGGGTCCGAAAGAACCACACTGAGTTGCTGCCATATATGTGTTTGTTTATGAATGGTTTATCTAGGTTTTCTTTTAACAAGAAAAGAAAATAGATGCTAATCGCGGTTTATACGCAGAGGATTATGTTTGTTTATGTTTTTATGTGTAATAAGTTTATGTTCGTTTATGTTTTTGCAGTTTTAATTCCTTACATGATTTGTTGCCTAATTGAAATCTCTATTTCACAGAACATTGCTTTATGTTTCCTGCTGAAAGTTGTTGTCGTCAAGCATAACCACTCAGCAAAAAACCCAGCACATCATTGCCTTTGTATTGGACATTTTACTCTAATGATGGTTGCCTCTTTGTCTCATGCTTCGTACTCGGCCACCTTCACATCCTCACCATCAAAAACCATTGTCTCCCGACCTTCTCGTTTCTCTCCCTCCTTCAAAGTCTCCACCTTCCTGCCTTTGACTGTCAAACCCCTGAATTCTACTTTCACCCCACATGCACAACGTGCGATCACCGCTATAGCGCATGCCACTTCCACACCCTCCTCTATTCCTTCTGACACCTCAACTAAAACCTTCCATGGCCTTTGTTATGTGGTTGGGGATAATATCGACACAGACCAAATAATTCCTGCAGAATACCTCACGTTGGTTCCCTCAAACCCAGCCGAGTATGAGAAATTGGGCTCATATGCCCTTATTGGTCTCCCTTCGTCATATGCCACCCGTTTTATTGAACCAAATGAGACCAAAACAAAATACTCCATTGTGATAGGTGGTGCTAACTTTGGTTGTGGGTCCTCGCGTGAGCATGCACCGGTTGCACTTGGGGCTGCAAGGGCAAAAGCAGTTGTGGCTGAATCTTATGCTAGAATATTTTTCAGGAATTCCGTTGCAACTGGGGAAGTTTATCCGCTAGAATCGGAAGTGAGAATATGTGAAGAGTGTAGGACTGGGGATGTGGTGACTATTGAGTTGGGAGAGAGTCGTTTGATCAATCATACGACCGGCAAGGAGTATAAACTGAAGCCTATTGGAGATGCCGGGCCGGTCATCGAGGCTGGAGGGATCTTTGCATATGCAAGGAAAACAGGGATGATTCCATCTCAGTCAAAGTAAAATGCAGGTACATACATCTTTGATCTCAAGCAAGTAGTTCGTGTATATCATTGTCGAGTTGCATTCTGCAGACATACTAATCTGATTACTATTGATTTGTAGGGTTTCTATCAGAGCACTCTATTCTCGTTTCATGGACTTGAGTCAAGTTTGTAGCTCCTAATCGTTTCGGCACTATGGATCGATGCTCAACCATTTTTCTCGTTTCAACTTATTTAGAAAAACGTTACAAGGTTATGTTTGTATCTGTTCTAAGCTGAACATCTAGCAGTCTTTCACCATGAATGATTTCCCTTTTTGAGGACTACATGTTGTAGGAAATAATTTAATGGTTGAGATTGAATAATACAACAGCATACCTGTCCTAGGAAATAATGTAATGCCATTGTTTCCTAAAGAAAGTATTGCAAACTCGAATGCAGTAATTTAAGGCTTGAGTTCAAACCAAGTGAACCATCCCTTTTCTTGTTTTCAAAAATTAGGTACCCAATTTTTAAAAAGAAAAATCAGGTGTCCAACTATGTTAATCTAAAATTAGCTAAAGTCACAATTTTTTGATTTGTCGCTATCAAAATATCGATCATTATATTAACTTGAAATCGAATTATATTAGTCTTTTAACAAAACAAATCCTTCTCACAGTTGAGACTGGCAGTGATCGGATATAATTGATGATGGTGGCTGTTTGGAATTTGGATGAAATGATGGCGATGAATAGTTTGACGATCATGGAAAGATAATGGAACTCTTGAATATGATGTTCAGGGTCATTGACAATCGAAAGAACATTAGACAATAATTGAATAACTTTTTGATCTACCACTCTTAACTATTGGATTAGCTTAAAATCAAATTATGTTAATCTTCTAGCAAAACAAATCCTTCCCACAATTAAGATTGATTGATGACCACTCTTAACTATTGGATTATCCACAAGTCGAGTACCTATGAAACTCGAATTCTTTTATTTTCGGATCAGGAATACTCACTTCATATTTATGTTGTTTCAAAATTATGTTATTTAACAATCACATTACCAAGTAGCTTATGTGGTAAAGGAACTGTTGTTATTCACTAGGACCCGATTTTGAGTACCATAGATGTCAAAAGTACGTGTGATCAATGTCGAAAGATTAAAATTTATCTTTGAACAGATACTGCCTTATACTTACCGTAAATTAATAAAAAAAATCACATTAACAAATATAAAATTTAAAAATTTATAATATATAATCCAAACCTATAATTTAAAAATAATATACTCGATTTTTTATACAAAACACCTAATTTTGGGTTTAATGTCCATCCTTCTAGTGCAATTAATACCTAATAAGTACTCTTTTCCCAATTAGATACCTAATTTTTATTTTTTAAGGCAATTAAATAACATTTTTTAAATTACACTTTTTAAACTACACGTGATCATATTTAGAATTTTAAGTACATGCTTGTTAATATTTAACACATTATCCACTAAACTAAATGATGTTAAGATCACAAATATAAACCAACCATAATTGAGCACATGTAATTGAAAAATGTTATATTACCTAATTGCACCTGAGAAAAAACTGATGTACCTAATTGCACCAAAGAAAAATAACTACGTATCAAATTAATCAGGTGTACAACATTTATTTTTTAATACAATTAAATACCTAATACTTTTTTAAAATTACAAGAACGAACAGATCATAATTGAGACCATGTAAATTAAAAAAAATGTTAGATACCTAATTGCCTCAAGGAAAAACAATTGCACCAAAGAAAAAAGGTGGGTACCTAATTGGACAGAAAAAGTTAGGTACCATATTGCATCATTAAAAGAAAAGTTTAGTACCTAATCGCACCCAAAAAAGTTAGATACCACATTACACATAAATGCCAAAGTCGGGTCCCAGAAGTTATATTTACCCTTACGAGTATAATATATTTGTATAATTTAAAGTTATATCCAGATTCCAGCCCTGTCTAATATCCCACATAGAACGGCTACCTTGCAAATAACTAGTGTGTTCATTAAGTTGTTCAAACCCAGAAACTGTTTACATACAATTCACATTGTCAGCCAAGATAACAGAGCAATACTTGTGATACAAAGCATCCAACACAGATCATTACTCCTAAAATTGGAATTCCGTTTTTCGATCCTTACATTATACAATGTCGTCCCGGACTCTTTCTCATGCCCGCTTCGGAGGTACATACTGAACGTGCACTTCTTCACACATATTCTGTATGAAGTAAGATCATGTTGTCATTGTATCATCATTTTAACAAAGAAACGAGATAGTATACTCAATTCTTTAAGATTTAAAACTTCTGGATTCGACATTAGAAAATTTTCTTCGATACAATGTATAAACTGTCGTGTTTACATAATGAGAGTTGAAATACGACCCCCACGGGAGAGGATGCTACAAAGAATCAAAGATGACATGAAAACAGTTGAAAAGGGAAACCAAATATTATCATGGAAGGTCTAGATATTTGAAAAGATCCACATCGTGTTTCATACATGATCCATCCAATTCTACTATTGTGAGCTAATCAGCATAATATTTCCGAGGAAATAAAAGGGATAAGCGAATTTCACTCGGGATGAGACACCGTACCTGCAATTCTTCTGGTAGTGCCTCTGAAACTGCAAGAGTGTAGCAACCGGGGACAAATCTCCCTGAGAAGGATTTAAAGAAATGTAAAAAAAACCAGAATATCTAAGGATCATATACAATCCAGTAATGTAAACATATAGTTTGAGCAGGCATCAGAAACCGAAAAGGATATTAAAAAAAATATAATAATAATTGGATAATCTACTATTTTACAGTGAAAAACTATCATCAAGATGACAAAAGTCCGGAGCTTCATAAAGTTAAGAAGCCATGTTGCTCCGACTCCTCATTTTTGTTAGAAATATCTAGTCCAACAGCATGTCCAATCCAACAAATTTTCAGACAAGAATACGGAGGTATGACACGGATTGTCCAAATGCATGGAAAAACTTGGAAAATTAACTACGCTAATGTAGAACATATGCTCACGTTTGAAAATAATACCCGAATTAGAGTAAGGTAGAAGCATTCATATAAACAAGCATTATTTCAGCAATCAACCAATAGAATATCTTAAAATCCAAGGTTCACGCATTTGTAATCACAGTAAGCATATAGTTTGAGAAGGCATCAGAAACCCAAAAGGATAAAAAAGAGATATGATAATAATTGGATAATCTTCTATTTTACAGTGAAAAACTATCATCAAGATGTCAAAAGCCCGGTGCTTCGTAAAGTTCAGAAGCCATGTTGCTTTGATTCTTCATTTTTGATAGAAATATCTAGTCCAACAGCATGTTCGACAAATTTTCAGAAAAGAATACAAAGGTATGACACGGATCTTCCAAATGCATGGAAAAACTTGGAAAATTAACCATGCTCGTGTTGGACATAAGCACATATTTGAAACTAATACCCGAATTCAAATAACATAGAAGCATTCATAGAGGCATGCATTATTTCAGCAATCAGCCTAGAGAATAAATCTTAAAATCCAAAGTCACACATTAGTAAACACAGTAAACTAATCTCACGCAATAAAGCAAATCATACATTTCTAAACCATACAAACCTCCATTATCCATGCAAATACGGCCCTTAAACTTTGAAAAACTTACCAATTCGTAGCCAACGAGCAGCCCAACTTCTAGACGGATCCATCACAGAGATTATCCTAAACAAATTCAGTAATCAAAATTTAAAACAATGCTCAAAGGGATAGGAAAATGCAAAATTAGAATCAATTAGTAATGTAACATTATAAATATTTACAATTAAATTTAAAGAGAAACTAGAATTTCTTAAATTCGACTAGCAAAAATTTTCAAATAAAGCTTAAGTTATAAAACAGAATTAGTCAACTCTATTAAGTCGAAATATTTTGAGAATCAAATTCTCACCCCTACTCAAAGGATAAGAAAATGCAAATCTAAAACAATAGGTTTAGGGATAAAGATACCCATTGAAATTAGGAGTGGTGCAATCGACAACGCGTTCATTATCCTCGTCCATCTTAAAGAATGGACAGTTCTCACATCCTGATTCCCTAAACTGTTATTATTCAAACACCCACAAGAAGAAGTAATTAGTAAAACGCCTCAAAAATGAAATGCTTTAAAGCGAGAAGAAACCCTAAACCGGAAACGGAACAAGTTACCTGATCGTAGGTTTTGACGAGGCGGCAGCGAAGACAAGCCCTGAGCTCGTGGCCGAAACTCGTTGGAATCTGTGCCGGCGCGCTTCCCATTGCTATTTTCCCCAACTTTCCTTAGCGATTTCAGGGTTTTAGTCTTTGGGATTCAAAAAGAGGTATAACAATGGAGAATAGCTCCTAAACGAGGAGTTAGAAACATGAAACAATAACGAAATTACATATTTGTCCCAACAAACGAGAGAATGTATCCAAAACATTATATATATTAAAGTTTGCATTCCAATTGCAACAAATCCGCTGTAGCACAACGGTTAAATTTCTTAAGGTGAAATTCCGGGTTCGAACCCCGGCAGTGGTATTCGTTCTTGTTGCGCGTCCCTAACTTTGTCATTTGTGTACAATATGGTACTAAACTTTTTTTTCCTTTGTGGAATTATATATCTATCTCTTTCAATGGTGAAATTATGTACATGAGATTTTTATTTGGTGCAATTAGTAAGTTATTTTTTTATTATATTCGTTCGATTTTGAATGGTTCATACTTATAATTTTAACACAATTTAGTTAAAATATCATATGTGTCATTGATTTAAGAATTAAACATTGAAATTATAATTTTAAAATTTTAAGTGTCTAATTGCACTGAAAATAAAAGTTTGGTGTCTAATTGCATATAATAAAAAATAAACAGTCGAATTCGTGTAATAAAAAAAATTAACAACTTTGACGATTACAAGGTAACAACTTTTTAAAATCTTTCTTAGCTGTTAACAAGCCACGCACATTTAATTACTCGAATTCAAGCTATGTAAGAAGAGCAATACCACCACTTATAAGCACATTATATTAATAAAAAATTCTTCGTAAATCAAAATACAAATAATTTATTTTTACTCCGATAAACTAGAATAGTAGATATAAAAAACCAATATTCAATTATGAACCCTCATAATTAGGGATGGGTACGACTCGAACTCGATGAGTTCCGACCCAATAGAATCAAGTTTTTTTTTTTGCGCGATTCTTTTTCAATATTTTTTGACAAAGGGTAAATATAACTTTTGGTCCCTAACTTTAGTATTTATGAACAATGTGTCACTTAACGTTTTTCCTTGTGGAATTAGATATCTTATTATTTTTAATGATGCTGTAATTAGGTACCCGAGTTTTTTATTTGGTACAATTAATACTTTGATATTTCAATTGTATGTGTTTAATTTTGATTGGTTCGTAATTATAACTTTAACACAGTTTAGTTAAAGTATAATATTGTTACTAAATTAAGAATTAAGCATTAAAATTTAAGTATAAATACATATAAGTTTAAAAATTGTTAGGTGCATAATTACACTAAAAATAAAAGTTGAGTATCTAACTACATAGAAAGTTAAGTAATTAATTGCACTTTAAAAAAAAGTTAAAGTTTAAGTACCTGATTGCAAAAAAAATGTTTATTTACCTTTAAAATTTTCACCAACCAATAAAAGTTCAATGCAACAGATCGTCGGGAATAGGGTGTAAATGAGACAAGACAGATCGTGAGCTACTCGAGATCGACTAGATCAAGGCTCGATAAATACTCGGATCGAATGGACTCGGCTCGAGTTCTTAACGAGCCGAAACGAGCTACTTGATATTCGACTCGAAAAGCTCGTGAGCAACTCGAAAATATAATATATTAAGATTTTATTTTTTAAAAATAAATTATTAATAATATTAATATTTATGTATTGATTTTTAAAAAAACACAGTTAAGATTTTCATGTATTTCAGGTTCAAATTCGAGTTTGATGCTTCAATCGAGTTAAGTTTAAGAATTTTTTTTCATTTCAAGCCTTTTTGAGCTGCTCACGAGCTTCAGTTCAGGATTTCGAGTTTGAGTCAAGCTTGAAAATTTTAAGCTCGCGAATTTTCGAATTGAGTCAAGCTCCATTTCAGAGTTTCCGAGTCGAGTCGAGCTCAGCAACACTCGAACTCGACTCGACTCGACTCGTTTACACCCCTAGTCGGGAAGTGAAGACGATTTGTAAATTACATGTCTGTCCCAATAAAGGAGAAAATAGTTTTCTTTCTTTAACAAATCTTACCTATAAGGGGGGGAAATGAATGTAGACGGCGCCAGTCCATTACAGGATGCTTCTCCGGCCATCGGAGTGGTTCTACGGGGCTCCGATGGCTTTGTGTTGGCCGATCGGACTATTTTCAGACAAGAAAACTGAGGTATGACTCGGGTTGTCCAAATGCATGGAAAAACTTGGAAAATTAACCACGCTCATGTAGAACATATGCTCACGTTTGAAAATTATAGTTATAAGCATGATTTTAATTGCAGATGCAATTTTTTAAATGTTAAGTGTTTAATCGCACTAAAAATAAAAGTTGTGTATCTAATTGCATCCAATAAAAATTAGGTAACTAGTTACTCCTTAAAAGAGATAAAAGATAAGTACCTAATTGCAAACTAAATTCACCCCGGAAAAAAATCACCCACCCAAAAACGAGTGAATATATTTAAAGCATTATATATTGAAATTTGCAGTCTCACAATATCAAATCCGCTGTAGCACAACGGTTAAATTTCCTTTGATTGAAATTCCGGGTTCGAACCCCGGCAGCGGAATATTTTTATTTTGTGCGCTTCTTTTTATAATTACCTTTTAACAAAGGTTAAATATAACTTTTGGTCCCTAACTTTGGTATTTATGTACAATGTGGAACTAAACTTTTTTGCTGGTGGAATTAGATATCTATCTTTTTTAATGAAGTAATTAGGCAACCGAGTTTTTTTATTTGTTGCAATTAGTACTTTAATTTTTTTTAATCGTATATGTCTAATTTTGATTGGTTCGTATTTATAATTTTAACACAATTTAGTTAAAGTATAATATGTGAAATTGATTTAAGAATTAAACATTAAAATTTCAAGTATAAATATTTATAATTTTAAAAATTGTTAGGTGCATAATTACACTAGAAATAAAATATAAGATCATATATCTATCACTAATTACAAATAAACTCTAATATTTACCATTGTAACAACTTACACTCCCCCTCAAGTTGGAGTATATACATTGTATAAACACAGCTTGGACAGAAACTTCTCGAAAACTTGTTTGGATAGAGCTTTAGTGAGAACATCTGCTAGTTGCTCCTCTGTAGGGACATAAGTCAAGTTTACTATCCCACCATTCACTTTCTTTACAATAATGTAATTGTCCGCTCTTGTGGGTACTATAAAATGAGTGCAGATATATGTGCAAGTATACACAATCGAACAAGTAATACAGTGATAAGTGAGTATCATCTCCACAGGGATTGGAGGAAGTCGAACAAAGCGCTTTACTTTGTCACCTAAGTAAAGTTAGTGATGGTATGTACAAATGATAATGTTGTGGCAAAATGAGATAGATGTTGTGGAAATGGAATGGTGGTATGGTAGCAAATGGATATGTCGTGGCAAAGTGGATGGAAATGTCGTGGCAAATTAAATTGTGTTGAGTGCAAACAAATAGAAATGTTAAGGCAAAATGAAATGTAAATATACGATTTGATTAATAGGATTTTGTCTTTCTCGTACGACAAGCTACTATGGGAATGAGTGATGAGAGTCACTCTGGAAAACCTAAGTTTACTTCTCGGAATGATCTTATCTCTATGCCTTTTCTGCCCGACAGAGTATACTAAGGTGCCCTATGTTATCTCTAGTAAGGGACTCGACAGATTGAAGATGCCTTGGCAAAACCGGTTGGCGTAAACCCCTGCAGTGATCCTATTGGTCCAGATAACAGGATATGTCTCGGCAATACCTTTTTGCGGCAATATTAACATCTAACCTATCGTTCATGCACAACTCCTTTTAGTCGAATGAAATCCTAGCCTTATCTCTAAGGTGGATTAGGCCTAGTTACTACATAGAACCCCTTGTTTATGTAGTTCCTCCCTAGTTTCTCTCGAACACTAAGGATGTGTTATCTCGGTATTCTCTCGAACCCAAAGAATCTCCTAAGGAATGGCTACTCTCGTAGCTCCTACAACCTTAAGGCACTAAGTCTCATAAACAAAACATAATATAACATAGGAAAATAACCATTCATTGAAATAAAACTTAAACATCCAAGCGAACTCCCACCAAATAGGTTTAGTTCATGGTGGGGTTCGAAATAAACAAGCACAAAGCAAGTTTCATCCGTTCCTTACAACCCAATAACAAAATATGAAAGCAAAGAACTAAGGGAAGGAGAAAAAGCCTTCGACGTGCACTGTCGGAGCTTCCCTCGGCCACCACAAATTGCCCCCAGCGAACTAGCTCCTCTCGGATGTCTAGAATGCCACTCCCTCAAGCTTGTCACAGAGAAATGCCACGGCAAGTAGGATTACTGGAGAAAGATGAGACATTCTCTCTCTAACTTTTTAAGCTAAAATTTGGGTGGAACCAAAGTCTTCTTCATTGTGGCTTCATCCTTTATTTATAAGGGGGGAAAAACCCTAGGACTTGGTGTTAAAATTCCTAGGATACCCCATACTATGCTTGATTCACGTGAGGATCGGGCAATGGTCCAGCCTATGTGGCTGGCTGAGTACCAAATAGTATCCTGCTGTAACAGCCCAAAGACAGACATGATCTGCAGAGCAGGCGGCGCGGTCAGTAGGGTTGGCGGTTGCAGTGTCGATCCCTCCAGGTGGATCTTCGAGGTGGATTTCTTGGGCAGAGGACACGGAGAGTCGGGGACAGCTGGCTGGAAAATAACTTCTTTCACCTTGTGCGCTTTCGAAATGCCGGTCGAACTTGGCATTTTTATTTAGCTCATCAATCTCCTTATGTCACGACATTTTCTTTCCTTTTTTCCTTGCTCTCAATACCTGCACATCATCAGACAATTACCTTTCCTATAAAGCAGCACCATTGATGACAAATTAAAATGTCGCGGCAAACCGAATTCCAACACATGCAACTAAATGCTTCTAAATGCATCTACATGGACCTAAATGAGCTCTTAAACATTCAATAACTTAAGTGAAAAGGTCCCAAAATGTGACATTTTATGAAGTTATCAGTAACACCCATAGCATGTAAACATCTAAGAATACGAGCCATAGATGTTACATCAAACCAACCAATGATCACTATTCACAGTTGCTTAAAATTTTATTTCTTTTAAAACATTCCTAATTTCAACTTTTAAAACTATATATTTTTTACCATTTAAAAAACATAAAATTTTAACTACTATATATTAAGGCATACCAAAATAATGATAAACTAAACTAGTCAAATTAAACAGTCCTAATTTACTATTACAGACCATTTAGTAATAACTGATAAAACATGCTAATAACATAAATATACATGCCACTACTAGTCAAAAGAAACATCGGTGATGTCTTACTGATACTGATAATACAGATGATCTGCACACGATGCTTGGGAAGCTCCTCACAAAACGTCCAAATCTCAATCGGAACCTACGCATGAAAATCATCACGCGCTAAGTATAACTTATTGAGACAGTAATATTAAAGGTGATAACAAATAAATAAATTCAGAATCATTTGATGATTTTTCACAAAATCATAATAAATCAGATCAAACAAAATCATCAGTCAACATTCCTTCATAGTCAAACATTTTTCAGAACTTTCATATTTCATTTTTATAGACCAGAGTATATTTAAGAGAATATAAGGTATGTGAGTTAGACGAGTGTGCGGAATATAGATCTCAGTGTCATCATCAGAATTGGAACAAATATGCACACACACAGTGCTATCATATTGAAAATAATAATATACATACAAAGTGCATTCAAATCGGAATATATATACTAGTGTACACACTGGTGCACCACAGTATATCAGAATCAGAACAAATAATCACTCCACCTCATGGCATGTCAATTGTACCTTTGACTCTCAATATAACATATAGTGGGCTTTCGGTTCATTTTGAAATCATTTAAATAAAAACCATATCAGAATAAAAAATATATTTAATTCACATTCGTAAAACATGACATGGGCAGTTCATACCCAAAATCATTCATTAAAATATTACATATATATTTCCAAAATGTTGAAAACATTTTGATATTTCGATATAACAAATTAATTTAAATGAATTTTAAGATTTTTCAAATGATTTTCTAAGTATATTCGATAGAATTATTCGAATATCAAAACATTACTCCAAATCTTTCAAAGATCATTTTTAATCCTTACTCAAAGTGTAAAATTAAGTTTTAATCTTAAAACAATTTCAAAATAATTTTACAAAGTATTTCGAACCATTTCAAAGCCAAAAATTCCAGATTGCTCAGAGGGAACCGATTCCCCCTAAGGGGGTATCGATTCCCCCTGAATGGTTTGGCTCCGAGAATTCCAGTATGCTCGGAGGGAACCGATTCCCCCTAGGGGGTACCGATTCCCCCATTGTATAACGGTCGAAATATTTGAATTTTACACTTAGGGAACCGATTCCCCATAGGGGGTACCGATTCCCCCACGCTCCAAACTGTTTTATTAATTGTTTTCACACTAAAACGGCTATATGATCTTCACTAATCATCCCCAACATTCAGAAGTGATTCAAGGTGTATTTAAACAAGTTCTTAAGCCCTTGATCAATAAGAAATCATAGAGAAACAAGAGAGAAAGCATCAAACACCAAGTTTGTGCAAATCAAGCCAATTTTCCTTTCAATATTCATTTTGCTTTCAAAGAACACCATTTGTGCTCCTTTGTAATTATTTGTGAGTGTTCTTTTCTTGTTCTAGAATTGTGCAAACATCTTACCTTGTGAGGTTTTCCTTATAAGTTTGCAAATTTGTAATCTTCTCTTTGGGAAAGAGTGTTCTCAAGAATTGGGGTATATTCTTGAGGGTGTTGTAAGGTGTTCTCTTTGGCCTCAAAATAAAGAACAAATTAGTGAATTTGTTGGAAAATCCTTAGTGTGGATAGCTAAGGTAGTGGACGTAGACTTTGATTGAGAAAGTCGAACCACTCTAAATCACTGTGCAATTTCTTTCAATTTTCTGCAAAAGCTTCCACCAAAATTTTTATTGTCAATTCACCCCCCTCTTGGCTAATTCCATCAATTGATTAACTCAACAATTGGCATCAGAGCCTCACTCATTTGAAGGTTTAATCGCCTCTTGAGTCGATTCTCGAAGAGTTAAATCGATAAAGATGGCGTCTACTTCTGGTTCATTCTCCATGGAAGAATCCATACCTATTGACGTGCCTCCACACTTCAATGGAACAAATTATCATCATTGGAAGAGGTGTATGATGATATTCATCAAAGCATTTGATATGGAAGCTTGGATGATAATCATGAAAGGATATTCCTCTTCTACTAAGAAGGCAAAGAAGTGGAGTGTTCAAGAACGAAATGAAGCTCAACAAAACTCAAAGGCTATGCACATGTTATGTTGTGCAATTGATCCTAATGTATATGAAGGAGTTTATTCTTGTTCAAGTGCCAAGGAAATGTAGGATAAGCTTGAGGAGATTTATAGAGACAAGGAAGAAGAAGAACCAATAAAAGTTGTGTCTCTATTAGCTCTCACAGAGCCAAAGATATATTCTAACTCAAATATATCAAATTCAAAATCTTTTAATGAGTTACAAGATGCTTATAATAAATTATTTTTGGAGTTTGAGACCATGAACTCCAAATACAATAAATTGATTTCTAAATTTATTGCTAAAAATGATCTTCTTTTGAAAACTAAAACAGACTTGGAAAATCAAAATGAAATGTTGAGAAAGGAGTTAGAGCTTTCAAAAATAAAATCTGAAAACTTTGAAAAAGAAATTTTCAAATTAAACAAACTTCTTCTAGAAATGAAAATAGATTTTGAAAATCAAAATGAAATCTTGAAGAAGGATTTAGAACTCTCAAAAATGAAATTTGAAAGTATCGAAAAAGAAAATTTCAATTTGAAAGATAAGTTTGAATGTTTAACAAGAGAAAAAGAGATCATTCTAAATAATTCATCTAGTTCAATAATGACAATATGTTCACATTGTCATTATCATGGTCATAAGGAACATACTTGTCCTTTAAAGAAAGGAAAACGATTTAAAATTAGACAAGTATGGGTTCCAAAAGGAACAAGAGGCATTGAAACTAATGTTCAAGGATCCAAAGCAATTTGGATACCAAAATCTACTTAAATGTCTCTTGTAGGTGTGTGAGAGCAATGGTGATAAAGATGATGATATTCGAGATGCTCTAGCCACACATGAAAAAGGAATGGGTAACCTCTAAACTTAATTTTTTTATTTGGTTGCTCATTTAGTTTATGCATGCATGAGATTTTAAATGTTAAATAATTCTAAATGATTATGTTTTGTCTCATGTATGTTGAAAAATATTGTATGATGAACATAATAATTTTTGGTAATAAACTCTAGTTCATCATATTTTTTTTGGTCAAAATTGTTTTTAAAATGTAATTGATATCTCTTTAACAATTGATATCAATTTTTCAAGAACTTTGGTTTTGCAAAATTTTGACCTGAAATTTTTCTTAATGTTTATGCATAGATTTTTGTTTAAATATTATAAAGTTTTAATGCATAACATTTTCAAAAACTTTATGCATGTGCTCTTAATCTCTATAATCAACATTGCATAATGTTTTATATGTGAATGGGTTAAAAGCATAATCTTTTGAAAAATAAATTTGATAAAAGATACAATATTTTATTTTAAATGATTGCAAAATTGATTGCCATTGCATCTATTTTCGATTATGCTTGTTGGTCATAAAATAGGGATATATACATGATGCATTTAGATTTTATTGATATGAATATTTTGTGCCTAGTTGCTAGGGATGAACATGATAGTTGGTTATGGCATAGGAGACTAGGACATGCTAGTATGAGTGTTTTGCAACGGTTAATTCAAGGAGACCTAGTAAGAGGGTTGCCTAAGCTTAAATTTGATAATGATAAAATCTGTGATGCTTGTGCTAAAGGAAAACAAAAGCGAGTTTCTTTTAAATCCATTAATGATGTATCAACTAGTAGAGTTTTACAATTGATCCATTTAGATCTTTTTGGGCCAATTAGAACTACTAGCTTGGGTGGAAAACAATATGCATTTGTCTTTGTAGATGACTATCTAGATATACATGGGTTCTATTTTTAAGTACTAAAGATGAAGCATTAGAACAATTCATCACGTTTTCAAAAGTAATCCAAAATGAAAAAGGTTACTTTATAACTAGTGTTAGGAGTGATCATGGAACTGAATTTGAAAATCTTGGATTTACTGAATTTTGTAACTCTAACGGTATTAGCCATAATTTTTCAGCACCTAGAACCCCTCAACAAAATGGAGTTGTTGAGAGGAAAAATCGAACTTTAGAAGAAATGGCTAGAACCATGCTTTGTGAAAATAATTTGCCAAAATATTTTTGGGAGGAAGCCACAAATACCGCTTGTTATGTTGTAAATCGAGTAATGATTAGGCCAATTTTAAAGAAAACTCCATATGAAATTTTCAAAAATAAAAAGCGAACATTAGTTATTTTCATCCTTTTGGATGTAAATGTTTTGTTTTAAACAACGGTAAAGAAAACCTTGGCAAATTTGATGCTAAAAGTGATGAAGGAATTTTTCTGGGTTATTCCTTAAATTCTAAAGCCTATCGTGTATTTAATAAAAGAACTTTAGTTGTAGAAGAATCTATACATGTTGTTTTCGATGATAATCCCCTTCCGAGGAAGGATTCTTGTGTGAATGATGATGTAGGTGTTATAAATACAAATGACGTTAGACATGACGTTGGAGAACCATCATCAAAGGAAGAAACAAAAAATGAGGAAACTCATGATCCTCTTGAGAATCCAACCATTGAATAAAGGGAAGTATCTTATCCAAGAGAGTACAACTATGTCAAGGATAGTGAAATTATAGGTGATCCATCAAAAGGGGTAACAACTCGATCTTCTCTTAGAAATATTTGTAATTATGTTGCATTTATCTCATGCATAGAGCCTAAGAATATTAAAGAAGCATTAAATGATGAACATTGGATTATGGCTATGCAAGAAGAGTTAAATCAATTTGAGAGAAGTAAAGTATGGACATTAGTTGAAAGGCCTAGTAATAAATCTACTGTAGGTACTAGATGGGTATTTAGGAATAAGCTTGATGAGAGTGGTAATATAGTGAGAAACAAGGCTAGACTTGTTGCTCAAGGGTATACTCAAGAAGAGGGCATAGACTATGATGAAACATACGCTCCCGTAGCTAGGATGGAAGCAATTAGAATGTTATTAGCATTTGCATGTTTCAATGAATTAAAATTATATCAAATGGATGTTAAAAGTGCATTTTTAAATGGTTTTATAAAAGAAGAAATGTATGTGGAACAACCTCCAGGTTTTGAAGATTCAAATTTTCCGGATCATGTTTTAAAATTGACAAAAGCTCTTTATGGTTTAAAGCAAGCTCCTAGAGCTTGGTATGAAAGATTGTCAAATTTTTTAATTGAAAAAGGTTTTTCAAAAGGGAAGGTTGACTCTACATTGTTTTTGAAGCATAAAGGTAAAGATTTATTAGTAGTTCAAATTTATATTGATAATATAATATTTGGTTCTACTAATGATGTTCTTTGCCAAGAATTTTCTAAGCTAATGAAAAGTGAGTTTGAGATGAGCATGATGGGGGAGCTCTCATTTTTCTTGGGACTCCAAATCAAGCAAAGAAAAGATGGCATCTTCATCAATCAAGCTAAGTACGTCAAAGATATGCTCAAGAAGTTTGGACTAGAAAATGGGAAACCTCATGACACTCCAATGAGCTCTTCAACAAAGCTTGACTTATATGAAGGAGGTAAATATGTAGATGTTAAATTATATAGGTCAATGATTGGATCTCTACTTTATCTAACTGCAAGTAGACCGGACATTATGTTTAGTGTTTGCTTATGTGCTAGATTTCAATCATGCCCTAAGGAATCACATTTACTAGCTATTAAGAGAATCTTTAGATACCTTAAGGACACTCCTAGTTTAGGACTTTGGTATCCTAGAGACTCTAGCTTTAGCTTGCATGCTTTTTCTGATGCGGATTATGGAGGATGCAAATTAGATAGGAAAAGCACCTCCGGTACTTGTCAATTCCTTGGAAATATGCTAATTTCTTGGTTTTTAAAGAAACAAAATTGTGTTGCATTATCTACCACTGAAGCCGAATACATTTCAGCTGGTAGTTGCTGTGCACAAGTTTTATGGATGAAACAACAACTTTTTGATTATGGAATTGAAGTAGGTACCATTCCTATCAAGTGTGACAACACTAGTGCTATTTATCTCACTAAAAATCTCATCCAACACTCTAGAACTAAGCACATTGAAATAAGACATCACTTCATTAGAGACCATGTCACTAAGGAAGATGTAGTTCTAGAATTTGTTGATACTTTGCACCAATTAGCGGATATCTTTACAAAACCTTTAGACAAGGAACGATTTTGGACACTTAGGAGTGAATTAGGTTTGACCAATCTATCTTCACTGTGTGTTTAAAATAATTTTAGCACTTTTAATAATAAATGAAAAATGCTTATAATAGTAATTTTTTGCATTCATTGTTATTAGTTAGGGGGAGTTTATGATTCTTGACGAAAAAAAATTAATTTTATGTTCAAATATCGTTTAAAGATTAATTGAATTGTTTGAACATGATTAATTTTCAATATATGAGTTGACAATACCACTAGAGGAAATTAATTTAGCATTTTTGATGTTTAAAATCAGATTTTAGCATTTTGGTGCAGAGGGAATCGATCCCCCCTTGAGGGAACCGATTCCCCCTTTGAAGGGGAACCAATTCCCCCCACAGGGGAATCGATAGCCCCCCTAGGGTTCTGGTTTTAACACGGGCAGAACCCAATATTTGCTCAAACCTCTCTTATTTTCTTCCTTCCGCCGTTTCTCACCCTTTAAGCATTTAAATCTCCATTTTTGCCTCAAATCAACGTTTTTAATTGGAATTCACTTCAAATATCATCTTCTAAACCTGTTGGAATCATCAAAAACGTGCAAACTTCATCTAATCTCACTCAAATCCAAAATCATTCAAGGTATTTTCCAAAACTTCTTTTTATCAATTTATGAACATAGAACTAGTTTTAATTAGTTCTAGGTTGAATTTTTGATTGGGCATTGATTATTTAGTGATTAGAAACTAGATATTATAACTAATTTCATCAAAAACACAAGTTTTTTTCTAAATTTTCTAAATTTTTGAAATAAAATAAAAATTATTAATTTTCAAATTATTGTGTTTTAATTAAATTATGTTGTTATTATGAAAACTATACATATATTGTTTCTCAAAACCATATTTTTCAAAAGTTTTTCAAAAACTTTGCCCATTAGGATTGATTTAGAGAACCTTGAAATATTGAGGACTCAATTGAGTTTTGGGATTGATTGAATTGCATACATGTGTTTTCTAAATTGCAGGTTATCAATTCTATTCCGATTTCCTAAACCATGTCCAATCCTAAACGTGTTAGGTCTTCATCTAGTCGTTCACACCGTCAACCAAATCCACCTCCAAATCCTCCACCTATTCCAATTTCTAATCCTAATCCTATTGATCCTAATTTGACTATCCAAAATTCGTGTTTCAATCATCCTGGTCCTAGAAATCATCGTTTTTGGTATTATCAATATTTCGACTCTTACAAAATCCGGGAAGAACGTATTCCTTCTCGTCAAGCTATGTTAGCTATCAATTTTAAATATCTTCCTCTTTTACAAGAGTGGAAATTTGATAAACTCTTTGACCTTGAACCCATCATTTACCATCAACTTGTTCGTATTTTCTATGCCGAAACCATAGGAATTCGTTCCTACCTTCTAGGACAATTCTTATATATTGACTCGACTTACATAGCCAATACATTCGGATTAGATAATGATGGTATTTCAAATGAAAAACAGGTTTTAGGATCTCGTTATAAAAGAAGGGATAGTGCAAGTGTCCTAGACCTTCATGAACGTTTTCTTCATCTAATGATTTTTTGGTGGTTTCAACCATCCGGAGGTCGTTATTCTACTCTTAGAGCCTTAGATCTTTGGTGGTTACATTGTTTTGAAAACAATATTAAAATCAACCTACCTCAGATTATTTTTGCTGAAATTGTTGAAACCGTAAATCTTGTTCCTAACAAAAAACTCTGTTCATCTCTTGTTTACGGTTGCATTTTGAGTAATCTGTTTTCCAAAGCTGGGCTTAGAGTCGGTCAAGATGCCATTTTTCCCCTTAAGAAACAAATTAACCTTCTTTCCTTAACAAGAGCGGGATGGATAAAGGATAAGTAAACCGGTGAATGGGTTCGATCTTCTGCAAATACTCTGGGAGCTAGTTCTTCACAAGCTCCACCCGAAGCTGACGAAGATCTCGAGCTTGAGCAATTAATGCGAGATATCGATGAAGCCGAAGATGAGCCTGAGCAGCCTGAGGAGCAGCCCAAAGAGCAAGCACAACAAACGCATCCAATGCCTCCATATTTCCAATCCTTTATGGAGACATTCGATTTTCGATACGCTACTATGAATTTGCGCTTTACTTCTATAGAGTCTCATTTATCCACAATGGGAGCTCAACAATTAGAAATTCTTCAGGAAATGCGTGCAAATAATGAAGCAACCAACGCACGTATTAATGGCCTCACTAACGAAATGGCCACTATGCGAGCTTGTTTTCCTCCTCCTGATCCGGATATGTGATTCAATGTTTTGCTTTGAACTCCAAACTTGTTGTTTTAACATTTTGAATATTTTGGAATGTTTGAATTTATGGATTGATTGACTTTGAAATTGTTTGGATTTATGAATGGTTAGAAATTATCTATTTGGTGTGATTAAATTTATTTATTATTGCTTCATTTACTTCATGATTAGATATATGACCAATTTTGCCATTTCACATTAATTATAAATATTGATTATGAAACTAATGGCTAACATTTCTCTTGCTTGTGATCTTAGCAGCTTATATTATATATAATCAATTGGCTAAATGATTTCAAAACCTTGTTTAAATTCTTTAAAATGTCTTTTTGATTTAACAAAAAGGAGGAGAAGTGTTAAAGTAAGGGGGGGTAATTTCAAAACTTGATTTCAAAATCTTAAAATTACTAAAGTGTTTTGTTATATCAAAAAGGGGGAGATTGTTGAAAACATTTTGATATTTCGATATAACAAATTAAGTTAAATGAATTTTAAGATTTTCCAAATGATTTTCTAAGTATATTCGATAGAATTATTCGAATATCAAAACATTACTCCAAATCTTTCAAAGATCATTTTTAATCCTTACTCAAAGTGTAAAATTAAGTTTTAATATTAAAACAATTTCAAAATAATTTTACAAAGTATTTCGAACCATTTCAAAGCCAAAAATTCCAGATTGCTCAGAGGGAACCGATTCCCCCCGGAATGGTTTGGCTCCGAGAATTCCAGTATGCTCAGAGGGAACCGATTCCCCCCCCCAGGGGGTACCGATTCCCCCATTGTATAACGGTCGAAATATTTGAATTTTATACTTAGGGAACCGATTCCCCATAGGGGGTATCGATTCCCCCCACGCTTCAAATTGTTTTATTAATTGTTTTCACACTAAAACGGCTATATGATCTTCACTAATCATCCCCAGCATTCAGAAGTGATTCAAGGTGTATTTAAACAAGTTCTGAAGCCCTTGATCAATAAGAAATCATAAAGAAACAAGAGAGAAAGCATCAAACACCAAGTTTGTGCAAATCAAGCCAATTTTCCTTTCAATATTCATTTTGCTTTCAAAGAACACCATTTGTGCTCATTTGTAATTATTTGTGAGTGTTCTTTTCTTGTTCTAGAATTGTGCAAACATCTTACCTTGTGAGGTTTTCCTTATAAGTTTGCAAATTTGTAATCTTCTCTTTGGGAAAGAGCGTTCTCAAGAATTGGGGTATATTCTTGAGGGTGTTGTAAGGTGTTCTCTTTGGCCTCAAAAGAAAGAACAAATTAGTGAATTTGTTGGAAAATCCTTAGTGTGGATGTAGACTTTGATTGAGAAAGTCGAACCACTCTAAATCGATGTGCAATTTCTTTCAATTTTCTGCAAAAGCTTCCACCAAAATTTTTATTGCCAATTCACCCCCTCTTGGCCAATTCCGTCAATCGATTAACTCAACACAAAATCAAAACATAATTCATACCTTTAAAAATAAACAAGGTGAGGTTGAATTATTACAAGTCGTCCTCAATCATAATAATTAAATAAATAAACTGCACTCACCTTTGCCACTACAGAACTTGTATACAATAGTCCAAGTCACGATCTTTGTCGTTTCCTTTCGGGTCGTTCGGATTTCTAGATTTATCGCAGTCTGACAATACTAAATTATAACACAAATTATTTGAACTACATAATAGTATCACCCACAAACCGATGCGGGTGACCCGATCAGATCCGGGGTGTCACATTAGGGCCACCAGAGCGACCCACCATAAAAATCCCAAAAAATTAATTAATTTTTTATTCAAACATGTGAAATCATAAAAAAAAATTATAAACACAAAAGTAAAATTTAACAATATTCAAAAAATAAAACATATTTCAGACTCAGATATAAAATAAAATACAACTTACATGCCCCCTAATCACATGCACCGTACTCTGTAAGCAACGCCGGTGGAACTTCTTTATTAATGTTGATAAATGCACTGGTTTGGTCCTTTTAACCTGAAATGGGAGTAAAAGAATGAGCTTTGGGAAGCTTAGTAATATATAACTACCAGATGATGCTGAAGAACATGCAGATAAATGGAAAGTCATAACATTTTCTTGTTGATTCTACACATTTTTAGGCAGAACTGAGGTCTTATTGATATCTCAGGTAGTAACAGACATGAGGCTTCCAGTTCAGAGTAAACTTTCGAAGGACTAGGTTCAGTATATAAAAATAGGGTGTCTAGTGTATTCCCACAAAACTAGTGAAAATGTACAAATCTTTTTAAAATAGTAGCAATTTAAAACTTATTTTTTTAAAAACCATAGTAAGACCCTCCAACCGAATGCCAATATGCAGTTCCCCATAAACGCATCTATAAGGACTTACCCTAAGCCCAAAAAGGCGTGAGATCCAACCTAAGGGAGCACCTTGGGTCCATAAGGTCTTACCCTAGCCGAAGCGTAGGTGCCCACTTGAGGGGAGTACCCTCAGGTTCATAAGGTCTTACCCAAAAGCACATAGCAATGGTGTCATCCCTAAGGGAGTGCCTTAGGGTCTATAAGGTCTTACCACTAGGACCAGGAGCCTATCCAAGAGTTCTTAAGTCCATAAGGAATTATCAGTCAGTGCTGAACTTATACAAGGAATTACCAACAACGACTGAACTTGCCAGTGTCTTCAATCATACCAGAGTCACAGAATACCCCGTATAAAAATAATTTCAATCTGTAAATAGAGATATCAGAAATTAGAGTAGAGATCAGAACATATATAAAAGTTCAGAGCAAAAATCAGAGGTCAGATTGTATTTCAGATAACATAGACATACTTTTAAAATCAGAGAAAACATTCGTGTGATCAGGGAACGCACTAGAGGTTCCAGATATTATTCGGAGGTACTTGGTAATCTTATCAGGACGTGAAACACGGATCTTCAGTATACTGATATAATTTCGAACATTAGAATCACTATCGAAAGGGTTCATTAGCTGACAAAATCATTAGTTATTCAGAATTCAATTTATCATGATCATATAGTATTCGGATATTTTTCGGAGGCACTACTTAATCAGACAGGTGTTCAGAATCCTTTGCATTAGAGTTACTCGTGTTTTCAGATATGACAGGAGTAATTCCATTATCCAGGAAATCAGAGGCATTTAGGGCATTAGGTTCTTGGAGAATTCTTAGTGATTTGATCTAATAAGGGAGAAACGAAGATTCAGGGCATTTAAGATTTGTGTCGATCTATCGGGATATTGAGTTAACTCGAACTGAACAAATCCCAGCACTGATACTTGTCAACTGGTTAAATCGTTGTACTTTAAGGGTATTCACTCTTTAATACAGACAACTCTTGTCGAATTGATCATCTTCAGAATCATCGTTGAATGGATCTTAGGGAGACTAACATATATTCCAATGGTCTTTATTTCACATCTGCATTGCAACGATATCAGGAAATGTCTACGTACTTGATTCTTGATTCAAAACCCTTATGGATGGTACAATATATAGGTTCATCAGTGTTTCCATACTTATCCAAGTCATTCCTTTAATTCTAGGTCTTTGAGGTTACTTAGGTCTATCTCGGTCACTTCGGAGTTTCCAGAGCAATTCGACTGTTTCCGTAAATTCAAATACATATATTACTTCCATTCAATTCTGTCAGTGGTATTACTTATGATAACTTTGGTTTCAAGTGTTTAATCAATAATCAAAGTTTATAGGCCTTGATCTTTCTTTGAGGTTTAAAACTAATTAAAATATATTTCCCTATAAATTACAAGCTAACAGGTGCATCATAAATTTTATTGGGATAAGTCTGTAAATGTTGTTGAACTTACATGATATACCATCCCTAAGGGTTATGAACCACGAATCAAGCACGTAAACATTTCCTGATATCGTTGCAATGTATAAATGAAATAAACACCATTGGAATATTTGATCGTCTCCCTAAGACCCATTCAGCGATGATTCTGAAGATGATCAATGTACAAGAATTGTCTGTATTAAAAAGTGAATACTCTGGAAGTGCAACTATTTGACTGGTTGACAGGCATCTTTTATGGGACTTGTACAGTTCAAGTAAACTCGATATTCCGATAGATCGACACAAATCGTAAATGACTTGAATCTTCGTTTCTCCCTTATCGGCTCAAATAACTAAGAATTCTCCAAGAACATAATGCCCAAAATGCCTCTGATTTCCTGAATAATGGAATCACTCCTGTTATATCTGAAAACATAGGTAACTCAGATGTAAAGGATTCTAAATACATTTATGATTTCTTAGTGCCTCTGAAAAATGTTTGAATACTATATGATCATGATAAATCACGTTCCAAATAATTGATGATTCCGTCAGCTAATGAACTCTTTTGATAGTGATTCTAATTTCCGACATTCTATCAGTATACTGAAGATCCGTGTTTCCCTGCCCGAAAAGATTATCAAGTACCTCCGAATATATTTGGAACATCTAGTGTGTTCCCTGATCACATGGATGTTTTATCTGATCTCTGGTCTGATTTATGATATCTCTGTTTACTGACTAAAATTATGTTTATACGGGGTACTTTGGGACTCTGGTATGACTGAAGACTTTTGTAAGTTCAGTTGATGCTGGTAATTACTTGTATAGGTTCAGCACCGACTGGTAATTCCTTATGGACCTAAGGTGACCCTTGGGTAGGCTATGCGACCTCGAGATCTTTCTTGTGTAGGCCCTGTGGCCCCGAGATCTTTCTTGGATAGGCCCTATGGCCCCGATAATCTTTCTTGGATAGGTTTTCAGGCCCCAATATGCTCCCTTAGGTTATGCAGTTCTAGGGAACTACATATGGTGTTCAGTTGGAGGGTTTTACTATAGTTTTTAAATATACATTTTAAACTGTTACTGCTTTAAAAATGATTTGTACATTTTCACTGGTTTTATGGGTACACGCTAGATACCCTATTTTGATCTCCTGAACCTAGTCCTCTGAACGTTTACTCTGAACTGGAAGATTCCTGTCTTTTACTACCTGAGATATCAGTAGGACTTCCGCTTAGCATAAAAATATGTAGATATCTGAACCAATAAGAAAATTATGCTTACCTATTATCTGCATATCCCTCAGCATCTTTTGGTAGTACTGTATTGCTAAGCTTCCCAAAGCTCATTCTGTTACTCACCTTTTCAGGTTAAATGAATTGAACCAATGCAAATATCAACGTCAGTAAATGAGTTCCACCGGCGTTGCTTGCAGAGTACGGTGCATGTGATAAGGGGGCATGTAACTTGAATTTTGTTTTTATATACGAGTCTGAAATCTATTTTATTTTTTAATATTGTTAAATTTTACTTTTTTATTTATATATTATTTTATTATTTTAAGTGTTTTAACAGAAAATTTAATTTTTCAGGATTTTTACGGTGGGTCGCTCCGGTGGTCCTAATGTGACACCACGGATCGAATCGGGTCACTCGTATCAGTCTGAGGGAGTTACACCAAATGTCATTGTCATATCATCCATTAAAATATTCCTTGGTCAAAGATGAATCAACTTGGATTTTACTTTTTAATTTGGCTATGCAATTTTTAAAAATTGCATTTTAGTCACTAAAATTCCACTATTCGGTCAAATCTGAAAAATTGCATTGTTCTGAGCCAAATTTCTATGATCTAAAATATTAAAATAATATTTCCAACCATTTTATAACATCCTTCAAATTTTCTTAAAATTCCGGTTCGATCTGGTTATCCGATTTCAATATCGAACTTCACCGCTTTATAGTTTTTAACACAAATTACGTACCAAAAATCTGATTCCCAGTAAAATCTCTATTTTAATCCAAATGGTTCATTTAAAGGATAAAATATATAACTTTTAAAAATTATAATTTTGGTCCCTAAATTTTTCAAAGTTTATACTTTAGCCACAAAACTTACATTTTAGCCACTACAAAAAAATTGGGGTATTACAAATAAAGTGTCTGTCGATTTCCACATTCTTAGTATGATCATGATGGACGGGGTTTTTTGCAATTTGAATAGATGATTGATTATTTCTGAAGAGTTCTAAGTTTCCTTTATACTTTATGTCCAACTCATTTAGTAGTCGTAGCAACCAAATGCCTTCACAGATTCCCAATGCTAAGACTTTATACTATGTCTCAGCATTGCTTCTAGAAACTACATTATGTTTCTTACTTCTCCAGGTAACTAAGTTGCTCCATACGAATGAGCAATATCCACTCGTCGACCTTCTTTATGTAATGTCACTAGTCTAATTGGAATATGTAAATATTTTTACAGTTCTATCACCAGTTTTCTTGGAGAACAACCCGTGTCTTGGTGTACCTTTCAGGTATCTTAGAATCCGATTAGCAACTTCTAGATGTATTTCTCTCGAATTAGTCATAAACTGACTAATCACATTTACAGGAAAAAAGATGTCAGATCTAGTTAGAGATAAGTAAATGACTTTTCCAACCAACCTCTGAAACTGATTCTTATTGACTTTAGCCCCCATTTCTTTGCCTCGATGCTTTAAGTCAGCTTCAATAGGAGTATTAATAGGCTTACATCCTATCATACCAGCTTCTAAGAGTAAGTCGAGTACATACTTCCTCGAGTTTATAACCAAACCTTTACTTGATCGAACAACCTCCATGCCTAGGAAATACCTCGGTTTCCCTAGGTTCTTTGTTTCAAAACCTTTGTTCAATAATCTCTTCAACTGATTAATTCCATCTTCGTCATCTTCTGTCACCATAATGTCATCGACATAGATAATGAGAATAACATTTTTCTTGTTAGAATTAATCTTAACGAACAAAGTGTGATATGCTTGACACTGTTTGTACCCATTCTCTATAAAGACCTTGGTGAATCTGTCAAATCAGGCCCTTGGAGACTGGTTTAAACCATACAGTGATTTTTCAAGTTTACAAAACGTATTAACTCCTAGTTTTGACTACATTCCATGTGACATCTTCAAATATCGCTGTAAGCAGACACATCGAGTTCAAGTATCGCTGAGTTCGACTTGAAAACTCTAAAATAGAGCTAAACACAACTCAAAAACTCACGAGCCTAAAATTTTCAAGTTTGACTCGAACTCGAAATCATGAATTGAAGCTAAAATTGCTCACCAAAGCTCCAAATAAAAAATATCTTGAACTTAACTCGGTTGGAAGCTCGAACTCAAAACCGAACCTGAATCTTAAGTACATGAAAACCGTCTACTACATTTTTTAAAATAAATAAATGTTAATATTATTAAGGACAAACTACACATTTAATACCAACTATTAGTTTTGGTTCGTTTTAGTACTTAACTTTTATTTTTCTTCAAAATTATACCTAACTTTTAGTTTTTGTTTCATTTTAGTACCATACCGTTAAAAAATTAACGCGTTTAGTACCTAAACTATCAATTTTGATATGTTTTAGTGCCCAGTCTTTCATTTTTAAAAAACTTAACATTAAATTTTGAACAGAGGTACTAAAATGAAACAAAAACTAAACTTTATGTATGATTTTAAAAAATCGAAAGTTTAGGTATGAAAATAGACCAAAACTGATAGTTTAAGTACTAAACTTGTAATTTACCCTATTATTAATAATGTAATTTTTTAATAAAATTTTAATATATTTTCGAGTTGCTCTCGAGTTTTTCTAGTAGAGTATCAATTAGCTCGTTTCGGCTCGTTAAGAACTCGAATTGAGCTCGAGCTCGAGCCGAGTCTATTCGAGTCAAGTATTTATCAAGCGTTGACCGAGTTAATCCCGTGTAACTCACCATCTGTCTCGTTCCATTCGAATTAAGTATTTATCAAGCGTTGACCGAATTAGTCTCGTGTAACTCATCATCTGTTTCGTCTCATTTACATCCTTAACCGAGTCCGCTATGACCCTAGTCAGCATATAAGTATTTACATAAAAAAAATTAGGTTATTACATACTATATTCGGGAGTCGAGTCATTTACTGTATAGCTGGCAGTATGATACTATTGTTTAATTTTTCTCGTCGTTTAACGCTTTACATTAACCTCTCTGACCTGTAAATTTTACTTTTAATAGAAGCCAGATATTTCCATTAATTATTTAAAATAATAATAATATATGTTACATGCCTTAGTACCTACTCTTTATTTTTACCAAACTCTGTTTTGTAAATAATTTTTTTTAAATAAATTTATTTTCTGTTGCTCTTGAGGCTTCTCAGTTCTCTCCCTCTCTTTCTAACCATTATTTTTCATCATAATTTTTCTAGACTACAAATAGTTGAAGAAAGATGAAGCACAGTCAACAAGCAGAGCTAAGTAACTCAAAAAGGAACAACAAATCAGTCAACTGAAATCTAAACAAAAAGCAAATTAGGTAATCTTCTATTTTTATTTTCCATATTTGTTTTTATTTTTTATAATTTTTTATTTGAAGTTCAATTAGGAAAAATTATAGTTTTTTTAGGAAAAATAAAAATCTGGTATAGTCTTAAAAAACAGGTCAAAAAAATGAAGTCTAAGATCTCCAAATCATATGTATTCTAGTTCGTCTGGTTCAAATCATTCTATAGGAAAATTGGGGGTGAACGTTCGATCGAGTTGAGTTAAGTAAAAAGGTTTTGAGTTATTTGATTTTACGAGTCTTATTTTACGACTTGAAGTTGACTTGAAATTTTTGTTGAGTCGATTTGATTTTTTGAGTTTTTGTTTAAGTTTAATTGTAAATATTTATAATATTATGATATTATTTAATTTTAAGTTGAATGATTTTTATAACCGTATATAGGGATGTGCACGGGACTCGAGTCTGATCCGATCAAGTTAGATTTTTTTTAAAAAAAATTCAAATTCGGGTTGGGTCGGGTTTTCTTTTTAAAAAAAATGTTTGGGTGGGGTCGAATTTAAGTTTGAGGTGAAAAATACTTGACTTAACCTTACCCGAAATTATATAAATTTACCTTATATATTTATGGATAATCACAATAATAATCTACTATATATTATTATTTTTAATTAGATCTATATTTTATTGAATAAAAATAATATTTTTATAAATATATTTATTTCAGTTCTGGTCGAATCAGGTTAAGGTTTTATCACAAAAAATTGAGTCAAGTGAAATCACCCCTAAACTCAGGTTGCATTGGATTTCAGGTAGAGGGCATATATTTTCGAGTCGGGTCGGGTTGACAAAAACCCGACCGACCCATGCCCATCCCTAACCATATACAATACATATATATTTATTTATATATTTTTTTCATATGTGTTATACATATATCATACAAAATCAAGAGACTCAACCCAAACTTAAAAATCAATCGACTAATTACTAAAAAAATCGAGTTATTTGAGTTGTAAAATACAACTCGATTTGAACTGGATTTTTTTTGAGTTAGTCGAGTTTATGAAATTACAACTCGAAATCAATTCGAGTTGACTTTTCTCGAGCCGAATCGAATAAAAGTAATCAATTTTTCAAGCGAGTCGAGTTTTACTCACCCTTTAAAAAAACTAATAATATTATCTAGACCGTTGTTCCGACCAATTTTTAATCCAACCGATTTAATCAACCGGTCTGATTTCCATAGCACTAGAAAGGGGGGGGGGGGGACAACCATGTAATGCTTGTCTTGCACCCCTAAAACTTTTTTGTCACATGACATTTTAGGTCCAATTACTTTACTATTGACCAAATTAAGCTTTGTCCCCTGCAAACTTTAGGTTTAAATCTTATTGGGTATATATTCTTCTCAAGTTAAATAAATTAACATCTTTTAATATTTAATTCTAATTCCATTTCCGAATTGTGTTATCTAATTGTTACAGTAATAACAATGTCAGTTGAACATTCGTAATTATAATCTCCTAATTATTTTAACAATTATGTGTCGATTGAGTATTACTCAATCGACTATATTGACAAAAATTTTCAAACAATACATCTAGAAAAAAATCTTAAGATAATGCACCCTAAATAATATTTTTATAAAATGGGATGAATGTTACAATATATCGAAACTTCATTTATAGTTTCGAAACTTCCTTGTTGGTTTGAAATCCCTTTAGGGTTTCAAACCTTGTGATGAAGTAGTTCTAATTTGTCTTGTTAAAACTTTACTTATGATTTCGAAATCCTCTGGTGTTGCCTGCAGTACAATGTGTCTTTGATGTGTCGCCTAGAGTACCATGTGTATTATTAAAATTTAAACCATAACAATATTAATACTATTTTTAATTTGTATTTATGAAGATATATTTTTAATCATAAATTACATAAGACAAACACGTTTGGATATGGACTATTTAGTTATAGATTCTTAAAAATCTTTTAAAGAAATTTTAATTTAGGTTAAATTTGCTCTAAAAATATTATAACCAAAAGCTATTGAAGTCTTCCAAACAATAATGAATTAAAAAAATTCTCAAAAATATAAAAAAAAAATCTAATATTTTTATGGGTAAATTACACACATGGTCCCCTAACTATAGAGTAATGCTTTATTAAGTCTCTCGACTATTAAAAGTTACAAAGCGATTATTTGACTATAGATTGTTGTTTTGTTGAGTCCCTCGACTATTAAAAGTTACAAAATGTTCACTGACTATTCATTATGTTCCAAACTAGTCATTTTTGTAAAAAAATTGACGGTATCCTAAGCTGAACATTGACCTACTGACTGTGATATGATAAAATTTGATCCCAGAATCTCAGACAATCATCATATCTCAACCATTATGTTAACGTCCAACTTGGATAACCACTAATTTTTTTAACGAAAAATGATGAGTTTGGAACATAACGAATAGTTGAATGACCATTTTATAACTTTTAATAGTTGATGTACTATTTTTATACTTTACCCTATTCTTATATCATGTCAAATCATAGAAAAATCGATATGTCTTTATTCACATAAGATTGTAACATATATATTAGTTACATTAGCTTGTGAAAGGTAAGATAATCAAACACAATACTAAAAAAATAACCTAACAATTAGCCTAATATCATGAAAACTACAAAATCATATTATGTTAAAGGATAGAAACATTTTTAGAAAAATGATATACCTTAACTCATTATAAGATTATAGTATTTGTATTTAAAAAAAATAAAATAAAAAACTAAACACAATTCTAAATTAGTATTAGACAACTACATTTTTTAAGGCAGGCACACATAGGTTAACAACGTAAAACTTTTAAATGGAACGGGTACAAATAAAATTTCAGGATGAGCATCGTCCGTAAAATAAGTAACTAATCGAAGAAAACTCAGATATTCAGGGTGGGCACAAAAACTTTTAGGGTGTGCACCATCAGTAAAATAAATAAATAATCAAAGAAAATTCAAATTTCAGTGTGAGATCGTGTCCACCCTCATCAGTAAAAATGAAAAAAAAAAATAAGATGAAGGAGAATACAATAACAATTATAATAAAACATACATTCTAACTAGTTGATCAAAGACTAGTGATTGCCCTTTGATAAATAAAAGTAAAAAATCATAAGAGGTCTTTGTACTTTAAAAGAATACAATATGGCACTCACATCATTTTTTTTCTCAACGTGGCTCTTCAACTCATAAAATAAATTTAATGTGACCTTTTGACCAATATTTATTATCGTTTGACTAATACAGTGTTGGTGTGGCAGTTCACGATATTGACGTGTCAGTCCATCTACCGTATTTTAGTTACTAATTTAGTCTATTTGTCATGTTGTTTTCCATGTTATCAACCATTATGGACTACCACATCAATACTGTGGACCGTCACGTCAGCACTACGAATTGTAACGTCAGTACTGTAACGGTTAACGATGAAAAACATTGGTCAAAGGGTTATATTAAACTTATTTTTATGAGTTCAAAGGCACATTGAGAGAAAAAATAATATGATGGTCATATTAATTTTTTAAAGTACATTACCTCTGATATATTTTTACCTAAATAAAAGAATATTTTAAATGCATAAAGATATATTATTAAATTTATAAATAATTTTGTTCTAATATTAACACCATAAAATTATATTTTTAATCATAAATTACATAATAAAGACACTTGTCAACCTTGAACTCTTTAGTTGCATATTCCTTTTTGCCTATGTACTATAACTTAGATTTATTCTTAAAAATGTTGTAACTACCGTTCAAAAGGGATTTTTTTTTGGCTTGGGCAATAAATATTCACTTTCAAAACACACAAAAATCAGCAAAAAAAGAAAAATCCTAAAATTTGACGCTTTGTCACTCTCGCTGGTTTTCTTCCCTGTCCGAAACGCCGCCGTTCGCGCTCTCCTTTTTTTTTTGTCTCTCCTTAATTTTCTCTCTAAAGATTCTTCAGTTGTACTCTTCGTCAACTTCCCCACTCGTGAGAGCAGTTCCACCAACTGTGCCTTTGTATGATGAAGAATCATAGCCACAGTTAGGGTTTTGTCTTTTATTAGAATTCAATTGGCTTGATTAAGTTTTGAATTTAATTTCCTTTGTTTTTATGTATTAGTCTGTTATTTGATGTGAATGTGTTTGTTAAGTTTGAAAATTTTTGAATTAGTAACGGAGTGGGATTGCTTACTGGCTTAGTTCCTCTTTTACTGTGGGGTTTTTGTTCATGCATGATTTATTCATTTGTTTGATTTTAGGTTGGTAGCAATGGTGCTGTTTGATTTTAAAAATAAATTGAAACTCTTAGATGACCCTTGATTGATTTGAAGTGTTTTTGCTTAGAGAATTAGATAAGAAATGCACATTTTAGTAGTGGAGAATTTGTCGAGGAATGTGGAAAAATAATTTAGGAACCATATAAGAAATGGTAACTTGAGACTGACCCTTTCTACATGCATTCGCTTAGAATTTGGATGGGTATACTTCTCTGATTAGAATCGATATTCTTCCTGAAATCTTGGTGCTGCTCCAATATTGTTATTTGCAACCGCGACAACCCTGGGCAGGGATTTAAATAGTGGTCCGCGACCGCTATAGCGCCCGCAATATAGTGGTAGCGGTGCCCTCCAAAACCGTTATTATATGACCGTGATACCTGCAATCCTCTTAATAGTGCCCGCTATGTCTGCAATCGCGACGCGACCGAAAGCGCTACCTCGACCACTATTTGAATCCCTGACCCTGGGTAGCTAGTTCTTGGATAATTTCGATAACTTAAGATTGTTAGTGGAAATGGTTGGATTTGCAACTTTCAATATGCTCATCCTAGCTACGCTGGTTATTTCTTGCCACAGGTTGGGTTTCCTTTAAGGAATGAGGGGAAACTAATAACCATTTCAACTCAAATGGCTGCTGTGGATCCAATAGACATTAGTTCTTCTGATAGTGAGTTTGAAACGGAAGATGCTGGAGAAAGGAATGCCTCATTTCCAAGGGTTCTTCCTCAATGGGCAGTTACAGATGGCACCAATTCAAGGAGTACTGGTTAGTCTGTGTTTCGATTAATTACCATTTCAAAGCTCAATGTTTCTCTCACTGAACTGTGAAATCACACTTAAATGATGCAGGCGACGTTAGGCAGTCTCAAAAGATTTCCAATCAAGCACACTTTTCTAATTTGAGTTCTTCCAGTGTAAATGATCATTCAGGAAAAGCTAAAGCCTCATCTCATCATAGTGCCCTAGATGATGGTTCTGAATATTTGACCATGAATGGGAATATTGGTCAACCTCGGACTGTTAATTCTCGAATTTCTAATGTTCCTGGTACTGATTTTGAGAAACTGACATCCCAGCAGGCTCTGAAGAGGACTCTTCCTCCGTCTCTTCAGCACTTTGGACAAAATAGTAAATCAGATAATTTAGTGAATGTGGGCAGCAGTCGGATTCATGTTGCTCCTGGAAACTCTAACAATTTGGGTGGACCTAGTTTTTCCAATAGTCAGGGCTATATGAGAGATCACTATAGCAGGGGCAACACTGATGGAGTGTCGTATGGAAACACTAGTAGGATTCTTCCTCCATCTTTTTTGCAAGGAAATTCTGTGAATTTTACACAGTTTGCTGGTCCAGAAAATCCTGTATACAATGCTGGAATAAGTGATGAAAGAGTTCCCATAAGTGATGAAAGAATGATTTATCAAGCAGCACTGGAGGTATTTCATGTTTGATTTGAGAGTTGCCTCATTCATTTCATGATTTAACGTTTGATGATCCACTGCGCATTATGAAAATTCTTGCATCTTAGACTGGAGTGATGTTATGTTAACAAAATGAACCTTTTTTCCTCATTAAGAACGTTTTTTGTTTTGTAAAGTACGAACACTATGGTTATTTAACTTTACAACGAACTTGCTGGAATTCTGAATTTTACCTCATATGCATAATTTATTCTCATTCAAATGTATTTTTTTGCCTTTTCTGGATGCACTTATACTATCTTTTAAACATTGAAAGTTGTCATTCTGCTATGGTATTTTTCTATTGTGAACTTAATGAACTTTCTTATGCTAAACTTATGGAGTACGAATTTGTGGATGGGTTTCTTTTCTTGCTGTTTTGTTTTTGCTCTTCATGTGATTTGTGTTAATGATAATATTTTGTTGTCTGCTTTATTTTCTAGTTCCTAAAAAGTTGTTTCATATTTGATGTGTTTTGAGAGTTTATATATGAAGGGCTTATGTTTCATGCAGGACCTCAGCCAACCAAAAGCTGAAGCTAGTATTCCTGATGGTTTTCTGTCTGTTCCTCTCTTCAGACATCAGGTCATATTTTTTTACATGTTATGTATGATTTTTGAGTTCATTTTGGTTATATGGTTTTATCCTTCTTTTTTATTATTGTGTACATGTTAAATGGGTTATTTAATCATTGAATTTTGCAGAAGATTGCATTACATTGGATGCTTCAAAGAGAAACAAGAACTAGAATTTGTGCAGGTGGAATATTAGCTGATGATCAGGTTATTTGTTTAATTTTTTTTTCTATTGTTATGGTTATTATTTGATTCATATATGATCAATGTTCCATCAATGCATATTTTGCAGCGTAATTTTCTTCTGAGATTTATCATGGTTCATCTTACAGGGCCTCGGTAAAACAATCTCAATGATTGCTCTTATACAAATGCAGAAGTTTTTAGAGTCCAAATTAAAACCAGAAGATCCAGAAAAATGTGAAGTTGTATCTTTGAATTTGGACGACGATGATGATAATGGTACTAGTGGGACAGGCACAGTAAAGCAAAATAGAGAATCAAATGATACCAAGTCGATTCCAGAAGTTAGTACTTCTAGCAAAGCAATTAGTAGACAGAGGTTACCAGCAGGGACATTGGTTGTGTGTCCAGCAACTGTTCTTCGACAGTGGGCGAGGGAGCTGGATGAAAAAGTTGCCGAGGAATCTAAACTTTCTGTCCTCATCTATCATGGGGGCAGCAGAACCAAGGATCCTTCTGAACTTGCCAAGTATGATGTGGTTCTGACAACATATTCGCTTGTTGCCAATGAAGTTCCTAAACAAGCTATTGCCGCTGATGATGAAATTGATGAAAGAACTGCAGAAAAATATGGATTATCTTCTGACTTTTTAACCAACATTAAGAGGAAGAAAACAACCAATGTCGCTAAGAATGGGAAAAAAGGTAGAAAGGGAATTGATGGCTCCCTTATTGATTCTAGCTCTGGTGCCCTTGCTAGGGTAAATTGGTTAAGGGTGATACTAGATGAAGCTCAAACAATAAAAAATCATCGAACACAAGTTGCTAGAGCCTGCTGTGGTCTTCGAGCCAAGCGGAGGTGGTGCTTATCTGGAACACCCATTCAAAATGCTATTGATGATTTATATAGCTACTTCAGGTTCCTGAAACATGAACCGTATGATGTGTATAAATCATTTTGCTTAGGGATAAAAGTTCCAATATCTAGAGATCATGTAAAAGGTTACAAGAAGCTGCAAGCTGTTTTGAAGATAGTTATGTTGCGCCGCACAAAAGGTATGTCTTCTTTTTTTTCTTGAATAAGTAAAAAAGGGTCCACTAACATTATTAGGAGGTGCGATTTTGGTATATTAGGGAAAAGTTTTCAGTTTGCCCATATAAACTCTAAACATACTCCATATATTCCAATTGTATTTGCAATTTGGGACCCCTAAATCCCTATTTTGTAGATCCATCCTTGGCATATAGAAAAGGTATAATAACTTTTGGGCATGAAAATCATCTGTAACTGTATTGCCTAATATAGGTTTTCTGTAGTTGAGTTTAAGCTTTTTATCATATTGCTGTTTTGGCTGATTTGATTAGTTTCAATCCAGCGACATTGATCGATGGGGAGCCAATAATCAAGTTGCCGCCAAAGTCAATTCACATGTCCAAAGTAGACTTCTCAGCTGATGAGCGGGCTTTCTATACCCAACTAGAAGCTGATTCACGTTCTCTATTTAAGGTGCCCCTTTCATTCTGCATATTTGTTCACATTTTCATGTGGCTTTTTTGAAACATGTGTGACTGCAGTGGTATACTATTTCAAACGGAATTATCCTTCTGTCTTTATTTGCAATTGGTGGTAGATTCCACATTTTGCATATTTCAAATCAAATCCTTCTTTTTGTTTACTTTCCGGGGAGGGAAGGTTTGAGTAATGTTTTGTTGCAATTAAAAGTTTGTGGTCTTATTGTGTGGAAAATGTTGCTACATGATTTAGACATGAGATTTAGGTGATGAAACCATCAGCTGTGAGGGATATAATGTTCCCTTTTCTTGGACCATCATTTGCCATTGTTTCTTGAACCACAAGAATAAATGAGGCTTTTGTGATCTTTGTGGAAAGTAACCTTTTGGGTAATTGCTGTAATTTTCTCCATTTGTTGCAGATTTGTAAGATGAACTAGAACTTGTCTCATGATAGTTGGACATGATTTTATTTTATCTGTGTTCATGTGTTTATATTGCACAAGAGTTATTCTGTTGATTTTTTTTTTGATAGAAAGTTGGCCTCATTAAAAAACCCCTTGAAACCCTCCATGTTATAACAGTAACATGAAGGATCTAGGTAGGGGGAAAAGAGTGCCAATAATTTTATTAGAAGAACAATAGAACAAAGACAGTCCCTACAAAGGCATACCCTTTACAGACTGCTAATACTCCAAACGAAATACATAAAACTTAATTCAAAACACCTAACAACACAGGAAAACAAATTCCTGAAACTCAACACAACCAACATAAAACAAGAAATCACCCTATCCCGTCTTTAGCTAATTTGTCAGCTTCCCAATTAGCCGCCCTCAAAATGTGCCAGATGATAATATCCTGTCCTTCCAATAGCGAGACTATCTCCTTAACCAAGGATTGAAACATAGGGGTGCATAAACCCGGATTCTTGATCCACTTCAGAGCATTACATGAATCTGATTCTAAAATAAACCTCTGATTAGGAACAACACCTAAGTCTTCCATAAGACAAAGTCCCCTCTTAATTGCCAATAACTCAGCCATGATAGGAGGACCACCCCCAACACTTTCAGAGAACCACTGAAGTAACACACCACAACTGTCCCTAATCAGACCACCAATACCCCCTTTACCCCATCCCGAAACCATCGCTCCATCAACATTTAACTTTAGGAACCCATCCGGGGGCGGAATCCAACATGTTGGTTGAGTACACGCCTTTCGCTGCCTTCTCATCGAATCAGCAAGTTTTAAATCACCTACTAGGGACTCTAAAGGGATAGGAACATCATTGAACCTTGCAACAAACCATGAGGCTATTCTAAATCGAACAATAAAGGACAATCTGACCACATCCAGCTTTTCTTTCTGAAAAATAACCTCATTTCTGCACTTCCATACAGACCACATCACCGCCCTTGGAATAAACTTCCATATCAAAGATTTCGGCATTAAATCATCCCACAAAATGATAAAATCAATAATAAGCTTTGGAATCACCAAGGACACATTCCATCTTTTCAAAAAAGAAGACCATAGACCCCATACAACCTCACAATGCAGAAATAAATGTGGAACTGATTCCACCTCCCGACCACACAATGGACATGAAGGATCTTCAATCTATGCCACACCTCTCTTCAATAATTCCTCTTTAACCGGCACTCTCTGATGAGCTGGCTGCCAAACAAAAGTTTCAATCCGAGGAGGTGCAATCCCTACCCAAATATTCCTCTCCCACAACTCCTGACTCTGCTCAATGCCAATATGATCAAAGAAAGAATTAATGCAAGATTTTTCTGAATAGCAGCCCTCACCATTCCCTGACCAGACCCAACAATCATCCACGTCAGGACATAAAGAGATATTGTTCAGCATGGAAACCAACAACAACCACTGTTCAAGTTCCCAATCTGCCAAACTTCTTCTCATTTGGATGTCCCACACCCAACCAGAGGCATTATTCACCCTAAAATCCATCACTTTACCCAATTTATTGATGGACAAAACATAAAGTCGAGGAAACAAATCTTTCAAGGGTACTCCTCCTAACCAAACATCATTCCAGAATTCCACATATTTCCCGTTCCCTGTCTTCAAACGCATATTCCCCCTAAGACAATCCCCAAAATCATCATTGGTAAAGAAATTTTTAACCACCCCTTTCCAAATCCACGGGGCCCGGGCTGAGCATGAATTCCCCATCATAATGGAATTCGGATCCAAATTGTAAACTGCACAATCCAACCTCTTCCACCAAGACTGCTTTTCTGATGCAAACTTCCAAACCCATTTCCCTAGTAAAGCTCTATTCAAGAATGATAAGTTCGGGATCCCTAGACCCCCCAAACTTTTTGGCTTGCTGACCGACTTCCAATTAATCCAGTGTATTTTTTTGCTATCTGCCGCACCCCCCCAAAGAAAAGAAGCCATGATAGAGATGAGTTTTTGAAGTACAGAAGTTGGAATTCTGAACATAGAAAGGAAATAAACTGGGAGAGAGCACAACACCGATTTAACCAACACCACCCTACCTGCCAAAGACAAGGAATTAGCCATCCAATTATTCTGTTGATTGCATGCATGAAATGTAATGGACTTTTCTTCCTTGTTAGCTAGAATCTTTTGTTCTATTTAGACTTCATGTGTTGTGGAATCTTGTATGGGAAAATACAATGCTAAATTTCAATGCTCACCCAACTGAATAGTACTCATTTTTGCTTTTTTTTTCTTCAGTTTTTTCTAGCTCCTTTTGTAATCCTTTTTGGGAAATTTGAGTTTTAGAACATCTTTCCACTAATATAATACTAGTAGTCTGGTTCAATTTGAAGAACGTACAAATCGCTCTACAATATATTTTTGCTATACAAAATCATAATTATTGCTAAGCTTGTAGAAATATAGTTGCTTGATATTACTCTTTACTGGGATTAGTTTTGTGATTTAAAGATTTACTTCCTGTAATTTCAAATTGTGCTTTTGCTGTCATTTACAAGCATTGTAATTCTGTTGGTGTTTTGCAAACATATCATTTACAGGACCTTATTCATAGTTCATTTACTCTAATTTAATGCTCATATCAGTCTGACTTCATGCTGTAAATATGGAATGTCATAAACTTCCCGTTAACTTCTTTTTGTTTCTGTGAGGAATGCGTCATGCTTTTTGCTATTCTCTATCATCTGATAGTTACACATCTTTTAATATATATTTCCTACAGCAATATGCAGCTGCGGGCACACTGCACCAAAATTATGCAAATATTCTTTTGATGCTTTTGCGCCTACGTCAGGCTTGTGATCATCCACTTCTTGTCAAAGGATTTAACTCTGATTCCATTCGGAACTCTGATTCCGTTCTAGACTCTGACCCCGTTGGGCAAGTTTCTGTAGAAATGGCAAAGACACTTCCTAGTGAACTGCTGCTTAATCTACTGAACTGCTTGGAAGCTTCCTTTGCCATCTGTCTTGTATGCCATGTAAGTTTTTCTTGAGTGTAATATTTTATCCAATTATGGATCTGTTTCACATCATCTGATTGTTCTTATAGTAGCAATGACTTATCTGCCCATCATATACCCAGGCTCCCTGTCATGATAACTTTTAATATTTTAAGACCAAAGATGATACAATTGCAATTCAATGTGTTCTGGAAAGGTTTTGTGTTCTAGAAGTGTTTTCCCCCTTCTTCGTACTCAATTATTACTTTTTTTTTCTTCATATTTTAGTCATATATGGTATAGGCGGTAGATGTGAAATATGTCTATTTCCAATTCTCAACAGTACCCAGCCATCGAGTTGAAAAAGTTTATCATTTTAAATGAATCTGTATAATTAATATGCTTAATGTTTTTACAGGATACACCTGATGACCCCGTTGTTACCATGTGCGGTCATGTTTTCTGCTACCAGTGTGTCTCAGAATATCTTACCGGCGATGATCATACGTGCCCTGCACCTGAATGTAAAGAACAACTTGCTGATGATATAGTTTTCTCTAAACCTACTCTTAGGAGCTGTCTTGCTGGTGAAAGTAATGGTAGTCCAACACATCCCCAGTCCTTTGAAAAGTCAGCGATTTTACAAAATGACTACAGTTCATCAAAAATCAAGGCCGTCATTGAGATTCTTCTGTCAAAATGTTTATTAAAGAATTCAATTCCTGAATCACCAAGTTCTATTGGAATCAGTGAAATTCCTTTTACTTCTGAACAGACATTTACAGAAACCGGTAATTCATGCGGTGGAGCTGTAAAGCGCACAACAGTTCATTTAGACTCTTTAGCTGATGGACCAATAAAAGCAATTGTTTTCTCACAATGGACTGGTATGTTGGACTTGGTTGAGCTCGCATTACGTCGTCATGGTATAAACTACAGGAGACTGGATGGAAAAATGACTCTTATTTCACGAGACCGAAATGTCAAAGATTTCAATTCTGACCCAGAGGTTTGCTCCTACCCCTTGCATTTAAGAAAATCCCCCAAGGCCGTTGGTTATTATTCCACGGACATGCATTCACATGTGCATTTATTCTGCCCACACTTGAATAGTCACTAAGAGCGTGCTTTGATTGTCTTACTTAAGTATATTGATGATGTAGAACATGATTAATTCTGTTTCTTTTCCCATCCATTGTGTTTCTTGCAGGTTACTGTGATGATCATGTCATTAAAAGCTGGAAACCTTGGTTTGAATATGGTTGCTGCTTGTCATGTTATCCTTCTGGACCTCTGGTGGAATCCAACCACTGAAGACCAGGCAATTGATCGAGCACATAGAATTGGTCAGACTCGTCCTGTTACTGTAACTCGGATCACCATTAAAGACACAGTGGAAGATCGAATATTATCTCTTCAGGTATTTTCTTACTTATAGATGTAAAAGTTATTTATGTAGTTAATTTGAATATTGGAGTTTTTTTTTTTTTAATTTATTTTTGGTTTTGGAAAGAGGGGGTGTATTTCATGGATCTACACCAGTAAAGGCCCTGAAATGATTAAAGGCCATATAGGATCTCCTCACCTGAAATTTCCACTTTTATTCATGGAAGCCAACTGCCTTAGCAACTTTGATTTGGAATGATGAATTATTAGTTCTTTCCGGTGGCCTTGATTTGGATGTCGTAACGACGGATTGGTGTATAACAGTGTTATAGTAATGACCTTATGGGTCTGTCTGGAAATTGCAAGACCAGACACGTGTAGTGTTTTAGCCATTGGAGATGAAAAGTTTGCATTGTTGGCACATTGGTGAAAAGATTTGTTGTCTAATATTTATCTTTATGTCTATGTAGGAAGAAAAAAGAAAAATGGTCGCGTCTGCTTTCGGTGAAGATCAAAGTGGGGGCACAGCGACTCGATTAACGGTGGAAGATCTCCGATATCTATTTATGGGAAATTAGCCCTCTCATTTCATTGATTACCTCTGCCATAAATGTTCCTACTTGAAGATCCCATCAAGAATGTTCGACATTTTAAAAATTTCGATCGGAACTGGGCATTGAACATATCTGCTGCGAGCTAAATGCTGTCATGTTTTGCGAATTTAAGATGCCGACTTATGCGATACTTTTTAAGTCGAGCCATTTTTTTGTCGAGAAAGTGCAGAAATAGGAAAGCTAGGATGTTTACAGATGTTCTAATTAGTTTTCAATCTACATCAAACTTTTGTGTAGTTAACCTCATTTTCTCTTAATGTTATAGATAAATGTTATTTCTAAACTGTGTTTGCTTGTCTCTAAGCTTTCCTTGTTTCACCTTCTGAAACCCTCCCACCTCCGAAGAAAGTAACGTAGACGTAATTTTGTTGGAGGTATCCTTTGTGACAAGGCTTCGGAGGAAGGCTGACTACGGAAAGCAAGGAGGCTTCAGCTTGGACTCACAATCAAGGTACATTTCCTTCTATCCGACTTCTTTTAAGTAGGTTGATCAGAGGAAGTGCCCTTGGTTTGTAGGGGAGGGTGGAGAAGAGAAAATGCAGGCTCCTTTTGAGGCTTTTTTTGTTGTTGGTAGAAACAAAACTTTATAAGGGTAGGCGTATAACCGGAACAAAAGAAGGGGTTGCAGATATTGAAATTCGGGTTCGGTATCTTATGGATACCATATGAACCAGAAATCAATCCGAATTAGTTGACCAAGGGATAGGATATCAGTGATTATATTAAAAAGATCGACGAACTCCTGAATTTTCAAGCTCCGGAGTTAGTGTAGATCATCGATTAGATAACTCGCCGCTCTCGACTTTTTTTTTTTATATATAACAATAATAATATCAATCGAGTTAATATGCTTTTTTGGGCTCCTCCCACTTGGAGTGTTTAAATTGCAATTGTATAACGCTAGCAATTAGAGTTAAGAATACCTTCCAATGCCATCTTGAATCTCATCACCATTTCTTGAAAGCTTCAAAAAGCAAATGAGAAACCAAAAGATGTAACAAACGGGTTGATTCAAGTGATATATTGCTTAAGAATATCTCGAGTTTGGATTCTTGTGAATGTAAAAGATTTTGTTGGGAGATTCACTCATCAGAATCAAGTTTATGATGTGAGTCCGTTCAAATTAATCAAGGCGAAGACTTCAAAACAGGATTGAGAAACCAAAAGATGCAGCAAAAGGTGGCTTTATAAAAGTGATTGCTTGAACATACTGGTGCATTAGGGCTAAAACAAGGGGGGCTACTGATGGCTTCACATGCCCACCGAAATTAATGGTGGCTCCCTCCTCTCATGATTTCAACACTATATAATACCCCTCTTCACAAAGCAAAAAAAAAAAAAAAAACACACGCCCAAAGGAATCTTCATACGTGAAAGATGGTCAAATAAAGGAAAATAAAGCTGGTGGGCAGCCAGCATTGCCTGCAGGCTCAACCAAATCTTCACCCAAAGCCAATCCATGTGTTAAATTATTAAAGTACCATTCCTTTAATTTTTATTAAAATAACGTAAAATTTTTTAATTCCTAAAATGACACATTTCTATCGTATAGGACGAATGCATGCCTATGTGATAGCGTCTTTGCTTACGAGGCTTACGTGGTAGTCTCAAGATTCATTGTTTAGAGAAATAACTAACGTGATCTGTCACATAAGCAAAGACGTTTTTCTAAGAAAGAATCTTTTAAAAGACGCTATCATACATGGGTGCCTTCATCTTGTATAGCATATTTTTTTAATATTATTTTAATAAAATTATAAAAAGATATTATTTTAATAAAATTATAAAAAGATATTATTTTAATAATTTAGTCCAAATCCATGAGTTGAATTCTTTTATGAAATCCAAAATCTCACATATTCGTATATTCATGTGTCTCATGGTACATCTTTGGATAAACCACATTAGTAGCCACTAAAGTTTTAAGGCGCTTTCGCTTTAGTCATTAAATTTTTAGAACTTCTAGGATAAAGTACATATTCATGTGTCCAATCCCATCTGAAAATGTGTCGTTTGTTGGCATGCATCAAACCTCATAGATCCTTACTTACTATATATATATATATATATATATATATATATATATATATATATATATATATATATATATTTATATTCGGTGTAAAATTAAAAGTTTTATACTTTTTTACTCTTTAATTATTTTTTCAATGAATATTTTTTCATTTCTTACTATTAATTTAAGCCTTTAATTTTCACTTTAAAAGATGTAATTTTTTTTAATTTTACACTATGTAATTAGGTCTCGAGTTTTTACCGAAATATCATCAAGACACGTAATAACTAATTGTCAGGCACCCTTTCTCTAAAATTTACCAATCTAATACCTTTTCTGACAAGACACAAATGACGTGGGGTTTCGTCCGAACTGGCACCACGTCATGAAAGGCGTGGATAATAATTATTTCATGTCATTACGTGGCGCCACCTCGCGTAATGACCATTCGCGCCTTTTGTGACAGTCATTACGTAATGAAAGACGTCTGTCATTACGTGACGTCAACTCGAACAAGGCACGGATGATCATCCGTGTATTTCATGATTTGGTGCCAGTTTGAATGAATTGTCAAAAAAAAATATTAGATCAATAAAATTTAAAAAAATATGTCTGACATGTAATTATTTCATGCCAGAGTGATTTTTTTTTGATAAAATTGCCTTAGGTCTCATATATTATATATATATATATTACAAAAAGGGTCATATTGGATCCTTTGATGTTCAAACAAAGGGTGCAAAAATCTTTCTCGTGATTCTCTTGACAGTCTGCAAATTTGACTCTTTCCCTCTTTTACCCAAAACTATAACCATATTCACATCATAGACCTTGCTCTTTCTTTATGAAAGAGACGAATTAAAAAGCTTATATTTCATGCTATACTATATATGGATAATGAACGCATAACATTTTAATAATTTTTATAAGACACTGGATTTTTATCATACAATAAATTAAGAATAACAACCCATTGACACAAAAACCCACCTACCAAAATTCACTATTTCTTCACATCATAAACTTATTAGCAGTCACTGGGACCAAACCCCACGTACCCATTGGCTCCGTCGAACGATATTTGGATCCCTTCTTGTTGGATGTTCCCTATTATCGAGAGATCCGAACCCGAAGAAGCGAATGCGAAACAGAACGTCCCCGTATCGTCGACGGGTATAAGAAAGTTGTTTGCGGGTAGGGTTAGTATCGGCCCGCTCGATAAATAAAAAGATACTGTCGGGATTCGAACCGTGACAAAACTCGATAAGTTATAACAAGTGTCGAATATGGATATTCCGGTGACTTGAGGAAGGTTAGCGGTTTGCTCTGTGAAAGCGTCGCGGAAGGTGTCGTAAGCAATGGCCGGGAACCTTGTCACGGCCGTGCCGGTGTCCATAACAACCCCGCCTAACCCTAATTCGGTGAGTTGGAAAATGTCTTCGGGTATGGGTACCCGAATGCCTCCGACTCCGAGACCCGAAAGCCCGATGTAGTAAAAGGTAGGGGCTTGTGGGTTACGTAGTAAAGGTACCCATGCAGCACCTACGGGCATTGCTTCACGCCCGAATACTAATGACCCGGATGAATTGGTGCCCCGACTTACTAGACAGTAACTAAATGCACCACCGGTTTGGCCACCCAATTGACCTACCAGCGACATGGATCCACCGCCGAGACCCAATAACCCGGCTGCACCGATGAACATGCCCCGGTTAACATGGCCGCACCCGATGGCCACGTTCTGAACCACGGTCGGACCAAAAGTGAGTGTCTCGAGAGCCAGGGTCCCTTTCGTGTACGACCCATCACCATACATAACTTCGTAACGACACCGACCGGCACGGCAACCCGAATTCTCGATCCGGTCACAAACGGAGGAGCTGCACGAGACGCCGCCGTAGGAGGCTGAAGCAGCCGGGTCGAAAACCGGGTCGGATTGTTTGTAGCATTGGTTACAAGGCTGACACTGGACCCAGACAATATCACTACCCGAATCAATAACCATATATTGGCTCCTCGGCGGGCTGCCGACGCCTATTCTCACGAAATACTCACCGCTTCCTTGGTCCATCCCTGAAACGATGTCCGATCCAAAATCGTTCACGCCGTCAGCCGCCTCATCGTAGTGGAATCCGCCGCCGGAGATGCGGAGGAGGAGGCTCGCCACCCTTTTCACGTCCCTTTGCATGCGTGCATGAAAACGGTGGCTATGGTTCAAGAAAACGGCGGCTTTATTCAAAGACAAGCAGTCCCTATGGACGAGTTTCAGTTTCCATTCCCCTTGATCATCACTTTCGGTAACGTTAACCAGTTCTTCGTGATAATATTCCGATGATCGTGACGTCCCGAAGAGAGCTTGTGTCACGTTCAAGAGTTGGTGGTCCGGGTGAGAAGTGGTGGTGGAGACTGCGGAGGTGGTTATAATCAGGTGTAGCAGCGCAGCCAGAGCAAGTTGCAGCGGTGGAAGAGCTAACATATTGTTGAAGGATTTGCCTTTCTGGTGGATTTGAGGGGTAAATTAGGAGTTATTGGCGTTGCCGGGATTTAGGCATGGGGATGCGTGGAAGGAGCAGACATGTAGGGTTATGGAAATAATTGAATGAAGTTTTTGGTGTTGAAGTGATCGAGGTGAGTGGGAAAAATCTATCTACAATGCGGTCCCTCTGGTTTCCAGACTTTCTTTTTCATCATTTTCCTTTTTCGCTTTTACCAGTGTGTAATGTTGACCCAAGGTTAGGGGTGATGACAATATATATTAAGAATTTGTAAATCTATGGGGTAGAAATTAAGGATTTTATAAATTAAGAATTAGGGTTTTAAAGGGTTAGATATTTGAATATTAGGGTGTGTTTGGTTGGAGGAATGTGAGATTACGAAATGGAATCTACATTTCCCCGTTTGGTTAGTCGGGAATGTTATTCCCGATAATCTTACATTTCTAATAGTGGATTTTTTGGGGTATATTACCGGGAATATCATTATCTCTATTTCTTTAGGTATTGTTAGATTACCAATATTTTGAACTAAAATGCCCTTAAATTTTTCTTTCTTCAAAAATATCATTATTCTGTCATTGAATAATAAAAATTCTACGAAGGTTAAATTACAAATTTATCCTTAAACTATTTTAGATTTACAAAAAAAAAATCTATAATTAAAATTTTATATGAAGTTCAGATGTTAAAATAAAATTTTACCCTTTCATTAAACCTTTTTATATTTTCAATTTTGTAAAAAATTATATAAATTTTATGAATTTAAATTTTTTAAAGAAAATATATAAATATTTTTCAACTTGTTAAAAAATAAATATATAATAAGGACAATTTGATCAAATATACATTATGATAATCTTTTATTCCTTTAACCAAATACGGTAATCTTACATTCCTCTAAACCAACCAAACACAAAATACAACATTCTCAGTAATCTTATTCCCTGGTAATCTTTTATTCCAACTGGTAATCTTACATTTCGTGAACCAAACACACTCTTAGAGATTTTAAAGATTTAGGGTATTAGGATGACAGTAAGGATGAATCATTAGATAGGTAGGGACGAGTGAGTGGTTGTTCGATGATGATAATAGTGGTTAGAGATAACCGACGACGATTAATAATGGAGTTAGATTAAGAGATTTTAGTTTTAAAAAAATTACTTTAGAAATTTTGAGTTTTCTTAAAAAAAAAAATCTTTTTAAAAATAAAAATATTCAGAATAATCAAATATGTATCACTTAACGGAGTTTTTTAACGATGGTTAACATCCAGATACTTAAAAATATAACGTCAAAATGTTAAACACTTGCGAAAAATCCTTTAAGTACCAAAAATTGATTTGAGATATAATCTAAACACTTAAAACCTATTAAACCTTAATATATATAGGGATGGGCATTGGTCGGATTGGGTCGGGTTTTTAGTCCACCCGACCAGACCCGATAAGGAGGGGACCTCCACTCGTGACCCGACCCGACAAAATTAATTTTACATCCGACTCGACCCGATTCGAAATAATAAAAAAATTATTTTTATTCAATAAAAATAGTGACTAAATTGAAAAAAAATAATATATAGAGGTGTATTATTGTAATTATTCCTAAATATATATGGTAAAATTATATATTTTTTTCGGGTCGGGTCGAATTTTTTTCACCCTAAACCCGACCCGAACACCACATAAAAAATCCAACCCGAATCCGATTTTTTTTAAAGAAAAATCCAACCCGATTAGGTCGGGTCGGGTCGGATTCGGGTTAGATGCCATCCCTAAATATATATACACACAGAAGGATACATCGAAAATAATGTGCAAGGAAACGAAGAACATTGGCGACATTGTTGATAGCTAAAATTGTCCTTTTATGTACAGAAATGACCGGAAAAGGTGGAATAATGTCGTCTTCTTCATCATCTTTACACAAGCCCAATGTTAAACTCAAGATAGACAGTTGTTTTTCCTTTTTGAAAAAAAAAATTGAACCTTTTGCCAAAGACGAGCGTAAGAAAGGAATTATATTAAAATTTTAAAGAAATAAAATTTTAGATGCAAAATAAGATAATTAATAAAATATATATATAAAATGTAAGAGAATTTAAAATTTATGGAGAGTACGATGGTACGTAACATCCATGCTTCTTGTTAATTATTATTAATTTAATTAAAACAAGAGAATATTTGAGTTGAATTTCAAATCTGGATAAATTCATTTATGCAGGGTCCCTTAAGTAAGGTCAGGGGTTCGAATCCTGACGTTTTTCAATGGAGTAAATTGGATTGAGAGGGTCGTCATTGCCTATACAGTATCCGATCTGAATTAATTAGTTAATAGATCAGATATCATTTGATTAATTATAAAAAAATTGCTCGAAAGTAGATCACATAGAACCAACTGTTTGTGTTCTAATTACTATTAAATTGGACTTCCCGAAAAGAAAGCCAAAAGTTTCTCTTTGAGCTGCCACAAATTGCCTATTTTTTATTATTCAAAGCTAATTAATCAATAGAATTTAGGTGAAAATATCCGAATAGTGGTTGCTTTGATTATAATTCATCTTTAATTCGAAAATAAGTGCCAAAAGATGTCATTTTTTCTGAATAAGTGCCTAAATTATTTTTTATTTATTTAGGTGTTTAATGTTACAAACGTTATTATTTTAAGTATTTCGATCGAAATGATTGTTATAAAACTCTATAAAATGACACGTGTTACAATATTAGAATTTTAAAATTGATTTTTTAAAAGTAAAAATATTATTAAAAAAACCCAAACCTTTCCCCTCCCCTGCTCCCTCCTTTTATGGCCAAATGATTAATGGTTAAACGAATGATTAAACGACCTATGAAATGGTTGATTGATATAGTCGACGAAAGAATTGATTATCACGATCGAATTTGAATGATTAAATATTTGAGATTTTAAGGATTAAAAATTTAAATTTAGAATTTGAGAATTTTTGGTTTTGAGATGATAGTAAAGGTTGTAATCAGTCATTGGGTGGTTGACGACGAATGAGTGGTTGGAGATGACCGTTAGTTGAAGTAAATTGGACTAGAATAAAAGATTTTAAGAATTTGAGGGTTTTTTATTTTAGAAAAAAAATTAAGATTTTTTTGGAAATAATTTTTTTATTTTTTTAAAAAATAAAAATTTCTAAAATTATCATATCATGATATGTGTCACTTAACAGGGAAATTAAAGCCGTTGACGGCCCATACACCTAAAATGATAACGTTAGTAACGTTAAACACCGACACGAGTAAAAAAAAAAACTAGTTCGGCATCTATTCGAGAAAAAGAGTATAATTTAGACACTTATTTTGATATTGAGCCTTATTTTAATTCTATGAATACAAATAGGAAATCACCATACGTCTTATTTATTTATTTTAAATAATAAAAACATATTTGATATTTTTTTCTTTATTTTTTCTGGTAAAAGTATTTGATAGTTTTTTTTAATCCAAAGTTAAAAAACTCCATCACAATAATTATTAATTTATTTGCCGTGAATGCTATTCGATCCACAGATTAAATATTTAACTTATTTTCTATAATTTTATTTTTAAAAAACAATATAAAATATGCTTAATTATTGCACATGGGATTCTTGGATTCTACTGTGACAATGACTTCCCTGCACCCAGTCCCTTCCTCAAAGTCAATACATCTGCAGTTCTCTTAACAACTAAGAGGGAGTAGGACAAGGCTATGAAATGTGTTTTTTTCTAGATCGGTCTTAATCCATCGTCGTGTACACACATGCATTGATGCATCCTTCATGGTCACTAGGCGCTAGCAGTAATTGGATTACCTAACCTTGTACTATTGTAGGTCAAACGAAATCAAGTCCTAAGACCCCCATCATCATCATCAAGACATGATCATAAAGTCAAACTAGCAAGATCCCTTCAAGAAAATTATAGGCAAACAAGGACAGCAATCAGCATGTTCCGGGATCCGAATTCTAAACTCGCTAAGAACGAACTTGAAAGTGAATACAAATCAACTCAACCGAAAGAAATAAGTTTTCCCCGTGTATACCTGGATCCTCGTAGCAAGCATGTTTAAAGTTAGTCCAGGTAATTCAAATATTATTAACGAACACGATATTAACGAAGATTGAGTTCCAGTAGCAGATAGATTGCAGGTCATATATCAGGTATCTAAGCTTCGTGAAGTATGTAAACATAGAGTCACGTACATAAAAAATGAATACAGCAGATGAGTTCATTTTCTGAAACAGCAATCTTACACCACCAGCAGTGCTAAGATCAAAATTTTACTTGGTTTAGCATTGTTCTTAGTTAAACAAATAGCTTCCATCGTTGTGCAGCATGGTATGGTAAAAGTGAAATGACTTGTCAATTAATTCAAGTGAGGAATCTCAATGGAGCCAGAGATACAGGTACAAACATAGAGCCATAAAATCAGTTGTGAAGCTTCAACAGAATCCGTTCGTACCTCAAAGGGATCATCGCATTACAGACTCTTTTACATAGGATCTGCCGCCTGAACTGCAAGAGTTAAGATCACAAAGTTGATGAAACATATATAGATACCTGACAGAAGCTACTGTATAGGCAAGAAATGTATTGTCGTTGCTTACGAGTACTCCAGATGAATATTCATAAATCGGCGGTTTTCTTTGCTTTGAGATAGCATTAGAGAGCCTTCAATAACTTGATCTTGCTCCACGTCTATTGGGTCATAAAAGTATATCAATGTCTGCAAAATTCACATCCCAAACATTATGGGTCTATTATGGAATACAACCAGAAAAGCTCCATGCAAGTTGTCAAATGTAAGCATGACCAGAGTTCATCATGGTTAGAAGTAGTCAAATTTTGCGTACAGATGTGTTCTGGATGCAAGGTTTTTTTTTTTATGCTCAAATCAATAGTATAGGTCTTAATAAACTCAAAGAATTTTGTGTACGGATGTGTTTCTGGATGCAAAGTCAGCATGTCCAAACTAAAACTTAGTATGGTACCTGTTGCCAATGTGTTGGAGGATCCTCGGGTGCCGTTGAGAGTACAAGTGCTTCATTGGGATTGGCTCGTTTCTTCTTCTGGATACCGTCCACATGATTATTATTAGATGTGCCAGTAAGCAAGGGTGGGATGGGATTATTTGTAGGAGAATTTGTCGGTCCACTGAACTCAACATCAAACCAAAACGCAAATCCATGTAGCGGAGCTGGGAATCAAGGAAGTGTGAATACTGTGCTTAAAAATGAATACACACTGAGAAAATGTGCTGGACCAACTGTGTAAGTTAAAAATAGTAACACGAAACAAAGCCCTATACAATATTATATACATGGTATGAAACAAGGTTAAACTGAGAACTATTAAAGACTCTTCAAGAAGAGAAGATAAACCGGTTACATGATTACATCACTGCATGACATCTCGATTTTTATGGTTATCTAGACACAGGATATGGAGACGGCATATATACAAAGCATTTGCAAGGATCCAATAGGAGAGCTCACCTCGCATCATTGATTGGAACTTATATCTTGTTGACACAGATTCTAGCTCATCATGTTGGATGGTATAGCAATCCACCTGCTTAACCTGTTAATGCTAAAAAACTTTAATGCCTTTTGCTATGCGATTTCTATAAATATGTAAAATAAAATAGATCGTGTAAAGAACTTATGATTTTGGCATATGACCTGGACACGTTGCTGGTAAAGAGAATGTCTCATGCAACAGTCACATGGCAATAATGAGGGAATCGTAATGAGGTTACAAAAATGGTATGATTAACAGAAAACAAATTTCAGTTTTTTCCAAGTTGAAATCAATTTGGGAGATTGAGGCGAACTAAAGCAAAAAAAATTAGAACACTCACCACATGTGGCCATGTCAAAACATTCTCCCCTGTTATTGTCTCTACACATGGCTCTTCAAACGCACATTGTTTTGCTAACTGCAACATTGCAGACACTGCAAAAGAAAAAGGCATTGAATTGCCCATTCAAATACGGTCAAAACATAAAACAAGATACAAGTAAAAAGCACTAGAGCTGCAATTTCTAAGCAGTGTAGTAAAATTTAATCACATGTACGCATGGAATAGAAGAAAATTCTAATTTAGCATCACTCACTATCAATTCCATAGACATTGCGCCAAAATTCAATGCTGTCATTGTATCTGTCAGGATGCGTGATGGGTGCCATGTATAACTGCAAGGATTAAAGAATGAAAAGGAACAGTAAATAAACAGGTTTTCATTAAAAGAATACCTGAATCTGCAATAAAATAAAACTTCGTTCAAGACACGAATGTTAGAAAAGTGGAAAAAAACAACAAAGTTTTATTACAGCCAGGCTCAGCTAGTGAAACAAAGTTACATAGACTAGTTTCGAGCAAAAAATAAAACCGTTGCATTGGAAGGAAGAATAAGGCCTCCATGTTTTAGCCACCGATCCCTAGCAGTGATAACACTTCCCAGCATACTCTGGAAAAAAAAGGTGATGGATGGTCACGATGACGATGCAAGGAAAATAAAAAAGAACAGAAGGATATAGAATCAATTGTCTGAATAAAATCATGCTCTCATCTTAACCTGAAAGAGTTTCTGGAAATATCTAAAAAAGTTTAGGATAATACAATCACCTCATATAGAAGCATGTAGCCCATCCATTCTGAAATTATTACATCAACCTCCTCGTCAATTTCAACATCCTGTAGAAATTATAAATATTAAAGTATAAATTTTCTGCCACTCAGAAGGAAAAAAATTGGTTCAAGGAAAGTAAATGTTCCTCAGAACAATGCGAAGCATGTAAACCCCAGTTTATTGCCAGATATAGATCCCACATAGCGGAAATATCAAGTTATCACTGTTCAATAGTTAATACATTAAGCGACACACTAGTAAGCCGAATGCAAGCAACAATATGATGGGCCAATGTCCTATAGGGAAAGCTTCACCCTTATTATCCTATTACCACCGTAAACTGTGAATGGAACTGTGGCGTGAGTAAATAGAATGAATATTCATAATTGCTACCATAATTGCAGAGTTGGCTGGCACTAAGAGCATTCAAAAGGTGCTCTCACAATCACTTCATAAAAGATCCAACAATCAGATAGTATAAAAACTTCCCTCATCTATAATAAAATTTGAAGACCAACAGAGATGCAAAGTCTTAAAATGGCCCGCAAGAGCAAAGCACTGCATAAAGGTCCACATCCTTTTTCCATGCAGAAAGAAATAATTCCAACTTAATTTTAAGCTGCAGCTAGTGGTTTCCTTGACTGTGGGATGTAGAAGAGTCATTTATAATCATGCAAACGAAGTTGAAAAACAGTCTTTGCAATTCCATGAATAAATATGTGATTCTCGATAACTTCAAAAAGTTAAAGAAACAAATAAATCTGACACTAACTTCGATTACTGGTTGTTAAAGAAATATATATCATATCAATGTCCAGATTACGTTGGGACTGGGGAGTTCAATCCTGGACCTTGCATTGTATATATTTTGTATAAAGAATACTGTAAGTGAAAGGGGTGGCAGATGCTAGTATTCAAACTCCAGACCTAGATGCCTCCATAACAGATAGAAACATGAACCAACAGAGAGCTCCAGGTTCCCGGGTGTTAATATATATGGATTCTTGTCCTTTTACCAAATATGTAAACATATTAAACCCATTAAAACATAAAAATGGATTTCTGGCAAACACGTAAGCAGCATACTCATCAATAAGCCTGAGAGGAAAAGCCTACCTCAACTCGTCCATGCAAAACTATGACCTTTCCAGCTAAGTTATTTGCTTTGACAACTTCATTTGCCTGCTTGCAAACAGCAAAGATTAATACACACCCAATAGCCAGTTTCATTTCCAATACAAAGGTCTAGAGAATTTTGGAACAATATATTTCCATGCTGTTGATAGATAAGTAGCCTTCATACTCTAATTGCTGTGGTAACCAGATCTCATTATCTCATTGTTGTGAATAAAAAAAGAGAGAAAATAATAACGTAGATGAAAAGAGGAAAAAGTGCTCAATCTGCACTATCAAGACAGACTGTTAAATGACTCGGTAAGCAGCAGTTAAGAACTCCTGAAGTACCTGCAATGCAATATCACTTGCATCCACTGCATACACCTGAGAATACAACAGTTGTATCTCACATTAGATACTAAACAGTTGTATCTTAAATGAATCCATCAACATTAACAGCAAGAATACAACTTTGAAGTAGCAAGACATTTTTAACTTCTAAAAAGTATAATAAAGAACAAAATTGAAGTTTTGTACTTCTCTTCGTCAATTGTCCAACACAATCCTATTGTCTTTTCTAAAGATAAAGTTATAAAATTCACATGGAAAACTAGTTAGAGAAAAACTAGAGGAAATAAAAAAAATTAAACTAGAGAAAACCTGCAATTATTAAATGTTAGAATTCCTAAGATTAAGGACAGAATACTCACCTTGGTCCTAGGAGTTACCTTGTATAGTAGGATCTAATATTAGTCTCTAATTTTAAGGAAGTTACTGATTTTTAGGGATTGTTTCCTTATTTGTACTTTGTTGTCCTTATAACGGCTGTAAATTAATTAATAAAAAGTAACAATCTTCTTTTTAAGTTTGTTCATGGCATCAGAGCTTTAAGCATTTTTGATCCTGTCATCTCTAATCTCTCGTCCCAAACGTCCCTCCTCTTTAATCTCTCTTGCCTCCTGTTTTATTCCTTCCCATGGGTGACACAGTCGAAACTTTATCTGAGACTGAAACCACACAAATGATTCCAAATATCAATCAAGGAACCCCTCAAGGGGACCTTAATTCCTCTCTTATAATCACTAACCATCGACTACATGGGAAAAATTTCCTGCAGTGCTCCCTATCAGCCATTATGGTGATTCGTGGTCGTGGCAAACTAGGATATATCAATGGATACATCCCACGACCAGCCACAACAGACCCAACTTATGGCACTTGGGAACTCAACAACTCAATTGTAATGGCTTGGTTAATTAATTCAATGGAAGGCCATATTAGTCGCACCTACCTCTTCTTCAAAACGACAAAAGATACGTGGGATGCAATCAAAGAAAACAACTCGGATCTTGGAAATGCCTCCCAAGTATTTGAGATCAAACTGAAGTTGAAGGACATCCGACAAGGAACACTTGAAGTAACTCACTACTACAATAATCTTAAAATTTTGTGGCAGGAACTGGACATGTACTATGAGGCAGACTTGGGAGAAGGTGTGGAACACACCAAGTTTATGACTCACCTCAACAATGAACGTCTCTATGAGTTTCTAGCAGGACTGAACCAAGAGCTAGATGAGGTCCGTGGTCGAATTCTGAGTAGAACCCCCTGCCAACCATTGGTGAAGCATTTGCAGAAGTTAGAAGAGCAGAGAAGAGAAGCGTCGACTTGTCATGATGGGTGATTCAAAGGAACCTAAACTTGTGACAACTGTTGGTTACCGTCCCACTGAAAACTCATCCCTTATCTCCAGAGGCCCACAACACAAAGGCCCCGTGCTGGAAATGATTCGAGCTCAACCAGGCCATGGTGTAGCCACTGCAACCATGTAGGACATACCAAGGAAAAATGCTTCAAACTCCATGGCTATTCTGGAAAAAAATCAGAAGGACATTAAGGTTGCACTAGTGTCCTCTAACACCTCCACTGCTGCAGATGAAGCTCTCGATGTTCGCCTAACCAAAACTCAACTTGAGACCCTCCATAGGATACTTGATACTTTTACTGCTCATGGATCCCTAGCCACTTAAGGTATTGCCCTCAACATTGCTTTTGAACCTAACAACCAATCCTCTTGGATACTCAATTTGGGTGCCTCCGATCACATGACAAGTAACTCCACCTTGTTTCAAACCTACAAACCCTGTCATAATCAATCCCGAATCCGCATTGCTGATGGCTCTTACTCACTTGTGGCTGGAGTTGGAAAAATACAATTAACAAAGAATTTTTCTCTTGATGAAGTCCTACATGTCCCAAACCTGTCCTGCAATTTGCTTTCAATCAGTAAACTAAGGATGAAAGTGTTCTTGCTGAATTTTCTGCAACTGGTTGTGTGGTACAGGAATAGAAATCGGGGAGGATGATTGGCACTGCTAAAGTTGATGATGGTCTTTATGTTTGGAATAAAGACAGTGGGCAAGAAGGGTTGGCTCTATCTACTTTGAAAGAGGACACAATCATGTTATGGCACCGTAGACTAGGGCATCCAAACTTCTTGTACTTGAAGAAACACATTCCACTGTTATTTCGAAATAAAAATATTAATTCCTCGAAGTGTGAAATCTGCCAATTGTCCAAACACACCCATGTACCATACCCATTAAAACCCTATAACCAGTCCCAACCATTCTCTTTAATTCATAGTGACTTATGGGGAGAGCCAGCCGAGTAAAAAATATTACAGAAGCTAGGTGGTACATAACTTTCATTGATGACCACACTAGGGTTTGTTGGGTCTACCTTCCCAAAGAAAAATCAGAAAAACCTAAAGTTTTCCAAAACTTTCATTCAATGATTTGAACCTAGTTTAACTCTACCATACATACTCTCCGCAATGACAATAGGAGAGAATATTTTAATTCTATCCTAAGTCCTTATCTTGTTGACCAAGGCATCATACACCAAAGTTCTTGTCCTGACACCCTTCAACAAAAGGGGATCTCCGAAGGAAAAATCGTCATCTCCTTGTTGTGGCTCGAGCACTAATGTTCACCATGGGTGTCCCAAAATACTTGTGGGAGAAGCTGTCCTCACAGCATGCTATCTCATAAACCGACTACCATCAAAGGTTCTAAACTTCCAAACACCTATAACTATCCTTCAAAAGGCTTTTCCCTTATTTCGTGTTCCCAATCTCCCAACCAAAAGCTTTGCATAAAATCTTCGGTTGCAAAGCTTTTGTCCACAATCACCAACCAAATCAATCCAAACTTGATCCTCGAGCCCGCACTTGTGCTTTCATTGGCTATTCTCCAACACAAAAAGGCTATAAGTGTTATTCACCTACCTTAAGCCGAATGTTTATCTCTCGGGATGTCACCTTTTTTGAGAATGAACCATACTTTGCATCAACTCATCTTCAAGGGGAGACTTTCAATGAAGATGAGACTCTTAACACCCTCCTCATTATACCTCATGATCCTACCACCACTATCACCAACAAGCCTACAAATCAGGGTGTCATTGTAGTTCCAGATTTAGAAACTGGTTCCCCTATACAACAAGAAATAAGCACGATCAATGAGTAATAACCACCCGATCCAAAGAGACAACAAGAACAAGCTCCAGAACTGCGAAATTATTCTCAACGACAACATTCTCCTGAAACTGAGACAGCAGTGCCAATTTCATCCTCAATCGATGACTTTACTGAAACATAAGTCTCACCTCTATCACCATCCATCTATCTTCCAATTGCAGTTCGAAAGGGCAAAAGAAGTTGCACTCAACACCTTATTTCCCGGCTTGTGTCTTATGGAAACTTATTTAAGTCTTATAAAGCTTTTGTGTCTAATGTTTATTCTGTAGAAACACCAAAAATTATAGAAGAGGCTCTTGAATCTGCTGTGTGAAGGAAAGTTGCGATGGAAGAAATGAGGGCTTTCAAGGCAAATGAAACTTGGGAAGTCTCGAATCTACCTAGTGGGAAGAAGACAATAGGATGCAAATGGATCTTCACTACAAAGTTTAAACCAGATGGCAGTATTGACCGACACAAGGCTCGGCTCGTTGCTAAGGGTTTCACCCAAACCTATGGCCTAGACTACGACGTGACGTTCGCACTAGTTGCCAAGCTAAACACCATTCGAGTTCTTCTATCCCTAGCTGTCAACATGGACTGGCCTTTGACTCAATTGGATGTAAAAAATGCATTCCTCAATGGAGAGTTAAATGAGGAAGTATACATGGATTTCCCACCCGGGTTTGAAGAAAGCAAGGTTCAAGTATGCAAGTTGAAGAAGTCCTTATATGGGCTAAAGCAGTCTCCAAGGGCGTGGTTCAGCCGATTTGCCAAAGCTATGATCAGTAGGAGCTACACCCAGGGGCAGGCAGACCATACCATGTTTTACAAGCATTCAAAAGGTGGAAAATGCTAATCCTCATTGTTTATGTGGATGACATAATATTAATAGGGGATAATTCAAGCGAAATTGAAAGTCTAAAAGAATTTTCGCGCTGAATTTGAACTTAAGGACTTGGGGAACCTTAAGTACTTCCTTGGAACAGAAGTAGCAAGGTCTAAAACATGTATTTCCATCTCCCAAAGAAAGTATATTATTGATCTATTATCTGAAGTTGGGTGTTGGGGTGTAAACCAACCAAAACTCCTATGGAATTTAATCTTAAATTGGGAACTGATAGAGATGGAGAAGAAATCAACAGTGGGAGATATCAATGACTGGTAGGAAGACTCATCTACCTATTTCACACCCGTCCAGACATAAACTTTGTGCATGCCCCAAGAGAGAAGCTTCTGGAAACTGCTTACAGGATTTAAGTATCTAAAGGGGACCCCTGGTAAAGGCCTACACTTCAAGAAAACTGCCAACCGAAGTGTGGAAATTTACACTGACGCAGACTGGGCAGGGTCTGTTAATGACAGACGTTCTACAAGTGGTTACTGTAGCTATGTGTGGGCAATCTTGTGACGTGGAGAAGCAAAAAGCAGTTTGTTGTAGCACGCAACAGCACAAAGGCAGAGTATCGAGCACTATCACATGGCATATGCGAAGGAATCTGGATACAGCGACTAATGGGAGAACTAAAAGTGCTCTACACTAGACCTATAAAGATGTATTGTGACAACCAAGCAACTGTCAGCATAGCTCATAACCCTGTTCCCCACGATTGCACCAAACATGTAGAAATAGATCTCCACTTCATCAAGGAAAGAATCAACTCAGGAGAAGCGTGCATCACCTACGTACCTACCAGATAACAAGTTGCAGACTTGCTAACTAAAAGCTTGAGCAGAAACATATTCGAGGAGCTCATCGGCAAGTTGGGTTTGATAAATATCTACACTCCATCTTGAGGGGAGTGTTAAAATTCCTAAGATTAAGGCCAGAATACTTACCTTAGTCCTAGGAGTTACCTTGTATAGTAGGATCTAATCTGAGTCTCTAATTCTTAGGAAGTTACTGATTTTTAGGTATTGTTTCCTTATTTGTACTTAGTTCTCCTTACAAATACTGTAAATTAATCAATAAAAAGTAACAATCTTCTTTTTAAGTTTGTTCATTAAAGAAAGTAGTCTTCAGAAATTAGTTGAAATCAGTACATCATGGCATGCAGAAAATTAGATTTTCAAATAAACTCTGGTATACAACAATTATAACTTTATAAGCATGTAAATTTTCAAGTATAGAAATGCTTTTCAAGACATATTACCCGTTTTGCACCAGCTCGAGCACAAAAAATTGAAAGAATGCCTGTGCCACATCCAACATCCATTACGACCTGTTAACATTATCACAAGCAATAGTAAGGAAAACAAGAATGAACTAGCTAAAAATTGTTTGAACTTTCGAATTTTTATAAGAAACAAATGCCTTTTGCCCAGGTATTAGATTATAGCAGGTGCATTATACTGTTGCGATTGGATGAAATGGGAATGGAATGCATACACAATTACAGAACCATCCTGATATTATTAGATTTTGAGCAAGAAAAGCAATCATAAATAATTTTATAACTGAGATGACCACAATAGTATTACCTTGCCTTCGATAAAACTCTGGTGTTCCATGATTGCAGCCCTGTATGTGTCAGTTCGAACTCTATCCTGTATGTTTCAGATAAAAAAGTATGATCAGCGAAGTGTCATGTTTTTTTATTATTGTTTAAAAAAGGCAGAAGGTAATCCAAATTTGCAACTTATAGTCTGACACAGGCTCAAAACTTTGTCAAAATTGCACAACTTTATAAAAGTGCCAATAAACATATAATTTTAAAAACTTCCCTGAAACAGCAAACTATAATTTAAAGAACCCACCATTAGAGAGAGCTCAAGTCATGAAATATTCAATCACCAAATAAAGCCTAAGTTCACAAAATTGCCAGCATTGTAAACTTTTGGACACAAAAGCCAAATTCAGCCTCGATAAAGAGAAGAAAATGAAAAATATAAAGAGAATAAACACACACACACTCACAAATTTGAATTCCCAGGCAAATGCACTCACTCAGAGTCACCACCTTGGCAACCCCTAGCTCACATTGCGATAAATCACGAATATTTCTTCAATTATTTTTAGTAAATTTCTTCAAGGACACTTAAAACCTCTAAAAAACACAAAAACCCAAAGAGCTCAAAGTAAAGGAAAACTCACCCAAGTTCTCGAATATCAAAAAATAAAATAAACCCAGTTATTAACAAAATAACAAAAGAAAAAGGAGGAAATACCTTGATCATTTCTTCATGGATGCCAACGTGGGCGTAAGAGTGAAAGTAGGCCATGTCGAAGTCCGTGCACGGAGGAGGTGATTTCTGTTCTTGCGTTTCGTCGTTGTTGTAGTGCTGCTGGTGATGGTCGTCGGAAACCCCAAATCCATGACGGTGGCGTGATCTACGGCCTCCCCTCCTCCGTCGACCCCCGCCCCGTTTCTCTTCCGAACTGTGCTGCTGCTGTTGATTTTGGTGGTACCCATTACTGTAACCTGTGATTCCGTACATTTCCGTAGTTTATTTTTGGCTCTTGATTCCTGGGTGGGTAATAAAATGGGCAATTCGCCGGTACTGTTTGAGAAGGTATACAACGGCAGCTTGTTTATTGTAAGTTTTGTCGAAAACCCAAATGGAGACGATGACCACTTTTTTTTTACGGACGGACTAAATGAAATGAAATCAGGGTTAATAATTAGGGTAAAATATGAAAATAGACCCTTAATTATAATAAATCTTTTTCGAGTCCTCTAATTATACAAAAAGTATATAATAATCATCATATGGAAAAATAATCATCATACGGTGGCTAATAAAATTTACATATTAATATTTTGTGTGAGAAAGCGATGGTCTTAGACGGTTCATCTTCTTTAGATTAAGTTTAGAGTTGTAATTGATACAGGTTGGTCCTAAAAATATGTAGAGGTTTTGTGTTATTTTTTTGAAACGAGGTTTTTAAAATATTTTATAATATGATAAAATTATAAAATATTAAAATTGACTACGTTTATTTCTTATAAAATAAAAAAATCCAAACATATGAAATTAAGATAATGTCACAAAATAACTCTATAATTGTTTATTTTAAAAAATGTCATTATTCGAACTCTCTTAAAAGTAAGATCGTCATTTTTTCCCTAAAGTATAGAGTTAAATTTTTAAGACTATGCGACGTATCACTTGCCACACCTATAATAGACGAACCCAAGTTGATGATATAATAAAATAAAGGGAAAAGATTGGAGATGACAATAATCAGTAAGTATGGGATTAAGAATAAACCTTATGATTGATGACACCAAACAAAGTGATTTGTGTGAATCTTAGGGTTAATAGAACTAGGCAATAGAGTGATTGTCTGTCCAGCTCAGTTGGTAGAACGCAAGGCTATTAACCTTGTAGTCGTGGGATCGAGTCCCACAGTGAGCAATTCATAATTCTGACTGCCGGAGGTTTTCTACGGAAGCTGCTTTCAACCTGGTGTTGGAGGGGCAGTCTACTACCTTACCTCCCCTCACCCTATATTACATATGGAAATAGGATCATCTAATTTTTTTGTTAAGTGGATAGATTCGATTGTCAGATTATAGATTTAGCAAGTGATGAAATTGATAACATGCATGCCAATATATTTAACCAAGCGGAAGAAATAACGGGTTATCTCTGGGTGAGTCATGGGATATTCACATTTTGAGTGGTTGATAGGTTTTTCAACAGTCGTATTGTATTATATGTTCAAACCAAAACCTAATGGATACAAAATTTAAAACTCAAGTTCTAACCACGGTTATAGGCGTATAAAATAAGCATTTATTCTAAATATTCTCAACCATTTACTAATAAACGCATAATCATTCTATTGCAGTCAGTGATTTCCAAATCTGTGACCTCTAGGAAGGACAATAGTTTATTTAACCACTGAACTAAGTTGGTTCGTATTAGTGTTAGTAATTTTTTATATAATCGTTTGTATATAATCTATTGATTAACTAATCCGATATAAAGTCCGCTCTATTAATAATAAACAATTAAATAACTATTAAGAATTGTATAGAAAAGAAAGAAATTGATGAACATTTAACGCATATCATGATCATGTTTCTCCACTTAAATTTATTCGTACTTAATCAATGATTTAGCTGCCTCAGTACAAGAAGCTTCAATTTGTCATTTGGTTGTAGGTAATATCGCTGTAATGTTGCAGATGGAAGACTTGTGCAGCACATTGGAAAAAGGAAACGAGGATGGCTTATTTATTAGTTGCGGATCAAATTATTAATTTTGAAGTTTAAGTAGTAAAAACAAAAATTTACTCAAACATTAATGATCATATATGTAGTTTACTGTTTTCGGATAATACCAACCTCCCCTAATTTCTAGATGGGTAAACTATATGTGTAGTACATAAACTATTTAACTTTCAAATTTTATTTTTTTAATATTTTTGTGACATAACATTTGTATTATTATTTTATTAATATATAGTTAATTTAAAAAAAAAAGTAAATTTAAAATTATACCTAAAGTTAAAAATTATATCAAAAACCCTAAATCACAAACCACTCATACCACCTTCACGACCTTAGTCTTATCGATCTCTAAAACTCGTCCCTTCCTTTTTTTTAATCATATATTAATAAAATAATAATTAAAAGAGGTCATGTTATAAAAATATTAATAAAATAAGTTAGAGTGATTAAAATAGGAGTAATTTGAAAGTTAGATGATTAAATTAAAAAAAATTAAACTTCAATGATCAAAATAAGTGTAGGAAGATAATCGAGTGATGAATAATACGATTTACTCATAAAAAATGCAAGTTCTTTAAGTTATAACAATGTATTAAAATGAAACAAAAAGAGCCCTTAAACTTTTTTATTTTTTAGTATTAGTAATTTTTTATATAATCATTCCTCAGTGTGTCTATGGCCCAACAGAAATTCTTTCTCAATCCGCTGAAACCATTAAAATTCCTACTGCAAATTATGAATTTGGTGCCAACTTCAGTGATCCAAATGTAGGCTGCTTCTCTCGTTGTCACTACTCTTCCAGTTCATCCTCCTATCCTCCTGAATTATTTTAGCTTTACAAGTCAATTTAAAATTGGGATCAATCATGGTTTTCCCCAGCTGATGCTTATTGGGAGGGTGCTGACGGATGGTAGACTCAATGCGAGAGTGAAATGGGATTTGACAGACAATCTTACTGTGAAGGCTAATGCTCAGGCAAATCAGTGTTTCATTCCTTGGTCTTTTGTCCTTTTTGTTTGCATGCGGAATATATATTACCTTCATCTGTGACTGTCAGTTGATAACTTTCTTGTTTCCTTTGCAGCTAACAAATGAGCCTCTTACGTCAGATGGCATGTTCAACTTTGATTACAAGGTTGGTCACTATTTAACTATATTATCTTGGTTAGTTGGCTTTTATCCGCGTATGCATTTTTATTTATCATCAACGTGAGTGCAATACCTGATATTCTGATCTTTGTTTTTATTTTTTATTGAGTTTGTTCGTCTTCTGAATTGTGGGGAACTATTGTGCTTACACAGGAAACTTAGGGTGTCTGCCATGAATATGTGCTTAGTTTTTGTCTTTTGACACCATTGTTTTTCTTGCGCGGGGCAAAGACTATAGGTCTTAGTTTCAAATGGGAAATGGTGCTTTATTCGGAGCTAGTTATATCTAGGGAAATTGTATGAAGCCACATATCTGTTGAATTAAGCTGACAGGTTAAGAGCTTGGCATAATGGACAAGTTACAGGACTATTAGTACATAAAAGTTAACTTTGTACATATATTCAGTACAACATGGACTTGAAATTTAAAATACTACAAGTTAATATACTGGCAATGGTAGAAACAACCTAGACTTTCTCGGCTGAAGGCATTCTGCATATAGCATTGTTTGCTGTTTAAGAGACATTGCACGTCATACATCATCAGTCTACAGTTGAATACACTACTGGAATTATGATTCTATTGTTTTTAATGAACTGAATTTAAGCTTTATTTATGCAGAGAGTGACATCACATTTTTCCTTAGGTGGCGAAGTATTTTGGGCTGGTCAGCACCAGAAGTCAGGCCTTGGTTATGCTGCCCGACATGAAGCAGATAAGATGGTAAGCCAGATTCTGTCCTTTATCACTGGCTTGTCAATATTCTTTTGTGCTAGTTAGTGGGTGTTGTTTATTACTTCTAAATATGTTTCTAGATTTGTTACAGCGGTAGGGGGGTGTCATTTAGATCCCTAACCAAATTGCTGATTAGGGCTGCCAAGGTGTGAGAACCATGATCTCCTTTCTTTTCAATGTTTAGTGACATTTCCAAAACATGGAAGTGGCGGACCAAGTCATTGGAATCTAGGACATGGTTTAGGGCTGTGTTTCTGTAGGTAAAACTGAATGTGTGTTCAAAACTAATTTAATACATAGATTTAATGTTTCTAGATCTGTTACAGCAGTAGTGGTGTCATTTAGATCCCTAACGGCCTAACCAAAGTGCTGACTAGGGTTGCCAGATTGTGAGAACTGAGAACCAGGGTGTGCTTTCTTTTCGATGACTTACGTCATTTCCAAATTACGGAAATGGCGGATCAAGTCATTAGAATCAAGGGCATGGTTTAATGCTCTTTCTGAATGTAAACTGAATCAAAACTAGTTAATACAACGATTGGTGTTTGGCATTTTGCACTACTAGGTCAAAATTTGATTATCTCAAGTGCGTGCACGTGTTATAGACTCTTGAAAAGGATTCTAGTTAATGGTTTAAACCTCTCATGAAGTTCCTAGATCTTCAGATAAGCTGTTTCTTAGGTCCCTGGACATTTGATGGCAATCTTCTTCCAATCCCGAGCTTTTAGTCAATAAAACAGTTTAATTTGCTTCTCCCTCACCATTTTTTGCCTTACCCCTGTCAAGAGGAACTTGTTATTTGTTTGGATTTGAAATGCTATTGCTAGAATTATCCGCTGTTTGCATTGTGCTTGTCTGACTAACCTAAGCATTCTCTGGATCCAGGTTGCTGCTGGACAAGTTGCAAGTACCGGAATGGTTGCTTTGAGCTATGTTCTGAAAGTGTCGGACAAGGTAAGAATTTATTTTCCTCTTACTAACATTGCAGTTCTTTTCCCTGTCATTCTCACGCGGTTTTATTTCTATCAAGGCTTCTTTAGAATCAGATTTCATGTGTAATTACATCACGAAAGACGTGACATCAAGTGTCGGCTATGATTACATCCTCAGACGGGTAAGTTTTTCGTTGCTAAATTTCCGATATTAGTGTGCATCGATAATCCTGCATGTTTATACAAGTCAAGGATGTGTATTGTTTTAACTACCACAATTTTATCGATTTGTCACATTTTCAGTGTCGACCTTTTGCGACGTATTTGTATCTCGATTTTTTACGGCGTTTGTTCAAAAAACACCGCTATAGATCTTGACCTATTGCGACGTTTTTTTGTTCTCAAACTTAACTTTAGCGGCGCTTCTTGGTATTTTTTCTATCGCCGTAAATGCTTTTAGCGGCGCTTAAAAACGTCGCTATAGGACTAAAAAAACGTCGCTAAAACTCTATTTTGCTGTATGTAGTACATTCGAGGGGGAAGATTGATTCTAATGGATGCACAACTGCTTATCTAGAAGAGCGGTTAAATCTGGGCCTAAATTTCATCCTCTCCGCGGAGGTAAGATACAAAATTTTAAGAAAGTGATGTGCAATCATTCACTTGAAGACAAGTTTGTTTAGCTTTTTGTTGTTGATTGTGAATATGATGCCATTAGTCCTTTAATGTTTAGGATTCACACTTGTGATCAAGCCCTCGAGTTCATGTTTGTCAACCAACATCCTTTGCTGGATTTGGTTTTTTGCAGATAGATCATAGGAAGAAAGACTACAAATTTGGATTCGGATTGACCGTAGGGTGATTCGATTTCGCCATAAAAGGCCGTTTGAACAAAGTTTCTTCAGTCAGCCACCATTAACATCTGTTTAAAATTACAGAGTTTGAGAATTTGTACTTGGTTAATTCTCGATTAAATCTCCCCTCGACGAATCCCATTTCTTTAACCTGGTTGAACAGCTTCAACGTACTGATTCCGAGATGAAAGCTCTGCACAAACTGGATTTCTTGGTGGCCAAGAATGGGAGAAACAGGAAGCTCATGGCGGAGACCGGACAATGATGGTTGAATCAGTGGCGGTTCTGCACTTACCGAGCTTGAATTGGGATTGCCGCCTTTGTAAGACTCGTGAGCGAAACCTTTTTTCACGTGGCTGCAAACCATTGGTCTATTATTTCTTTATTTACAAATACCATTTTATTTTATCTAAATTCCAAGTCTAATGCTTCGTCTTGTAATTTGTCTTATATTTACTATGCATATAGTTTTAGAAGTATATTTAGCCAAGAAAAACGATAAAATTATCTCTAGAAGATGATCGATAGATCATTTAATTACTTTATTTTGATAGGTATAAAGAATTGAGAAATATAAGGGTAAAAAAGAAAATATAAGTGTTATTTTTGTTGAATTTTTTAATAGAATATTTTGAATGAGATAATTTTAAAAATAAAAAAAAATCGATCTTAATGGGACTGAGAGAATATATTATATATAATCTAATCATATTATAGTAGACAAATTTAATTATAAATTGTACTATCAAATTTCAATAGTTAAGAAGATAATATTTATTCTTAAAAATTTTGAGTTTAAGCGTATCCTTTGCAGATATATTTGAACATTAATTATCATATAATTAAGAATTTTTGAATAAATACTACGTTATAATCGGTTAACATTAATTATAAATTATTTTCATATCCTATCATACTTTTTGACAACTCAAATTAAAGTAGTAAACTTTGCTGTAATTTCCTTTTCACCTTAAAAAGTTCCTTTTAAAATATTCATTAATTTTGTCTTGAACATAAATAAACAAGTAATGATCTATTGTCGGAGATGTATTTATTCCAGTGATTAATTTTATTTTATAATTTAATTTTTTTTATATTTTTTAAATTAAATCGAGTTAGATTATTTAAATTTTTATTTAAATTTCATTATATGTATTTATAATATTATTGTATTAGTTGATTATAATTTAAATGATCTATTATAACTATAAATGATATATATTTTTTCATCTATAATAAACAAATATGTTGTAGAATTAAGGAACTCAACTCGAACTTAAAGTTTAATCGATTAATTATTAAAAAAGTTATACTTATTTGAGTCATATTTATAATTTAAACTTTTGAAATTCTTTTAAATCGAATCTAATAAAATTAAGTTCTTTTAAACATAAATCATATTAAAAAATATTTTTTAAAATAAAATATAGTTTTATTCAATATATAATAATAGAAATGAGCATTTAATCGAGTTGAGTTAAAAAAATTTTGAGTTGACGAGTCATATTTGCAACTTAAACTTAACTTGAAATCTTTTTGAGTTGAATCGAGTTTAAGAAATTTGATTCAAGTTATTCAAATTTCTATGCTAATTTTATTAAAATCATTTATAGTATTATGATAATGTTTGATTCAAATTTTTTGACTTTTTCAACCATACATATATATATATTTCATATTATTTTCACAACATAATGTTATTTAATATATTGAATACAATATAAAAATATAAAATATATTCACAATATTATATTTTTTTATTTTGAGGGTACAATTTGATGAGAGTAGAAAAAGTCAAGGAATTGATGGGGGAAATTTGCAAACAATTGCAGTTAAAAGACCAAATTGAGTAAAATGTATTGTGAAGAGTTTAAATAAAAGCGAGATTACATTTTTAGTAAAAAAAGAATTGAAGTTATATAGATATTCTATAGTGGTATATGAACATGTATTTTAATTTTGATAAAGACGAACTGAAAATGAAGGATGAATTAAAGAAATAAGAAAATTATAAAAAAAATTAAGGGATTAAATTGAAAAATAAAAAAAACTTATTATCAAAAAGAGAAATTGAAGGGCGTATGTATTCCAGTATTGTTTAAAAGTATGTAGTTCAAATTTGATTAAAAATAATTTAAAATGAATGAGTAATTAAAGGAATAATGAAATTATAGATTAAATTGTATAGTCAAAATTTTAGTTTTTTTGAGCAATTTTTAATTTTTAATTTCAATTTGAATTATGAGTTGATAATTCAAGTTAACTTATATAACTTAAATAGGATAATTTAAAATTAAAAAAATTCAAATTTTCAAGTCTGGTAGATTTTATTATCCATACAGAAATCATTATAGATGCTCCATATTTATCACTGACATCTGAATTTATATGCGTTTGTCTGGTCTCCTATGGGATGGGAAAGAAAAGAATCAAATTTTCTGTCAGATATTTAATGGGAATTGCAGATTCTATGGCAGTAGTCTTTTTAGAGGTGATGGACCAATTATCTACTCTCTGGAGATTTTCACAAGAACCCATCACTATCGTGTATAGTTTCTTTGTCTACCCTTTGAAAATTTCTTCAAAAACCATGCCTTTTTTTCTGAGATCTCCCCCCTTTTTAAACCCGTTTTTGTTTTCTTCCCCAATATATATATTTTTAATTCCCCCCTGAATTCTAAAAGGTTAGATTCTCATGTTTTGGTTGGTTGAAAAGTTTACCGCTGGAAAGGGGAAAAAGTTTTTTAGCGGTTAAAGTGTCAGTATCACGATAGTGCCATTACTATGATATCCAGCCAGGTGCTCTTTCCTTTTTAATGGCGATTTCTACTGTTTTTGTGAATAAATTTTAGGTTTAAATAGTGAGACAAGATATAAGTTGATGCAAGTTCTCTTTTCTAATTTTGTTTCAGGACTTAAAGATGTTCAAATCACTGGGTTTCTTGTGGTTGTGACAGTGAATGGATGTATATTTGTTACATTTTCTAGCTGATTCAGGTTATTTGCTGTACAAATTATGGAAATTCATAGGTATTTGCAGTAAAAATCTGTTGATTATGTGGGTCTGTGGTGTTAGAACTGTTGTTATCTACTAAAGTTTTGATTTACTGAAAATTTTTGTTTGGAGCTTGAATTCTCAGTCAATCTGTGCATAGACTTTCTGGGTTTTTATATATATATTTTTAATTTGTTTTTTGCATCGTCACTTTCATATGTTTCGCAATCGAAAACCCTAATCATGTCATTGTTGAATTCACATAGCATTAATTTATATATATATATATATAATTCTATGAACTGTCATTCGTTATCTTAGATTTTATGGCTTAGAGATATTTATTTTGTTTAATACTTTGCTGCCCTTTCATTCATCAATAGGTCAGCAATTCACAGAAGTCCAATTCTTTAATCCTCCGAGCAAAAACATTGTCGTATTCTTCACATACTCTTCTGGGACTTTCTGATTTTTGTTGGACTTCGATCTCGGATTAAGCTTTCGTTGGCTTTTTCTGGGTTTTCTTTTCCTTCTGTTCTTGCATATCTCATTTCTCGACATCTCTGCTGTTCATGAAAATCTATGGTTTTGGAGATGGATTACAGGCTATAGTGATTTGGACATTTAGTGAATTTAGTTCTCGCTTCCCGCTGGTGATATTCTGGAAACCGGTATTTGACAAGCTTAGATGAGTGTGGATGAAGCCGGTAGCAGTTCCGAGTGGACTAGGGTGCAAGACAAGGTGTTTGAGAATGCCCTTGCAACTTATCCCGAGGACTCTTCAGATCGGTGGGAAAGAATTGCAGCCGATGTACCTGGAAAGGCTTTGGAAGAGATTAAAGAACACTACAAGGTTCTAGAGGATGATATTAACGCGATTGAAGCAGGTTGTGTGCCTATGCCGTCGTATAATTCTTCCGAGAGTTCAGAAGGCGATGCTGGTGACGATGGAGCCGGTAAGAAGGGAACCAGCCAATTAGGGCATTATAACAGTGAGTCAAACCATGGGAGTAAGAATTCAAAGTCAGATCAAGAACGCCGTAAGGGAATTGCTTGGACAGAGGATGAACACAGGTGAATTACTTTTTGTGGTTTAAAATTCTTTGGCAGTTCTTACTTCCGCATACATTATAAATAGATTTCCTTCAAAGTGTGGGATTCAAAAGTCCAATGGACTTACTTTTTACCTTCTTTCCCGAACCTTGGAATCGCCTAACCAGTTCATATTTGGAATCCTTGATTTTTATTAGCTATTAGGAAGCTCTACGTGGCTTTGAAGTCATTAAGTGTGTGAGTCCAATAAATGAATAACATATCCGGAAATGATGTGAAACAGCCGAAAAGAAAATTGAATTTTGACGTTACCATGTGGGAGAGAGATCTTTCTGGTGTTTGTCCATTTCATTTTTTCAGAAAACTCGTGCCCTAAAAGATAATAATTACTATCTTTAAACATCATTTGTATGAAACGTCTGCCCTTAGTTGTATGTTTTGATTGCCTTGTAATCTCCTAACATGCTCGTATTTAGAATCCTTGATTTTTATTAGTTGTTAGGAAGCTCTGCGTGACTTTGAAGTCGTTAATGTGTGTGAAAGGCCAATAATTGAGTAATATATCCGGAAATGAAGTGAAGCAACCGAAAAGAACATGGAATTTCAATGTTACTACATGGGAGAGATATCTTGCTGGTGGTTGTTAATTCCTCTTTTCCAGAAAACTCATGCCCTGAAAGAAGATAATTACCATCTTTGAACGTCATTTGTGTGGCATTTGTTCCCTTAAGTCATATGTTTTGATTGCCTCGGAATCACCTAACCTTTTCATATTTAGAATCCTTGACTTTTATTAGTTGTTAGGAAGCTCTACATGGTTTTGAAGTGTCGGTGTGTGTGATGGGCCATTATAAATGAATAATATATCCGGATTAGATGTGAAATAGCTGAAGAGAACATGAAATTTCAATGTTACCACGTGGGGGAGAGATCTCTCTGGTGGCTGGCAATTTCTCTTTTCCAGAAAACTCGTGTCTTAAAAGATCATAACTGCGATCTTTAAACGTTACTTGTATGGCATGTGTGCCCTTTTATCGTATTTTTTCGATTGCCTTGGAATGCATAACCTGTCTGTATTTAGAATACTTGATTTTTAGTAGTTTTTAGGAAGCTCTACGTGACTTTGAAGTCATTGGAGTGTGTGAAAGGACAATAAATGAATAATATATGCAAAAATGATGTGAAATAACCAAAGAGAACGTGGAATTTTGATGTTACCACATGGGAGAGATCATTTTGGTGGTTGTTCATTTTCTATTTTCCAGAAAACCCCTGTCCTAAAAGATCATAACTACTATCTTTGAACATTACTTGTATGATACATGTGCATTTTTGTTGTATGTTTTGATTGCCTTGGAATCGTTTAACCTGTCCGTATTTAGAATCCTTGATTTTTATTAGTTGTTAGGAAGCTCTTCTTGTCTTTGAAGTCGTCGATGTGTGTGAGGCAAATGAATGGATAAATCTGGAAATGATGTGAATAACCGAAGAGAACATGGAATTTCAATGTTACCACATGTGAATGATATTGCTGGTGGTTCATTTTCTCTTTTCTGGAAAAATTGTGGCCTAAAAGGTAATAATTACTATCCTTAAACGTCTCGTGTTTGACACTCATTCCCCTAATCCACAGATTAACCGTTTAACCCTGTCTGGCGTGAGTGAATCTTTTGGAAAACCCCATATTACCCCTCCTTTTAAAGCTAAAGTTGGTATTTGAGGTATCGGTTTATTTCTGCTGACATATGTAGTGCTAGCTGAAGTTGATTCTGATATGGAAGGAAACGAATAGCTTGAGAAGGGTTATGGTACAGGATGTGGATTTACTTTGTTCAGCCATTTAAAGTTTGCCGATTTTGTCTCGTATTTTTGATAATTTTCTAAAGAGATGTTGATTTGCTCCTCTTTCTCCCTTCATTTTTCGGTGTTTAGCATTAGTGATTTGACAAATTCAATGTTCAAAGGTCTCACAAATAACCATTGTTAAGCTTTCCATAATAGCTTGAGAAGGGTTATGGTATGGTGATGTCTTTACAATGGGCACTGATGCAAGCGAAATGCTCGAGGACTCTGGTTTTGTAAGACTGTTAAATGACTCTTCAGAGCCCCACCCTAACCTGCATGATCTTCTTTAGGAGTTGTTTGTCTGAAACCTTGGATCTGAAGTTAAAGGGAAGGTAGGTGATTCCCTTGAGGTTTTACAGATACACACAGAATATTCCAAAGAATCAGATAGGAAGTGGTAGGTTCCAATGCTCTAATATGCTTCAATCGATGATCAGTAACGGATTAAAGCATGCATGAGAGATCTATATTGTTTGTATTTACCGATATACGATAGTGATATGCTTGAATAATCTTGAGTTGGTTCTTTGGTTGCCATTTTTGTTTTGAAGTGATTTGGCTTCTAAAATGCCACTGTAATTATTGACAGCTTAACAATGGGTTATTTGTGAGACCTTTGAACATTGAACTTGTCATCAGAATCTCCTACTACCTATGTTGCTCCGACCCTTTATTTTTTTCCCTGAAGTATCTATATTTGATATCCGTTTCCAACACATATCCGTGCTCCGACCCCTTCATTTCAACTGTGTTTGTACTTACCTATGAATGTGAGATGTATTTTGATACGTAATTTGACCTATGAAATTATCATATTTTGATTTTAATGCTGTGTTTGATTTGTTTTTTTAATCTTGATAATCAGGTTATTTCTTCTTGGTTTGGATAAATACGGGAAAGGTGACTGGCGAAGCATATCCCGGAACTTTGTGGTCACAAGAACACCAACCCAAGTTGCGAGTCACGCTCAAAAATATTTCATCAGATTGAACTCAATGAACAAAGATAGGAGGCGATCCAGCATCCATGATATTACCAGTGTTGGCAATGGAGACATTTCATCACCCCAAGGTCCGATCACTGGTCAATCAAACAGCCCTGTAGCCGGATGTTCTGCTGGAAAACCAACCAAACAGCCTCCCGGACATCCCTCCGCACCACCCGGTATCGCTGTGCACGGTGTTCCAACTATAGGGCAACCTATAGGAGGTCCCCTTGTCTCAGCAGTTGGCACACCAGTGAATCTCCCTGCACCGGCATATATGGCTTACGAAGTCAGAGCGACTTTACCAGGAGCAGTGGTTCCGGGTGCACCCGTGACATATCCGATGCCACATACATCCGCTCATAGGTAATGTTACAATGATGTCTAGTTGCAAAATGTACAAAAGGGAAGAAGACTATTTGCTTGTGCTGATAATCAGCCTTAGTAAGAATTGCTTAATTGCTAGGACAAGATGTGTATGTCATTTATTTGTTCTTAATAAGGCCACACGGAGAGAATTTAAATGTATTTTTATAGGGAAACTCTGGAAAATGAAAATGTTAAATATGGCAGATTTATGGTTAGGACACCATTTTGGCACCCTCTTTTATTAGCGTTAGACTCTGTCGATGAATTATCTCTTAGGAATAAGACTCGGTTTTCGCTTGTTGTATACGACCTATTAGGTTGTTATTGTATTTGTATCACGTCTCAAGTGTTTTCTGTAATGGAGTTCTGGCCTTTTATTCGAGGAATTTCGCTTCGATAACCGATCTTGTACGTTGATAAATTTGCTAACGGTCAACATCCACAGGCATATTTTTCGTATTTGGACCCATTTTGTACCTCATTGCTAGTGATAGTTGAGTCTACTTTAGAGAAGCATGCACCAGGAAACAGCATCAATCAACTGCAAGTATGCTGAAGATTCATGAGAAACAAAACCAGTCAATAAATTTGAAGATTCACACGCCAATACTGCATAGGCACCAATAAAACTCGTTCAATCCAACTCAAAACTCGTTCAGAAACATTTTCGAGTCACCTAACTAATCGTTACGATCAAATGAAATGAAACCGTTACGATCAAGTAACAATCAAATGAAATGAAACCAAAGCTGTTCTTGGGAGAGGAATACATAAGTCATTTCCAACATTAAGAATGGGATATGACTCTTATATTCAATAATTTTCTTTTGAATAGTCCGAAACGAGTAATATATATTCAAAAAAAATTAATCTGATGACAGTTCTCACCCATGAAGTACTTTCCTGAAATGAACTAAAAGATAACTTAAGCTAAGCAAAATTAACTCTCGATTTGCAGCATTCAATACCCAAGACCTGAGAATTTCGAGAGTGATACTCATCAACAAAATCTACTCGATCCATCTCTAGATGGATATGCGTTGTGTCAATAGACACTCTACATGTTACCGGTTCATGTTCTCCAAATAAAAGAGCACAGTTCTCGTAAAAACCATCTTTTGGTGGTAGATTTAGCAAAGAAGATTTTGGAGCTGACACCATTTGTTTACTGCTAGTACTAGTAAAGTTTTCCCAATCTTTAATCATAGATAACAAGCGATGTGGGCGACCTAGAAGCTCCGATACATATTCCATGTCACCTTTGGCTAGCGCGCGTCGAACACGGGTAGACGAAACTTGCCCCCTGTCTTTTAAATCTAAACGATTCATATTTCTAGCATCTTGGTGCCTGTCCATGACAGAATTTATAATGTAAGCAGCCATACCAAACTCATCACACAATCTCACCAATTCTGAAGCATCACCAACAGCTTTATAACCAAAGCGATAGTTTTCACCTGTGACAATTAGCCATTAAAACAACCTATTTTAACATTGATGAATTAATATTTCACCAGATAATTTTGAGAAAAATACTATCAAAGAGTCGATACAGCTTTTAGCGTACCTGCTACAACTCCACAAACTGCCAGCTCCTTTGCTAGCTTCTCCACAAACTCCATCGGACTAAGATGCCTAACACTGGTAAATTGTACCTGGAACTCCTTGGGAGCCGCATTACCACAATTCGGAGCCCAAGAGGAAAGAACACGATCACATCGGGCAACTGTGGGAGGCCTGTTTAAAACCCATACTTGGCTTCATTAGGATCAAGTGAAAAAGCCTAAAGGTTTAAACCATTACACAAACATTATAAGCATATGTAGACCATAGTACTAAATTGAGGCCTGCATCATAATGTTTTTCAAGGTTATCGCGACACCGCAACTGCATCCGCAATTTAAAAACAGTTATTTCTAGGAAACAAATCACGTCGTAACATCCGCAACACTCGTAATTGCAACCACAACTTAGTACTATAAATTGTAGATGTATAAACTTTACCTAGGCTCCCAACCAAGGACTTCGGCCATTCCTACAAACGACAAAAGATATGGGATTCCAACCTTAGATGCTTGAATTGCAAGTTCTTTATGACCAATATGAAGAGCATTAAACTTTCCCAATGCAACAATCCCCTCTGATGTATTAATGCCAACAAATAACATAAAAACACTAACACAAAAATATATACAATTACACATACACACACATATTGTAACACCCCAATTTAGGGGCTAAATTTTAGAATTTTAAAGTGGTGGATTTAATTGGTATTTTGAGAAGAAAATTGAGGATTAAATTGAAAATTTTCAAAGTTGGCAGACTGTTTTATAAAGTGCAAGAAATTCAGTGACTAAACCCATGGGTTGTCCATTTTTCTTTTGGAGAGAATTATTACATCTTCTCCCCGTATGTTTCTGCAGATGGTTTTCATCATTTCCCCCTTCCCCTCAACCCTCCTTTCAACTCCGATCTATTCGTCGTCCGACCTCCGATCGACGAACCGAAACCACCATCGTATTCGTTGTCGACCGATGAACAAAACCCCTCAAACCTCTCGTTGTGAATCGGCGCCGTTCGTCGTTAATTTCAGTCGGAAGTATCGTCGATTTTAACTCAATTTCAGTTAGTTTTTCGTCGATTCACGACAATCTGGCCATCTGTTTTCAACACCTCCCGCACCATCGTGTTCCTTGTGCCGTTCCGAGTCTGCCGGTGTCCTCTTTGTCTCCGTCGGCGGTAGTGCGTGAGGAGGTGAAACGGTCAAAGTTTTGGATTTGTTGTAATCGAGCTCTCCACCGTTCAAAATTGTGAACCGAGCTTTGTAATTGTCTCAAAATCACTTAAAATAATTTTTAGGAATTTTTCCAGGAATTTTCCGACACCGTATCACTGTTCATGCGCCACACGCGCCACCCTCCGAGAGTGGGCATCGTCTGGCTACAGGGTGTTAATTTTGTAATTAATTTCGGTTAGGGTGATGTTTGTGTAAAACGGTCAATTGTTGACCGTTGACCGGCGTTGACCATTGTTGACCAGAACTTTGACCAGCATTGATCGGGCGTTGAACGACCTTTGACTTTGACTGTGTATACCTATTCTGATGTTTTTTACGTTCTGAATTTATTTTTGGGGTCCGTTTCGCCAAATTTAAACCCGATAAGTTGGTTTTCACTGATTAATCACTCGATTCGATCCCTTTTTTCAGAATTAAGCCCCTTTTTTGATGAAATGTTTATAGTTATGCATCTGAGGAATTATTGGAACATGATTTCAAGATCGAGGGTGTTCGAATGGAATTTAATGGTCGATCAGTATTGCACAGAAATCGAGGTAATACTTTACTACCTCTTTATGCTTTATGGAACATGTGAATATTGGTAAATGCATGAATAAGATAATGTTGGTCTCGTATGTGTAGTTAATTAATTTCTACACTCGATCCGAATACGATAAAAATTCGGTAACTGATTATGGTTCAGATGACTTTTATAAGAAATTGATGGATTGTTAGAATTAAAATTACAAGTTTTGTGTTTAGTGATAAAGGAATCAACTTGGATCTGTAACATATAATTTATTTCATCAAAGGTACTTGGATGGAAAATTAGGAGAATATTCTGGTAGGGTAAAATTACAGAAATACCCTTATGTTGTAAGATGATAAGAATTGTATCTGGAAGTTGACTAATAACTCTGAAATGATATATTGATCTGATATAACTACAGATGTGTATAAGAAATGCTAGTTTGCTAAGAAAATTTGGATAACCGGGTTTTAACCCAATAGGGTTTATGCAAGATACTAGAAGTCTATTAATGAATCATTCCGAGATCAAAGAATGTTCGGAAAAGCAATTAACCATTGGATCTCTAAAGTATAATTATTTTTGTTAAGAGTTAATACCGAAAGTATCTGGTTAAGAAATTACGAAAATGCCATTGAGAGGTAAAAATAGTCCAAGTTAACTCTAAATGGGGAAGTAACATGAGAATTTGTTTTTAAACCGATAAATTACTGATTTGATTGTTGAGATCCTATTTTTGTATGAAAAATTCCTGATAATCCGTTAGTAACATCTGAAAAGGCATTTAACCTGGAAATCTCCGACTTGAGTAAGTACATTAAGAATAATAATTTATCGATGGTTATATTTTGTCAGAATTGTTCGAAATGACTAAAATAATGATAAGTTTGAATTCGATAATGAGATCGGACAGAAGAAAATGATTGTGATACACTAGATCTGTAAAATGACCAGAATACCCTGTAATGGAAATGACCCAAGAATAGTACTAAGCTCATGAATGATTGGATATCCTCGAACTCTGAAATTAATAGAATAAAATCGAGCATCAGAATGACCAAAAGACCTTTATGACCAAGAATAAGTAAATGTTTTGGGTTCATTAAGGAATTCAAATAAATATGGTTGTGGCATTACCCTTAAAAAGCTATGGAAAACACCTTAAGCGGGTCGATCAACGATAATAATATGTCAGTACCTGAACGACATAGATATCATTTGAATGTGTGTTCGTCTTCTAAGGTTTGGAACGATGATAATTCTGGAAGTACTTGACTCAGCTCGACTCTAGAGCTCATACATTACTAAGAAGTGGGTATTCATGAGACAAATAAACCACGAATATTAGAATGACTTTATTATATGATTAAATTGAATTGAAAGGAAGTACAATATGTATTTGAAATTCAGAAATGTCTGAAATACGTTGGAAAACTCTGAAGAAATTGGGATAGACTTGATTGCTAAATGTACTAAGTAACCTCAATGACTGAAGATTAAGTAAGTGATTTGGATAAGTCTGGAAACTCTGATGAGTTTGCATAGTGTATTATTCCTATGGATCATCAACCAAAAATCAAGTACGTTGACCTTTCCTAATATCGTTGAAATGTAGAAATGAAATAACGACCGTGGAATATCTGTTCGTTACCTTAAGTTGTATTCAGTGATGATTCTGAAGAGAATCTTTGGATAATAAATTTTGTATTAAAGAGTGAGTACTTTTGAAAGGCAAGGATTTGACCAATCAACTGGTATCAGTTCTGGGAGTTGTTTGATAATCTGATCGATCAATATAAATGGTAAATGTCCTGAATCTTTGTTTCTCCTTTATCGACTCAAATCCCTTCGATCATGTCTGATTCACACAATTAACTCGAATGCAAAGGATTTTGTATATTCCAACTTTGTTGAGTAATGAAATTACTCTCCATAAATATGAATCTATAACTCATCTGTATAAACATTCATGAACACCTTCCTGATACACTTGAATCATAGTGGAATTCTAAAGTATCGATTTTAATGTTTGCTTTGAACGAGTAGTAATTGACTCCTTTTTAATAGAACCTCATGCCTGGGATTTGATAAAAAGACATCAGTTTCATGTTATCTATGCTGATAACTGTAAAATGCCTCTGATAAGTACTGGGATTTCTCTAGTGTGTTCCTTATTTTTTTTAATAAATTGCTTTATTGTTTTAACATGAGGTACACTGAAATCTATGGTTACTGTTTTATGGATGCACCGACTTAATGGTGATGGCTTATGGATTTGTATCACGGTATTGTATTGGAGATACAAATTTGTTAGTAGTAGCTCTGATCAAGCTGGAAAATATGGACCTAATGTGTTTAGGCTCTGGCCCTGAGATCATTGGGTAGGCCCTGTAGCCCTAAGATGTGTTCTTAGGTAGGCCCCGTGGCCCCGAATTTTCTTGGGTAGGCTCTCAGTCCTTAAGATGTTCTCTTAGGTTAACTCTTTATACGATGGTTTTAAAACACGAGTTTAAAAAGCTCCACTACAGTATGGTTTATGGGATTTACTAAAATATCATTTGATTAGTGTACTATTATGATTTTATCGTACTGTTGGACACTAGACATCCTATTTGACCTCCTGAAAATTTGATACTATGAATGCTTCCTATGAACTGAGATATTCATGGCTTCTATTTGTTGAACTACCAGTGGAACTCCAGATTATTCCGAAAACCGGTATATGTTTGATTAAATAAGAAATGATATGGCTTTCCATTTATTGGCATGTCTTGCAGCAGTATCTGGTAGTTCTGTATTACTGAGCTTTTCGAAGCTCAGTCTATTACTCACCAGTGCAGGTTAAAAGAATCGTACCAGTGCAACTATCAACATCAGTAAGGGAGTTCTTTCGGCGTTTCTTGCAGAGTATGGTACATGTGATAGGGGGCATGTAGATTGTATTTTGGTTTATATACGAGTCTGAAAATCTATTTTACTTCTGAATACTGATAAATTTTATAAGTTGCATGTTTTAATTAAAGTTTTAAATTTTCTGATATTTTTACAGTGGGTCACTCCGGTGGCCCTAATGTGACACTCCTGATTTTTGTCACATTTTATTAAAAGGTAAATTCCGCATGTAGTACCTAAACTGTAGTTTGGTCTGTTTTAGTATCTAAACTTTTAATTTTTTTTAAATCCATCCTAATGTTTAGTTTTTATTTTCTTTTAGTACCTCGCCTTTAAAAACTTAACGGATGATTCACCTGTGGTACCTTTGTTATGGTTAAATTGTAAAATTTTATGTCATGAAATTTATTAATAAAATAAAATAGAGTGATTAAAATATTAGCAATTTGAAAGTTAAGAAATTAAATTAAAAAAATTTAAACTTTAGTACCAAAATAGGAGTGAGAAGATGGTTGAGTGATGAATGATATAATTTACTCATAAAAATGCAATACGGTTAAATTTTGGTGACGCACTAAAATGAAACAAAAATTAAATGTTGGTAAGGTTTATAAAAATTTGAAAGTTTAGGTACTAAAATGAATTAAAATTGATAGTTTAGGTACTTAACGAGTAATTTACCCTTTGCTGGATTTAAGGGTTAATGTACCTTTTATCCCCTGACTTTGGCTTTGATGTGCAATTTTCCCCTTACTTCTTTACACTTTTAAACTCATGATTAAAGTTCTTATTTATAAATTTAAATTATATAAAGTTTTAAGATTTATATTTTAAATTTTAATTTAATAGAAATTCAGACTGCAATAAAGATTCTTGTTAATGGCATTATCATTTCTCAAAGCAAAAAATACATTCAACTCTTGCACAGCTGCACCGGGTTCGTTTACAACGAGGGCGATGTCCAGGCAGATTCAACTCGTGTTTTCTGGCTTCTCAACTAGCACCAGGTTCAAACCGAGTGCAAAACACAAATCACTAATGTTTCAAGATCGATGTGGATCAAACCAAGTGCAGAGAACAAAGTTGTAAATTATTTCTTGACATGGAAAGGGATTGCAATGTATTGATTCTTTTCCTCCAAAACATGATAACTCGAATGCCGATCTTGTGGTTCAACGAACAAAGCGATCACCTGTCTACTACGCAGGAGAGGAGATTGGCTCCTCTTCGGTGAAAAACGGGATAGGTTTTGTTGGAGCAGGCGGGCGGCCGATGCTGTCAACTTTATCCTTCAACTTCGGAGGAGGCCTGGCTGGTTTCGGCAGCAACCTTCCCTTCTTTTCGAACCACTCGGGTTTAAGCAGAGCTCTCAACCCTAATTTGTTATAGTGTACTCTCCTCACAGATCCACCGGCAGCTTCAGCTTCTTCCTTTGCTCTAACAGTCACCCTTGAGACCTGTAAATTTCAATGGTAAGACCAACTTTTTGACTGGTTCGGATTAAAAAAAGGATATACAGGAACAATGACTGATTCAAACTCTCAGAATCCAAAGGTTCTCGCTCACTTTCACTTCGACATCATAGAACATCTTTTAACTAGGACTAGCATAACAGTACTGCAACCATGGAAGGATCTGATGATGAAAACTATGAAAAGATGATACCAAATTATGTTCCGATAATCGTCCGACCATAATTAATAAATACATTAGTTGAGCATTCTAAACTAACATAAGTTAAATCCAAAAACAGCTAAGAAATGATTCTTTATCTATATTATAGTCAAATCAGTAGCATATAGCAAGAACGGTTTCAGAACAATCATTTACCTCAAGATGAATTGGCCATTTGATTTGTTCAGCACCACGACCCATCAACCTTACCCCATCCTCGATCTGTTTCCCGATGGCCCCAGCATCCTATGTACAACAATAATCAGTGTGAACACTGCCCTTAAAAGGAGATTTAAATTTGGATATCAGAACAAGAGTTAATTCTACAAGAAGTGGTGAAAAAGGGAAATGATAACAAATTGCATTTTCCCTTCGTCATAAACATCAACACACGAATTAGTTCTCAGTTCCAGAAAATACATAACTTTCCATCTTGTATAATACCATATCCGAGATCAAATGGTTAGAATTATAAGATCACATTTCCTTTTAGATCTTCAAATAATACTAAAGAAACATATGCTCATCAGATGATTTTAGGAAAATCGAAAATAATGTGCCGCTAAAAGAATTGAAAGATCAATTATTTCTGAGGTGCAGAGTAAAAAATTATCAAGAGTAGAAATCCTGGTCTAGCTGGTTCGCTTTGAGCTTTTCACCGAATATTAACAGTGTAACAAGGAACAACCAGGATATTGTGCCAGGTTACTGTTGAACCCCCCCCCCCCCCCCCCCAAAAAAAAAAAAAAGCAAGAGGACCAGGTGTATGCGTCGGACATGGGCATGTATCTGACTCGAGTAAGGTTAGATTTTCTAAGTTTTCCTATATATTTGAAGGATCCTAGAGGCCATATTCCCATATCCAAGTGTCGGACTCATAACCATCATTTATATACAATGTTGTTTGTCATTGCATTAATAAAATATATATATTTAACAAGGACCATAGACATTAGGCATGGGAAGCCCCTATAGCTCAGTGGTAGAGCGTCAGTCTTGTAAACTGAAGGTCTGTAGTTCGATCCTGCATGGGGGCATCCTTTTTTAATCTTTCAATCTTAGTTTCTGTTGTTTTTCCTTCACGTCTGTATTGTTCCGGTTGTAAGCTTGCTGCTGACACTGTGTTACCGCTTAAAAACGGGACTCGTATCTCGATCGACGGCATTCACGATTCAGTATGAATGAATACGTAAACCAAAGCACAATCCGAGCACGTCAGAAACAATCAACTTACTGAAAGCAGAAGAGAGGGCTGACCGGACTAACAGATACAACATGGTGTTAGAAAACCATCTTTGATCCCTGGTATAGTGTAACTCCATCTGAGAAACCTGGTGAGGTAGGGTTTAAACGACAGTGAGGGAGCTTTAGCTGCTTACAGACCCAGGCGTTGTCAAACGACTTACAGGCCATGGTTTTATGCGTACCCACGTCGGGGAGAGGAAGAACTACGGAGCGAGACCGATATCGTCGTAAGCCCTGCAGAAGAAAGGTTCGTTTAATTTACATCTTCGACCCCTGTTGAAAAACCATCTTCTCAACCTGGCTTTGAAAAAGCTCCTAGCGCACCCTGGCTGAACGGAAGTGTAAGGGTGCTTCCTGCTTTCCTAGCAAAACCATATGCGGAGGATCCAGGATTAGGCTGAGATGCCAGGGCTAGACCCTGAAATCGCAATCCACAGGCTTAATATCAAACCAGATGCTAAGCCCGTCAAGCAAGCGCAATGACACTTTCAGCCACTCCTCATAAAAGATGATTGATAAAGAAGTGCAGAAATTAAAGGATGTGAGTTTCATAAGAGAAAGATCCCGATTGGTTGGCAAACAATGCCTCAGTGACCAAGAAGAACGGGCGGATTAGGGTTTGTATCGACTTCAGAGACCTTTTAAAGCCTTTGATTACGTGGTCAAGACCCGGTACCATGGGTATGAGATGTGGCAGAAAATATCGAGAAATGGGTGTATAATTAACTCACAGAAATGCCCGGTCAAAGAAGGGCTTGCTAGAACTCTGAAGAAAGGCTTAAAGCAGAGCTTTCTCACTGACTCAAGAAAGGCTCAATCATCAGAAATGGTTCGAGGAGAGCTTCAATCGAAACTAAATAATTTTCAGTGCTAAGCAAAGCAGGGCAGTAACAGAAACTAAATAATTTTCAGATACCATTACCGATTCGAAGTTTCAGACTCCAATTATGTATAAGTCGAGCACGAACGACAAGTTTTAAGATTCGCCCCAATCATCATTGCTAGATTTTCAATGCTAAAGCTACACCAGACAGCAGCAAAGAAACTAATCATCTTCAAACACTATTAGCAGCTTAAAGTATCCAATCCAAGTTATGCACAAATCAAGCACATCCAGGAAGTTTAAGATTCAACCCATCATTGCTAGATTTTCAATGCCTATGGTAGCAGGGAAGAAACTAATACTTCTCGAAAGTCACTAGCAGCTCGAAGTTTCAGATTCCAATTATGTATAAGTTGAGCACGATCAACAAGTTTTAAGATCCAACTCACTCGTCGTTGCTATATTTTCAATGCTAAAGCAACACCAGACAGTAGCAGAGAAACTAATCATCTTCAAACACCATTGGCAGCTCAAAGTATCAAATTCCAGTTATGCATAAATCAAGTACACTGAACAAGTTTAAGATTCAACTCATCAGTGCTAGATTTTCAATGCCTATGGTAATAGAGATGAAACTAATACTTCTCGAACGCCATTAGCAGCTCGAAGTTTCGGACCCCGATTATGCAAAAAAAAAAGCACAATCCAGAACCTTGAGATTCAACTTACATTGCTAGATTTATGAATAATGAAGGAACTTGAAAAGCATTTGAAATTCAAGTTTACAAACCTTATTTCAACATGGAAAATGAACCTCAACAATTCTGGAAATCCCCAAACTCAAAAGAAACCTCAAATCTCCGTAACCCTGTTTCTTAAACCCTTTAAACCCTACTAAACCCTAATCAATCATGGGGTAGATGTCTTAAACAAAAACCCTAATAAGAAGACCCAAATTGTCCCCTTCAAAAACCTAATTGACTGACACTAACGTTCTGACAAAAATTCAACTCACACATCCACACATGAAACAGCAACCATATACAAATCTTGATGCAATCTAACACATATATATATATACACACACACACACTTCCAAGCAACAAGGGTAAAGTGGTCTACCCAAATTCAATTCGGACCCTCGCCTCTCCGAATCAAACTTCCCGGAGTACCCGACAACGATGCTAACAAATTCAGATGACCGGGAAGATAATTGCCAACCCTCGCCGCCGACGCTTCTCCCATAGCTTGCAGTTGTTGAACGAACAACGCGGCTGCAGTAGGTTGCTGAGAAGACTCCGCAGCGGCAGCAGTCTGGACAACCATCTCCGGCGGAGGTGCGAAGCTCCATACTTGACCGTACTCGGGCCTTGCTGGAAGAGTCCAGAACCCACCCATGTGTGTCCCCGCAGATCCCAAAATGGACCCCATATCTGGTCCCATCGCGATCGTCCCGGAATCGTCCTTCCCGGCGTTATCATCGTCGGACCTGACCCGTTTTCCGAGTATAAAACCGGTGGGACCAAGTAAAGGCTTATGGTCCAAACACATCGTCGTCGTCGGTAGAGAAGCGGAATTTCCCCGACCGCGGAGAGAAGCCGACACGGCGGAGAAATTGGCGGGAACTGTCCCGGTACCGGTGGCGGCTATAATGGAAGGCTCGGCTTGGCGTAACAGCCACTCAATGGTCTGACCATCGGATTTGTGACCCAGCTCACGAGTCAGCTGGAAAACACGAGCCGCACAAATGATCGGCATCCTGATTCTCCGGCCACGACCGTCCACTTTGCTGTGACGGTCTTTGGTCGGAGGCTTTTTCACGGCGAGAGAACCATTGGCCGGCGCTTGTGACTTGTTCGCAGCAACATCATCTGAATTTGACATGGGCGGGACTAGAGACTGTTACAGAAATCAATTCCCTCGCTTCCTTAGTGGGTTTTCTCCCGAAACTAAGATTTTCTCGTCTGTATCGGATTTATAATTATTTAAAAAAAATTATACTGTTGATTAATACAAAGCAATTCAATTTTCTTTTATTTTTTGTCATTTCGTTTGTAAAGTTAACGTTTGAGTTTTTATTTTATAATGTGAATGATCATAATATAATATTTAAAAAATAAATAATTAGTGCAAATGAAATGATTTTAGTAGTTAAGAAATTGTTATCGTATCTTGAAGTCTCGAATTTAAACGCGATATTTATAAAGATATATAAATATTTATTATCAAATACAAACACTCTTATAAATATTGTATTAGAATTCATGATTTCTAATAACAACAACAACAACAAAACCCTATTTTCATATGCAATCGGTAAGGGGAGGTAGGGTAGTAGGCTGCCCCAACGTTAGGTTGAGAGCAGCTTCCGTGGAAGACCTCCTACAATTAGAAAATTAAAAATAAAGATAAAATGCAATGCATGTATAAATATATATATATATATATATATATATATATATATATTAAACAGTATTTACATGCAGTCTTCATATACGCATCTATAATAGGAAGTAATCCCTGTAATTTAAATTCCTGCGTAAAAATCATTAAATTCATTTGGTTTGTATATAAATAATTAAAAATATTAAAGCTTGTTATGACATTATTAGCCTTATGGGCCACACGTTATATTAAAATAGTAATAAGAAGAACAATAAAACAAAAGTGGTTAGGCTAAGGTCAAAAACTTTTCAATTAACTAATCTTTCACTTTAGTTAATAATCTCGGCGTAAATGATGTCACTTTTGGTTAGCCAATTGTCAATCATAACTAAATCTCTCCCTTTTATTATCCATGTTATATATAAAAGAATAGACTTGGTGCTCAAAGCCACATTATATCAATTTAGTTAAATATTATTAAAACAATTTCTTTTCAAATAGGAATTTAATAAGTAATTTTAATGGTAAAAAGAATAATATTTATATTAGATATATTAGATTCGAACAATTACATCTATAAGATGTGTGCGCATGTCACTATAATTTTCCTCTAGTCATTATTTTATACTTCATTTTCTAATTCTTTTATATGTTCTTAATTGTCACAACAATATCAATCTTAAAATGATCATCTATTGCTATTTTTTTTCTCTTTTCATTTAATATGAGTTTTCTCATTTTTATTTAGTTAGTGGTTGTTTGTTTACTTCAGAATGATTAAGCACTGAATGATTCAAATATTGAATGATTCAGAGGTTCTGTATGAATTAGCTCTGAATGTGACATGCTGTTTGATAATAATTCTGAATCATTCAGAATGTTCCTTGGTGCTGAATCATTCAGCACAGTCTTTATTCAGAGGTCAGAAACAAACACGCTGAATGCTGAACAGTTCCATTAAGAGGTAAACAAACAACCCCTTACTCTTTTTATATGCAATTTATATATATATATTTTTATCTTTTCTTATATATGTTTGTTTTCATGGTTAGATTTGAGGTTACATCTATATTTATAAATGACATTTATTAAATGATGAGAATAACAGTAAAAAATGAAAAGATATTCACTTAAAAAAACAAAGAATTAATATCAACATTTGATTTCCCTCAATCTAACTGTCCTAAAAAAATGTAAGACAAAATTTTATGCGATGTAAATGAATCTTATATATTTGATATTTATCCTTTATCACAGATAATAATATTTGTTTAAATTTATTATTTATTTAATTGAAATTTTAATCCTTTGTTTCATATGACCCTTTTTAATTTTTTTAGTGACTAGTTTATACACATCGATAGTTTTAAGAAAAAATATCCGAATTATATGATTAATTTACTCTTCTTATAATTTTAACTATTTTCTTTATTTAATAAAATTTATTTATAAGGAAAAAAAAAATTTATAGTACGAAATACTTTACAGAATTAATATTACCACAGAAAACTGTTGATTTTATTTTTAAAAAATTCAAGAAAAATATTAAAAAATGTTTTTTTTAAGAAAAACCACTACACGTATATGTATATGCAGATACAAGTTGATTGTGATGGGCAACACAATGGAAGCCACAAAATTTTCAACATGTGAAACAAGTGGAGCGTGGTCCACTTGGTTTTGGTACTATTAATGAGAGGGGCCATGGGGATCCGGCTGGTCATCAGTAAATTCCATCTTTTCCTTTGCCGCCTTCATGAAAATGAGATGCAATTAGGTACCACAATAATTAAATCCTTCTGAGATCAAAGTTATTTTTTTTGAATTAATCAATGGTATCCGATCTATTGATCGACTAATTCAGATCAAAATTATTCTAATCCCATACTTAAACTATTCATAGTCCTCCAGAACGTAAACAAGTTCGAATACATAAATTGTTACGAAAATAACGATACCAATTGAATTAAAACTCGGTCAACAGCGAAGAAAGGATTAACACATCAGTTGTTTACTTCAACAATGGCCCTAAAGGCCTGACCTTGGAGAAGACTATAACCATTTCAATTGAACTAAAACTCGGAATTCAACAAAAACCGAAACCAATCAAATACCACAAAAGCAACTGAGACTAATCGGGATCAAGATTTGGGAGACAGAAAACATTTACCTTTCTAGACTTACCTATGGTGGTTCCATTATGTCTTGCGAACGATGCTTCGGAACAGCGGCTTTATTTTCAAGTAGTAATAGCTTGCTGATATAAAGGGGAAGACAATACATAGGGATCAAATAATCTTATACAACAATTTATTGAAGATTAAATGCAACTTGTCTTTGACAAACAAAGCTGTTAAGTTTTACGACGTAAATATAGTACTCGAGACCAAAACACTAATCTCAAATTATCCATGTTTAACACCTCTCTCATACCCAAACTCTGCAAGTGGAAGTTTTATCACCGTGTCACATGAAACAAAAGTGGGTATTTTGTTGCATTTAAGCTGCCAAAAATCAAATCCAAGTTAGAATTCCATTATACAACCACGACTCGGCTATATTAAATTTGACCATGTAAATGCAGGCAGAATAATAAACCTGGCATCATGAAAATGAATGAAAGTATTAGTGCACCATGCAAGCATATGTGCCACCATAAGAAGAAACTACAAATTCCAAACTCCAATGGCCAGAATTAAAAGTCATTCAAATTCCATTTATCCCTACTTCAACAGTATTAAAAATCATTCAGATAATCAGATTGACATTCGACATTGGCCATAATGAATGCAAGAAAAGGCTCATAGAGCATTAAAAGCGAACAATCAAAAGCTACTAAGCTACTAACCAGTCTCAATATTCATATGTTCACTACATTAAGCCAGATGTCTCAACAATACAAATAAATAAAGAACAGTCTAAAGAAAATATAAATGGTTTGAAGCCCATTTTTACCACAAGTGTCTTCAGAAAGTTAACCATAGTGTAACATGTGAGAACCTAAGCATATATTGCTACATAAAAATTCCAGAAGAAAATTGGTCCTATGAACTTTTTAGTTTCTACTGAAAAATTTTACTAAAAGCATATATTACTTCACTTACCCCATCCTTCTATTCTTTTGTGATTTTTACATCTATCAAGTTCAGATAACATTATACATAAATGTGAAAGCTCCACTTTGGTATTCAACCATTTATGATATTAGTTCCTACCACCTCAACCCAGCAAGATCAGAACCAAGCCTTTCACAGCTAGCGTCTGTTGTATTCTTTGAAACTATACCAACTATAAGTATAGAACATGACAAATCCATTGTTGACAAAAAACTACTCAGAAAATATAAGTTAAAATGCTAAAAAAGCACTTGAACCCTTTCACATATGTCTTTGCTAAATATGACCCTATACTTTTAGTGTACTCAGACAAGCCCGTATCCTTCGATTTGTACTTAAATAAGCTCCTACTTCAGATAAAATGTGATTTTTATTTGGGACTTCAGATAAATATTGAGGAATAACTTAAAAGGTTAAGGGACTTATTTGGGAAAAGGTTAAAGATTAGGGGATTATTTGGATACAAATAACATTTTTATTTGGGTGTAATAAAATTATAAGAACTTTTATAATAAAATGGTAAAGTTGAAGGACCTCTTTAATATTTTAGTGGAAACCATAGCATCAGCACTACATAGGTATGAAGTATTAAGAAACTAACCACATATAATACCCTCCAAAATCAATGGGGCTACCATGTTAAATAATTAAAATCAAGCGAAGCGTCTAACAAAAAAATGCACCATTTATTGAAAACACTCGACAGTTGAGAACTTTCAAGAAATAATGCATATATTTCATCATTTTAAACAGTACTTTCCTGTTAAATTCACATAAATAACATATCATTTGTTGACCAAATGACGCGAGTCCTAGGGCTCTAAAAGAGCTTCATGACATGTATGACAATTCAATGTTATGTAAAGCTCAGAAGGCATTCTCATTTTCTTCTCCACAATAGCGTATGACTTTGTGATAACCAACAATGGATCAAAAGGGATGTAATAAAATTACCCAAACTCAGATGACCAGCTTCACTATATTAGATGGGAAACTAATTCATTTGCCATTTAACACCACACGATATGCACAATATATTGAACAAAAAGCATAAGTTTCAGCAACCCCATGTTTATCAAGATAGCACCATAAAAGGGATATAATACTGCATACAATTGTTAAATAAAAAGGTAAAAAAGATACTCACAATTCTCAATCCAAATCTTCCTGCCTGGTCTCTGTATTATCACCTGGTCTTGGTCCTGGACCAGGTCCAGGTCCCTGAGCTTGAAATGGCCAAGGCAGAGATATCCTAAAACTCCTCTCAACAGGCTGATTATCCCCATCAGACCTCTGCACACTATCACCACCGTCATTACCTTCACCCGTCCCCTGCTCCCTCCTCTCATAATCAGGATCATCGGTAGGCAACTCGTGACGACACACGGGGCACGAATTATGCAATTCCAGCCACGGCAATATACAATCCTTATGATAAAGATGCTTACATGGCATCTGCTTCGCTTCCGTCCCTTCCTCAAATTCGTCCATGCAAACCGCACACTGGTTGAACTCCGAATCCGAATTATCCTTTGTTATGTTCACTGAAGGTAGAGCTTCAATAGCTGATTTAGATGCAGGTGGGGTCCCGTACCGGTTGGGATCATTTTCGGCCAGCTGCTGGATCACATGCTCGAGGCCCGATCCGATGAAATAATCCCCTATGTTAGCCGGAAGCCGAAATCCCGCGTCGGACGGATTGTTCTGAATCACGAACTCGATTCGAGCCCCGCCTGAACGCAGATCGTTTATATGATTTTGGATGAAGGTAAACGGATCGAAAGCGAACGGGTCACCTCTGACTGACCGGGTCGGCCCAGGTAAACTAGGGTTATTAGTGTCACCGGGAGTAGAGGATGATGAAGTTGTCGTGGATGAAGAAGACGGATGAGGAACGGCAGGAAAAAGGAGCGGAAGCAAGTCAGCGAACGGGTCAGCGAACGGGGCTGAATTCAGATTCGGGTTGAGGAAGCCGGGGCCTTGATTAGGGTTTGAGCTTTCGTATTCCTCGAGGAATCCCTCGTTGCATATGGGACAAGAAGGATCGGAAGATGAAGGGGAAATTGTGACCGTCACGGAACGGTTGCATTGGTAGCAAAAGAAAGGCTTATTGGTTATGCCGACGGTGTTAGCGTCGCCGACTCCGCCGGTGACGTTCCCGTCGGACGACATGTTTTTTTCCCCGGGTTTAGAGTTGTTTGGGACGGAGCCGGGAGAGCTGGATAGGGAAAATGAGAAACGTGGAAATGAAGGCATTTAGCGATAGAGATTTTCTCTTCCTGGAGGCTTCTAGAAGGTCTTCTAAATTTGATTAATTACTATTTAAATGATTTAATCCATTTTTTATGGTCACTAATCACTATTAGTAATACTATGCAAATCGCCCATCCGTATGCTATACATGTATAGTATTTATATGTTTTTTTATTATAAGATAAAATCATAAAATTTGATCAAGAATATCAACTTTTAAAAATTATAAAATAATCATTTGAATATGAATAATATTCTGAGCTGAATGTTAACTAATTAACTATGATATGATAAAATTTGATCATAAAATCTCAAACGACTATCATATCTCAGTCATCATGTTAACATCCAATTTAAATAAAAGATAATTTTTAACAAAAAAATGACGAGTTTTGAACATAATTAATAATAGAATGACTTAATAAAGTAATATCCTATAATCGAGGGATAATTTTAATCTTAAAGATCACGAATTTAAGTACTAACAATTATAAGAGTATCTAAGGTCGAAATTCGCCTTATCTTTTTTATCTTTGTTGTGTTGGTTTTGATTTAGATTTTTGTTACCACCATGGGTCAACCAATGAACTTTCAAATCTCACCCTATTGACATTCTATCATCACTAGTCTTCTAATTTCTATTCGTTCAACAACTTGTTCATGGATTATCATTTGCTCGACCAAGGCTCAAAACACCTCGTAAAATCAACACCAATACCCATTCTCGAAACCAACAATCGATTGACCTAGTGGAATAAGACACTAGATCCTTTAAGTAATGTTAGAGGTTCGTTCGAATCTTGACGATTACGAATAGAACAAACTGAATTGGGATGATCGCCTTCACCTCTATAATACCTGATCTGAATTAGTCGATCAATATATTAAAAACCGACGGTTATATCAAATACCCATTTCTCGAAAATAAAATGATCATAGTAACCTAAAACTTAAACTTACACAAAATCCATAATATAGAAGAAGAATAAAAAAGGAAAGGAAGTAACGTATCCATAAGATAAAATATCGTATTAATGGATGAAAGGACAATTGAGAGCAATGATAGTTAGGGTTCTTTGGGAGAGGATGAAATGAAAAATAAAAGAAAAGGGAGGTTGGGAAAGTTTGAGACAGTGGGCATGGGTCGGGTCGGATTTTCGACCCACCTAACTTGACTAAAAAATTCTAATACCTCCACCCGAAACTCGACCCAATCCGAATAAAAAAAACCACTTTTACATGCTAATTACTAATTTTATCATCTCATTTGAATTTCTAATAAAAATGTAAAACCACTTTGCTCAATTTAATTGGGAGTATTGTACTCGTTTAAGGCATGGCTGCATCGATAAAACAACAATTAAAACCCTAAACCGAGAAACAACTAAGTGATAGTTACTAATCTTCTCTAAAATTAGAACCCTAAATCTAACAAGAGGTTGAATAAAAACATGATTTTCACATATATAAGATCAGCAGAAAATCAAAAACAAAAAGAGAAAATACTTACCTAAATAAAATTGAGATTCTTCACTTTACAAAGCACCGATTGTGGGAAGACAAGTTAAAAAAATGGAACTCTTGAAAGCATAAACTAAAAAAGAAAGATTTGAGTTTTAGTGGGTGATGAAATGATGAACTAAAACTCCACAAAATTCATTTTTTTGCACGAAAATGAAAAGAAAAGAAATATTTCTGAGTTCTCTGCGCAGAAAGAAATAAGGAAGGGAAAGTGACGACAAAGAGTGAATTGGGGAAAGAAAATATAATTTTAACTTTTAGATTTTAATGTACCCGGGTCGGGTCGTACTCGAGTTTTTTTAACCTTAATCTTGACTTCGAGCCGTTCTAATCTTTCGGGGCTCCCGTGTGAATCACTTGAAATAATATGATTAGATGCTCTCGTACGAGTCGCTCTAATCTTTCGAAACTCCTGTGTGAGTAACCTGAAATAATATGATTAGGTGCTCTTACATTAGTCACTCAAATCCTTTGGGGCTCTTGTACTCCCATGCAAGCTCCTCTAATCCTTCCTAAAATTTGATTTCCAAACTAAAATCAAGTTTCCAACCTAAAACTTGTTTTCCAAAGTAAAATCAGGATTCCAACCTAAAACATGTTTTCCAAACTAAAATCAGGTTTCCAACCTAAAACTTGATTTCCACGTTAATCACCAATTTCACTCATCCCATCAATCATTTATATCCTATGGAACATAAAGAACAATGGTACATTACCTTACAAAACGATGATGATGAAAATCCCTCTTTTTCCTTGCTCTCCAAGCTTGCTCTTGCCTTTGTTTTGGGATTGACCTTCAGCTCCCTTCTCTGAAAATTAGAATTATTAGGCTAAAGGGAACAAATGAATCATACCAACAATTATGCAAAGGCAAATAATCCTCCATCTCTACACCTTGTTCATACCCATACCATAATGCTTCCTTACACTCTCTTCCATGGAAACCAAATCCTATTCTCTCTTCACATATGATCATCGCCAAAGGAAATTTAACAACCAACACCGTTTACCTTTTCTCCACTAACTCCCGTCTTTTTCCCAAAGCTTGAATTGTGAAGTAAAAACCAAAGGAAATGAGTAAGAAAGAAAAAAAATAAGAAAGTTCGCTCCCCCTTCTAGAATTCTCGTTGCTTGGGAAAAAAATATAACTTTATTGGGCATTTTACCCTTCTAGTCCTTGCAGTCCTTTAAAACTCTAAATTATCTATTAGGCTTAATACTTGGGTTCCCACACTAGCTCTAGTCTATTATCCACATAGATAACCCAAAAATTAAACTCTTCACTCAAATATTCGGGTCGATAATCAAAATCTTTGACTCGGTCTAATCTCAACCGTCACACCCTACTAAAAAATAGGCTAATGAGAATGGGGATTATTGCTAAGGGAAACCATGATAATCTATTTTGGCACTGTGTAATCTCCGTAGAGGTGTGATGTGTTGGGAGGAGGAATTAGAATGGGTTTCAACGTATCTTAGGGGTAAATCTCTAATTGTCTTTATTCTTAGAAAAAAAAATTAGCTGATCCCCTTCCCATATGCAATGGGGTGAGGGAGAGGTAAGGTAGTAGGCTGCCCCCAATGCCAGGTTGAGAGTAACTTCCGTAGAAGACCTCCGACAGTCAAAATTATGAATTGTCCACCGTAGGATAACTAGAAATGCACTTGTGTATTGTGCTTGGGAGCAGAGGAACGGTAGGCATTTTAAGAATCTGGCTAGAGATTAGCAGGTGATTTTTTATAATATTCGTGAGATTATAAGGGTTATTCTTGTTTATAGGACTGATAGGGAGGTTGCTGTTAATAGGAGACTATGTGTTAGCTGGGGATTAAATTGTAGGGTGTTTTTGTTTTTAATTTGAATGCCCGGTTGAATGTAGCAGGGTTTTCCTTTTCTTTCTTCGATAATATAAAACACAATTTATTAAAAAAAATCTTGCGTCCGTCCTTAATTATAGTTGTCCATCTTACCTACCCTACTCATTGGGACATTTAACGTGAAATCGAACAGTGAAAGAGTCATTTTGATATCACTTGTCATGGGGTGATTATTCTTTTCTCAAAAGACATGTATAACATAATATACAACACCATCGTTTATAAGTTTTAGGATAATTTTATTATTATTTTAATGTGATATTGTTGTCCTCATCTTTCTAAGACGTGATAGAAGTACGATCAACTTGAAGTGTCTTTCCTTGTCTTTGCAGTGACATTATACAACTATGGGGAGATGCACCATCTTCTGGGCTTCCCACAATAAAAAAAACTCGTATTCGCCGGCATCCGCGTCTGGGTTTTCAGGTAAACATCTAATAACATCATATACAGTAAGATTACACGACATGAACTCACAAAACACACCACGACACTGAACAACAACATGAAACACATGAATACACGGGTTTTTACTCACAGCGGAGATAACGATGGGAGAATTCCGGTGGCCGCAACCAGATTAACCCTAAACAAGCTAGGGTTGAAGACGAAACAAGAATGGACACCTTGGTACACCAACCACAAACAAGTTGGTGGGTGGACGATTGAATACGAAGGGCTAATGTTTGTGACCGTACGAGGAGCTGGTCATCAAGTTCCAACTTATAAACCCACACAGGCACTTCAACTGGTCAGGCATTTCTTGGCCAATAAGAAACTGCCACCTAAACCATTTTAAACATTGTTGCATGCTTTTTTTTTTACAGGCAAATGAATTTGAAGAAACTGTAGTTTTCATCAGTTCTTACGTATTCAATCAAATTATATAACAAAAATGTAATTCATTTTTATAATATTAGTAATGATTTTAGGGTGAATTACGAGTTCAATATTTAAATTATCAGTTTTGGTTCATTTTAATATCTAATTTTTTTTTAAATCATACCTAACGTTTAGTTTTTGTTTACAGGCTCGCCGACCGCCGCGTATACAGTCGCCATCAGTCGCATCCATCGGCCAATGAAGCCCAAACCTTTCAGCCCGCACCTTTTCGACCCCTGAACATGATTCCGACCTCTGATTCACCAGAAAATGCCTCATTCTTTCCAAATTGACGATGGATTTTTCGACTTTTTTATTCTTCGATATTCGTCGTTCACTGTATGATGGGCTTGAAACCAGATTATGTTGGTCGACTCTTCATTCTCTCGTTGTCCACTATTTTGATTGGTCGTCTGTCCATCGAAGCTATGCCCCGTTAGCCCGCCCGTTAAGTTTTTAACGATAGGGTATTAAAATAAAACAAAAAGTAAATGTTAGATATGATTTTAAAAAAATTAAAAATTTATGTATTAAAACACACAAAAATTGATAGCTTAAGTACAAAATACGTAGTTTACCCATGATATTATAACGTTGTCGGGACTTGAAAAACCCAAAGAAAAAAAAAGTTCAATTGCTGGGACTTGAACCCGTGTCCCTCGGGTGAAAGCCGAGTTTCCTAACCAACTAGGCAACTACACTAAAATAATAATTTTATTCACCTTTTGTTATCAAATTTAAAATAATTTAGTAACTGCTACATCAAATAATTGTCAATAGCGTATATGATTTTTATTGAAAATCATGTACTAATATGACTTATTTATCTTATTTCAAAAGTAAAAATATTACTTATTTATCGTTTAATTATTAATCGGCAACACACTTGTAGCAAAAAATAGTTTAATTACTATTACAAGGAAGGTTATACAAAAATATTTTCAGTAAAACAAACATACCTACGACTATCACTCATTAATAGTACGCTTGTAGATCCGGATTAACCGAACATTTCCTAGAATTACAACCAATAAAAGCTCAGGAAAATGAATGAACCAGAAGTTCTGATTGTTGTTAAGTTACTCCAGGATCAAAGAAGCCCGGACCTGCTCTTGAAAGCAGTTCTTCGCCGGCATCCCTTCCCATCGAAACCATGGCTTTGAAATCGTACGAGCCCTTTCTTGAAGTCTCAAGCACTGCAACATGCATATACACATGAGCAAACAACAGTATTCTCAAAGCAGACAGAAGATAAAAGAGAAATTCGGGAAATGTTCTGAGTGCGACGGTCGTACCGCGTGTTCCATCGGGTGAAGCTACAAGTCCTTTGAACAGGCAGTTGCCATCCTCGTCTTTGCAAGCATAACCGGCTATAGGAGTTCGGCAAGACCCGTCCAATTTCTCTAGGAAGGCCCTCTCACATGCAACTGCCAATCGTGTTTCCTCATGATTTAATGAAGCTAGGTAATTCACCTATATAAAGCAACAGATCAAATCAAACAAGGACGTAAATCACAGGAGAAACTCGCATCAGTATTTTCAGTCCTGCAACACAATAAACCTCAAGCTTCGGACTTCCGGGTTTCTAAGCATTTCTATTCTCAAACAGAAAAATGGGATGAAAAGTTAATTAGGCCCTTACTGTAATGCCAGCACTTGTTCATCTGATTATCAAAACTAAAAACTACCATAGTTCATCAGTTATTAAGCTCTTTGTGATCAGACTGAGGCCACAAAAACAACCACAGGGATGATAGGATTTGAGTTCAACCATAAAACAAGTGAAGGTAATTCGTTATACATACCATTTTTTCATCATCACTACGACAAGCAATTCCGATAGCTCCCTGCGCAACAGCCGGAAGCATTTCATCAATCGAAAGAGTAGCAGTAACATTTTCTGTCACTCTTAAGCGTCTGAGTCCAGCTAATGCCAATAAAGTTGCCTGAACCACTCCTTCATTAAGCTTTCTCAATCGGGTTTGTACATTGCCCCGGAAATTATCCTCCACCTACAAAATGACGCCAATGCTAGTAACTAATTCGGAATCGAAAATAAAGAAGTAATTTCATGTGTTTACATTCGAAGGCAGCATGCTCTATTCAGTATCTTACATCTCAAGTCAACTGCCAGACATCAAATATAAGATCATCCATATATAAGCTAACATAAGCAAAGCAGCCTACCTTGAGCGATGGATATCGGTGTAGTATTTGTGACTTCCTTCTAAGCGAAGCAGTACCGACGACACTCCCGGCAGGAAGCTCAGCCAACGAAGACGTGCTCAAGGAAATAAATGCATCACGAACATCCTCGCGCTTCAGGTTGCAAGGAAGGATCGTCTTCTCCGGTAAGTACGTAGGAACGTCCTTCATCGAGTGGACAGCAATGTCGATATCACCATTTATTAAAGCATCGTCTATTTCTTTTGTGAACAAGCCCTTCCCACCAATATCAGCAAGTGGCTGACTCAAGATTTTATCCCCAGTCGTCTTTATCACAACAATCTCAATAGCCCCTTCTTCGGCTAGCCCCGGATGAGAAGCCATGAGCTTGTCCCGCGTCTCATGAGCTTGAGCGAGTGCTAACGGGCTGTCCTACGCATGGAAATAATATAAATAACGAGAAGAAATTGAAGATTGTTGGAAATACTATAGTACTATTACTACCGTAAAATAAAATGTTAGTACTAGAGAGTAGTGTGTAGAGAAGAAAATGTGTTCGAAAATGAACAAAAATGTTCTCTATGGACGGATGGAGGAGAAAAAAACGATTGGAAAACATCTCATTAATTACCTGATCCGTAATCATGAGCGAATCCAAAAATATTTTTGAAGGTGGATATACATATGTTAACAACACAAAAGTTTCGAATGGGATGGACACAATTAAAATTTCAAGGGATACTATATGTAAAATAAGTGACTAACCGAAGTGTGAAAAAGAATGCTTATATAAATTAGGTAAAAAGGTAACAAAGATCCTTGTACTTTTGGAAAAAAAATCAATATGATCCTTGTATTAATTTTCTCTCTCAAACTGACTTTCCAATTCAGAAAACAAACTCAATGTAATCTTTTGTCCAAAGTTTTTCGTCGTTTAACCATTACAGTGTTGCGTGACAGCTCACAATACTGATATGGCGATCCACGGTACTGACTTGACTGTCCATATGTCATGTTTTAGTTACCAATTTACCCCATTTGCCATGTTATTCATCATGTTATCAACTACCCCGAACTGTCACCTCAATATCGTAGACCGTTACGTTAGCACCGTGACAGGTAACAGTGGAAAATATTAGTCAAAGAACCACAATGTGACATTTAAACACGAGATTCACATTTGATTTAGGAACCTCTGGTTCTTTTTATCTATAAATTATCACTACTTTCTCTAGGATCTCATGTGAGATTCAACTTTATAAATTCATTATTTTCTAACCAAGGTGCCTTTCATGAACCATAAACAAGAAGAAAGAAGAAAGTCTCCTAATTTCTTTTCCCTAGAAATGAATCATAAAGTGATACATTTTTCAGCGAAATGAAACAAGACCATCAATTAACTTGACTTCCTAAGAGAGAAAGCAAGTATTTTGAAATAAACTGAAGCTAATAAATATTCAATAACAAAACAATCAACAAATGATAGAGTGAATTGAAATGACTTTAAGGAGCAAATATGCATATGCAATAAACTACGAACACAACAGAAAGTAGATTAGTAATTCACAAAATTAGCCAAAACCAAAGCTGGGTTCTACAAAACAAATTAAACCCAGAGTAACCATCCAAGTATTTTTAGCGAATTAGAAAAAGATAAAGATAACTTTCCAGCGTTATAATTCAATAACTCAAAAGAATGTACCTCCCTCTAGTGCCAATTCTGAGAAGAGCAACTTCGGTCTTAGCAAGAGAAGCTTTTGTGATCCTAAAGCTCTGCTTTTTCTTTGAAACAGGAAGAGCTTGGATCTTGACCCGTTGCAGGGGGTAGCCGAGAGCAGAGACGGCGCCGCCGCCGCGATGGGTTGTTGTACATAGGGAAGAAACTAGCGTCTCCATTGAGAGCTAGAGAAATCGATAGGCGAGAAGAAGAAATTGAAGGATAGAAAGCTTGAATTGGCGTTGAAGGGATTGTTATTTGACTGTTAAGAAAGAGCAGAGTTGTTGGGTGACGGGAAACTGGATAGGATTTTGGGATTACAATGGCTATGATCCCCTACGCTGTGCTACCCTGCACTTCTTCACGAGTCGTTTGACTTTTTTATTTTACATAGATTCTCTTAGAGTTATAAAACTCGATTTGAAAAATCAATTTTTTTCGATTTCGAGTTATTTGAGTCAATTCAAATTATCAATTCAGTTTCGAGTTTGATTCGGTTTGAAATTTTGAGTTGTTCGAAAAATAAAAAATTTGAATAAATATTTTGACAATTTTACAATTTAATATTTGATTTTATTATTCCTTCAATTCACCATTTATTTTACGTTCATATTTTTATTGAATTTAAACCATATACTCGTATACCATCATATTCCTCTTTTTTATAACAAAGTTTTTTATTTTTCAATTTTATCCCTCAATTTTTTATAATTTACTTATTTCTTCAATTCATCATTTATTTTAAGTACGTTTTTTATCAAATTTGAATCACATACTCATAAACCATCTTAGAATACATATGTACTTTCAAATTATCTTTCTGATAACAATTTTTTTTATTTTTTTTATTTAGTCCTTCAATTTTTTATAATTTTTTTATTCTTTCAATTCATCCTTTATTTTAAGTTCGTTTTTACCAAATTTAAACCACATGCTCCTAACCATCTCAGAATACATATGTACTTTCAATTTCTCTTTTTTATGACAAATTTTCTATTTTTCAATTTAGTCCCTCAATTTTTTTATAATTTCATTATTCCTTCAATTTATCCTTTATTTTAAGTCTTTTTTTACGAACTTTGAACCACATGTTCCTAAACCGTTATAAAATATGTATGTGCTTTCAATTCCTCTTTTTGATAACAAATTTTATATTTTTCAATTTAGTCCCTATTTTTTTTTATAATTTTCTTATTTCTTCAATTTATCCTTATTTAAGTTTGTTTTTTAACCAAATTTGAAACACATGCTCATATACCACAATAGAATACCTATGTAACTTCGGTTCTTACATTTTGTTTTACTAAAAATGTAATTGTTCTTTTTATTTTAGTCTCTTAACTTTGCATTTACTCAATTTGGTCTTTTGACTGCAATTGTTCGCAAATTCTTTCTTCCCATCAATTCCTTGACTCCTTTATACTCTCATCAATATTTCACCCTCAAAATACTTTCTTTAAAATATAATACTATGAATATATTTCATAATTTTAGATTGTATTTGATATATTAAATAACATTTTAATGTGAAAAGAATAGAAAAATATCTATTTCTTATATGGTTAGAGAAAGTCAAAAAATTAGAACAAATCCTTGCCATAAAACTATAAATAATTATAATAAAATTAGTGTAGAAACTCGAATAACTCGACTCAAATTTCTTAAACTTGACTCGATTAAAAAAAATTCAAGTTAAGTTTGAGTTGTAAAATACGACTCGTTAACTCGAATAAATCAATTTTTTGGACTCGACTCGATCGAATGCTCACCCCTAACTTCTCACACAATTATTAGGAAAAATATAAATCGATCACCTAATTTTAAAAAGTTATAAACGAATTATTTGATTAATCGATTATTATATGTTAGAAATGAAACGAATGTTAGGAGTCATTAGAAAACATTTGAGTGAATTAAGTGGTTAAAGCAAATATTATTTTTTTTCTTGAGATTTTAGGTATAAACAGTCACGTCTGGGAGGTGTTTGCATTGTTAACGATCAAGAGAAATTATGAATATATATTATCTTGTCTATATTATTAAAAAACTTATTTAATTGACTAATTTACCCATGAACATTCATTTATTACAAATGGGTCACTCAATTCTAAAAATATCATATAAAGTCACTCAATTATCATAATGAAAACTCATTATATGTTTTGGATTTCTTGAATATCAGGGCCTTCATTCAAAGATCTGAATGGTAAAGAGGTTGACATTGATGAAAGGAAGAATATATCTCAAAGACAAAGTTTATTTGATAATGGACGGTGTAGACCAGGGTTCAAGAAAGTTCGAAAGAATTTTAGTGATTTCGTGACCTTTGAAAGATATTTTCACAAGTCTAATTCGATTGAAAATAAGTGTCTAAACTATACATTTATTTACTTTAGGCGCCTAAAAGTTTTTTGTCAAAATATGTGTCTAACAATTTTAAAATTATCATTTAATGTGATGACCGACGGTCAAATGTTCACAACGACGATATAACCTCATCGACGACGAAGAACATTCGACGGTTGGGTGAAAAATGATTTTGTGCGATAGGATTTACTGACGACGTGTGACATCATGCAATTTTGAGCAACTACATGCGTCGATAAGTGCAACCGATCAATGAAAATCCGACGACAAAAAAAGATAACTGACAATGATTGATTCGATAATGATATATAAGATTTAGAGTAAAAGATTGATGAGATTAATTTAAGAGTAGTATTAAAATAAAAATTAAAAATCACACTTATAAAAAATCAAATTCATAATTAGTCATTTTTAATATAATCAAACTTAAATCTAATGTGAATTATAATCTGAGTAATATCTCTTATCACTACATCGAAATAAAATAAAAGAATAACATAAAGAAATCAGAAACCTTCTTTAATACCTATTAGAATTGTGGATTGACATTAATCCAACAAAAATAACAATTGAAAATTTGGGGATTTATTGAGAATTTTTAAAAACATTAAGGACCGATTTAGAATAAAGTTTATACGCGAGGGATATCACAAAACTTCATGCATTTCCATCTCATGATAAACGCTGCGTTTCGCTATCGATTTAGCGCCGGCGTTCACGGCCTTGCAAGTGGCCAATGCATCGTCTATATTATTATATACAATACTCGACGTTTCAAAGGGTTCAGGTTTCGAAATTAGGGTTTGATATCCAAATTCAAGAGAGCAAAAATCAATATCTTCGTCAGCGATGGAGGAAATTTAGGCTACAAGGGGTGTTTAACGATCCTACCATGTCGTATCTACTACCACATCTTCTTCATTCAGGTTTGGCCGTAGATCAGGCAATCCTGGCGGAAGAAGAGCGTCTCGTCGTCATTCGATTCGGCCATGACTGGGACGGGACTTGCATGCAGGTAACCTTCTTCGTTCTCCCCTTTCTCTTTCTATCTCAAATGCTTTATTAATTTTAATATTGATCAGTGGAATTGTTTCCTGCCCTTCCTGGATTTTGTTGTTCATAGAATTTATTTCAGGTTTCGTCACTAGAATAGGAAAAGAATTCGTTAAATCCTATGTTCACTGTAGACTTGAAGATTTGTTTTTTTTTATCAAATTTGAAAAAGGGTACGATTGAAATTTGAAGGCAACGTCCTGTTGGAAATCTGAAGTGTTCATTTAATTGAAACAATTTCTAAAATGGGGAAAATAAAATAGAAGGTGCTAGGTTTTGTTTTATAAGTTAGATGAAGTTGTCTTTAGGTAGGTGGTTATAGCTAATTTCTTTTAAGAGTTCTATTTAGTAGAATGTCAGATGTCAATTAGATTGCTTTGTGATATTCTTTCCTGGTTTTGATTGCTTATAAATTACTCACAAGTCGTAAATTTCAATGCTACATGAACCATTTTGTTAACCTGGATTGTGAATTTTGACTGAGATATTCTCCCTGAGCCAATGCTTGAGCCGAGTAGGATGTTAGAATCATTTTCGAGTGAGCAAAAGGAAATATTGATCGAGCTTTTGATAATGACTTGCTTCTGGTGTTTTTTTATGGAGCCCAAGTAAGTGCAAAGGAAAGTTAATGACTTACTGTTGTGATATTCTGGAGCTGTGTTCTGATTAAAAGACTAAAATTTCCACCTTCTACCGGAACTGAATTATGCCGATGAAGTAACATACCACCTTTCTCCTTATTTCGTTAATTATCCCCTCTGGTCCTGTCCTCGAAGACTGAACTTGGTACCTTACATGGATTGTAGTTATACTCGGTGGCTAAATGGATTTGTAGAGGTTGTTGCCCTTTTTGGTGGCCGAGTGCATGGACTTTGATTCTTTTTATCACATTCTGCATTTCTGGAAACATCATCTTTTGTTGGTATTTATTGAATATTGATTTGCTTTTGCTTCCCCTGGAATGAAAATAGTGTTATTGTTATACTCACACCTGCGGTCAACTATTTTCGTTTTCATATGGATGAGGTGTTTGCTTCTGTTGCTGAAACGAGAAAGAACTTTGCCGTGATTTATCTTGTAGACATAACAGAAGTGCCTGTTTTTAACACAATGTATGAGCTGTAAGATCCATCGACTGTCACGTACTTCTTCAGAAACGAGCACATTATGATTGATCTCGGCACTGGTAATAACAACAAGATGGGCTCTCAAGGACAAACAGGAGTTCATAGACATTATTGAGACCGTATACCGTGGGGCAAGGAAAGGTCGTGGTCTGGTGATTGCTCCAAAAGATTACTCTACAAAGTACCGCTACTGAATATTCTTGCAACCTGTAGTTGATCGTGAAGTTCTATGGTCGTCGTTGGCGAATTCGATGTGAACTATTTCATTATAGAGTATGTATGTAGGTGTGTGTTTCGATTTGCAATGATTCAATGGGCACCGAGGATACTCAGCTTCAGACCTCGGATTAAAATTTGAGATAAAAGTTGGAAACAATGAAACATATATTCTATGTGATATGGTGATGCTTGTTTACAGTTTAGCACCGTGTACTTTAGAAGTACGTTATTTGGGTATGGAATTATTCTTGTACGTTGTATGTATGCTAAAAAGTTTGTAAATTTTTAGCTTTATTTAAAAGAGTATAGTTAAAAAGATGATTGTTAATTACAAATATACTAATTATACGATGGTGTAATGTTTCTGTTTTAGTCTAGTTGGTTAGGATACTTGGCTCTCACCCGAGAGACCCGGGTTCAAGTCCCGGCAACGGAATACGTTGGAACTTTATACTCTTTTTAAGAACATTTGGATTTAGTTGAAGTATTTATCAATTTACATTGTAACTGTTTGATTTGAAAACAAAAGTGTGTGTATATATATATATTGAATCCTTAAATTAAATGATTAATATTTAAAATTTTAAATTGAAGATAATTTATTTTTTTATATTTTTTTATTTTACATCGTTAATTTAATTATTCATTTTTATTCATCAGATATAAAAAACATGTTAATCATTACAATTCACAGATCTACCGTATAATATTTCATTCAAAATAAATATGAGGATTGAAATATAGGGTCTGTTTTTTTCTTCATAACTACCGGTATCCAATCTAATGACAAATTAATTTGGATTGAGTATTACAGAGGCAAAGGCAACCTTCCCAACCTAGTTTACCCTATTCGCAATCGTCAGTTTTGTTGAATCATGCTTTGATATTTTGATATAACCAAAAGTAAATATTTTAAAGAAATTTTAAGATTACTTTTAATTCGAATTTCAAGCTTATATTCAATTCGACTGTTCGAATATAGAAGTTATTCTTAAGGTCAAAAACTCCATTTTTACTCTTTACTCTTTTGAAAACTCAAGTCATAAAATATAATTAATTTCAAACATTTTTACAAAGGGTTTTAGATTTTAATCGAGTAAAAAAAATCAATTTTTAACCCTTCAATATCGATACTACAAAAACAGTATTGATATTGTTCATATAGTATCGATACTGGTATCAATACTAATAACCTAAAAATGCAAAAAAATACTGATACTTGTATCGATACTAATAGCCTAAAAATGCATAGAAGTATCGATACTCCCTTAAGGTTTTTGACAAATGCAAATTTCAGTGTGCTATTTTGGTACCAATGATCTCTAACTATCGATACTCCTCTCTCAACAACAACTAGAAATTTGTAATTAATACAAGCAGTATCGATACTCCAAGCCCGAGTACCAGTACTCAAGACGTTTGGGCAACATTTATTGCTGGAAATTTTATCTCAACGGCTCTGTTAACTCCCACAACAACCCAAACGACTATAATTGAATGAAGGAGTATGAAACAAAATTTCAAGTCACATGTAAAGAAAGAGACCATAGAGAAAGCCAAAGTAATCACATTGAACCAAAATCAAGTCAACATTATTCAATATTCCTTTTGCTTTCAAAGAACATTTTTTTACTCATTTGTTTATTTGTTAAGTGTTCTTCTTTGTTCTTGAATTGTGCAGATGTTAAGTCTATAAAAGTACTATATTTTCTACCCTTTTGCCCGTAATTATTGCTAAATTTAAGCTAATTTTAGTTGCATTATTAGTAATCCATGCATGATTTCATAATTTCATTCACCGTTAAGTTTGATATTACATTTTAGTTGGTTTTTTTGAAGATGCTGTTGGCATGTATAAATTTGTGCAGATTATGAATTGCCTTGGCAAACAGGAATTACCGTGGCAATTGAAGCTGATTTTTTAAGAGGTCTATCTCATTCAAGAATATCACGACAAAAAGATGATGAGCCCTAAAAATTTGGATTTCTACGTAGAATTTAAAGAGGAGAATAAGTCTAAATTGCAACGAAGTTTGAGGATTAAGATAAAAGAGAATGAATACCTCTTTTATTCCAATTAAAATTATTCCTCATCAATAACCAATTTAACCTAATCATCTCCTATAAATAAGAAAGGAATCACAATCTGCAAGAGGTGGCCGACTAGAGAGAAAGGCTGAGCGTCTTCTTCTTCTTTGTTTCTTCTTTATTCATGTTGGGAAATTTTTTATTTTGTATTTCTTTTACACTCAGCCATGAACTAAACTAAATTGGCTTGTGTTATTGTGTTTTTGTGGTTGTGAAAACGTTTGGATTTGTTTACGTTATTGATTGCAGTTTAAGTTCAAAGTTTGTTCATTCTTCTTTCTTTAATTGATTTTGAGTGAATCGGGAGATGATCTTGAAATTTATCCATTTATCTAATATCGGGGGAGCTAGATTCAAGAAACGAATGAGCATGATCTTCATTCAAATGAAACGTTGGTGAAGGTTAATCCATCTTAGGGATAATATTTAGATTTCAACGGCTAAAAGGAGTGCAAGATCGGTTGTTGTTCACCCATGGTTAATGCAGGAATGTATCATCAAGGCATGCACAAGTGACCAATTCTTTGAGTTAGGGATAACAAAAAGACATTGAACAACGCTTCGCCGAGCTTTGAAGGGAGAAACCCAATTGCTAAGGCAATTGTATCATTTTTAGTTGTCAAGTCAATCGAGTTACCACGATAATCAGTTACCTAGACTATCCATACAATTATCACACCACAACTCACGATAACCCGACCTACTCTCTTATTTGATCACAATCTACTTTAATTTATTTGATCATTTACTTTATTTGTTAACTCAAACTCCTACGATCACCAATTTATTTACAGTGCAAGAAGTTAGAACACAGAGTTTTACCAATCCCTGTGGAGACGATATCTATTCTATACTATAACTTGCGACGTGTATACTTGCACCAATTGCGAAATACTTAAATCACGCAACAACAAATAATTTCCTTGTGAGGTTTTTCTAAGTTTGTAAATTTGTAATATTATCTTTGGGAGAGTGACTCAAGAATTTGGGGTATAATTCTTGAGGGTGTTGTAAGGTTTTGTCCTTAAGGACAAATTCAAATTAGTGAATTTGTGAAAATTCTTAGTGTGGATAGCTAAGGTAGTGGATATAGACTTTGATTTAGAAAGTCGAACCACTCTAAAATTCTTGTGTTCAGATTTTCATTTTCCCTTAAGCTTTCACCAAAATTTTTGTATGTCAATTTACCTCCTCTTGGCTATTTCATCCTCTTGATTAACTCAACAAGTTTACTATAATTGATTTTTCAGAAAATATTTTTCAATATTTAGTTGGTGTAAAATAAATGTTCAATGTAATTCATTTTGTAGGTCAATATAATTTCCTTTGCATTTTCTGAAAAATGACTTATTTTTCGTAATTTATTTTTTGAACTTTTCACTTCAAAACTTATATACTCAAAATAATATTATTTTATGTATTTAATATTAATATACTATTTTAATACCATTTTAATAAAAATATTAGTTATTAAAATATATTTATTAATAATTCTATTAAATTGTATTATAATAATATATATAGTATCATACTCTTATTTTAATAATATATAAATAAATTATATTATTTATTGTAGAAATAATATTTTAATAATAATATGGACATAAATAATATTAAATAAATTGTTTTTAAAATGATAATATTAATTGTTTCTAATAAATAATATTATTTATTGTATTTAACATTTACGATAAATACTTTCTAAAAAAATTACTAATCAATAGAAAATGATTTAGACATCATCGTACAAACACCGTAAAATGACTTTTAGAAATTATTTTCTAATAAATGTAATTTATTTTACGAAATTTATTTTCCGAAATCTATTTTACCGGAAATAAACATAGTCATAATTTACATATAAGGAGACTCGAATATGAAATCTTCACGTAAATGAAGGTTCCTGGTGTTTTCCAAGTCAACAGCATAACCAATATTCCAATCAACAATGGAAAATGTGGGTTTTAGAGAAGACTCTCTGACTTTGGAAATTTCTGCCCTATTCTCTCTTGTATTACTTTCTAACTTCTTATCTGGGTTCAAATCTTCTATATTTTAGGTTCAATTTGCTGGATAACACACGGTTGAAACATCAATATGAACATTTTTTCCACTTACGTTGCCATGTTGTTCTTGTTTATGATGATGATGATCATCTGTTGCAGCATAGGGTTCAGCCATTGTTGCATGGACGAGGAGAGGACGGCTCTTCAGGCTATCACAGAATCAATGGGCTACGGACACGATTCGTACGAGCATTCGTATCGAGCTAGATTCTTCGATGATTGCTGCAGGTGGGAAGGTGTTCATTGTAGTCCCACGAGCTCTCAAGTCATCGGCATTTACTTTTACTTCATCAGGAAAGATGCTGAGGATGAATGGTTTCTGGATATGAGTTTGTTTTCTAAGCTCAAGCAGTTGCAGGAATTGCATCTCGTGGGGAACAACATCGGTGGACTCGATAATCCCGAAGGTATGGTCTTTGCTTGTGCTTCGGAATCGATGGCGGTTTTTCAATAACTTTATTGAAAGTGTCTCTGGTTGTCATGCAGCAATATGTGAGCTTACTAACTTACGATGGCTGGATCTTTCGATTAACTTGATTGAAGACGACGTGCCGCGTTGTTGGGGCAATATGCCGTCGCTTCGAACTCTAGACTTGTCGATGAACGGATTCCGGGGAAACCTCACCTACATCCTTGCTAATGTATCAAAGAAAATCGAGATCATCAAAGTTTCGCATAACATTTTCGAGGGTTTTGTACCGTTTTCGATCTTTGCGAATCTGTCAAAGCTGAGCCATCTGGATCTGTCCTACAATTACCATTTGGAAGTCGAAACCGAAGATCCGAATTGGTACCCTTCTTTCCAAATACAACACTTGCTTTTGGCTGCCTGCAACTTGAATCATCAGAGTGATCATGTGATTCCTAGGTTTCTTTCAACACAAGTTAACCTACAAACCCTGGATTTATCCAGTAACTCACTGGTCGGAAAATTTCCGACTTGGATGCTTCGTAATGTTTCTTCGGTGTTGAGCCTGAGAAGCAATTGTTTTGTTGGTCAGTTGCCTGAAGAACTCGAAAACAACTCTACGATTACTTTGTTAGATATCTCTGATAATCTTTTTGATGGCTATTTGCCCTCAAAAATTGATCAAATACTCCCTCAGCTGCTTGGATTCAATGCCTCATCTAATCGATTTTCGGGTAATATTCCGCTCTCCTTTGGTGAATTGAAACATTTAGAAAGGTTAGACTTGTCTAACAATGGTTTCACCGGGACCGTCCCCGTTAATCTAACTCGGAATTCACCGTTATGGTACTTGAATCTGTCGAACAATAGCTTGCACGGCAAGCCGCTTCCCGGGAATTGCAGTATGCCCAAATTGGCATGGTTACTGCTTCAGCATAATCTCTTTGATGGGGAATTTCCAGCTTGCTTGTCCAATAGTCTGTCACTGAGACTGGTAGATGTACGAGATAATCGTCTCTCGGGAACCATCTCGAATTTGCCTGCTCTGATGCAATTAGGAGCATTTCTCGTGGGACGGAATCGATTCTCGGGACAACTTCTCGAGCAATTATGTGAAATGCAAAGGATACAGTTGCTGGATTTCTCAAGCAACGGATTCTCAGGGAACATTCCTTGCTGCCTAAGTAACAACACAGTCTGGAAAAACAAGTTCCAAGCAAATTCATGGGTTCCAATAGATTTCACCACCAAGGGGCAATCACTTTCGTACCAGGGGATCCCTCTGACACTAATGACCGGAATCGATTTCTCGGAGAATTCATTAACCGGGACGATTCCGTAAGAGATCGGCAAACTATCGGAGCTGCATTCTCTGAACCTGTCAAATAATCAATTAACCGGTCACATTCCAACATCTTTTGAAGCACTCAAGAACCTGGAGAGCTTGGATCTTTCCCACAACAATCTAACAGGACCAATCCCTCCTGGAATCACACGGATTACTACAATCGCAAAGTTTTCTGTAGCATTCAACAATCTCTCAGGATTGATCCCATTTACTGCACAATTTTCGACATTCTCCAAAACCGACTTCGAAGGCAACCCGGAACTGTGCGGCGGAGTAGTCGAAAGAAAATGTACTGGAAATGATGATGATGATGGTGATGATGATGATGATGGAAGAAAAGAGAATTCCATTGAAAAGGAAGAGGAGAGGTTGATTGATAGGCCTTTGTTTTTCTATGCATTTGTGTTTGTATCGTATGGTGTGGGATTCTGGGGTTTTATTGCACCACTTTACATGAGTGTAACTTGGAGGAGAAAATACTTTGCCGCCATTGATGGATGGATTCAATATCTTCTCTGCAAGTAATGTTTTCTTCTTCTTCAAGTTAGCAGTCTATAAGCCCATTATAATGAAATAAACTTCTTTTTGTGCATCACTGAGAATATGGTTAGCTTCGGTATATTTTTGGTTGCCATCCGGGTCTAACGCTTTGCTTTGACTAATCCGGATCAATCCGGGTCACACGCTTGATTTTGGTGTATGAGTCTCCCAACGGGATTTTTTTATACAAAGACTCGAACTTAACTCCTGCTAAGTGATATCAAACTATTTAATACTTGAACCAACCCGTTGATACTAGCTTCGGTATTTTGATTGGTTTTATACGAGCAATGTGCAACTATAGAGTAAAACTATATATTATTTTCAAATACACATTCATTTACATGTCATTGACATTTATTAACCCAAATTTAAATCAGACTAGGATTTAACTCTAATTATTCAAATAATAAAGTTACAGATACTATATTTAAACACTCATAGAAACAATACTCAATCAATGCGAGATATGTTATTTTACATTATCAATAATTGTTTTGGATCAATATCTTAATTGAGCCATCGTTCTCAAGCTCTGTTGTAGTCTAGTTGTTTATTAATACTACATTTTTTCTTCTACCCTGCAATTTCTCTATACTGCTATGGGCTATGGCTGCGTTCACTGGAGTCATTATGTCTCATACGACTCAAATACTTAAGCAGCAGACCAAATGGACACAGCAGGCTCACAGGGTTAAATATTCATCGGCTTTGCTCGGTACGAATCGGAGCTCCAGTCATTACAGTTGCTGATTATCACTTAACAGCTTCATCTGCAATCAACATTTCCAGTTGTTGCAGATAAAAGGGACCGTTCCCTTTCATATATGGACTCATACATCTACTTATTACAAAAGTGTGTCTATTTTATCTTAAGAGGGATCAATGCCTTAATAATGGAAATGATCCATTTGTTTCATTGGAATTTCAATTTTATCCAAAAGAGGCCAATCCATTTGATAACGATGCAAGATATTAAATTTGGGTAATACAGAGCAGAAATTGATATCTGTCAAATCAGTGCAGCGTTTGTAAAAAAAATGACACTAATAGCCTACATATTTGCCTTTGAAAATGTCACTATATAATAGCCAATCACGGCCTTTGTGGCAAAAAATTGCCACTACATATAGCGGCGTTTGGTACAACAAATGCCACTAAAGATTATCACAAATAGCGACGTTGGTTTTCAAAACGCCGCTATAACACTCGACCCTTTGCCATATAGCACTTTGCGGCATTTGATTCGATGCTTTTTCAAGTGTTGGGAGAGGTTTAACGGCACTTAAAAACATTGTTAGAACACTAAAAAAACATCGCTAAAAATTTGTTTTACTGTAGTATTACTTCATATAATTGTGTTAATCGATTTTAGCTTGGGACTGATCCATTTACTTTGTAAAAACTTAATTAGACTTGCAAATCTCTCGAACCAAGTATTATGGTGCTCGAATTCTTCTAGTAAGAATCATGTTTACCACGGAATTATAGACAATGAACTATATATGTCACATATATACTAATGATGAAACAAGTAAATTTGGTGAAACTAATACAATGAGAATTGTAATTAATCTAACATGATTAGAATTTAAAACCCAAAAGTAAGGAGAAATTTTTTCCTAGGGTTTGTGCATATGATACAAGCTATATATATATCTCTTTGATGCTACCATTTTGCATTATTTAATGGTAATGATGATGCAAAAACTAATTAGAAGCATGTCAAGCTCCATGTGAAACCTCAGCCCTAAATTAGGGTTGAAGTGACCTTAAACCCCTTCTGCAACCCTTCCCGTTTTAGGTAAGCCCCCATGTTCGCATCCACACTTTTTCTTCACTCTTTACTCTTTCATTTCAAACTCTGGTGTAACTTTGTTCCGAATAGGATGCTGTCTGTGTAACTATGGTGAATGTGGGTGGTAAGTGAAGTTCATGGTGATGTAAGTGGGATATGATGATGGTGACAAGCAATGAAATAATAATGGTGGACAAACCTTGGGGGACCAACGGCAATGGCCAGTGGTTTCCTCTTGAGGAAACCTATCATGCATTTGGTTTCTTACTATAAGTAGACTTCCGACAAATTTCTGATTGAACGACAAAATCTCTTATCGTTTCACTAAGGATCCCAAAAAGATCATTACAAACCCTAAACCTTGCTTCATGTTTACCATTATATTAATTATTTTTTTTTAACTTTTTTAGAAAATTAAATCATAAATTATATTCGAAAGAGGAGTAAAATATAATATTGATCTTAAATTTTATACAAAATATATAGAGTTAAAACATAAATTTATTATTTAGGGGTCAAGGTCTCTAATAATTTTGTATATTGTCTCTGAAATATATATACATTCACTTATACTATATGAAACTAATAAGTTTTATACTAATTTAAATCCATTGGATTTAAATAAATAAATGACTTAGATTTAACTAAAATTTATAACTAAAAAATAAATATTTCTTTAACTCACAGTAAAATAATATTTTTTTTTCTTTTTAGGGTTAGAGTTTAGAATTTAGAGATTAAGATTTTAAATTTAGGGTTTATAATTTATAGTTCAGTGTTTGAGGTAGATGTTTTAGGGTTTAATATTTTGGGTTTGAAGTTTGAGATTCGAGATTGGGGTAAAAAGTGACATTCTTTGAATTAAAAGATATTTATTTATGAGATATACATTTTAATTAAATTTAGGTCATTATTTATTTAAATATAATGGTTATAAATTAACGTAAAACTTATTAGTTTTACATAATGTAAGTAGATCATGTCCATATATATAGGGTTATGACTTATTTATACCTTTTTAGAACCGTTGGATGGGGATAAATCGAAGATCGATATTAACTCATTGTTTTTGCAATATATATCTTCTCATTTTCTATTGTCAATCTCAACCTTTGATGTCTCTAATCTAACTATCCTAAAACACGTAAGATTAAAATTAGCATAAATTTTTGTATCTTTATACCTCACATGATTCTATCATTAAACTAACATAGATTATTTTAAATCTCGTTTGAGTTGAAAATATAACAGTATTATTGTTGAAAAAAAAGAGTAAAATAAAATTACTTTTCACTTTACCTCTTATTGATTGATCCTCGAGTTAATATGAGACCGGAACATGAAACTATACATGGCAAGTCCATGTCATGGGATTTGTTACAGTTTGTCGTTTCATATTAGGGTTCATTAGGGTTTTGTTCTGGGTCCCATCCCCTTGAATTTCCATTTTGGGGTTGTCATAGTTTTCAACTCATTGTAAAAGGGATTTCCATTTTTGGTAAATTTCAGGTTGCTTGTCAGGCCATGAGTTCAGAGGAGTGGTTAAGATTTACACAACACCCTCCCCCCTTTTTGTCTTTGTTTTCCCCTTTTGACATTGAAGGATTGCTTCTTGCTATTGAATTACTGATGGTGCCATTGTTATCATTCCATTAACATCATTGGTAAATCAATTCAACAATTAGGGTTTGTTTAGGGCATTAACCCGGGATGTATCGAGGAGTGTTTAAGACGGTCGTATCTTCTGAAAATTTTAAATTATCTTTGGGGTGGATCATCAAAATTACATGATAAAGCTTATACAATATGATAATGTTCAATCACTCCTTATTAAAATCACTAATGTTCGAATCTGAAATCTTTAGAAATAACGATCATTCCGTTCATTTGAGATAATTTGGTTAGTAACCATATCTAAATTTCAAATCCTTAAATAGTAGTCTAAGTGGGTTTAAGTTCACTTATACCTATATGAAGAGTCTACAACAGCTGGGTCTAATCTATTACTGTCAAACATAGGTGCAAATTTGTAGTTTTATTGGAAGAGAATGGGGTTTTTAGGGGAAAAATATCTTATAGAGAATAAATTCCTTGTTCATACACCAAAGGAGCTGTAGATTTAACAAGCAAGCAAGCAACAACAACATAGGTGATTTTACACACAGAGAAACTCATCATCTTCCTCATCTTTAATCTCCCTTTTTGATTTTCATACAAACTACCAAACTTTTGTTATTTCAAGTTTTCAGGAGCTTTTACTTCCCATTATTGCTTGCTTTTGTGGTTTGCAGAAGCTTATAAAGAGAGTATGTATTGGTTTTGATCTTTAGATACAGTTATGGGACGTGGGAAGATAACGATCAAGAGGATCGAGAACCAGACGACTCGACAAGTGACGTTTTCGAAGCGGCGAGCCGGACTCTTGAAGAAGACACATGAGCTTTCTGTGCTTTGTGACGCTCAGATTGGCCTCATCATCTTCTCCGCCACTGGCAAGATGTGCCAGTATTGCAGTGAGCCGTATAGGTCTTTCATTTTCGTTTTTCATTTCCATGGATCCTCATTTTTGGTTATAAAAAAGGATTTGTTCTATTATATGTGCCTTGTTTGTGAAGAAAGAGAGAAAAACTAGCTAGGGTTTCTGCAGATCTTCTACTTTTGCATGATGAATTTAAGTCTTTGTTTTATGGATGAAATCTTGTTTCAGAGAATAGAACAAATCATTGAAAGGTATTTGAAGGTAACTGGAAATAGCATTCCTGAACATGATAATCTGGTAAGAAAGGAAACCCGATTTCCTTCTTCAATCTGGAGAGTCTTTTCTATGGCGTTTATGTATAAATATATGTATGTATATGTGTAGGAACATTTGTACAATGAATTGGCAGTGTTGAGGAAAGAGACCCGTCGGCTTCAACTGAGCATGCGACGCTACACCGGTGAGGACATGAGCTCGATACCGTTTGAAGAGCTCGAACAACTTGAGAATGAACTCGAACGCTCCGTCATCAAGGTTCGAATGCAAAAGGTATATACTAGTTCATCATGATCTTCTTCTTATGTTAATTCAACTTCAGATTTCTTGTTTTGTTTCACAATTTGGGATGTTGCAGAATGAGCTTTTGCAGCAACAACTGGACAATTTGCGTAGAAAGGTGATGGATGAATTCAATTAAACACTTCATTAGGTTTCACTCATATTATTCACATAGAAAAAAAATCGAAACCAGATGCTAATTTATGTTTTGGACTTCAAAAAATCTTGTAGGAGAAACTACTAGAGGAAGAAAACAGCAATATGTACCGATGGGTGAGTAAAGAACTCAACCGAACTTGTGTTCATTAATTTAGTTGATCATCTAATCTCTGATGCCGAAACATTTACCATTTGGATCGGTTTCTCGGTAATCTCATAGATTCAAGAACACCGAGCGACGATCGAGTATCAGCATGGGGGAATGGAAGCTAAGCAGGTGGAGCATCAGCAAGTTCTTGGGCAATTCACTTTCTATGATGAACCCAGCAGCGTGCTTCAGCTCTCAAGTCTCAACCATTAGTCCTCAACAGTTCCATTCCTATCAGCTCCAGCTTGCTCAGCCCAACCTTCAAGATTCAAATGTCTAGCATTGTCATTGCAGCTATGGTATATTATAATCCTGCAGATTTTCTGAGAATGATGAAAAGAAGATGGTACATTACACGGACAGACCGAATCGACATTGTTCGGATAAAATATTGTGTTTAAATATCTATTAGAAACATATTTCTGATATTGTTTTTGTTTAGGGAGTGTGCTACATATGTGCTTTCTTGCTTCTGATATTACTTTAAAGTTTCCTTTGGAGATGGTATCTAACAGGTTTGGATTTCGAAAAACTTGCACTCGAATTACGTTTCATAAAGAAAGATATTCTCGAATATCCTTATGAACATCAAGTTTCATTTGGCTTACAATGAATTCCAGCATTTTATAGATTTGTTCCGAGTTCGGATGTGTCACGTCGTGAGCTATAAAACGATAAAGAGATCCGGATATTTCCACACTACTAAATCCAGCAGACTTCCTCACTCCCCTTCTTTCCATAGCCTCTCTCATTGTTCTTGCTTCTTTCCATCGATTGATAGCCGCATAAACATTCAATAAGCCGATATATCTACCGTCATTATCCGGGTCTAACTCGATTAGTTTCCGTCCTACTATTTCTGCGAGATCAGATTTTCCGTGTATTAAGCACCCATTTAGCAGAGCACCCAGCAATGATGCAGTGTGTTCCATGGGCATTTCGAGTAGAAACCGGTATGCCTCTGCTACCTGCCCTGCTCGAGCCAAAACATCCACGATGCAAGCAAAATGTTCGCTCTTGGGAGCTGTCATACCGTGTTTTCCAAGACACTCGAAGAAGTGCCAAGCTTCCTTCACTAATCCACCATGAGCACATGCACTCAACAAGCACAATTACGTGATCTCGTCAGGGACAATCCCAACTATTTGCATTTTGGTAAACAATTCGAGAGATGCATTAACCAATCCATGAATTGCAAGCCCTCCGATCATAGCATTCCGCAACAACACATCGGTCCTACGATTAGACACCGCACGAAAGACGTCTAAAGCTTCCCTTACGGCTCCGCATTTAGCGAACATTTCAACAAGAGAAGTACGCAAAACCAAAGTCATCGGCAAGCCATTGTCGATCACATAACGATGCATTAGCCTCCCTCGATCTAGCACGCCGAGATGTGCACAAGCACACAACACACTCACCATCGTTACCTCATTAGCTTTGGGACCCAAAATCTGCATTTCCTCGAACACTGCCAACGCCTCCTTATAATCCCCACTCTTAACATACCCATCAATCAAACAGCTCCAAGAAACAACGTCCCTTTGAGGCATTGATTCTAACACTTGACGCGCAGAAGCCATTTCCCCACACATTGCATAACCATCTAACATAGCGTTCCACGAAACAATAATCTTCACCGGCATTTCATCGAACACTGCGGGCGTAAACAACGTCACGGTAGGAAGCACACATGTGAATCAAAGAATTATTTATGAACTTATCTAACCCGAACCCATTTCTCAACGCGTGGCCGTGAATTGCTCCGCCGAGTTCCGGCTTCAAAAGGCGAACAGATGCCTTGGCCAGAAAAGGATATGTTAAGTGATCAGGCAAGACACCATCTCTGAGCATTTTAATGAAAACTGAAAATGATTTGTTGGGATTTTTACTGCCGGAGTAGCCTCCAATAATCGTGTTCCAATCGAAGACTCCGGGGGCTTGCAGCCGGGAGAAAAGGCGGAAGGCATAACCGATGTCGCCGTCGTCGGAGAGAGCGGCTACCGAGAGGAGTTTAGACGAGAAAGGGTCAACACGGCGGAGGCCAAGAGTGACCACAAGTGCATGGATCTGATTTAATTCGGATAATGATTTTCATTTAGCAAGTTGATTGAAAAGAGCTTGGAACATTCCACGTTTACAGGAACTCAAATGCCTCTCGCCGCTGTCTTCTACTTTATAGTGTTTCTATATAATTTGGACGAAAACGAAGGCAACCTCAAACTTATTGTACATGGTTGTTGATTATGTCCAAAGCAAACATCAATGTTCAATAACCGTGGATTGGTTTCATTAATACAGGCGATGAGTCCATGGAGAAGATATGTTGGCAACGCTAGCATGAAGTGTTTTTTAAGGGTAAATTACATGTTTAGTAGCTAAACTACTACTTTTGTTCCATTTTGATACCTAAACTTTATTTTTTTTAAATCATATTTAATGTTTAGTTCAAATTTCATTTTAGTTCATCCCGATTCAAAACATATATCATTTTATAATCACTCAGACTAATATAAAACTCTTCAAGTATCAGCTTAAAAAATACGTCTATTCTGAAATCATATTTTATATCATCGATCAAATTAATCAATTAAATTATACGTCATTAGTTATAATCATACGTCATTTCCTTGTATGATATTTGACCTCTTAAGCTTGATTTGCATTTGGCCTTAACCTTTTATGTACGCATGGTGCTAGTTTCTCCTATCATGTGTAGTACATGTAAATGGCTATTGTTTATGAACTTTTTTACCATGTTTTGTACAAATTACTACCGGAATCAATTTATAACAAGTAATTAATTGGTAATTAAAATATATTAAAATAAATTGAATAAAGTAATTAAATTATAAAATCAAGACCAAATTGAGAAGTTACTTGTGATCCAAGGAACCTTGAGTATCTTCTCAAGACCAGGTTCTCTGTTTTCCCCAAAGGGCCTTATTTTCGTGACACCATCCGTGATCTTCTAGTAGACGGGATATTCAACGTCGATGATGTGACATGGCAACGGCAGAGGAAAACGATCAGCGTCGAGCTCTACTCGGCGAAGTTCCGGCAATTGACCACCGAGTCGTTGGTGGAACTCGTCCACGCCAGGCTCTTGCCCGTGTTGGAAAATGTAGTGAACAAATCAACCACCATCGATCTCCAAGATGTCCTGTTGATATTAACGTTCGAAAACGTTTGCATGATCGCCTTCGGCGTCGACCCCGGGTGTCTCCGTCTTGGATTACCCGAAATACCATTCGCCAAAGCGTTCGAAGGCGCCACCGAGGCGACCTTGCTACGTTTCTTCACTCCGACGTTCATATGGAAAGCCATGAGATGCCTCGATTTAGGGTCCGAAAAGAAGCTGGGAACATCGATAAAGGGTGTCGACGAGTTCGCCGGAGAAGTCATCAAGACGAGGAAGAAGGAACTTTCGTTACAAACAGAGGACGAAAGGCGAAGATCGGATCTGTTGACGGTGTTCATGAGATTGAAAGATGAACAAGGGAAGCCATTTTTGGACAAGTTCCTACGTGATATTTGTGTTAACTTTATTCTCGCCGGAAGGGATACGTCGTCGGTGGCGTTGAGCTGGTTTTTCTGGTTGCTGGAAAAGAATCCGATGATCGAAGAGAAAATTCTTGCGGAGATATGTAGAATTGTTAACGAAAGAGATGAGTTGAAAAACAAACGAGAATTAGAAATCCCATTGATATTTAGACCAGAGGAGATAAAGAAGATGGATTATTTGCAAGCTTCATTGTCAGAGACTCTAAGATTGTACCCTTCGGTCCCTGTTGATCACAAGGAGGTAATGATTTTCTTTTTAAAATTCAATATCTTATTTTTGCATTTTATTCAATTTGGTACACTAATTTTAACTTCTTCTCATCAATTTCTTTAACTCCTTTATACCCATCAATACTTTATCATTAAAATCTCTCATTTGAAAAACTAATATAATAGATATATAATATATTATATAATTTTAGATGATATTTGATTTATTAAATGATATTACAAATTTTATTTACACGTGAGAAAAAGAATAAGAACAAATATATATGGTGGACGAGAATAGTTTAAATTGAAACAATTAGTATCACTACATTATATACAATTATAATTAAATTTGAATAAAAAAATCAAACAAATAAATTTGATTGAACTCGAATTTTATAAGCTCAACTCGATTTAAAAAACTTAAAATAAATTTTGATTAGTAAAATTATGGGCATTAATTAGAGTGGTAGTTGGTTATGTTTAGGACTTAATGATGGGATTGTTTTAATTAATTGATTACTAATGATTGGATGTTTTAGAATAGGAAGTTTGTGCTATAAATAGGAGGCACCCCACCCTTTCATGGGACATAAGTATTGTGATATTGTAAGTCTTGTTCAACATTTGCTTTGTTGTTCAATAAAATTTAAATTTATGTGATCTAACTTTTATTTTAGTTCTGTTTTAAAAGTTTGTGATACAATTTAATTGAAAAATGAAATTAAAAAGATGAAGATATATGATAGACAGAAAGATTCGCGAGTCGAAGGCTCATGATCATAGCTAGGCAATGATCCTTTCAGGATCAGAATATAACTCTCGTGGTACGATTTTGTCTCACGTTGAATCCGTACATGACTATACTTCTTTAATTAGACATTGATTAAAAATAGAAACATTAATTTGAGTAAGTTTTTTTGTTATGTAAGTTTACTTTGTAAGAATATTGGAGATTAAGATTAGAAGTTAGTTGGTTAAGTTTTGAAAGTCACAATCTTGTATTTTTGAAAGAACGATTAGAGATTAAGGTAATATCTCGTCAATATTGAAAAAATAATCAAAAAATATCACGTCAGTATCATAATTAATTTTTTAACGATGAGTCACTAAAATCCTATCAAAATGTAATGTTAGACATGATTTTGAAAAAAAAAGTTAAATGACTAAAACAGAAATTAAGTAATAGGTGGATGACCAAATAGGTAGTTTACCCTAGAATCTATATGCAAGAATAAATGGGCCATGAAAGGAGGCTTTGGGTTGGATATGGCAATTATCCATTTTCAAGCTTAAAGCCACTATAAACCCTAGAGTACACATTTACTTTACCATTCGCGAAGAGCTGCAGCTCGGCTTCACTCGATTCAGCCGTAACCATGGTAGCGCTCTATTTCCCTAACTCTATACTCTTCTTTCTTTGCTTTCATTTACCTCTCGCTCGTCCATTTTTGATCTGCTTTTTTTTTTTAACTATGGGAAATGTTTGTAAATGGGACTAATCGAATCGAATGATTTGTTAACATTATACTAAGCAGCTCTTAGAATGGGTTGTTAATATTACCCGTACGGATGAAGGTTTCATTTTGTTTTGGTTAATCTATTGTTAGCTTTAGGCGTGTTATATGAATTTGGCCTTGAATTGATGGCTTTAGCATTGGGTTTCTCTTAGAAATCTCAGTATACATGAAGCTGATGACATTGCAATCGAAGGGTAAACTTTATTCGTGGCAACCAATGTTGTCTAGGGCACAAGAGCTTATATATTGTTGTAATTGAAGCAATTGAATACTGGAAACATTGAGAAATCTAAAATTTGGCATTTCCCCTTTCTATAGTAATGATGCCATTAAATAAAAGGGTTTTGATTCGGTACACTTGTGGTTTCGTTTGCTGTGGTTGAGCTGTAATCTAGGAGTTCTTTTGATGAAATGAGTGCTGAATTTAGTACTTCTGTTTCAATTTGTATTCGTGTTGGCGTTGCAGGTGAATGTGCCTAAGACCAAGAAGACTTACTGCAAGAGCAAGGAGTGCAGGAAGCACACTTTGCACAAGGTTACACAGTATAAGAAGGGTAAGGATAGTTTGGCTGCCCAAGGGAAACGTCGCTACGATCGCAAACAATCCGGTTACGGTGGACAGACCAAACCAGTGTTCCACAAGAAGGTAACTTTTTGCGGCACTTGTCTGTTATCCCTTCTCTTTGATGTGTATGTAGTGGTCAGACCAAGCATAATTGTGTATTCTTTGAATAGGCAAAAACTACCAAGAAGATTGTGCTGAGGCTGCAATGCCAGGGTTGCAAGCATGTTTCGCAGCATCCGATCAAGGTCAGTGCACGGAAAAGGCCATGCCGATCTATTATTGTTTTGGTTTTACTTTGTTGTATCGATGAGCTAATGTTTTGCGTATTCGTATTTGCAGAGGTGCAAACACTTTGAGATTGGTGGAGACAAGAAAGGGAAGGGAACGTCTCTTTTCTAGTTTTGTTTTTCTTGTTGCATGTTTTGCTTTTTGTTTGCTTTGGTGGAAGAACTTTTAATGAATGCGGTATGGAATGTTTGGTGTAGTTTTGATTTTAATTTCTGATTTTATGAAAACGTTTATGTGATGTTCACATTTAATGGAAGTTTTGGTTCATTGTTATGCGAGTTAATTGCATCACGTCCTCAAATTATGATCCTCATGTTAAATTGGTCCTTCAACTTTTTAATATTCCAATTCAATCCCTAAACTATGACTCTTATTCTAAATTGGCTTTTTAACTTTTGAATCTTTCAATTTTATCCCCAGATTCATCCAAATATGTAACTGGTTTCAACTATAATCCAACTTAAGTTTTATTTTTTTCATACATATAATAAATAACTTGGCCTAATGATTTTATTAACAATGGATGTGATTCATATATACATATAACCTGGGATAAAATTGAAATGTTCAAAAAGTTTGGGATTAATTTAGAATGAAGATCATAGTTTAGAGATGAGATTGAAATGTTCAAAAGTCCAATGTTTAATTTAGAATGATATTCATAATTTAGGGATAGATTAGAATATTTAAAAGTTAAAGATCATTTTATAACAAAAGCAATAATTGAAAGACGTGTGATACAATTAACTCTCGTTATTCTTAGGTTCTGATATTATTTCAAATTCACATTACAAAAGCCTGAATATCAAAATCTTGTACAACGACTACTAAGAATAAAACTGAGTTCAAAATTTAATTACGTATTATCTCTAAATTCTTAGGTAATAAATAATTTTCATTATTTTAGACATAAATACTTCTAAAATAATAAATTCTTTTTATATGAATTATTTTCAATTTTTATTTTTCGTGTTTTATTTAAAATTACAAACTCAATAATAATAATAATATATAAAGAGTTTAATTTAGTAAAATAAAATTGAGTAGTTAAAATTATTTCATATTTTTTAATATCTTTATATGAATCATTTTGTAATTTTATGAGGTGAAAATGTATTTATTGTAAAAAATTAATTTTTATTTATTAAAAAATAGATCTTATGCATTGAAAAATAATATATTTGTCTACTTGAGATCACAATAATATGTTTTATGTTATATTATGTTTTATATAAATAAATATGATATTTACGAAAATTATTCAAAAATATAAGTTTGATATATTAATTATATATTAGATGTATTTTTTTAAAATTTGGATAGCGTAATAATTGAAATATATTTATGAATGAAACATAATTTAACTCTTTCAATTTTGACTTGTATGTTTTTCTTTACCTTCTCTCCGACTGCTTTGCTCCCATCAATTCACAAGACCTTTTATCGTTTATTAGAAATGGAAAAACAAAAAGAAGACGTAGTTGACGAAGCAAAAGATTGTGAAGAATAAAAAAAGGGTAAATTACGTGTTTAGTATATAAGTTATCATTTTTATCTATTTTAATATCTAAACTTTTTAATTTTTTTCAAAACCACGCCTAACGTTTAATTTTTGTTTCATTTTAGTACCTATTATTAAAATTTTAACAGATAAGCTCGTCAGTCGTCGCGTCTACAGTTGCCGACCGTCGCATTCGTTGGTCGATGAGGCCCAAACTTTACAACCCACACCTTGTTGACCCATGAACGTGATTCCGACATCCGTTTCATCGGAAAAATACCTCAACCTCCCCAAATTGACGATGAACTCTTTGATTTCTATATCCTTTGATCTCCATCGTTGACCGTTCGATGGGACTTAAACTGGATTATATTGGTTGACTCGTCATTCTCTCGTGGTCCATTGTTCAGATTAATCATCCGTCCATCGGACCTATGCCCTGTTAGCCTGTCCTTTAAGTTTTTAAGGTGGGTGCTAAAATGAAACAAAAACTAAATGTTAGATATGATTTTGAGAAAAATTGAAAGTTTGGGCACTAAAATGAACCAAAACTGATAGTTTAAGTACTAAACTCGTATTATACTCTAAAAAGGAGTGATCAAAGGTTGATTATATAATTGAAAAAATAATATAGAAATGTATTATTGTAATTTTCTCTACAAATATAAAAGATAATTATAATTTTAGCTCAATCAAGTCATATCAATTTTTTTATTATAATTGTAAATCAGACCTATCTCATCCCTTAAAAAATTTCAATCCAAACTCAATTTTTTCGATAAAGAAATCAACACAATCATATTAAATCGAATCAAAATCCATTAGATTCGAGTCAATCACTCAACCTAATACACCAATAACATAAAATATATATTTTCATTCTTTTAATATCCTCCACGAGAGTCTAGTCCGATGATTTTGTTGTTTGTTTTTCTCTACATTTTTGTTGTCCTTTCAAGGTCCAAGCATCCATACAATAAGCATGAGATGCAGGTCCTCCCAAGTAATCATATAATTAGCATTCTAATGATTGGTGGCCTTTGTTTTATGGCATTGATCACCCCCACCAAAATGGTTAAATATCAACTTCAGTCCCTCTGGATTTTAAAGCCGTGTTTATTTGGGTCCAGAACTCTACCAAGGATTGAATAGCCTGCCGTTGGCTCCACTCCACTTGTGCTTGTACGGCAGATCAAAAACCCTCCAGGCTTGGGCTTGTGGCCCCTTGTTTTGTTTCAGATTGAGCTTGACACGGTATTCTGTATTGATTATATCACTTGTATCTGTTATTGAAAATGAAATATGTTTATACTTTATACTTTAGAATGATTTAATAAATTTAATTATTCATATTAATTTCATATTTTTTGATACTTTTAAACAAAATAACAGTTGAATAATCACATTTCATCATGAAATAAAATATTAAAATTGATAAATTTTTTAAATATGAGAGATTAAATTCATTAATTTTTTAATTAAGACCAAATTAACAGTAAAAATTTAAAGTCTAAAACTCTTATAATTATAGACCACATCACTATTACGTCTCATATTTAACTATCAATGATTTGTTTGTAAAAATAATTTAATTGAGTTCCGTGTATGTAACTTCTATAAAAAAAACATTTCGTTCATTGTCAAACATATAATTGATGGGTCTAAAAGTATATTTTACCATAATAATAATAAAAAAAACAATATGAATATATTGACCATGTTAAAATATATAAGGAAATATTTTTTTATCTATGGTGATTATAAGTGATAATATAGGTTATAAAGACTCTTAATTATTTGCTAATGATAACTCAAATATTCTATAATTGTTGGTGCTCATATCCGAAATCTCAAAAAATATCAGTCATTCCCTTAATCATAAAAGTCGCTTCGCTCGTGCAATAAAATAATATAATTTGAATAATGGTATTTTTAGCTTCCAAAATATTAGGAAAAAGTAGTTTTAATTTTTTTTCTTCTCTTTAAATTTTAAACTTTTTTATTGAACTAAATCACTATGTAAAAAGTTTAAAATTAAGTAATTTGATGAGGAACTACAAGATATAGTGGATGGAAAACCTAGCCCCACAAACCTTAGAGGATTGCTTAACAAAGAAAGCCCGCCGACTTGATGAAGAACCACCAGACACAGGCGGCGATGCTTCACACATTATGATATTGAAGTGGCCAGCAAAACTACTTCAGTTATTCCACCTGCTCCAACCTCCTATCGTGACACCCTCATTAAAGACAACCCTAAAGAACCTTTGATCGATGATGAAATTCTAGACGATGAAGATGTTGAAGTCTTCGAGGATGATGTAATTCATGGAGTCGTTGATGGTTTAATCTCCATTGATTTCTCCAATCGGGTCCAAGCCATAACCAATAAAACTTTTGATCAGACAGTTGTGGATAAGCTGCTTGGGAGGCTTATTGGCTACACAACTCTTTGGAATAAACTTTATGATCTATGGAAGCCATCTCAAGCCCTTTTGTCTCATGGACATAGAGAACGATTATTTCCATGTTTCGTTACGAACATGCCCATATATCTTGACTGCCCTCTCCAATGGTCCATGGACAATCTTTGGTAATTATTTAACTTTTGAACCGTGGTCACCGGATTTTACCTCCTCACAATTATTTCCTAGTAGAATTGTGGCGTGGATTTGCCTTCCGAGACTACCGGTAACACTCTATAGACGTAGCCTTATTACTGAAATTGGTGAATGCATTGGAAATGTTGTTAAAATTAACTATCAAACGGAAACTGGTTGTCGAGGACATTTTGTAAGAATGGAGGTAAGTGTGGACCTAAAAAAACCGCTAACCTCGAAGCTCCTTATCAATGGGCGTGTCCAGATCGTCGAACACGAATCGCTGCCTACAATATGTTTCTCATGTGGTCAGTAAGGACATTTTAAAGATATCTGCCAAGACAAAATTATTATTGACCAGCAAGATTCAAATGACCCAAAAGAACAAGTAAGTAAACCACAATTGCTAAATGCCAAGCAAAGCTCTGAACCATTTGGACCATGGATGGTTGTTGAAAGAAGACAAAGAAAAAACAATAAAAAAACCTTATGTGGACAAAGGACAAAATTTGAAGAACAATGGTTCGAGATTCAACCTTCTATATGAATCAACCGATGATGTTACTGCTGCTGTGTTTGTAAATCCAAATCAAGCTACAAACACCAACCAAGCTCCTCATGCTCATCATGCTTCTCATGCTCATTCTCTAGTTTCTCACGCACAGTCAAGCAAAGGAAATTCCAGCGATCAACATGCTCTAAAAGCAAGGTGCCCACTCTTGTCCGTAAACTTTTAATGATCCCCAAGATCGCTGCTAAATCCTCGAATGGATGCCAGGGTCAGTCAAACCACCAACTCTGCCAAAGCACTATTGAGCCACGTGTTTCCATATTGGACATGTCGAAACATTCACCCATCGTGCTATCAAAGAATACTAATCCAAACATTGTCGACGGTGTGAATTTACAAGCCATGCATGGGGCTACCCAGCACAAACTCTTACCACGAGAACCACCTTATACGAACCAAACTCAATCGAGTGAAGCGCCTTTAACAACAACAGATTCTGATCCTACTAATCCTGCTCAACGCAACTGTGCCATGCATAATATTTGCACTTCCAAGCGGTTCCCATGTTGGAATGATTTGGCTTACTACACTTATCTTTCTTTATGGATGTTAAAATAATATGCTGGAATGTACAGGGATATGGTCACCCGCGTTTTCTCACGGCTTTTCGACAATATTTGCGTGATTTTAAGCTGAATTTAGTAGTAATTCTTGAACCCCGGATAAGTGGTGGCAGAGTTGATGTTTTTATCGCTGCCACTGGTTTCGCTCGCTCTCACCATATTGAAGCTATAGGATTTTCAGGTGGCATATAGTTATGATTGCATGAAAAAATCCAAGTAGACATACTCCTCAATCACTTCCAGTTCATCCATTGTCGTATCTCTACTTCCCATGGTAATTTCTCAACTTTGGTGACCATTATATATGCCAGCCCGAATACAACTAAGCGAAAACAACTATAGCCTCACCTTCGATCCCTCGCTGGAAATATTACCTCCCCTTGGGTCATGTTGGGAGATTTTAATGGCACATTCACTGCTTCTGATAGGAGGAATGGTGCGACTTCTACTCGACCTTGGAAAAATTTCCAGGATTTTGTTTATGATTTTGGCATCCGTGACATGGGATTCCAAGGTCCTGAATTCACATGGAATATGGGTTTTCTTATGCTCATCTTGATAGGGCTTTATGTAATAGAAAATTGGATGAATCATATCCTAAGACAGTCGTACATCATCTTCATCGTATGTGGTCTGATCATAGACCACTTCTCCTTTGTGTTGACAGCTCTACAACTAATATTTGCCAAACTCAATTCAGATATTTCTCTGGCTGGTTGCAGCATAACGATTTCAACCGAATGGTGGAGGATAACTGGATAAACTCTTAATCTCTTTCGGACACTATATCCCATTTTACTAATGCAGCTGATATATGGAATAAAACAGTGTTTGGTTATATTGGCACAAAAAAGAAGATAGTTATGACAAGACTTTTAGGAATACACAAAAGCCTTAATAGATATCATTCAACTTTCCTTATCAATCTTGAAGCCAAGCTCCTCACCGAGTTAGAGCAACTCCTAGATCAAGAGGAAACTCTATGGAAACAACGCTCTAGAATAAATTAGGCTACATAAGGTGACCGAAATACAAAATACTTCCATAGAAGTGCTTTGCAGTTAAAGCAGAAAAACCGAATATTGGCCCTAAAACTTCCTCCAAGTGATTGGTGCATTGACACAAATAAACTTAAGGAAGAAATGATTCATTTTTTCAGGAATATTTATGCATGCGATGAGGAAGTGGTTAGGAATTTTCCCATTTCAGGTCACTTCCTGGCAATTCTGACTCATTTTAAGGATTCTATGTCTATTACTCCAAAAGATAGGGAAATCTTTAAAGCTTTGAAAGATATGGCCCCCAAAAAGCACCTGGTCACGATGGCCTCCATGTAGAAATTTTCCAAAAATAGTGGCACGTGGTGGGTCAATCTGTTTGTAGCATGGTGAAAAAGGTTTTTGCAGAAGGTGATATTGAAGTTGATCTAAATAAAACTGTGCTTGTTTTAATCCCAAAAAAAAGGCCCCGAAACTTTTACGGATTTCCGTCCCATCAACTTGTGCATTGTCATGTATAAACTCATCACCAAGATTATTGTTCGCTGCATAAAGCAAGTGATGTCTATTCTAATTATGCCGAATCAAATGAGTTTTATTGTTGGTTGTTCTATTACCGAGAATATCATTATCAATCAAGAGGTAATCTACTCCATGCGTCAACTCAAGACAAAGCAAGGTTGGATGACAATTAAAGTGGATCTTGAAAAATATTTTGACCACCTCCGATGGGATTTCATTCAAGATTCACTCGTCGAAGCTGGATTCCCATCAAGCACTATCCGAGTCATAATGCATTGTATCACTTCGACATCTATGCAAATCCAATAGAATGGTGAAAATTCTTCTGAGGTCAAATCGGAACAGGGTATCCGGTAAGGTGACCCCTTTCTCCATATCTCTTTGTTTTGGAAATGGAACGTCTTGGCCATAGCATTCGTAAATGTGTTGAAGAAGGAGATTGGAAGGGCTTCTCTTTTGCTCGACATAGCCTTCCCACCAGTCATTTATTTTTTGCTGATGAACTTATGTTATATGAAAATGTTGATATTTACTTTTGCCTAATATTGCCATAGCCACGAAAATTTCCATTTTATCATGTCTTGGGTTCCAAGAAGTTGACTCTACGGGGAAGTTGCTGATTTTGATTTCATCTTTGATAAATTCAGGGGTAGATTAAATGGTTGGGCTATTTGATCTCTTTTGCTGGAAGGGCGTATTACTCTGACTAAATCGGTCCTTTAAGCCATTTCGACTTATTTTATGCAAGTCATGTTATTTCCTAAACGGGTCTGTGATGAGATCGAAACCATCTGGTAGGAAAATCTCTCTAGTTAATTAGGCTATTATATGTAATCTTATTGATCGAGAAGGTTTGGGGTTTATCTGGCCTCTTGAGCAAAATAAAACTTTCCTGATGAAGCTTGGCTACTCTCTTATGGTGAAGAAAACTCTTACTGGGTCCAACTACTCAGACAAAAATATAAAATTCTTGAGGCTCACCCTTTATCCATTGAAAAAACACAACTGCTCCCCATTGTGGAGAGGAATATCGAAAATATGGAGGTAATTGCTCTCTTGTTTGGTTTGGTCGATGGGCAATGGAGACACTATAAGCTTCTGGAATGACACGTGGGTGTCGAGCTTGGGGCCTTTATGTGATTATGCCCGGATAATATACGTGCTGATTTAACTTAGAAAATATACAAGTTCATTGTTGATCATGGCCATTGGGATGTTGAAGTTCTATCTCGAGTTCTTATTCCAGCTGCCATCTCTTACGTCATCAGCGACCCCCTGATAGAAATGATAAATCTGATGCCCTAGTTTGGAGATGGAATCCTGAACATCACTTTACGATTAAGTCAGCTTATACATTTCTCATGGAAGGTAACTGGACTGAAAAAGCTATATTTGGAAGAATATTTGGTCAATCATTGCTCCTCAATGAATCTGCATGTTTACATGGCTTGTTTTTAAAGAAAAAATCATGATAAACTACGAACGAGGAAGACGAATGCTCACAAACAACCATTCATGTCCGACTTGCGTTGCTGCCATTTAAACTGTAATTCATGTGTTACGTGAGTGTCCACCAAGCCGACACTTGTAGTCGCGCGTTGTACCCCAATCCGCCTGCATCAGCTTTTTTGGTGCTGATCTTTATTCATGGATTACACAAAATATCACCATGCAACTTCCCTTATGTGATGAGATCCTTCTTGGTCCTCTTTTTTGCTGCTCTCATTTGGCTAATATGGAAACAAAGGAACGATTATGTTTTTAAGGCGCCACTTATAAAATAGATTCGTTCATTCATAGTAGTTATAGCTGTGCCAAATGCTATGAAAGCAGTATCAAAATTTCTGTTGGGCGCCCGAGGATGGATGTGTTTAAACACTGATGGTGCATTTACGACACTTGATGGGCGAGGTTCGATTGGTAGTGTGCTTCGCAACTCCACTGGTGAATGGATTATAGGTTTTACAAAGAATATAGGGACAACATCGACCCTGCACACAAAACTCTGGAGCATCTACGAAGGTATACTCATTGCAAGGAGCTTTGGGATTTCCAGGCTATTGATACAATTTGATTGTAGCATAACAGTGAAACTAGTCAAAGATAGTGCTGCCATTTATAGTCATATTCCTTTACTTCGCACAATTTTGAAGCAACGACGATTTGGATGCTGGATGACAAAAGTCCAATGGATAAGCATGAATGAGAAGATTGCATATAAGATAGCAAAGCTTGCCTCGTGGAACCACTTCAATTTGGTCTGTTTTGACTCCCCCCAGATGAGCTTGTCGACCTTCTTGGGTTAAAAGCGACTGTTGCACATTAAGATGATGACTTAGGCTTTCTTTTAATTCAAAAAAAGTTTAAAAATAAAAAAAATAACTTTTTTAAAAATAAATGATTTGTGTTGTTTTTAATTTATCTCGTTTATAACTTTTCGTCAGGGTTTCGTTTGAGAATATTTCTCCAAACGGGTTTCTTTAACGAATATTTTCAACGTAAAATCGTTATGTTTTTAACTTTTTGGTTTAAGTCAATGATCACGTATCAAATGTGAATTTTTAATTGAAAATAAATTGTTTGAAAATATTTTTACATTTCAAATGAAATTTTAAGCCAAAAATACTTTTATAGGGACTCCCAAACGAAATTTGATAAAAGAATAAAAAATACAGGGATGAAAAATGAAAATAAACCTATATAATGAACATTAAGAAAATGGCTAAGGTGTGGTGCCACAACTTGCAGCGGCTGCCTCCTTGATTCTTTCAATCCCTTGTTGTTATTATCCTTTAGCTCTTTCACGTTCCCCATTATATATAACTTTCCCTGCTTATCAAGTTTTCCCACCACTTTCCTTATTTTCTCTGCATCTCTGTTCGTCACTGAGCAGCCAATTAGCAGCCATGTCGCTCCTCAATGATCTCATCAACCTCAACCTCAGCGAGACCACCGAGAAGATCATAGCCGAATATATATGGTCAGTTACTCACTTATCTCTTACTCCTCTTAGATACGATCTCATACTTATTGTTTCGTCGGTTTTCGTTTCAGGATTGGCGGATCTGGAATGGATCTGCGAAGCAAAGCGAGAGTGCGCGATTCACTTTATGAACTTTCATTTATTGATTATTACACGTTTTGTATTGAAAAAGTGAGATTATTTGATTTTTTTTCATAGACTTTGCCTGGACCGGTGACGGACCCTTCAAAACTCCCCAAATGGAACTACGATGGTTCCAGCACCGATCAAGCACCTGGAGAGGACAGTGAGGTCATTCTATAGTAAGTTTTTTATTATTTCAATTTACTTTCCGATTTAAATCGTCTTTTTTAGGGGAAGAAAGTATATTCGAGATTTATTTCTTTATTACGATTGAGATTCCGTTTTTGACTGAATCAGCCCTCAAGCTATATTCAAGGATCCATTCAGGAAAGGAAACAACATCTTGGTAAAATTTGATTCCTTACACGTTACTGATTTCTCTCCGAGATTTTAGTTTTTGCTTTAATTAGTTAGTTAATTAATGATAATCTCGATCAAAATCAAAAGTCAAGATGGGTAATCCTGTCTTATGGACGTTGATGATAATGTATCAGGTGATGTGCGATGCTTACACACCGGCCGGTGAGCCCATTCCCACGAACAAGAGATTTAACGCGGCTAAGATCTTTAGCCACCCTGATGTTGTTGCTGAGGAGCCTTGGTAACTTTTTTTCTTCCCTTTTTAAGCTTTTGCTTTGCTATTTTTATCTTCTTATAAAGATGTATATAAAGTATAAAGCCTAGGCGGCATCTAAGGAGATAGCAATTTAAATCATTTATTTTTTGAAGTAATTATGTATTCCCCCAATTTTATTATGACATTGAATAACTAAAAGATAAAGTACACTCAAAATTTCTAATATATGATCATATGCCATTATATTCTGTTGTACGATAGATTATTAACTAAAAAAGATTTTATCATAAATGTTAATATTTTTTAATATTTCGATAAATTGCTACGTAAAATATTATTTTTTTTACCGAAAATGTTAATTTTGCTACTTAATTTTTGGTAAAAAAATTAATATTTTAGGTAGCACCTATTATTAATATTTTCGGTAGAAAAAAAATAATATTTTATTTTAGTTAACGTTTTACCGAAAATGTTAAATATTTTAGTTAGCGCCTAATATTAATATTTTCAGAAGAAAAAATAATGTGCTAGACAGTGCTTTACTGAAAATATTAAAAAATATTAACATTTTCGGTGGTGGCTTCAACCAAGGAAAGAAAGCGACAAATATAAAATTGAATATTTGGTTTCTTAATATTTATATATTAATCTATACCCTAAACTTATAAATTTAATCAAATTAGTCCTTCAGACCTTTTCTTTGAAATTAACCCCTAAACTTATAAGTTGGTATAAAAATTTAAGGTGTCAATTGGACCAAAATTGTTAAACTTAGGTGGTAATTAAAAAAATAGCAGTTAATTTTATCAAGTGCTAAATTCAAGGTTCATTTTGTGTTTTAAGCATTGTATGTTTTATAAAATTCATATTAAAATATTAATAATAATAATTTATTGCATAAAAAATTGAAAGGTTTCTTCCATCCTTTTTTTATAGTACATTGAACATATCAAAGGCCATATGCATTGATCTTTTGGCAAGTACAAAGCTAACGCCGAATAATTTTGGATTCTTCTGTTTGTTTTTTTCTTTCACATGATACACCATATTATCTGGGATGATTCCCTGGTTAATAGAATAATATTTTCCATCCTGCACAGAAATAAAGAGGGGAGGTTGTTTGATAAGGATTATTTAATTATCCCATTTATTATATTGTTATTTTTAATCCAATACAAAATAATTGCTAAAAATATATTAGTTTTTTTTAATGTTCACCTGCTCTCTTTCACCTAACTTTTGAGTTGGGTTTGGCCGTGCTAACGATGAAAATAGTTGAAAGTCAGATAACCTCATCATTTCTACTATTTGGGTTGATGAACAAATATTATATTTTTTTAAATAAAAAATCTTATAATGATTTTTTTCTTTTGAATTGCTTGTAAGGAATGCCATCATGTAAACAAACTTTAAAGCAACAAGGACTTTCTTAGAAGTTTGACTATTACAAGTTTTAGTTGATTAGAATCTTAAACATATTGGAACCAGGTATGGCATTGAGCAAGAGTACACTCTTCTTCAAAAGGATACTAAGTGGCCTCTTGGATGGCCCGTTGGAGGGTTTCCCGGACCACAGGTATTGTTTTCAAATCCCACTTTCTGATTGTTGTCGCGTCTGATCATCAAGGATAAAGTTTTTATGTTGAAAATGAATTATATGATATAAATAGGGGTGAACAAAATTTGATTTGAAAAAAATATTTTTTTAAATTTTAATTAACTTAAATTTTAAGTTCCAATTTGTAAAGCTTGAATCATCGAAAACCCAAAAGAATAGTTAATTAATTTGATAATTTTATATTTGGTCTATGATTTATTTATTTCTTTAATTCTTTCTTATTTTAAATATATTTTTCATTAAATTATTCATATGTTCGACTCCTAAACCACTTTAGAATACATGTGTAGTTTAAATTTTTTGACAACACATTTCTTCTTTTTTCAATTTAGTCTTTTGATTTTGTATGATTTCATTCTTCAATATCTTCGTCAATTTAAACTACATTCTTTTCTACCACTATAGAATACCTATATAACCTCAATTCTTATATTTAAATACAAATTTAATTTTTTTTAAATTTAATTCCTCAACTTTGCATTTTATTCAATTTGGTATTTCAGCTGTAACTTTTTACAAAATTATTTCTTTCATCAATTCCTTTACTTCTTTATAATCCTATCATTACTCCGTCTTCAAAATTCATTATTTAGAAAAATAACATTATAAATATATTTTATAATTTGAAATGATATTTGATTCATTAAATAACAATATGTTAAAATCGTTAAATTGAAATCAATTTGTATCACAATATTATAAATAATCACAATTAAATTTGAACATAAAACTTGAACAACTCAATTCGAATTCGAAAAAAAGTTCAAATAAAGTTTAAATGATAAAATAAAATTCATTAATTTGACTAACTCAAAATTTATGAATCAACTTGAACAAATATTCCCTTTACTCGTGAGCATTTTTGCTTGTATATCAAGTACAAGTCCTCAAATGTTATATGGTGATGTAAAGCTTGTTGTTTATATCCATGGGAACTGATTATTTTACCATGTTTTATTATCCATACAGGGTCCCTACTACTGTGGAGTAGGTGCTGACAAGTCCTTTGGAAGGGACATTGTGGATTCCCACTATAAGGCATGCCTTTATGCTGGCGTTAACATCAGTGGAATCAATGGTGAAGTCATGCCTGGTCAAGTGCGTTGTGCCGTTCTTCGTTTAAATGTGTTTCTTTTATTTTGATCTACCTTTATTTTCCATGAAAGGTCCATGGTTTATCTGGTCTTGCGATTGTGTATACAGTGGGAGTTCCAAGTTGGCCCATCCGTCGGAATTTCTGCCGGCGATCAAATATGGATTGCTCGATACATTCTCGAGGTATGGTCCATATATTTGTAGTGTATTTGATTAATGAATATGTGTCTTTACGGATTGAAGTGTGAACCATAACTACTACTTCGTTCATGTTCAAACAGCGAATCACCGAAATCGCCGGAGTGGTTCTTTCTTTCGACCCCAAACCAATCCCGGTTCGTTTTTATGCTGCAATTCCATCTGGTTTCGAGTTCACTCATTTATTTTAGCCTAATTTTTGCATTTCATTTCTGGTACCAGGGTGACTGGAATGGTGCTGGTGCTCATACTAACTACAGGTAAATGATAAAATCAATATGCACTTCATTTTTATTATGTCAAGCACGGATAGAGTTTAATCAGTTGAAATGAAACTATTCTCTCAGCACAAACTCCATGAGGAATGACGGGGGCATCGATGTTATCAAGAAGGCGATCGAGAAGTTGGGTCTGCGTCACAAGGAGCATATTGCCGCCTATGGAGAGGGTAACGAGAGACGCCTAACGGGTCGTCACGAGACGGCAGATATCAACACATTCTCATGGGTAAGTTAGCACAATATTAGGCCTTCAGCACCCTATTTTTCAGCATGACATTGAATTCTCATTTCTTGTTACTGTTTTGCTTGCAATGTCCGAACCACAGGGTGTTGCCAACAGGGGAGCTTCCATCCGTGTCGGCCGTGACACCGAAAAGGCCGGAAAAGGTAACCACTCTGCAATGTTCAAACTATGATACAGACGTGTCGTCCCTGGAATTTAACACTCATGGTGATGTAATTTACAGGCTACTTCGAAGACAGAAGGCCGGCGTCGAACATGGATCCTTATGTCGTGACATCAATGATTGCAGAGACCACCATTATCTGGAAGCCCTGAGAGGGCGACGAATCGGAACATGTGAAAGATGAGAAGGAAAATCATACTGCAGATTAATAACAGCCTCTCTCGATCTTCTTCGTTGAACCAGTGGGTGAACTTTGTATTTTATTGGTTTGGATTGCGGTTTGCCATTTGAACCGTGTTGTGTTTTATTATCCCTTTAGGTAACAGTCTACTCGCTCGAACGAATTTGTGGTAACCTTAAATAAAAGGCTACTTGATTTATATTGTGGCAATGGAGTTGATGTCTGTACCCTTAATCTTATGTGATACTAAAGCTAATGAGACTTTAAAATTTGAGGTTTGTGTCGGGTCGAATTGGATCATATCATATTCAGATTTAGGATGAAAAGTATCTAATTTTATTAGAAAATAATAAAAATTTATCTTATATATTTAGGAATAATTATGATAATGATCTTTTATATATTAAATTTTCAATTAGATCCTTATTTTTATCAAATAAAAATAATATTTTTTTATAAATATATTTATTTTGGGTTGGATCGGTGTAGTCACTCCTAAACTTGGGTCGGGTATAGGGTATATATTTTTAGGTTGGATCGAGTTGACCGAAAATCTAATCCGACCCGACTTGACCTATGTTCATCTCTAATATTACTCATATTTAAAAAATAGTTCGAATAGGTAGTTGTCATTTGACAAATTTATTCTTCTATTATTTTTATAGAAGGACAGTTACTCTTCCTAATTAGAAGACATAGAAACAGATAGTTTCATTATTTCTTTGTGGAAAACTTCTTATTAAAGAGTGCAACACAAACGGGTTTTATTTTCACGTTTTTGGTGTACGAGGTTTGAAAAACTATGTTAACTTTGGAGGTAACGCCCATCTCGAAATTATACCAATTCAGATAAATTATTTCTAAAGAAATTACTTTTACCATGATACAATAATTATATGGTTTAAAATGGATTTTTCCCATAGCCGTTGGCGGGGAGTGCTTTGTCTCATATTGTTGCTTCTCTTTGGGGATGATTTGGACCTCACTTGTTTCAATGGTTCTTTTTGCGTGATTCAATCCAATTACTTGAAATAAATTGACAACACAGTTTTTGGACACAAATGGTTGGACACAAGATCCCCTATGTGTTTAACCAAAAAACAAAGCCGATCAGTGAAAAAGAAAATGTGTTTTTGTCGAATTCTCAAGTTGAGATCTATTGCTTTCCCTATAGTCTCGGCTGCTCATCAGCCGATCAAGGAAGTCTGGGATAAGATTCGGATAAAACGCATGAAGGTTTGTTGGCACAAACTTATCTGTTATCCTTTGCATATCCCAAAACACAGTTTGATTTCATGGATGGCCTTATTGAATCGGTTACCAACCAGAGACAGGTTGCAGAAATTGGGTTTATGTTCTGATTCTACATGTGTTAACTGCTGTCAAGATCAAGAATCGCGAGATCACCTCTTCTCTCACTGTCCTTTTGCTATCGGACTTTGGAAAGCAATTTTACAACTGAACGATATGACTATTACTCCTCTTACTTGGGAAATTATGGTATCTTGGGCTAGCACAACTTGGAGAGGGAAGTCTCTTATCTCCACCTTATTGAAGATTTCTTGGAACGCTTTTATCTATTTCATCTGGCAGGAAAAGAATCAACGTATTTTTCAAGGTCGGTAAAGATCGATCGATATTTTGCTTAATGACATTATTGAAACTGTTAGTATTAGACTTAGGGACAAAACTATTAATAGACTTGATAGAACTAACCAATTGCTTTGTAATGCTTGGGGTATAGTCTAACCAAGCTTTGGTTCTTTTGCATTTAGGTTGCTTTGTCTCTTTGTTGGCTGATTTGTTGTAGTTATCATTGTTATTTTGGGTAATAAATTCTGATTTATCAAAAAAAAAAAAAAAAGTGTTTTTGGTGAGTCCTTTGTTTCCATGTCCGAGTCACAGTGTCTTCTCTTGGACCAACTCACCATTGTCGGTTATAGCACCTCATGACAAGCTCCGACGGGATATCTCTGCGTTCGGTTCCCACAAGTATTGTAAAGGAAACACCTTACGTTCCTGAGAGCCAAGAAATTAGCTTCGTGAACCCATCCGTCGCATTTCCGACATAGATACACGTCGCCGGCTTGACAATATAAGCTGGCCCTCGTCTCGCAAGACTCGCAGTTCACCGGCCTCGAAACCCTATTCGCATTCGGCAAGACACTCTCTTTTGGACAAGAATCCGACGTGTTCCGTTGCTGTAAGCTTTTGCACATCTTTGGATGATGGATAACAAGAATGGCAGAGGAATGGAGAGAGAGAGAGAGATATAATAAGGCTTTGTTGGAAGGGAAAAATTGTGTGCATGTATTATGACCAAATTGGGTAATTTTGTAGCTTATATTTTAAGAGGAGAGGCGCATGTTTAGGAAATGCTCTCAACGCAAGATAGCAGGTTTATTATTCGTCGTTTTCTTCCTTCTGCCTCTTTCAATTTGCTTGATTTGGTGGTGAATTCTTGACTCTTGAGCCCTTGTCCTCTTATTCCTCTATTGAATGGCTTGGGGGAAACTATTTCAAGTCCTGTCAAGAGAATGCCCTAGAGTTCTTTCCTTCGGAGATTTGTGAGGGAAATGCACGGTTAAGTCGCCGACGGAGGTTCTAAATGAGGAAATTGCATGCTGGAATTCCTCATTAGTTGCTCAATTTCTTGATCACTCTCCCAATCTTGGCTCGCTGAAGAGGCTTGTTAATTCTCTGTGGGAGAAGATGAGGGAGGTGGAGGTAAGTTTAGCGGGGGATAGTCTCTTTGTCTTTCAATTTGCTAATGCTGTGGTGCGTGATTGGGTCCTGGAAAATGGACCATGGCATGTCCAGAACAAGCCGATGATTCTCCGGAAAAGGGAGCCGAATTTGCAGAAACTGGAAATTAATTTGGATCGTTTTCCTGTCTGGGTTCATCTCTTTCGAGCTCCATTGGAGCTGTACACTTCGAGGGGGCTCAGTTATATTGCCAGCGCCTTGGGGAAGCCTCTGTACATGGATAATGTTACAACAACTAGGAATCATCTTTTTTTATACTAAGGTATGCATAGAAGTTGCTCCTGATTTTAAAATTCCTCGTTCTATAAATGTTGTTCTTGGTAATGGTATCACTGTTGTTGTTGGGGTGTACGTGCAATGGTTTCCTACTCGATGTTTCTCGTGTTGTACATTTTTGCATTATGATAAAAAAATTCCTAAAAAAGGGGAGGCTCATGTGATTGTTTCGATGCCTGCGAGGGCTTCTGCTTCTGTCCTTGAGGTGCCGGTTGTTCCGACTGGTGACTCATCCTCTAGCTAGGTTTTAGGGGCTGGTGTGAATGCATATTTGTAGGTTGGTGCCAATCCTTCTGGTCCTTCATGTAGGGAAGGTCTGTGCTTTAGTATGTGAATCGACTAATGGGAAAGAGTGTGGCCTTGTAGATGCTGAATCAAGTAAAGCGGCTACTCCTGCACAGAGTTTGAAAAAGAAGTCTCAACCTCGTAGTTCATCTTCTAAAAGTGGCGGGGCTGGTGTTATTTCTAAAAATAAGTTTGATACTTTGCGTTATTTTAATTTTTTATTATAAAAAACAGGTTTTTTATTTAAAAAAATCAGATCATTCGAAAAAAAATTCACGATTGCGATATTCGCAATGACCGTAATAGCATCCATTACATCTGCAACCGTGATAAACGCGACGCGACAGAAAATGTGACCGCGAACGCTATTTAAAACCCTGAAACCGACTGCTTCTAGGGCCTTGGGAATCAAGCGAATGCATATACAAAATGAAGCTTTTATCATGAAAGTTGCATTTCTCCTCATTTCGGACATAACGCAGCTCTGGGCACGCATCCTGAGGTCCAAGGACAGGCTAACTAAGATAGCCCCGATGTCCATTAACCGCCCGAGTTGTGCAAGACTTCGGACAAGTTTGAACTTAATAGAATGAAGTTCGTGGGGGGTTTGATTTGGAGCTTGGGAAATGGTTTGTTATGTATGGCTCATAAAAAGTCTCGTTGTGGGGTTACGAATTATGTGGGTTGGGGGTGTGGGGGCGCAGCCCCCGCGGTACGGTACAGGGTTGATTTTGTAATTATGTACCAGGGTTTTCTATTATAAATAGAGATGTAACCTAGACCTAAAATATCATTGAATAAAAACTTCTAGCGCCGCATAGGCACCGAGGACGTAAGCACATTGCCGAACCTCGTAAAATTCTCGTGTTCTTTCGTTTTCTTTATCCGTTTTCGTCAACAATTGGTATCAGATGTCAGGAGCAAAATTCGAAGTCGCGAAATTCGATGGTCAGGGTAACTTCGGATTATGGCAAACGAGGGTGAAGGATCTATTGGCGCAGCAAGGGATCTTGAAGGCTTTGCGACCTACAAAGCCGGCGTCGATGGATGAGGAAGATTGGGAAGAATTGCAGCAGCGAGCGGCAGGAACCATACGATTATGCTTGGCGGACGAGGTCATGTATCACGTCATGCATCTATCGTCTCCAGACGAAATTTGGAGGAAGTTGGAAAGTCAGTTTATGTCCAAATCCTTAACGACAAAACTGTATCTGAAGCAGCGGCTGTATGGGCTGAAGATGCAGGACGATCACGATTTGGCGCAACACGTGAATGTCTTCAATCAAATCGTTTCTGATCTGGCTCGGCTTGATGTGAAAATTGAGGATGAAGACAGAGCGATGATTCTGTTGTGTTCGTTGCCTTCCTCTTACGAACACATGGTGACTACTCTTACATATGGGAAAGAGACTATCAACGTTGAGGAGATTACTGCAGCCTTGTTGGCTCACAACCAGCGGAAGCAGAATGCAGGGGAAAGCTCTCAAGCCGATAGCTTATATGTCAAGGGTAATCGAGATCGTGGACGGAAGCCAGAGAAGGCAGGGTCCGGGAAGCGGAATTCCAGATCCAAATCCAGGGATAAGAAGACGATTCACTGTTACAAGTGCAAGGAGGCGGGACATATGAAGCGAGACTGTCCGAAGTTGAAAAAGCAGACCGATGAGAAGCGTGATGGCTCATCCAAGTCTGTGAACGTGGTCGAGGATGATACTTCTGATTGCAGTGAGGGTGATATGCTTTCTATTTCAACGACACAATTGACGGATGCTTGGATTCTTGATTCTGGATGTTCTTATCACATCACGCCAAATAGGGAATGGTTTTCGACATACAGGCCGGTTAATTCTGGTTCGGTTTATTTGGGTGATGATCGATGTTGCAATATTGTTGGTATTGGTGATGTCAGAATTAAGATGCACGATGGCTCCGTTCGGACGTTGAGTGGTGTTCGACATATCCCAGACTTGAAGAAGAATTTGATTTCCTTGGGCACTTTGCACAAGAATGGTTTTATCCCTAAGGCTGACGAGGATAGGGAAACCATTCGGATTGTTAAAGGAGCATTGACTGTGATGAAAGGCAAGATGACTGCAGGGAATATCTACAGATTGTTAGGGATTACCGTTGCAGGTGGAGTTCACTCTGTTGAGTCCTGTGATGATACGACAAAATTGTGGCATATGCGCCTTGCTCATCTTAGTGAATGTGGTATGGCAGAATTACACAAGAGAAACTTGTTGCATGGTGTCAAAAGCTGTAAGCTCGATTTTTGCAAGTATTGTGTTCTTGGTAAACAGACTAAAGTCCGTTTCAAGACTGCGAAGCACACAACTCAAGGGATTCTTGATTATGTGCATTCTGATGTATGGGGGCCTTCCACGACATCGTCTTTGGGTGGATCTAGGTACTATGTTACTTTTATTGATGATTTTTCACGGAAAGTTTGGGTGTATTTTTTGAAACAGAAATCTGAAGTTTTTGAGAAGTTCAAGCTGTGGAAAGCTGAGGTAGAAAACCAAACAGGACGAAAAATCAAGTGTTTGCGGTCTGATAATGGTACGGAGTACACAGATTCACGGTTCCTACAATTCTGTAAGGAGCATGGGATTCAGAGGCATTTTACAGTGCGCAAGACACCACAACAGAATGGTGTTGCGGAACGAATGAACAGGTCGTTGAATGAAAGAGCCAGATGTTTGCGGTTGAATGCGGGGCTTCCCAAACACTTCTGGGCTGAGGCTGTTAACATGGCGTGTTACCTTATCAACAGATCGCCAAGGGCATCGCTGGCTGGGAAAGTTGCAGAAGAGGTATGGACTGGTCATGATGTTAGTTTTGATAACTTACGGATTTTTGGTTGTCCTGCTTATGTGCATGTACCTGCTGATGAGAGATCCAAACTTGATGCAAAATCGAAGGAGTGCATTTTTCTGGGTTACAAGAAAGGTGTCAAAGGATTCAAGTTCTGGGATCCAGTTGCGAAGAAAGTTGTGATTAGTAGAGATGTCGTTTTTGATGAACAGTCTATGTTGCAGCAGAAGCAAGACACGACAGTGGTAGATTTCGAGCAGTTTCCAGTTGAGAAACCAGAAACTTCTCAACCGACTTCTGGTGGTTCCACTACGGATGATTTGCAGGATTATAGTCTCGCCAAAGACAGGGTGAGACGGACGAATATAAAGCCTCCGAACAGATTGGGTTTTGAAGACTTGGTATCTTTTGCACTTACTGTTAGCAGTGATGATCCAGTTACTTTTCATGATGCCGTTACTAGTCAGGAAAACGACAAGTGGATGGCAGCCATGGTTGAGGAGATGGAGTCTTTGAATCACAATCGCACATGGGAGTTAGTTCCCCTTCTTGAGGGTAAGAAGCCGATTGGTTGCAAATGGGTGTATAAGAAGAAACCAGTAGTAACAGAAAAAGAGGGGGAGAAGTTCAAGGCTCGTTTGGTAGCGAAGGGTTTTTCACAGCAGAAAGGAGTTGATTATGATGAAATCTTTTCTCCTGTGGTCAGACACACTTCAATCCGAGCAGTACTTGCATTGGTGGCTAGTTGGGATTTGCATTTAGAGCAGATGGATGTTAAAACTGCTTTTTTGCATGGTGATTTAGAGGAGCAGATCTACATGCGGCAACCTGAAGGTTTCACTCAACCTGGAAACGAGCATTTAGTTTGCAGATTGAAGAAATCTTTGTACGGGTTGAAACAGTCTCCGAGACAGTGGTATAAACGGTTTGACTCCTATATGATCAAGATTGGCTACAACCGATGTGAGTATGATTGTTGTGTCTATGTTAAGAGCCTTGATGATGGTTCTTTTATTTTTCTATTACTGTATGTTGATGATATGTTGATTGCTGCGAAGAACATGGATGATGTTATCGGTTTGAAAACTTTATTGAGTCAGGAATTTGATATGAAAGATTTAGGTGCTGCAAAGAAAATTCTTGGAATGGAAATTTGCAGGGACAGAGACTCAAGGAAACTGCGGCTATCTCAACGGGGTTATGTTGAGAAAATGCTAGAAAGGTTTGCGATGAGCAGCGCGAAACCAGTTAGCACTCCATTGGCGAATCACTTTAAGCTCTCATCAGAACAGTGCCCTAAGACAGATAAGGAAGCTGAAAATATGGCAAAGGTTCCGTATTCTAATGCTGTTGGCTGCTTGATGTATGCGATGGTATGTACTCGTCCTGATTTAGCTCATGTTGTTAGTCAAGTTTGTAAGTACATGTCTAAACCTGGTAAGCAACATTGGGATGCAGTCAAGTGGATCTTTCGGTACTTAAAGGGTACTGTGGGACATGGAATTGTTTTTGGGAGTCAGCGGGATAATCCTTTGGTTGTAGGATATGTGGATTCAGATTATGCAGGTGACTTGGATAATAGAAGATCTACGACAGGGTATGTGTTTACTCTTGGTGGAGGGCCTATTTGCTGGAAGTCTACTGTTCAATCTGTCGTGGCACTATCTACAACTGAAGCTGAATACATGGCAGCGGCTGAAGCTGCAAAAGAAGCTTTATGGCTTACTGGTTTAGTGAAGGAGTTGGGTGTTCAACAAGGTGGAGTTCAGTTGCTTTGTGATAATCAAAGTGTTATTCACTTGGCTAAGAATCAGGTGTATCGTGCTAGAACTAAACATATTGATGTAAGGTTCCACAAGATCAGAGAGTTGGTTGCATCTGGAGAGGTTTTGTTTCAGAAGGTACATACTGATGAGAATGCCGCTGATATGTTCACCAAGCCAGTTACGACAGACAAGTTCAAGCATTGCTTGGACTTGTTGAATGTTTCGAGTTGTTAAAGAAGCAAGGTAACCCAACCCACATTGAAGTTTCCAAGGGGCAGGATATTCGCCAAGGTGGAGATTTGTTATGTATGGCTCATAAAAAGTCTCGTTGTGGGGTTACGAATTATGTGGGTTGGGGGTGTGGGGGCGCAGCCCCCGCGGTACGGTACAGGGTTGATTTTGTAATTATGTACCAGGGTTTTCTATTATAAATAGAGATGTAACCTAGACCTAAAATATCATTGAATAAAAACTTCTAGCGCCGCATAGGCACCGAGGACGTAAGCACATTGCCGAACCTCGTAAAATTCTCGTGTTCTTTCGTTTTCTTTATCCGTTTTCGTCAACATGGTTCGAGTGTGGGGTTCTGGAATGACGTATGGATCGATGATCTCGGGCCTCTAAAGGATTGGTGCAACGATCCAACGTTTTGTTTTAACAATCATACAACTGTTCAAGAGATGGTGGCTAATGGGGAGTGGAGATGGAGTTTATTAGAGATTTTGCTTCCTCGTGAGGTTATCCCATACATAGCTGCTGTAAAATCTCCTGTTAATGGTGGTGCAGCCGACGTGCCACTTTGGAAACGGGATAGGAACAGAAGATTTACTGTCAAGAGTGCTTATAACAGGCGGTTTTGCGACACTATAAATAATGTCACGAGTTTGCCGTGGAATCCGATATCCTCTTATCGGGGATTTCCAAGGATTAAGCTATTGCTTTGGATACTTTATAAGGACATATTACTTTCAAATGAAGAAAGATGGAGAAGGCACATGACGATGGAGACGAGGTGTTCAATCTGTGGTGCGACAATTGAGTCCAGTTAGCATATTGTTAGAGATCACATTGCTGCAAGGGCTATTTGGCAAAGCGTGGTCAAACCAAGTCGGCTTGTGGAGTTTAATACATTACCTCTGCAAAGATGGATTGAAAAGAACATTACACAGCAGGATTATTTTCCCACAATCCCTATCGATTGGGACCTTCTGTTTGGCTCAATCCTTTGGTGTCTTTGGCGTCGTCGGAATCGTCTTTTGTTTGACGAAAAATATGTGATTGATATAACATCGTATCACATCATAATTTCTGTTAAGTCGACGGTCAAGCCTAAATACGGTGACCTAAACGAAAATAAAGCATAGCGTTAAGTACGATTAAAAAATAGTCGAATAACCAAAATAGAAACACAGAAAAAGCTGAGTGACCAAATAGGTAGTTTATCCTATGTAATTTTATTGGTCAATGCGCTAATATATAATGTATTTTTGCTTTGAAAGTGTCGTGCATGTTATTCTAATAAAATAATACTGCATGTACCTCAACGGTCAATATATATACAAGAAATTTTCAAACGGCAATATACACGATTATTATTTAGTATATTGACGATGAAATATTTTTAATTTTATAAGTAAAATCAATAAAATATATATTTTCATTTATTAAATATTAATAAAAAAATAAGTTGTAGTTTTGAACTAATTGAGCTTTCGAGTTCGAACATTTATGTCAGTAGAGTATGTGCATGTTCATTATCAATCGATTAATTTTTTTTGATCAAATACTACCTTATGGACATCTCAGATTAATAAAAAAAAATTATTTATATACATTTAAATAAAATAATTTTTAAATATTACTTGTGGAATTAGCAGGGAAGAGAAAGAACCGTTCATGTTCGTTTTTGTTTCTTCATTATGACATTATCCCAATGTACTATGTGCTAATGTCAATCAAAACATAAAAGAGTATTCAAATGAGACATTTGCCATTACAATTCCTACTTTCTTCTGTATATATATATATATATAGAAACTAAATTAACTTTTAAATATATTCATAAATTTAATAAAAATGTACCTACTTGAATTTTTTTAATTTCAATATTCTTTATGAAAGATGACAGGGTACGTATAAATATTCTCTTTTGAAATGATCATCCAGCTCATTTGGTAGAGCACAATGTTCTTAACCTTGAGGTCGTGGGATCGAGTCCCACAGAGGGCATTTCATAATTTGGAGGTCTCCCACGGAAACTGCTCTCAACCTGGCGTTGGGGGCAGCCTACTATCTTACCTCCCCCTTATCCCATTACATATGTGAATAAGGGTCAGCTAATTTTAAAAAGTGACATGCTTATAAAATTCAGTTTAAAAGTTGAAGGGCTATCGGAAGATGGCGGTAGGCGGCAACAAATGGCGGTGGGAGTCCGAGTTAATTAAAATACTAAAACTATATAAGCAAGTTTTTAGAATTAGAGTCAAATTAAAATAAGTGTAAAACTTGAGGGCTAAAAATGTTATTATATTAATTTTATTAACTTTAATTTCATCTCCCGTTAAAAATAATTATTGGCAAAGCATTAATTTATTATTTGTTAATGTTGGAGGATCATTTTATAATTTTAAAAAAATAATTTATTTTTAAAAAAATTGAGTATTTTACAAATAAAAATTGTCTGTCTAGCTCAGTTGGTAGAGCACAAGGCTCTTAACCTTGTGGTCGTGAGATCGAGTCCTATTGAGGGTAATTCATAACGGAGGTCTGTCACGGAAGTTGTTCTCAACCTGATGTTGGGGGCAACCTACTACCCTACTTCCCCCTTACCCCATTATATATGGGAATAGGGTCAGCTAATTTGAGTGTTTTACAAATAAGCCAAAAAATTGTTCACTTTAAGAACATTTCTACATTAAAGTCTCAATTTTAATTAGTTAAATACCATTTCAACTACGTTATAGTATAAAAAAATCATTTCAACCAACCATTTTAATTAAATATATTTGACTTGGCACAATAAAAGACTACAAATAATAAACTAATTATTCTTATTACTTCTTTCATACATATTAAATAACTTAAATTATTTTCATCACACGTACACATATTTTAATCTAATTACTTAGACGACCATTTCCTCTCCTCGTCTTCACAAATAATTTGTATTTGTGATCTGAATTTTATTTGGTTGAGTATAAAAATTTTAGGGTAAATTACATGTTTAATATTTAAACTATTATTTTTGTTCTATTTTGGTACTCAAATATTACTTTTTTCATAACTACACCTAATGTTTAGTTTAAGTTTCAATTTGGTACTCTGTCGTTAAAAAAATAACAAAACTACTGATATAGTGTTTTTTATATTTTGTTTAATGATGACATGGTATTACCTTACACGTTAAAATTACCATTAAGTTTTCAATGACAATATGCTAAAATGAAACCTAAATTAAACGTTAGGTATATATGAAATAAATTATATACCGAAACATAATAAAAATAATAATTTAAGTATTAAACACATGGTTTACCCAAAATTTATGATCTATTTGGGCTCATTTGAGATGCACAACCAATAAAAAATTACTACACGCAGAATATTATTATATTACTCTAAACAATAAGTCAACCCTTGCAAAATAGCCAATAAGCCACAATATTTTTATTTCAGGTTAATTTTAGGGTAAATTACATTAGGTATCATCAAACTTTTTTTTATCGAATTTTGTATGAAATTATATCACTGGATCGTAAAGTAGTAAATGACACGTTGACATGTTCCGTCAATGTGATGGTGTGACCAAAACAAAATTATTTTGGTGTAGATATATTGATGCTAAAATCGATGTCATTCTTGGGATTATATAAAACCCTTTAATTTATGTATAGATTTTTTTTTGAACTTTAAAACGTTTCAATTTTAAGTACCGAACTTTTCAACCGATGTTGGAGGTCACTCGTCGCCCATCGTAAATCACTATTCGTAGCATGAACAATAACAAAACGTTCATATTTCACGCATCTTTCTTCTCATTTGATTGTTTTCTCACGAAATACACTCAAAATTGACAAAAAAATCATCTAAGGATTTGACGTATTAATACTCTGATCTCATTCGATGGCTTTCGATGTGGTTAGTTTTGCGATGTTCTTATTCTTGAAGTAATGATTCTCACTGTTTGAAATTTCGAACAGACACCCTAAACTTATCAAATTTGAGAAACCCCTCAAACCCCAAAAATATCACTATACCTATTATTTTTTTTAATTAATCACTGATATCCGATCTATTGACCGACTAATTCAGATCGAGTACTGCAGAAGCGAGGGCGACCCTCCCAACCTAGTTTGCTACATTCGCAAACGTCAGGATTCGAACCTCTGACCTTACTTAAGGGACCTAGTGTCTCATCCCACTATACTTATTATTTAATTTAGTGAGTTTTAAAGAGGTTTTGGAAAAAAAAAATCTAAATCGATAATGTGGTAGAAGACGATAAGAAGAGTTCATCAGTATCTAAGGTGGTTGTAAAAGATGTTACAGAGTGACGATTTTTTGTGATGACTGAAAAATGAAAGATAAATCTTTAATTCTGATGAAAATGATGATGAGATAGGTTTTTTTTTACTTCCGTATCAGTACATATCGATAAAATGTTACCAATTGTTAATGGATTAATGATACAAAAATATAATTGCATGTAAAACTAAAATTTAATATTACAAGCGTAATAACTTGTAGTTCAATGATAAATTTTGATAAAGAAAAGGTCAAATGTATCTAATACAATATATCTTTAATTTTAAAATTCATTATATATAGATTCTCTCCACTAAGAAAACAAAGGATCCGGTCGAGGGCAAGAAGATAAGAGGAGGAAGTATTTAATTTTTACACTAATTAAATAGATTCCGGCAGATAAATTAATAAACTAATCCTCATCTCTTCCATTTGAAAAATCCATTTTCCATGTTCTTCATCATCATGCTCTCTATATAAACCAACTCTTAACACAATTCAAACCCAATCAGTCTTTCCCAAATTTAGTTTATTTGGTACTTTGATCATCGTCTTCCATGGCCAGGAAAATGGCAGTGCAGGGAGCATTATTAGGGTTTTTTGCAGCCACTGAAATTGTTTTCCAGTTAGCCATGGCGGTGGACCACACGGTCGGAGCTCCGAACGGTGGTTGGGACACAAGCACCGATCTCGCTACTTGGGCTGGATCCCAGAGTTTTGCCGTAGGGGATAATCTGGGTAAGTTTATATATTATATGAGAATTTGAAACTTTCAAGTGGCAATCGTAGTGTTTTGAATGGAACGTACGTGTTTTTATAACTTGCAGTCTTCCGGTACACCTCGAACCACGATGTGGTTGAGGTGACGCAGACAAACTACGACTCGTGCTCGACGATTAACTCGATCGGTACTCACACTGGTGGCAACACGGTCATAGCTTTGTCGTCACCGGGGAAGCGTTACTTCATATGTGGAATACCAGGACATTGCAACCAAGGAATGAAGGTTGAAATCGATACCTTGGCGTCATCAGGGACACCCCCAGGATCGACTCCTGGCACTCCGTCGTCCCCCGAAGTTCCATCGGCTGAATCACCCGGAAGCTCTCCACCCCCACCGCCTCCGGCATCGTCTAACGGTGTCGGTTTGAAGGCATGCCTCGCAGTGGGATTTGGGCCATTTGGCCTCATGCTGATGATGCTTTTGGCCATCTAGGGCCTATAAGCCTTATGAGATTCTTTTCTTTGCGAGAATCTTCAAATAATTGCATCTTTGTGATTCATTTCCCCCCTCTTCTACTTCGTTTTTGTATTATTTTCTTACTGAGTATGTATTATTTTTTATTTACGTTAGATAAAATAATTTCTGTAATTTAAAATTTAATCTACATCTAAAATACACTATTATTATTCTGGAAAAAAAAACTAAATATTAACGATTAATTTTTATATAAAATTTAATCTACATCTAAAATACACTATTATTATTCAGGTAAAAGATGTATACTTCTCGAGTTAGCCGAAAACCGAACTTAATTTATGATCATCTCTAATTTAAATAACAAATATTTTATTAGAAATAAAAAATTATTAGATATATACCTAACGAAGATAGTATAATAAATTATAAGCATATTTAACTTTAAATACAATGCCATATAAAATAATAGTATGATTAGACTTGCTATAGTCGAGTGACCATTTTGTAATTTTTAATAGTCAATGGACTCAATCACTCAACAAAACAACTTACTATAGTTGAAGAATTATTTTGTAACTTTTAATAGTCAAGAGACTCAATGAAACATTATCTTGTAATCAGGGGACTATATTTTATCTTATAAAATAATATACGATGGTGTATATCACCACATCGATAATAAAGTACACTTTAACTCTGTATATTATCTTATAAAGTACACATCGATAATAAAGTACACATCGATAATAAAAGGTGATACTCGGGTTGGATTCGGGTTTATGATGAAAAATACCTGACCCGATCTAAAAAATATTTTTATCTTATATATTTAGGAATAATTATAATAATACCCCTCTATATATTATCATTTTCAATTAAATTATTGTTTTTATTGAATAAAAATAATATTTTTTATTATTTCGGGTCGGTTCAAATTTTATCTCAAAAAATCAAGTCGGGTGGAATGTATATATTTTCGGGTCGGGTCGAGTTGGCTGAAACCCGACCCATGTCCATCCCTAATTATGCATAAACCGTTAAAATGGTAATATTTTCCTTATATTGTTTTATCAAAGATAAGAAGTATAAAGAAAACCTCTTTATTAACCAAACTTACTCAGGTTTATTTATTTTTTACTACAAAAAAAGTTTAGGTCCTTACAAACACAAAGTTTAGTACCAAGTTTTCTTGGTCCATGACCAATGCATATCTAAGACCCAATTGAGATTTATATAAGGCTTTACAAATTATCCACCTAGAGTGACGGTGGTGAGATTCAAACTTGTCCTTACAAACTCAAATTCTTAAATCCCAACCACTTGTGCCAACCATCGTTGACCTTGCTAAGGTTTATAACCAAATACAAAAATTACATTACTTAGGAATACAACCTACCGGTATACAAGAAAGTAATCTCAAACTAACTGAAATAGTAGTTACAACACTCTCCCTCAAGATGAGGACTGATGAATATTGAGGACACCCAGCTTGGCCATAAAATGTGAAAAAAGTGATGAAGATAAAGCTTTAGTAAATACGTCTGCTAACTGAATAGCAGATCGAACGTGAAATAATTTGATAAAACTAGCAACAACCTTGTCTCGAATAAAGTGACAATCAATTTCAATGTGTTTGTTGCGTTCATGAATAACCTGATTCGAAGCAAGATGTACGGTCGATTGATTATCGCATAAATGAGAAGCATTTGAGACAAGAATCTAGAAGAATGATAGAAGGGCTGCAATCCATAATGGCTCACAAGTTGCTGAAGCGATTGCTCGACATTCTGTTTCGCATGATGAACAACTGACTGCATGCTGCATTTTAGACTTCCATGAAATGAGGCAATCACCAATGTATGTACAGTAATCAATGGTGGAACGGCGAGTGTCAAGACATGAGCTATAATCAGCATCCACAAAGGCACTGCCTTGTAATGTATTTTTGGCTGAAAAGAAAAGTCTTAGACTAGGAGCTTTTTTGATGTAGGATAACAAATGATAGACAATGCAAAATGTGGCTGACGAGGAGAAGAAACAAACTGGCTTAAAAGATGAATGACATATGTAATATCAGGTCGCGTATGGGTTAGATATAGCAGTCTCCCAACTAATCTTCGATACAACTGAGGACCAGCCAACAACTCTCCTTCATGAATGCTTAATTTGTGAGAAAGAACAATAGGTAGTTCAACAGGCTTCTTACCAAGCATACCAGTGTCCTCCGATGACTGCAAAGCATAATGTCTTTGGGACAAAGAAATTCCAGTAGCATTGCGAGCAATCTCAAAACCAAGGAAATATTTCAGTGCCTGGGATTTTTAGTTTAAAATGTTGCTCAAGAAACTTTTGAACACCGTTAAACAAATCTAAGTTCTATCCTGCAAGAACTATGTCATCAACTATGTCATAAATGGATTTTTAGTATAAGTGAATGCTATAAAGTCCAGTGTTTCGAGAATTGTATATTTCAATGTTTAATTCTTCTATATTGTTTTTATTCGAGCAGTAGTTCATCATTTATAAGTAGTTATGCTGAATGAAAAAAAAACAATATTTTTCAACAATTTTATCCTTTTTCCTCCTAAAACAAGAAAAATGAGAAAAACATTTTCATACAGAACAATCTCAGATTTGAAAGGTCTGTAAAGTCAAAGCTCGAAAAGAGAACGGGGCACGATCGATTCCAAAGACCAGATTAGCAGACAAAGCACGAGACTCCATCCAAGAAATAACACATAATTCATCCATGTTGCATGCATCTTATATATACTTAGGTGCATCACATTGATCATCTTAGCATACATGATTTTTTGCAGCTTTTAGAGTTAAGTTTTGATTTCAGGATGAAGGATACTCGATTCGAAAGTGCCTTTAAAGAACGATGGTGGTTGCTTAACTCAGAAGTGAGGAGCTACACCTCAACCGACTTGACATATCTACAGATCTCAGAATCAATTTTAGATAGGTTCAAGAACCAACTCAGAACAAATCCAGTTCAGCTCAACTCAACAATGAGCAACATGTTTCTAGTTAATGTCTTCAAACCAGATTTCAATTCCACAACGGAAAATATCCGGCTGTCAGAATTTATCAGTGGCCTTTTCCGTAAAAGGGAGTAATTCAAAGATCGTCTCATTTGGTTCAGACTCGCTCAAAGGAACCACCTGAAGAATCATGACCGGCTTAGACCATTGAAGGGAAGCTATTTTTTAAAGAAGCTATTTGCGGCATAACTCAAGGCTAGAAGGGTTATCTGTCACCAAAAGACCTTCGAGTTCGATTACGCTCAGCTCCAAGGCACATCATTTGCAGCATAACTCAAGGCTAGAAGGGTTATCTGCCAACAAAGACCTTCGAGTTCGACTACACTCAGCTCCAAGGCACATCATTTGCAGCATAGCTTAAGTCGAAAAGGGTTATCTACCAAAGACCCTCGAGTTCGATTACACTCAGCTTCGAGGGAACATCATTTACAGCATAACTCAAGGCTAGAAGGGTTATTTGTCACCAAAAGACCTTCGAGTTCGACTACGCTCAGCTCCAAGGCATATCATTTGCAGCATAACTTAAGTCGAGAAGGGTTATCTGCCAACAAAGACCTTCGAGTTCGACTACGCTCAGCTCCAAGACACATTATTTGCAGTATAACTTAAGTCGATAAGGGCTATCTGCCAAAGACCCTCGAGTTCGATTACACTCACCTTCGAGGGCACATCATTTACAGCATAACTCAAGGCTAGAAGGGTTATCTGTCACCAAAAGACCTTCGAGTTTGACTACGCTCAGCTCCAAGACATATCATTTGCAGCATAAATTAAGTCGAGAAAGGTTATCTGGCAACCAAATACCTTCGAGTTCGACTACACTCAGCTCCAAGGCACATCATTTGCAGCATAACTTAAGTCGAGAAGGGCTATCTGCCAAAGACCCTCAAGTTCGATTACACTCAACTTCGAGGGTACATCATTTACAACATAACTTAAGGCTAGAAGGGTTATCTGTCACCAAAAGACCTTCAAGTTCGACTACGCTCAGCTCCAAGGCATATCATTTGCAACATAACTTAAGTCAAGAAAGGTTATCTGCCAACCAAAGACCTTCGAGTTCGATTACGCTCAGCTCCAAGGCACATCATTTGCAGCATAGCTTAAGTCGAGAAGGGTTATCTGCCAAAGACCCTCGAGTTCGATTACACTCAGCTTCGAGGGCACATCATTTACAGCATAACTCAAGGCTAGAAAGGTTATCTGTCACCAAAAGACCTTCGAGTTCGACTCGCTCATCTCCAAGGCACATTATTTGCAGCATATCTTAAGTAGAAAAGGGTTATCTGCCAACAAAAGACCTTCGAGTTCGACTACGCTCAGCTCCAAGGCACATCATTTACAACATAACTCAAGGCAAGAAGGGTTATATGTCAATAAGATTGTCGAGTTCAATTCTATTTAACTCGATGACACCTCAATCATACTACTGTCTGGTTGTAATCGGGGTTTTCAAGTCGAGAAAAAGACATGGGCTAGCCGTGCCTCAGTGACAAGAAACTGTTTTCCGACAGCATAACTTAAGTCGAGAAAAACTATCTGTCAACAAAGACCCTTCGAGTTCGATTCCATTCAGCTCGAGGGCTTATCAACTACATGATGAAGTCAAGAAGCTATTTTTCAGTCGAATTTTTAAACCAATGTCTTTAAATCGAGAAGAAGACCGAAGTGGACTACAAGTTGGCAACAAGAAAACCACTTTCTTATTCAAATTCCAAACTACGGCTATCATTTCAAGATGGACTCGACTTCGCGACAGAGGAGCCATCCGCAACTCAATTTGACAGGGAGTTATTCTTAATTGAAATATCAGAGTCAATTCTACCGAACGAAAATTTGTGTCCTTTTATCTTTGTCCTATTTTTCGTTACACGAAAAAAACAAAGAGGGGCAGTTGTAGACACTAATTTTCATCTTATAATTATATAATGTATATATTATTTATATATATATATTATATCATTTACATCTCATTCATTCTTTCTATTTTGCAGGCCCAACGTTTATTACAAAGGGCGAACCATCACCATTTACAAGACCAACAGTTGTCCAGCAGAGTAGCCCAGCAACCCAGGCTTCCAAAACACGCGACCCGAACCCATTGGAGCAGCCCGAATCTGAATGGGTTAGGGTTTGAAACCCTAACCCACACTTTGTTTCCATCATCTCAACTGCGTCGCGCCTCCCTCTTCGCAACAACCCCGCCAAACACGCTCCACGCCATATGCACACCGACCATCTCGCTTGTTTCAACAAACACAATAAGACGTGTGTTAAGAGGACTCCAAGAAACCAACAAATCGAGTTTTACTCGGAATCAAATGCTAGAAATAAGGTTCTTTTTGTATTATAAATAGGGCTTATAATCAACACATTTTTTTGAAGATATGATCATACGAAATGCAAAGCAAAAATTACGAGCAACACACCATTATACACATGAAATACATTCGAAAAACACAAAAAAAAAACAAAAAATCCAATATCAGTCGAACTAAACACCAACAACAAGGAGAAAATCATAAAAAAAAAGAGAACAAAGGGTCTTACCTTCGTCGGAGCCACGATTCGCCATCGGAAAGTTGGGTTTCGAAGGTATCAAACTTAGATCTACGGTTCTAGGGAGTTTTTTTAGGTTAAACAGACTTTAGCTTTGGGTAAAGGGTGAAGAGATGAGGCTTTTGGGGTTATTTTGGCTTCCTCCGATCATCGGCGCCACCTTCCGCCGTTGAGCACCACCGTAACTCCGCCGTAGTTCCTTCGCTCCGACGAGGGAAGTTGAGAGAATTCATTTTCTCTCTCTCTCTCCTCTCGACTGGAATGGGGAGCAAATGAGAGAATGTCTCATTTTTGGCCTAATTTTGGCCATTTATATGGTGCGTGAAACGGCGCAATTTTGATAATGGGTTGATCTGTAATTTCACGCCTGGGTTAATCGCATATTAGAGATCCCTTCTTTGTAACCTTTGTATTTTGAGCCTACTATGAAATTTTAAACTTTCATCTTTCATGTTATTTATTTACTATATATTTTATTTTAGTCTCATGTGTCCATTATTTTATTTATTCTAATATTTAGAGTTGTGACTGATAATTTTATTTTCTTTCATTTTAGTCATTTTTATTAATTTTATTATTAATTTTATTATTTATTGTTTATTTTTTTATTCCCTATTAATTTTATCTAATATTTTATTTATACGTATATATATATATATTTTTTTTTTATTTTATCTTTTTTCTTATTTGTTTTTACCTAGTGTTTTATATATATTTTTGATATTATCTTTTTTTGTTTTTATTTTTTTCTTCTTTTTGTCTTTGTTTTTTTATTATTATATATATGTATGTATTTTTTCTCTTATTTATTCAATTTAACATCAATATTTATTTTATTTTTATTTTCTAAACGTTTTTTTTATTGTTTTAGCTTTTTCAACCTTTTTCAAAAATTTCAACTCTTTTTCCAAAATTTTCAACGTTTTTTCCCAAAAATTTCAAATCTTTCAACTTTTTCTTTTTTTTCAAACTTTGACTTTTGTTTTTTCCTTTTGTGAATATAAAATTGTCTGTTTCAAACGTTTTACTTTATTTTTTTTCTTTTTTTCCTATTGAAATTTAATATTTTTTTACTTTTTTTATTTATTTATTTCTCGTAAAATTTATTTTTTTGTTTCTTCATTATTATTATTTTCCTCTTTAAACTTGACTGTATATTTAATTTTTAATTTTTTTCATTAATTTATTTTTATTTTTGCAATCTAACATTCTTTTCTTTGACGCTTTTTAGAAAAATTTCAGTCAATCAAAGGTACGTAATTTGAATCGAATGTTTTAAATTTTAATTTAAATTTTTAATTTTCACAACTAAGACAACAACAAAAATTAATTGGTACCAAAAGGGTGGTTCAAGGGTACTGATCATTCATTGACCGTAACCGACTCCCGAACCCGACACATTTCTGGTAAAACACAGATCAAGTAAGATGGTGTCCGACCCACCTAAATTTGTTTTAAAATGATCGTTGGCGATTCTAACCCAATTATCCAAGTCGAGGCCCAATTCCAGGCCCAACCGGAAAGACGGTCGCGACTATTAGAAAATATTTTTTTTTTAATTTTAAAAATTAATTTATAAAATTTTAGAAGAATAAAATAAATTATACATAGAAATTATAGAAAAAATATATAAAATATATAATAATTGAATTTTTTTCAAAGAGGGCGATTACCTTCAGTCTTATTACTCTCTGAGTCCTTGCCCTCAAAGCATAAAGGATCGTGTTCAATCTCAAAATTGATCTAACGGTCATTGGTGGTAACAATCAAGGTTTCAGAATGTTGTTACGAGGGATCATCAAGCCACACTTTACTAAGATAGATCCTCCGTTAAATGTTAATGGCATGTGATTTACCCATTAGTGATTCAAATGACGGGCACAAAATTACAATTTACCCATTAGTGAAAATCAACTGATATAAGTTAGAGAAAAGGTTTAATGAGGAATTGTAAGTATAAAAATTTTTCCTTGAAAAATTCACCCATAAAAATAAAATATACGATACGGATTGATCCGAATTAATTAAAATAACAAAATTTTTGTTAATGTTTCTACAACAATAATAAAGGTGCTCTTATTTGACGTTGAACATCTATGTCCCATGCCAATAATCACCAATTATGTTAAACTTCACCCCAAATCATTTAAGAAAAATGGTCTAAATTCTCCACCCAAAATCACATTATTTTGTATATTTGCAATAAAATATATATTAAAAAAATTAGCTAACCACATTACCATATATGTAATGGGGTAAGAAATAGGTAGGGTAATAGGCTGCCCCCAACGCTAGGTTGAGAGCAACTTCTGTAGAAGACCTCCGGCAATTATGAATTACCAACCGCAAGACTCGATCTCACGACCACAAGATTAAGAGTCTTATGCTCCCAATAAAATATACATTACGGTACGCAATAAAGTGTACGGATAGGAGCTTGTAAGTCAGTATTTTACAATTGGACAACGTAACAGTCATGGACCCACGTGTTTTTTATATTTGCCTGGTGCTCTCATTCAATGTATTTAATAGATATTTATAATATTTAAATACCGAAATTTTAACATTATCCCCGTGTGTTTTATGGGTCCTTTGACTTGATTTTCCTTCATGTTTTGATTAGGTTGGGACAATGGCCAAGATAATATAAATTTTTAAATGAAATATTTATTTTATGAATTTAAAATATGTTTTTTTAAATAAATAGTAGATCACATAGCCTTATGTTCTAGACTTTGATGAATGATAATAGATTTCTCCATGATTTTCAGTCAAATCTAGTTATATCTAATATAAAATAAGCTACAATCTAATTGAATCAATTTTTTAATTATTAAAATTATTAAAATTTTATGTTAAGTTATATACTTTAGGGGTGTTCACGGTCGATTAAACGTACCGTTCAGTTTAAATGATCGGTTAACCGTTATAACAGTTATTAAATTTTATTAACCATGATCTAACCATTAAGAAACGGTTAACTGCTAAGGGTAAACCGTCATTAACGGTTCGGTTATAGGATAAAATATGGTTAACCTATTACAATTTTTTTTCAAACATAATACAAATTCAAATTTCCATAAAATTTACGATGATGAAAACATATATATTTGTAAAAATCTTGTGTATATTTAGGGGTGGCAACGGGGCGGGGATGGTTTTGCATTACACATTCAATCCCCAACACTTGTGGGTACGATTTTGGGGAATCTCCATGATATGTTTCGGGGATTTTTTGTCCATATATTCATCCCTTACGGATCCCTGTGGGTTTCGGTTAATCCTTATCCCAAAAAATAAACAAACATTTTTGAAATCAATGCAACACCTAAAACTTGTAAGATATATCATATTGTCTCAAATTAATCTCTATCTATAATATGAAAGTTTCAAACGTTAGTATTCATCTAACACCCAATGTATATGTACAATCTTAACCAAATTAGTTGATCAAACCGAATTAATTTGATTAATTTGATCGGTTATCGAATTAGTTCGATCGTGGAACGGTTAAGGATTTTTTTAAAATTCAGTTAACAGTTAATTTGGTTCGAAATCGGATAATTAACTTAATTAACCGAATTAACTTTTAAATAATTATATTAAGAGACTTAGCCAACCCAATCCATTTAAAACCCTTTTAAAACTCAAATTAATATTAATTAATTAAAATAATCTCAAAACTAAATACAAAATGTTTGAATCAAATTAATTAGATATTATTTATAATTAGATATTATTTAAATTAATTGTAAATTGTTTTTTAATTAAAAATATTAAATTCTAAATTTTTTTTGGTTAATTCGAAAATTAATCGAATTAACCGAAATTTATTCGGTTCGGTTAATACTTTAAAAAATAGTTCGGTTCGTTTAACGATTAAAGAAAAAAGTTCGATTAATTCGATTAAGGGTATTTCAATTCGACCGGCCACCGTTTTAACTAAATGAACACCTCTAGTATCTACCTTTTTGCATGACAAAAAATTTTCAGTTAAATTCTTTCAGATTCTAAACAGAAAAAAAGAAGAAGCACCAAATACTATCAAATTATATACCAATTTGACATCGACCTTTATCAACTTGACATAATGCAAAAATTTGACTATGATCAAACACTGAAAGCAACGGAACTAAAATTAAATATTAACCGGCTTAGAAAATATATAAAGATTTATTAAGTATTTAAACTCAAAATTTAGCATGGACTAAGCAACCTTAGGTGACGTTTGTTTTTTCAGAAGTAAAAGGTCTGCAGTCTGCGGACCACATCTGCAGACATCTGCAGCAGAAGAGGTTGACTAAAAGTCTGCAGTCTGCAAGAAGAAGATTGTTTGTTTTTTAACATCTGCAGACTGCTAAAATAAACTGAAATATAAATAAACTGATTTTTTAAACTTAAAAGAGTTTTGCAATACTGAGATTTAAATAATTTTAGTTTTACGATATTGAAATTTAAATAATTTATATAACTACAATAATAATGTTTTTAGAAAAACAAACACCACCTTATTAATTCGATTATAAGTCTCACATAATCACATGTATTATTAGTTTTATAAGTTTTATAGAATAAAATTTATAAATGATCATTAAATTATATGATTTTTTTAAATATGCAATTATGTAATACTTTTAATTTTTTAAAAATATATATTCATAATTTATTTTTATAATTATATGATATTTTTATAAAATATTTTTTAATTTATCAAATTATTTTATGATTATTTTTTATTTAATTTTGATTATATTTCAAAATTTTAAAAACATAATTTATAATTTTTTATATTTTAAAATTTAAAATTTTAATTATCAAACAATGATATCATTTTTTTATTAAGCAATGTGGTTTAAATACTTACATTTTGTACAAAAAGTTTAAATATAATTTAAAAATAACAAATCCAAAAAATATTATATTTAAACTTAAATCAAAATAATTAAAATAAATATAAAATTTTAATAATATATACAATAATTTATATGATATAAAATTAAATATCTATAATATAATATTAAAAAAGTAATATTTAATTTATTTAAAAAATTAATATTAAAATTAATATCTATAATATAATATTAAAAAAGTAATATTTAATTTATTTAAAAAATTAATATTAAAATTAAAATCAAATATAATATAAAATTAAATATATAACCTCTTTGAAAATGTTAGAATACGTTTGCAGACATAAGATCACGTCCGTGCTGCGCAGACCATGCGCAGACGTTAGAAGAGCTTTTGTCTTCTTAAAAAAACGGTCTACGAAGCCCAATGTCTACGCGTGGTCTGCGCGGCGCAGAAATAAGAGCTTTGTAGACCTTACACAGTAAAAACAAAAACCACCTTAGTGATTAAGGGATTGTTGTTATCATTGAGGTCTCAAGTTCGAGCACTGTTCATGTAGGGGTATGAGCGTTCATTGTTAAATAGTTGAGAGTTTTTGTACATATATATATATATATATATATTTGAAAATGGTGTACTTTGTATTAAGGGTCGAAATATACAAAGTACGTCCCTACTAAAGGTCTCGTCAAAAAATCTTCCTAAGCTTACTTAGAGAAAAAAGAGTGCGCTTTGGAGTGAACAAGATCGAAAACACGAATCGTCAACAATAACATAATCTTACAACCGACCATGGGAGAAAATAACAAATGTACAATACACAAAGACAACCCCTACAGCAACAGCCGGACACCACTGCAACTTCCACTCAACCAGATTGGCCAAAAATGAGCCTCAGAACACCATCGCTTACAGCTAAACTGACCAACAACAGAAATTGCAAAACCATAGCAGAAAATGCCCCACCCACGCATCCACCCGAAAGCTACATGATCACACAGAACAATCCCCAACGCAAGAAAGCCAACACCCATCAATACATCACCTGAACTATAACATAATAAAACCTCCTCTAGCATCTCACAGACAAGCGTTAAAAACAAAGGCAGAAACACCATGTTAAAAAAAAACCCTGATGCAAAAACACCCTCAGCCTCATAGCCAACTGTCTAATTTAGTGAAAGATGACACCTAAACTAGAGTCTGCATAAAAACGAGATGGATTGTACATATATTACATTGTATTCACCCTAGATTTATAAAAAAAAATCTCAAAATTCACAAGATAGCACTTACTTTGTGTAATATTAAGACTTACAATGACCTAAATTGTTATTAGACCAAAAATTTTGAGAACATTAGGTTATTTTTCTTTAGTTCGGTACTACTTAATTAAATATTTAATAAATTTTTATATTTTTTAATTTAAATATTTATTTTTACATAAACCAAAATACTATTAGACTTCAATTATATCAAATATACAAATTTAGCATGGGCGCTGTTTTGTAATAATGTCATAAATGTTATTAAAATTTTCGAAATCGAAACGTGCAGCACGTTTTGGTCCAAAGCATGGGAGAGTATAAATTGCTGCAACTTTACAAGTTTGGAGCTTGTAAAATAGAAAAAGCAAAAGGAACACCAAAGGCAAGGAACCATGGCGAGAACACCTTCATGTGATAAGAGTGGACTGAGGAAAGGAACATGGACGCCAGAGGAAGATCGGAAACTGAAAGCCTATGTCACCAGATACGGCTGCTGGAATTGGCGACAACTCCCCAAGTTTGCCGGTAATGTCCTCGTATGGATAATCTAATTCCGCCTCACCTCAAAATTTCGTAATAAGTTCTTAAGTGATCGCATCCAGCTCTTAACATAAAATCATGCGTTCTTCAGGTCTGCAGAGGTGCGGGAAGAGTTGCAGGCTCCGATGGCTGAACTATTTAAGGCCAAACGTCAAAAGAGGGAATTACAGCAAGGAAGAAGAAGAGACAATCATCAGATTACATGAATCGCTGGGAAACAAGTGGTCTATCATTGCTGCACAGTTGCCTGGTCGAACAGACAACGAGATTAAGAACCATTGGAACACGAATCTCAAGAAACACTTCAATGAATCTAAACGTGAAAAAGAAGAAAACCAGGAACCAGTTGAAGTGCACGAAAAGCGTGGGAGAAGCAAAGAGAAAGAAGAAACAAAGCTTGTGATTAATCCTTCAAGTCCTCCATTAATTCTGGAAAGCTCGTTATCATATTCGCCGGCACAACCGGCTTCAAGCGACCGATTCTCATCGGACACCAAAGATAACACGGCTGAGTCCAGCAAAGACTCGGTTACAGGTGATGATAACAAGGCTTTGTTCGAAGCATTCGAGGCAGATAGTGGAAGTTTCTGGACTGAACCATTTTTCTGGGAAAATTCCAACATGAATACCAGTAGTTCTTTGGGTTCTGCTGGGTATGAATTTGCTGAGTTTCCATTTCTTTATGGACAAATGGACTTTTACGACCAGCTTGATGCTTTTTACTTCTAATTAGATGGGTGGAACCAGGTTTTTTCTTCTTTTTGGGTAATAAGCTGAGTTAGTTTCCTTTGTGATAGTTTCTCCATGATGGGTGGTTTTCTAGGCTTAGAATCTAATTCAGATATGATCTTGGGCATTGAATATATAGTATTTTGGGTACAAAAATTAGCTTATTAGGTCAATTCGGATTTTAATTTGAGATTTACGATAAATTTTATAGTGCAGGAAAAACTCATCACACCCAAATTACGAATTTATTTAAATAATATTTTTTTATTTAAATTCATCACATCGACATGATGAATTTCAAGTCACTATAACAAATACCATAAATTCAAAATTAATTTTGAACATAACCTAGTGTGCCAATTCTTTTACCCGGATTAATTTTGTCCAAAATTGTGAGTTCAATAATCATGAGTAAAAATCTACTTCCCCTCTACTTAGAGGTCAAAAAAAAAATTTAATCCTAATACAATTGAGACGAATAAATTAAATTGATAAAATATATAAGTAACGAAATTAGTCTCTTATTCAAAATTTAATAAACGGGAGAAGCATAATTGATTAATACATAAATAAAAGGTTATGTTTCTAAATTCTAGACCTTTCAAACAAGATAAGCTGAGCAACTACCCTAACTATGGATATTAATATAATGCAATTCAGATGTGGATTAATTATAAATTGTCACTTGTCAATTAAAAATTTTTCAGTTAAATGTATTACGTCATCGTTAATTATTATAATTGGGTATTAGCTTTTAAAAAAATGTAAAATATGATCATTTTCGTTTTTATTTAATTAAGATGTAGTCACCACGAGTTAGTTGTCGTTAAATATTTTGATATAATCATATATTTGGTCCTTATTATTTATATATTCTCTCAATTTAGTCATTCTTTTAATAAATTAAAATAAATTTAATCCTCCAATCGAATGATGTCACATGTCACTGGTATTACGTGTCATGTCGTGTGCCACTATTCAGTTAGAAGACTAACTTTTCAGAGTATTGATGGAAAATAAATATATTAAATTAAAATAAACTTAGTCTTCCAACCGAATGGTGATACGTGACACCAATGACACGTGGTATCATTTGATTGAAGGATTAAATTTATTTTAATTTATTAAAAGTATGATTAAATTGAGAGAATATATAAATAACATTGATCAAATGTGTGATTATACCAAAATACCACGTCACCTAATATGTTAACTGTTAATGGTGGTAAACTAGTGGTGATCACATCTTAATTAAATAAAAACAAAATTGACCATATTAAATATAAACAAAAATGATTATATATTATGTTTTTAAAATGATTATATATTATGTTTTTTTAATAAATGACTAAAAGTGTACAAAATATAAAGATAAGTGAAAAACCATATAATTAATCCTAAAAGAATCTATAAGAGAAAATATAAGAGTATAAGAGAAAAAATTGTTATAATTGATGATAAAATTATAAGAAATTTTGCAAATTATTAAAATTTGAAATTATTTTTTAATAGTTTGGAGTGATTACAATGTAATATTTATTAGTATTTTTTTAATAATTAATAATACATACACCTCTTGATGACACAACTTCTTAAACCCAAATCTCTAATATATAAACAATTGAGGATATAGGAATGTATGGGTAGTTCTGCTGCACTGCGACCTTAATATACGGCTAAGGAAAGACCCTACCGAAAATGTTAATATTTTTATTATAAATTTCTTAAGTTGCACATACAGTGGCAATACAGAAATTCGTAAACTTATTAGGAATTTCTTAAGTTGCACACATAGTGCCCATTCGGTAAATGCAATACATACATTAAGCAAAATGAATCTATGATTATCATAACATATAAATACATAATAAATGCACTTACCTGGTTTGCCTCGCTATTATGCCCAGAATGTAAATCCGACTAATCGGTGACTTTATCCTTGCCTTTCTGTTTACTTGACTCAGGAGCTTGATTACGATCTACACAAGCATCCATAATCACACATACAATACAAATGTAAGTATATTTTCTAACATTTATACAAAATAATAATACTCAAAGTACTATTATTCTTGAATTCTAATAAAGCTTATCCTAACTTAAAATTCCAGGCTGAATAGTATCGGTACCCATCCTATAGTATCGATACTTCTATACTATGGTATCGATACTCCCTTCAGTATCGATACCATTTTTGCATTCTGGAATCCATTTATCAATAATGGTATCGATACTTTCCTCTTGGTATCGATACCCCATTTCAGTATCAATACTACTTGTATCGGTATCAATATTGTTCATAGTGTTCATCCTCATTCCTCAAATTTAAACCTATAGTATCGGTATTGTTCTTCCAGTACCGATACCCTAACCCATATTTTACATATTTCACTTCGATTTTTACCAATTTTTTGCCTAAATCTCTTATTTTTATCCCCAACTAATACAAGTAAACTCATCATTACTTAATCCAACTAACTTACATCCATAATTCTTCTCATAACATCCAAAATCTCCAAAGAACACTCAAAACTAAGAATCACACCAATTTTTCCAACTTGTTTTTAATCACTTCTAAAGCTCACAATCTATTATTCACTTCTTTGACAAGTCAAAAATGCCTTAAATCTTCCATAACTAACCATATTTCATCAAATCAATTAAAAACTCATTTTATGAAATATCAAATAAAACCTCCATCTCTTAGTTTTAATCCTCCTTGAACTTTCCTTAAGCCTCTAAAACACTTAAGATTTCAAAACCAACCTAAAAATGAAAGGAAAACCCAACTAATTAAAGACTTACCTTTGCTAGGGGCTCGAGACGTAAGGAAGAAGAAGGAGAAGAGAACACTTCAGATTTATCTTTTATTTCTCATATTCCCCTTTTATTTAATAACCCAACTCAAATGAATATTAAATTCATTCCTTCAAAAAGGACTAAATTGCCCCTCCATTCTTCCATTCTTACTAATAAGTCTCAAGCACAATTTCCCAAATCATTCTTTATACTTTTCAATTTACTCAATTTAACCCACCACATTTAAATTATTTCACTATGGTCAACTATCTGATATTTGGGGTATTACAGATATTGCATTTTCAGATACAAAATGAATAGAGGACAAAAAAATAATAAACCTAAAATTTAAGGATCATATCAAATACTCGGCCAAAACATGTAAAAACATGGGTGATTACTAAAATGTATACCAAAAAAATTTAAAGTTACAAAATACGAATGACTGAGGAAGTAGTTAAACTAAGCGCTAAAATGTGTACTCTCCCTTCCTAAATGATGTCGTTTGATGCGGGGTATAAAACCTCAAAACTAAGGCCAAAAATGATCATATCTCTCATTTTTCCCCATCTATGTTTTATACTAAAAAAAGGGAAGAACTTTTCTCTCTCACACTCCCTTATTCCTTTACCTCCTCTCCGCCGAGGAAAGCAACTCCAGCTCCGGTCACCATGCACAAATACCACCAGGGACCGCCTATGATGGCCATCATTTAAAACGAAGCTCGAAAAAGACCTTCTTCCCTTCCTAAATAAAGATCTAAGCCCATTTATACCTAAAAACTAGTGAATCGCTCTAGATCTAGATCTAGGGATTTACTTTCGAAAAAATCAACTTTCCGACGATGCTTGGGCTTTCCGTGAAAGACGAGGGATGGTAAGCTTCTCCTCTCTCCTTCTTTCTTATTCTTTCGTCGTCGTTGTTTTTAGATAAAATATTCGCCTCATTCTCTTTTCAGTTCCCCCTCTTTTATATTGAAGACTCGCCCCTTTTTTACACTTTTTTGGCCTGCATGTTACATAGGAAAAAGCTTCTAACTTTTCTTTGTTTTTTGGCTTTATAGTTTGACCGAGGAGGGGACAATGTCGGGGACAAAGCCCTGAACCAGGCGATAGTGATACATGTAAAGGATGGGGTAAAAACTTTTAACCCTGAGGCCCTTTTGTCATTTTTTTGGTAATTGATGAAGAACTCGGTGGCGGGTGACGATAACAACTTCGGGAGATGGGGAGTCTGACGCGTACATCTCACGAACATGACACTATAAGTGCATGAAGGTGACGAGACTTGACAAAAGTTTAAGGTAAAACCCTAAATTTCCTTAAACATAGATCGTTGGATCAGATTTGATCTAGCGACAGAGGATGTGGCGACGACATAACCATAGGGTGAAAACCCTAGCTCATTTCTTCTTCACACATGGGTCACTATTGGGCTTCTATTTTATGCTTGGGCTTTGTAAAATGGGCATTTAAAATTTTAATTTTTTTTGTGTGTATGGGTTTGTTTATTAAAATAATAATAATAACAATAATGAAACAAGAAAATGGTGATTATAAGTATCTTATGATATAACATAATTAGTAACTTAATTTATTCATATTTTATGATAACAATAAACATTATAAATATGTGTCTATAACTATGGATTTAATCCAACACAACTTTTTATTATTTTAAATTTATTATTGATATTTTTGTTTGAAAATTACATTTGTGAAAAGACTTAATATATGTCTTAATGCTTGTACAATAGTGAAATTCTTTATTGATCCTTTTATTATTATTTCGATCAATTTATTATGTCTACTTCCATGTCTACTAGGGTGAGCAAAACTTAACTCAACTAGAAAAATTGGTTTTTATTTTGTTTTGAGTTCGAGCTATTTGAGTTTTGAGTCAACTCGAATTATCAATTCTATTTTTGAGTTTGAGTCGAGCTGAAATTTGAAACTTTTAATTTACTCGAAAAATTGAAAATTTAATTGAGTATGTTGATAGTTTTACGATTTAGTTCATGATTTCTTTATTCCTTCAATTCTTCATCTATTTTAAGTCCATTTTTTACCAAATTTGAACCATATTCTCCTAAACCATCATAAAATACCTAAATACTTTCAATTCCTTTTTTCATAATTTTTTTCTATTTTTCAATTTAATCCCTCAACTTTCCACGATTTCCATGTTTTTTTCAATTCATCATACATTTTAAGTATGTTTTTACCAAAATTGAACCACATACTCCTATACCTCTATAGAATACTTATGTAACTTCAATTCCTATTTTTTTTAACTAAAAATGTACTTTTTTATTTAATTCTTTAACTTTGCATTTTACTCAATTTGGTCTTTTGTTTGTAAACTTTTTCTTCCAACTAATTTCTTAACTCCTTTATAGTATCATCAATACTTTACCCTCAAAATACATTCTTTAAAATATAGTATTGTAAATATATTTTATAATTTTATATTATATTTGATATATTAAATAATATTATAATATAAAAAGAATATGAATATATATATTATATGGTTAGAGAAAGTAAAAAAATTAGAATCAATCCTAATCGTAATATTATAAATAATTATAATAAAATCTGTATAGAAACTCGAATAACTCGTCTCGAATCGAAAAAATTCAAGTTAACTTTAAGTCATAAAATATGACTCGTCAATTCGAATAACTTAAAAAATTTTAAACTTAACTCGATTCAATCGAATAGTCACCCCTAGTGTGCAACACATTAATACTCCAGTTTTTATTAAAATATGGTATAATCTAACTATACATCACTATGTGTAATAACTATTTAGTAAAATTACTTTAAAAAATATTATATTTTTTATTTAAAATGAAAAGAAATTCCAAGGAAAATTAAAATATTAAAAATTCATTTTTTTTAAATTATTCTTAATATATTTTAAAAAATAAGTGTGATTTTTTTTTAAATATTTTAAAACCCAAAAAGACACAGCTTTCCCATTCAAGGAAACCTAACCACACAAGTAGGAGAGAGAAAGGTATACAAGAAACAAGAGGCCACGTGTCGCAACCTCACAATCTCTTCCCTAAATTCACAGAAAATCCCCCATTCCCCATTTTCTAAACACTGGATTAGCCTCTCTCTCTCTATCTCGTCTTCCCCTTCGATTTCAACTCAAATTCCCAAATGCAAAACCTTGAATTCCAACTATGATTTAAACCCAATTTCCCAAAACCCAAACTTTCCCACTAATTTCCCACTTTTTTCTGTATATTCATACCCACCCAACAATACTCGATACACATAGATTCGAACATCAATGGCGGCGGTCAGTTCCCTGTCTTTCTCGGCAATGGCCCAAACTTCCGGCGACCGAAAACTCAATGTCTCGTCGTCACGTCACCTGTCTTCCAATTTCGAAAGATTCCGTTTCCGTACATGCTTTTTACATCACTCCGTTGGTCTTCGAGCTTCCCCTGCTGCTTCTGCTTCCGTCGTTCACTGCATGTCCACTGGTACTGGTTAGTTAAGTTTTAACCTTCTTTTTGCAATGCTGGAACTACGATAGAGGGAATTAAACTGTGTGAATTATTCGATTTTATTGATGATGTTTTTTGTTTTGGGGTTTGGGGTTTGGTTCTTTTAGATGTCCCGCCAACTGTTTCTGAAACGAAGTCGAGTTTTTTAAAAGCATATAAGCGCCCCATTCCCAGTGTGTACAACGCGGTTTTGCAGGAGCTGATTGTGCTGCACCATTTGATGAGGTACAAGAAGACTCATCGGTACGATCCCGTTTTCGCCCTCGGTTTCGTTACGGTGTATGATCAATTGATGGAAGGTTATCCGAGTGATGAGGATCGAGAGGCCATCTTCCAAGCTTATATCAATGCCTTAAAAGAGGATCCCCAACAGTACAGGTTTGTTCATCGAGTTCCTTCGTCTCGATTTAATGAAGCGGACACTGATAGGATGATCGAATTCCTTATATGCCTGCGGATTTTTGAGTTATTCTTTGAAGTAAATGAGAAGAGAGTTTCCCTATAATGTTCTCTTGTTCATTGTTTCGTGCTTTACAGAGCTGATGCACAGAAATTGGAAGAATGGGCCCGTGCTCAAACTTCTACTTCGCTAGTTGAGTTTTCGTCTAGAGATGGAGAAGTCGAAGCAATACTGAAAGATATTGCGGAAAGAGCTGGGGGTAAGGGGAGTTTCAGCTATAGCCGTTTCTTTGCTGTCGGGTTGTTTCGTCTTCTTGAGCTGGCCAATGCAACTGAACCTACAGTGTTAGAAAAGGTGGAATCCTTCTCTCCTTGCATCTTTTGGTATATTGTTGGACTAAGTTCGGAATTACTTACACCTAACACTAGGTGAATTTATCAGGCGTAGGCCTAAGATGCCAGGATAATTTATTGCTTGTTAAATCATCTAAGGATTAACGAATCACTATTAACAGTTCACAAATGAAATTGGCAATGTCAACTTTTAAGTAACGACTGCACCTCTGATTCTAACTTATGGTATTCGGACAACAGCTTTGTGCAGCCTTAAACATCAACAAACGAAGTGTGGATCGAGATCTTGATGTGTATAGGAATCTGCTTTCGAAGCTTGTTCAAGCTAAAGAGTTGCTCAATGAGTATGTTGAGAGGTAAATTCTTTTTCCTTCTCTGTATTCTGTAATGCAGTTCTAATCCGAGTCACGAGAGAGCATTTACACTCTAAAATAATGCTATTGAACCTCTTGAAAGAACAACCAATCTTTTAGAAACAAACCTCTTGCAGTAACAAGTAATTTATTCTATGAACATGTCCTGAATGGATACGTTCAACGCTAAATGTGCTTGTCATGTTGTCTTTTCCAAACTATGGATGTGGTTTATTGCTCTGTTAATGTAATTCTGATCTCTGTTGTTAAATTGTGTTGCATCATGCTGTTGTCTGAAGTGTTTTTGGAAATGCAGGGAGAAGAAGAAAAGAGAAGAAAGATCAGAATCACCTGCGGCCAACGAGACCGTCAAGAAATGTTTGGGTGAATACCAATACCTAAGCTAGTAATTCAATCTGTGTACTCTGGATGTGCTTATAATCTTTCGTGGTACGTTGATCCGGTTTTTGTTGTCCGAGTTAGAAGACAATGACCCATGGTTTAGGCTCAAATTTTCAGCTTGTGTACTGTTTCCAATTTAGTGGCTGATATACACACGTATGTACTATGTAATTTTTCCAATACAGTGTTACTCTTCCAAATGTATCTTTGGTTCATAGTACATCAACTCAAATCTTTCAACTCCTGCTGTGTTAATCTTGCTCCAGCCATTTCTAACAACTCGACTCGAATTTTGGTCGAGTCAACATTCATGTATCTCGGGACAAAACTCGATGTCCCTGAAATAAGATCTCGAGTTGAAGTCTTGTAAATAGAAAAATATTGTAACAAATAGTGTCCCTAGAACAAGTTCTAATCCAACCCGACTCTAGTCTTAGTTGGAGCCATTGTTACAAGCATTTATCTTCGCTTCTTTTTTTTTTGGGTCACCATAACGGTCTCAACTAAGTCTCGAATCGAGTCAAGTTGGACCCTATTTTTAGTGACAAACTCTTTGTTGCAGTATGCTATATGCTCTGCATAGCCAAGGTGGCCGAGGACATTAGCTGAGTTTACCATTGCTATATGCTCTGCTTGATATAATAATATTTGCCGACAATAATTGAAGAATACGAGGTAGTGGCATATAGGAGGTGATGGTATTTATTACAGGAGAGAAAGTAGAGGGAAGTTAGGTTGGGGGTCAATTGCACATGGTATAACAAAGGTGTTGGCTGGATGAAGTACAAGTCTCCATGAAAGCGTCAGAGTTGAGCTCAGCTCGGCAAGTATCCAGTTGAAATAAAAGATCCAATTTAGCATTTTCCCCCAAGAAATATGAATATTTAAGGGTGCACTCGTCTATAACGTCTTCGAATTCTTTAATAGTTAAGAAACCAGAGTTATCTTTGTCTGCAGCCCTTGAATATGGCAGAGATATCTTCCTGAAGGAACATGATGGAAGATTACATATCATAATCTTTGTCAAAACAAACTCAAATGGTCAAAGGGAATTACCATGACTTTATTCTGATTTATAATGGCACAATCACCAAGGGCATACACATTTTCACTTCCTTTTACTCTCAACCATTCATCGGTTGCTAGAACACGTCTGTTAGACTGAAATGTGAATCTTATCGTAAGTGACCCGACTGCAAAACAACCATCAAATTCAAACATAACAATTGTAGAGAAGAAAGGTAAGTTTGTCTGAAATTAACACTCTATTACTCCTAGGGACTACAGACAAAATCATCATAGACAGTTACAACTTCAAAGTTGAAGCCATTACTAATACCTCTATTCAATCAGGATTTGGGATCATTTTTCTTGTCTTTATTCAGTAACTTTAACTTCAAAATACAACTTCTGATAATGGCCCTACGGTTGTTGAGTACCGTGGTGGTTTTGGTCTTGTTTATGCAAAGTAAAAGTTCTAATTTTTGGGTACTTTTAATTTGTACTTTGTTCCTAAAACTATCAAATAAAGATAATTTTGCCTTTCAAAGGAAAAGAATTTTCTCACCTGCCCGATTTGCGCCATGAAGTCCTTCACAACAGGTCGAGTCTCAACACCAGTAGACCAAACAACCAATCCATGGGGTACAGAACAAACCTCTCCTGTTGACTTGATCTTCATAGTGATTTCCTTATCGGAAAGGCTAAAAACACGACGTCCGGTTTGAACATCAATACCGTCTCTGCTAAATTTCTGCTCAGCAAAGCAACTTATACGTTAATCAAACCTGCAGAGAGTGTAAAATCTGCTAAGTTCTTTGCGATTTTGTCTATAGACCGCGTTCCAATTTATAAGTCACACTACATGTACCTCATGAGGAAGAAAATGAAACTGGTACCCTAACATGTTCAGTCTTCAGTCACAGAAGAGGCGGATGGGGATAATTTCGTCTAAAAATTTAAAATTATTATAAATTTTATGTTTTTCTATTAAAAATATGTTTTTGTCTCCTTGAAATTTTATAAATTCAAGTTTGTCCTCCAATATAAAATTTGATTGTGCCCTTTCGGGGGCTTGTTGATTGTTTGTAGCAGACTCTGCTTCCTTTTGGGTAATGAAATTTTAGCAATTATCCCAAAAAAAAAAGTTTATATATGTAGAAAACCCTACTTTCAATCTTTTATTTGCCTTTGTAAGTACCAACAGGCAGGGTTTTAAAAAACGGTCCGCGACCATGATTTCGGCCGTGATATAGCGATTTCGCTGCTGTCCGAGTTACCCGCGACGGCCACAATAGCGTCCGCGACAGCCGCAATCACAGTAAATCCGAAATAACCGAAAACGTGACCACGACCGCGATTTGAAACCCTTCCAACAGGTTCATCAGGAAATAGAACATGTTAAAAGGAACCTGACCCATTATGTATATTCTTGTGTTTTTCTCCAAGATGTTCCTTTTTAAGCTTTTTTTTCCTTTTGAGCTGCATGGATATATTGATTGTCTGTTAAAAGGGTTTGAGGAGGACAGGGATGGACGGAGATTTAAAATTACCATATATTTTAGATTTTTGCCTCCCTAACATAAAATCATGCGTCCATCCCTGGAAGAGTACCTGATTGTTTCTTTTGATTTGGCTTTGTTTCATTCTCCCTTGCTAGCATTGGTCCCCCCTCTCAAATTATTGACATGGAAATGAATGAATCTTATGTAATGCCACCATTGATATTGTACCTTTGCAGTTAATGAACTATGAGTAGCAGAGCACATTATGTACATTATTGTGTTCTTCTCCAACATGTACCCTTTTAAGCTTTGTTTTTCTTTTTGAGCTACATAGACATATTAAAAGGGCTTGAAGAGGACCTGATTGTTTCTTTTGATTTGGATTTGTTTCATTTTCCCTTGCTAGCATTGGTCCCCTCTTTCAAATTATTGACATGGGAATGAATGCATGCTATGTAATGCCAACCATTGATGCTATACCATTGCGGTTAATGAACTATGAGTATCGAGTAGCAGAGCACTCTTTTAGGGAATGTTGAATTCTTTCCCTGACACTCACACATTGGAGTATACTAATGGTGGCCAATGATAGTGATAGTTGGGCCAATCATTATATGTAAACCTCATGTAGTTGATCTGGGATATTAGATTTGTAGAGTTTAAAGAAAAAGACTTTTCTATTAATTCACAAAACTGACTTTTACACTTCTGTTTACCTATTTATACATAGAATACAAACCAACCATCACTAACTATCTAACTAATTCCTATGTCCTGTGCTAACTAACTAACCATGCCATATATTTTATTAGGACCGAGGGGGCGGATGGGGGTAGTCGCTCCCCTAGAAGATTTAAAATTAGTATATATTTTTTATTTTTTTCTTTCTATTTTTATTTAAAAAAAATTTCGTCCTCCTGAAATTTTATAAATTCAATTTCATCCCCTTAGCTTAAATTCTTACGTCCGTCCTTGTAGTATTGTAGTTGACAAATAAAGCTGAAGAATTAAGGGGTGGCATAAATTTAGTGGCAGAGGGTTGAAAATTGGGTGCCTTTTGTAGAAATCTTGAAATGCAAGTTAATCATTTTGGAGCCTTTTTCTTCATTGTTATCCATTTCCTATTGGCGGATAAGTAAAGGTAGGGCTGCGAGGCGTTTGGGTGAATTTAGTTCACGGTTTCAAATCGTGTTTTCGGTTATTTCGTGCTTATAACGATTGCGGTTATAGGGGCGTTATTGTCGGTGTAGCAGATATATCGAAAGGCAACGCTACCGCTATTTTACGGACGCTATCGCAATCACGTACCACTATTTAAAACCCTGGTTTAGTTGACTTAATGCATCTATTTTCGATTGCATTGCTTTTATACTTCACAATTGCGTGCTATCAATTATGATGAACGTTATTTGTGGAAAAAAGAGTAAATTATCCCACTAGTCATTGAACTTTGGTCTATGTATTGATTTTTTCATTGAACTTTAAAAGGCTTCAATTTTTTCACTAAACTTTTAACATTGTTTTTTGTTACTAGATCGTTAAATCATTAAGAGCCGAATGACGCAATAGTTTGACGTTGACATGGACGTCAAAAAAATAATTTTTATTTAGTATCATAGTTTTCATCAAAATTAGAGCTTTTTCTTACATTTTCGGTCAATATTAAAAGCGGTCATTCTCTGATGTCGATTACAACCACCCTAGATACTAATGAACTTGTTTCATTGTTCTCTACCACAATTGATTTAGATTCTTTCAAAGCCTCTTTATAACTCACAAAATTAGATACAAAAAATCTTTTAATTTTTAGGGATTCAAGTTTTCTCGAATCTAAAAGAATTACGATGTTCGTTCGAAAATAAAATGATGAGAAACATTCTTTGGAGAATACGGACAACATATCTCATTCTAGCCTCATCGATGGACAACATATCTCAATCTAGCCTCATTAGACAATTATATGAGGAGATCAAAGCACTAAAACATTGAACATATAGTAAAGTTTAGTGAGTAGCGAGTTAGTCTATCGATGAAGATGAGCAACTTGACCACCAAACCAAATGTCAAATGTCCTTGCTTGATGTGTTAAATTATTTAAATAAAAATCAGATGGAGCAAACTATATATTGAGGGCTAATGTTGCACTAAAAAGTTCATAAATCAGTTTTAGTTCATAAATCAAACTGAGAAAAACTGTTAAGTTCATAGATTAAGAAGCTACTTTACCCCTAAAATGACTGACCCTTGTTCCCATATGTAATGGGGTAAGGGGGAGGTAAGATAGTAGGCTGATCCCAACACCAGGTTGAGAGCAGCTTCCGTAAGAGACTTCCGAATTATGAAATACCCTCCGTGGGACTCGATCCCGTGACCTCAAGATTAAAAACTGCTTTACCCCTAACACAGAATTAATTGGTGTGACAAAGGATTTACTTGCACAACATGAACAAACTAGCACCAATTCACAAAAAACAAAAAAAAATCTTTCCCCTATGATCTAATGCAAGCTGTAAAGCCAAAATGCTACACTAAAACCAGTCCAGTTTCATTCCAGACACTACAAAACCTATTGGTTCGGCGTTTCCTCGGAAAATCTAGGAAGTTGTATGAGTGAGTTCACTCGAGTAACACCTTCCAAACCCGACCAGTTTTGGTCTTCACCGGAAACTGTGTCCATGTCCCCTTCGTGATCCTCGGGACATAGTCTTCCGCTTTCTTCCGATGATCTAACAGTAAAATTCCTCTGCAAACACGGCTCCGATTTGTTTCCGCCATCATCGGACTCACCTGCATTACCGGAATGATAACTCTGAAGGGTTGCAGAAGAAAAGCCCTGTTCCTCGTAATCCGATTCCATGTCCATTTTCCCATCCAGAAATAAGCAAACAACTGCACAATCATCCATCTTTGAAGTAGGATACTTGAGTTTCCATTCACGTGCAGCCGAGTCCACCAAAATCCTGGCAGCAGACGATCGGGACGGAGCCGATGATACAATCTCGACTACCTCTTCATTGCTCAATACATCCCATACCTGTCATAACAGTAAGGACAGATTTCCTATTATAGTAGTTTTTTTCTTTCCATATCATGTCAAACTCGAATTTACATGCTAAGGTGAAAACTATTTACCCCATCTGAGGCTAGGACGATAAATTGATCTCTTTCTGTGAGTATGAGATGGGAAAATTCGGGCACGGAGATGACACCATATTCCTTCAAACAAAAATCCCCGAAAGCTCGAGCCATTGCTAGCCCTGGTGCATCATCGAATGGCAACCACACTCGACATACTTCGGGTTCGTCTTGCAATGCAAACACCCTTCCTTTGCACTTCTTAATCCTCTCAGCTTCTCCTGTTGCATGAATTCGATGTTATTTACATCCCATTTAAGCATTCCGACGAGAAAAGGAACAATTTGTTTGGGATGTTATACTCGGTAAATCAGGTTTGAGATCAACTGTCAATTGGATTGCAACCATCGAATCGTTGCTGTCTTTCGATCCCATGACTGCTCGAGAATCCCCGATGTATCCCATGAAAAGATCAGACCCCTGAAGTAGTAAAAACCGACCCCGACCGATTTATAGATGAAAGCAAACAATCGAAAGACGAAAAGGAGCATGCAGGACTTGTGTTCATTAACCTGTTTAACTATACTGACTGCTGTGCTACCACTGCAGAAGCAGTCCAAATTAGAATGGGACCTTAGCTCTTTATCCATGGCCTTGTATGACTTCATGAATGCTTCCCTCCATAACGAACTTAATCTCTCCTCGGCTGAGACTTCCTTCTCTGAATCCCCACCGTCCGATTTCTTCTCCGAACTCCCTTTGAAACACGTTTGCCCCGACCCCTTTTGTCTCGAACGACAAGAATGCAAAGAGGACAGCAACTTAAGCGGAAGGGCATCTCTCACTTTGCGAGCAACGAGATGACCGTGAGGACCATGGCCATCAAATACACCACAAAAAGTCACATCTTCCGGCATGAAATCCTATAGGAAATTTTGAGTTCATCGATGTCATATAGCAGTTAAACTTCAAAAAACATAAACGAATACAGGAATCGAAGCGACAACATCGGAAACTTACTTCCCATACAATCATGGCATCCTGGTTTATTCCCTTGCGACCCTGCTGAGTGAATATGCAAGAGCTTCTACTCTTTCCATTTGTGAATATCCTATTGGGGACTGATGGTACATGCTGCAATCCGATAACATGATCCGAAAAAGTTCTCTTGGCTCTCTTCGATCCGCAGCAGCCAATATCGAAACACGTCGGAGAAACCGCTTCCCCGCGGCTCCTGTTGCTACAATTACTCCGGCTACTAGTTGAGACACATCCCCCCATTTCGTCAACTCCGAAAGACGACAATCGACGGAATTAAAAACGACGAGCTTCACACCTCGAAAGCCAGAACAGATCTCACGTGAAAACTGTATCAAGTTGCTGGAAATGTCAGCTAAACCGAATACTAAAACACCAAAGAGTCCCCACACACATCAGACCAGACCTCAATGTGATGAAACTGGGAATCTTTCAACACTTGGTCATATGGAATCCACTGAGGGTTGACAAACCAGCTGAAAAGGGAACAAAATATTAGTTAATTGATTTGTTTATTACATAGTTCCAGATTGGGTTTCATGTTAGAAAATTGAACAATATCTTCCCATGTGACATCAGAATAAGATATTACTTAAAACTCTGTTACAATTCAGATGGTGATATCAGCAGAACAAGGAGATGATAAACCAGAAAACAAGAGCCAATGTCTGGTTGTTTGGACAAGATCTTACCTTAAAAACATCAAGCAAAATTCTCGGTCACAGAATCAATTGAAAAAAAAAGATCAAAAGAAAGATTAAAACAAGGACAAATGGAAAATTACTCGTCAGATCCAAAACAATAAGAACTTAGCCTAATGAAGTTTGAAATAAAGTTGGAAACTTTGGGGGGGGGAACGATTTTGTCAAAGACAGAATCGAGAACAATAGAGATCAAAGTACAAACATAAACAGCAGGAACAAAACCCAGAAATAATGCAGAGTTGAAAGTTGAAAGCTGAAAGCTTGCAGAAGAGGGAAAAAAAAGGAGCTTACAACAAAGGTGGAAGCTTTGCTGTTGCATTAATAAACGAAAAAAAAGGTTATCTGAGAGAAGAAATAAGGTGAAAGAAAAGTGATTGAGGTTATGGTTTAGCGTTGAAAACAAAACCCAGAAATGAAAGAAAGAAAGTACCTGTGCTTGTCTGTTTGCAGAATTTCAGGTTGTGTAGCAGATGAGAAAAGCTGAGGGAGAGAGAGGTGATAGTAATAATTACAAAGCCAGTGAGATGGGTGCATTCATTAATTGCCAAAGAAGATCATAACAAAGATGGAGTCTTTGTAATTGTAGTCACTAACCACAGCCCTTTTCTGATTTATTATGAATATATTTAGAAAATATATACAAATTACTCTTTTTCTAGTCAAAATTAGTTTAAAAAATAAAAAATAATTAATTAACCAAAAAATCAATCCCCTAACCAAAAAATTAACTAGAAAATATATTTTGATGTTTTTTAAAAATATTTATTAAATAGTTTGTAAGGATTATAATATAGTATATGTTAATTATTATTATTTGAATTTATAATTTTTAAGAGAAAACAATACTCTTTTTTACTACCGAAATCACTTAATATGTTACTTTAAAAAATAAAAAAGGTGTTAGAGGTTACTGTATTTTAAAAAAACAATGTGACACTCATATTATTTTCCTTTCAATGTGACCTTCCAACTTAAAAAACAAATTTAATGTGATTCTTTAACTAATATTTTTCGTCGTTAATTGTTACAGTGCTAATGTAACGGTTCACGGCATTACATAATTTCAATTAATTTCATAACACTATATGATGATAGAAATATAAAATAATACTTCTCATTTCTTAGATAAGGTAACATTATTGTAATAATAATATATTGCATAATTTTATCTCTAAAATTTTAGAAATTTAATTAATTTAAATTAAATCTCATTATTATATATTAAAATATTTAATTTGGAGGGGGTAAAAGAGTGTTGGGATGTCTAGGGATGGGCATGGGTCAGGTTGGGTCGGGTTTTGGTCCACCCGACCCGACCCGAGAACAAGAGAGCCTCCACCCGAGATTCGACCAAAACAAGGTTTCACCCGACCCGACCCGAAATAATAAAAAATTTATTTTTATCCAATAAAAACAGTGACTTAATTTAAAAAAATTATATATAGAAGGGTATTATTATAATTATCCCTAAATATATAGGATAAAATTATATATTTTTTTCGGGTTGGGCCGAGTCAGATTTTTTTCATCCTAAACCTGAACCAGAAATTTTTTAAAAAAATCAAACCCGACCGGATCGAGTTTAAATGCCCATCCTAGGGTGTCCCAAAACACTATGAAAGATGGCACAACGATTAATGCCATTGCCAATGCCATGCACGTTCTCATATCTTTTATTCCCTCCAATCATACGACTTGTCTTCCATCAATCCTATTTTCACTTTTTTCCCCACCAAAATTAAAATATAACAAGTATTTTTACCATTTTGTAATTAATATTTTAAATTTTAGATTAATTGATAGTATTATTATTCTTTTAATTCTGGATAAATTAAAAATTGTACCACTTAACTTTTTTCTCATTTCTGTTTTAGTCGTCAAAGTTTTAAAATTTTCAATTTACTTAGTATACTTTTGACTTATTCTTATTTTTAATCACTCTAGTGTTAAATCATAAATGGAAGAATAACATGCAGCTACACATGCTGATGTAGACTATTTTTTTGTTAACATGAAACCATGTGTCTTCTACGTCATTTCCCTTCTTTCTTTATTTTTTAGGGTAAATTATGTGTTTAGTACTTAAATTATCAGTTTTGGTATGTTTTAGTACTTAAACTTTTAATTTATTAAAGTCATACCTAAAGTTTAATTTTTGTTTCATTTTAGTACCCTTGTTCAAAATTTAACATTAATTTTTGATTCTTTTGAAAGTTTAGTACTAAAACAAACCAAAAATGATAGTTTAGGTACTAAACGAGTTATGTTTTTAATGATGAGGCACTAAAATAAAACAAAAACTAAACGCTAGGTATGTTTTTGAAAAAATTAAAAGTTTATGTACTAGAATGTACCAAAACTAATAGTTTAGGTGCTAAATGCATAGTTTACCCTTTTTTATTTTATCTTATTTCTCCAAAGATGAAACTTTTACAATTTCATCCATGTGTCGCGTTGGTGTTGTAATTATCATTCTCCAACGTCTTCTCTGACCATTCAAGATATCGACAAACTTGTCTCATTGTCTCCTACCACTCTATCAATTTAGAGTTTACCTAAATCACTTCAAAACTCATAAAACTCAATCCTAGACAATAAACTAATGAAAGCCTAAATCACTCTAATAAATAATATCCACCATTTGGACAACGTGGAGTCAAGATATACAACTCACTCTCTCCTCTATCATCCCACCGTTGGGATTTGAGATAAGATGATTCATCATCGATAAATCAAGGGAAATTTGTTACACAAAAATGAAGAAAGTTTTGGGACCATTTCATGACTATTAAAAGGAAATATTTAATCATATGTGAAGTTACCAAAATAGGAGCAATTTGAAAGAAAAAAATTAAACTTTAGTAACTAAAATATGAGTGAAAAAAGTTGAAATGTGTAATTTACCCTCATTATATTTAGTTGATTAATTGTGTTAATGTCACGTGACAACAAAAATGATGAGCAACACTCTGTCCCTATTATTAATTTAAATAAGGGAAGAAGTCATTTGTAGGATAGGAGGAGATGTGACCCCTAGATTTTTCTTTCGCATAATGTTATTTTAGGTCATTATTAATTTAAATATATATTTTCCTTTTAATATTCAATCCTTACTCTGTCCCTATTGACAATAGACAACAATATTAGTTCGACTCTTTGGGACAAATTCAACCCCTCAATATTGTGACCATAACAAGAGAGATTATGGGCATGGATTGTGATTTTAGGGGTTGATAGTTGGTAGCTAGGCCGAAAAATTAGGTGGTGTTTGTTTTTGCAGAGGTAAAAGATCTGCAGTCTGCGGATCACATATGCAGGCATCTGCAGCAGAAGAGGTGGACCAAAAGTCTACAGTCTGCAAGAAGAAGACTGTTTGTTTTTTAACGTCTGCAAACTATTAAAATAAACTGAAATATAAATAAACTGATTTTTTAAATTTAAAAGAGTTTTGCAATACTGAGATTTAAATAATTTTAGTTTTACAATACTGAAATTTAAATAATCCATACAACTACAATAATAAATTATTTAAAATAAATCAATCCATATTTTAAAATAAATCAGTCCATACTAATAAATTATTTAAAATAAATCAATCCATATTTTAAAATAAATCAATTCATACTAATAAATTATTTAAAATAAATCAATCTATACAACTACAATAATAAATCAATCCATATTTTAAAATAAATCAATCAATCCATACAAATAAATTATTTAAAATAAATCAATTCATACTAATAAATTATTTAAAATAAATCAATCCATATTTTAAAATAAATCAATCCATACTAATAAATTATTTAAAATAAATCAATACATACAACTACAATAATAAATCAATCCATATTTTAAAATAAATCAATCCATACTAATAAATTATTTAAAATAAATCAATTCATATTTTAAAATAAATCAATCCATACTAATAAATTATTTAAAATAAATTAATCCATACTAATAAATATTTAAAATAAATTATTTTAAAATAAATCAATCCATATTTTATAATAATTTATTTTAAAATAATTTATTTTATAATAAATTATTTTAAAATAATTAAAATAAATTATTTTATAATAAATTATTTTAAAATAAATAACCTTATTAAATTATTTAAAATTATTTTAATAAATAACTATATTTTATAATTGTTCTTGAAGATGTTTGAAGACCTTTGAAGACATAAAACTAAGTCTGCACCAAGAAGAGCTCGCGCAGACGTTTGAAGAGCTTCTGTCTTCTAAAAAACAAACAGTCTGCGAAGCCTAATGTCTGCGCGTGGTCTGCGCGACGCAGACATAAGTGGTTTGAAGAGGTTGCACAGTGAAAACAAACACCACCTTAGTGTCATTCTTTGATATCTGATATGAATTATCTAAAAATAAAAAAATAGATCGGATCTTTAAATTTTCAGATCGGATCATCCAATCAGTGGATTTGATTGATCGAATCGAATCTTTTTATATACCCCGATTGATAGTTAGGCTGGCGAATTAGATATACCCAATTTGGGACTGAGCTTGCTACTACTACTACTAACACAACTTTTCACAAGTAATCCGTTTCGTGTTGGAGTTTTACAACTGTGTATGTAGTTGAGAGTAAGAGACATGGCAACTAATCCCCTTTCTTTTTGCGTCCACCACCATGCAAGTTGCTATAGGGTGCCCATGTGGTCCTAGAGATTTCAATTAAGTCCTTTGGTTGAATTTATTCTTAGGGTTTACCCTTTGGGCTTTGGAAACATCTTCCTTCATCACATAGACATTCTCAAAATCACATAAAAAAATCAAATCATTCGAGTCGGATATTTTTAAACACTCATAACCGCTACGATCATGTGCAAGAACCTCTCATAACATCATCAAAGTGCAACATCCGAATCATTCAACTCAATGGGAGCTCAATGCCATGACGAAACAAAGATGGTCAACGAAATCATGACTCCATCCATGTGAGACAACCGGTGCATTTGGACAACTAGACCAAGGGACCATTCAGAAAACATGAAAATTGCAACCAAATCAAAACGAAAAGATCAAACTACATTAGAAATAAGATACAAAGGCCTCGATAATTAGTTGGTCTAATGAGATAAAATATTAAATCTTAAAAAAAGGTCAATAATCGAATCCCGACGTATGTGAACGAACAAATGAAGTTGGGAATGTCACATTCAATTCCAACGTGCCCATAACTTCGTTTAACAACTCTGTTAATGTTAAACTTGTCGGTTCCCTTTAAATAAGTTCATGTACAACTTAGTTGATGTTAAACTTGTCAGTCCCCTTTAAATAAGTACCGCATCATATATTTGATAAAGTTTCATGTAATTTAACATTTATTGCATAAACTATCAGTTTTGGTCCGTTTTAATACTTAAATTTTCAAATTTTTTTAAAAAAATCATACATAACATTTATTTTTTGTTTCATTTTAGTATCTCATCATTAATAACTTAACGGGTGATTTGCATGTGGTACCTTTTTTATAGGTAAATTATATCATTCATCACTCAACTTTCTTCTCACTCCTATTTTGGTTACTAAAGTTTTTTTTTTTTTAATTTAATTACTTAACTTTCAAATTACTCCTAATTTAATCACTCTAACTTTCAATTTTTTTATATTAATTATATATTAATAAAATAATAATAATAAAAATGCCATGTCACAAAATAATTAATAAAATAAATTAGAGCGATTAAAATATGAGCAATTTGAAAGTTGAGTAGTTAAATAGAAATTTTTTAAACTTTAGTACCAAAATTAGAGTGAGAAGATAATTGAGGGATGAATGATGTAACTTATCCATAAAATTGCAATGTCGTTAAATTTTTAACAGCGAGATACTAAAATGAAAAAAAAATACTAAACGTTAGATATGATTTAAAAAAATGAAAGTTTAGGTACTAAATGTGTAATTTACCCTCTTACTAATTATCTCTAGGATGCGTTTGGTTCACAGAATGTAAGATTAGCAGTGGGAATGTAAGATTACCAGGGAATAGGATTACTGGGAATGTTGTATTTTGTGTTTGGTTGGTTTAACAGGATTGTAAGATTACCGTGTTTGGTTAAAGGAATAAAAGATTATTGGAATGTATATTTGATCAAATTGTCCTTAATATATATTTGTTTTTTTAACAAGTTGAAAAATATTTATATATTTTCTTTAAAAAAATTAAATTCATAAAATTTATATATATATTTCTACAAAATTGACAATATAAAAAGGTTTAATGAAAGGGTAAAATTTTATTTTAACCCCTGAACTTCATATAAAAGTTTAATTATAGATTTTTTTTGTAAATCTAAAATAGTTTAAGAATAGAGAAAATAACTTCAGTGACCAAAAATCCCAGATAATATACGATTTTGACCAATTTTTTTTGGATTTGCGAAGATGACCAACAAAATCGCAATGCGATCTCTAATTCGCATTGCGATATCCACTATCGCAAATTCGCGTTGCATTTCGCGTTGCGATAGTTGGAAATCACGTTGCGATTTTCCATTTCGCGTTGCGATAGTTGAAAATCGCGTTGCGATTTTCCATTTCGCGTTGCTATAGTTGAAAATCGCACCATTTCGCGTTGCAATTTTCCATTTCGCATTGCGATAGTCTACAATGTCGTTGCGATTTTCCAAATTCGTTGCGATAGTCTACAGTTGTTGTTGCGATTTTCCAAATTCGTTGTGATAGTTAAAAAAAAGATTTTGTTTCTTAAGAATTTTCTCTAAAAAGATAGTATCCGCGCGTACGTGTCGAAGACACGTATTACCACGACCACGACCACGACCACGACCACGACACGAGACGAGACGAGACGGACGGCAGCGGCGGCGCGCGAGAGTCCCCCTTGTTCTCTATCACTCAACAAGGAAGTGGGAAAGCCAAACCTTAAATACCATTCTCAATAGTGTTTCCAATACTATGTGAGATTTGAGCATTACCAACACTTGTTCCCAATACTATGTGGGATTGAGCCTTAAATAGTGATATTATTTTTGAATGTTTTGCTTAAAATTGCAATAATCGCGATTGATTGTAGATTGACTTTTAATTATGACATATTTAATCGTATAATACTAATGCAATTGGTTGCTGATTCAGTTGTTTTAAGTTGCATGATTGTTAATTGTTTCCTGAATAATCACATTGTATTGGAAACAAGTGTTGGTAATGCTCAATCCCACATAGTATTGGAAACACTATTGAGAATGGTATTTAAGGCTTGGCTTTCCCACTTCCTTGTTGAGTGATAGAGAACAAGGGGGACTCTCGCGCGCCGCCGCCGCCGTCGTGGTCGTGGTCGTGGTCGTGGTCGTGGTCGTGGTCGTGGTAATACGTGTCTTTGACACGTCCGCACGGATACTATCTTTTTAGAGAAAATTCTTAAGAAACAAAATCTTCTTTTTTAACTATCACAAACGAATTTTCGCAACGAATTTGGAAAATCGCAACGACAACTGTAGACTATCGCAACACGATTTTCAACTATCGCAACGCGAACTGGAAAATCGCAACGCGAAATGGAAAATCGCAACGCGATTTTCGCAACGAATTTGGAAAATCGCAACGACAACTATAGACTATCGCAACGAATTTGGAAAATTGCAACGACAACTGTAGACTATCGCAACGCGAACTGGAAAATCGCAACGCGAAATGGAAAATCGTAACGTGATTTTCAACTATCGCAACGCGAACTAAAAAATCGCAACGCGAAATGGAAAATCGCAACACGATTTTCAATTATCGCAACGCGAAATGCAACGCGAATTTGCGATAGTGGAGATCGCAATGCGAATTAGAGATCGCATTGCGATTTTGTTGGTCATTTTCGCAAATCCAAAAAAAGTTGATCAAAATCGTATATTATCTGGGATTTTTGGTCACTGAGGTTATTTTCTCTTAAGAATAAATTTGTAATTTAACATTCGTAGAATTTTTATTATTTAATTACAGAAGAATGATATTTTTGAGAGAGAAAATTAAGGGCATTTTGTCCAAAACGTCAGTAATCCAACAATACCTATGGAAAGGGAAGTAATGACATTCCCTGTAATATACCCAAAAAAATCTACTATTGGTAATAAAACATTATCGGGAATGAGATTCCCGGCCAACCAAACATGGGAATGTGGATTCCATTCTCTTGATAATCTCACATCCCTTGATCCAAATAGCCCCTAAAAGTAAAAGAGATGGAAACAATTTCGAAAAGAAACAAAATAGTTAGGAGCAATTTGGAAAAGGAAACAAATGAAAGGTTGTTAGACTAAGCTTTAGGATCATTCATTAGTTGAAAAAGACTTGCAGAAACATTTTATACCAACTCTCCTAGGTTGTTTAGATTCAAATCTCAAAATTAATATTATTTTTTTATGGTTTTTACTTGGATTTTTCTTCCAATTAATCACATGTAAATAACGGGGTCTAAACTAATATTCATCACAATATTACTAAATATTTAATCGATTAATTTAATTTATTGATGATTTACTTTAATTATATAAATTAAAATATGAAGATCGAGTACTAACATGTTTAATTAAAAAAATTTCGTTCACAACTATTAATTTAAATATGACTCACAAATAATTAATTTTTATTATAATTTTGAATTTCATTTCCGCTAATAAAAAAACAATGTCTTTTTTAGAAGTTATCGACTCTCTGATATTCAAAATCTCTTGATAACCCCTAGATCCGGCCTATGCGTTTCGACTAAGTCTAGTGGATCACATTCATGATTCTTAAAGATATTTTTCCAAAACCATTATTCAATCAAGGTAAAATCACATTATAAATGACGTTTATGAAATTATAATAATTTATACTATAAAAACACAACTTATAAATATAATAAAAAAATAAAAAAAATTAATTTAAACATGTCTTAAAAATCTAGATTTACGATAAACTAAATATAAATAGCAAAGGAGTAATCATTATAAAATCCAATACTTTAAAATAAGGTTCATGTTACCAAAATAGAGTCAACTTAAAAGATAAAACATTATAATACGATATACTTCAAGAGATATGTTGATCCTCCAAGTGCTCGATCAGGTGTATCTAACTAATAGTATCTGAAAGGGGAAAACATTTTCGAAAAGTGAGCTAGGCTCAGTGTGTCCCAACATTACTATAAAATCATGATAGATACACTAAACAAATCATAGTCCAGTAAATCTCATAAAATTATACTGCAATAAATCTCATAAAAGAATTACCCTAAGGGAACATCTTAGGGCCTGAGAGCCTACTTAAGATAGATTTCGGGGCCGTGGGGCCTACCTAAGAACACATCTTAGGGCTGCAGGGCCTACACGAGAATGATCTCAGGGCCGCAGAGCCTACCTAAGAGTCACATTAGGTCCGTAAAATTTTTCAGCTTGATCAGAGCTGTACTTTATAAATTCGTATTCCAAAAATTCAATTGCACCGTGACATAAATTCCATAAATCCATAAACATGGTAATCATATACCATTTCAAAACAAAAATCAGATAGCAGTCATAATCCATAAACCATCACATTAAATCGGTGCATCAATAAAACAATAACAAAAGAATTCAGTGTACCACATATTAAAACAAATAAAACAGATCAGTAATAAATAGGGAACACACCTCGATAATAGGTTCAAATAGTAGATTTAGCGATTACTGGCCTCGCCACGCTCTGCTACAGTTTTCGAACCTAATTCATAATAACACTATATTACTAATGAGTAACATAATTAATTCCTGAAATCATAAAATTTACAGGTCTTATGGGTGAATACTGGAACACGTGGTTTAACTGATCTAGAGGAACTGATTCGAGCTGTCGAACGATCATGAGAGTCTCTTGTACCTTCAAACAATAATAATTTATCATTCCAAAGTCTTACTTAATTTCTCAAAGCTAAAATTCTTAAGTATATAAGCATTTTCCGAGTTTGACTATCAATTTGGAGGATTTTGAGTCTGAATTTGACCAAACGGATTGCGGAATCGGAATCAGGACGTTGAAAAACATAAAATATGACTTTTCAAAAATTCAAATTCTTGGTCAAAATCAAAGTCAATGGGTTTGACTGATGATTTGGAGGCCTTAGGGTTCGAATTTGACGAAACGGACTTCGGAAACGGATTCGGAACGTAAGAAAATGTCAGAATAGGTATACTTGAACAAACTAAGGTCGTTTAATGGCCGGTCAAAACCGGTCAAAGTTTGGTCAAAGGTGCTCAAAAGTCCACAGTTAACTATTACGAAAATAGCACCTTTTTCAAAATATTTACTAAAATATCATCGGGTCGGGTCAACCCGGTTCGGACCGATCAGACCGGTCAAACAACATCACCCATCAGTTCGTAACTCCCCCACGTGCAGGGGCGACGCGTGGGGGCGCGTGAAGGCTCCTCCGGACTCCAAAAATTCCTGAAAAAAATTCTAAATTTTTTTAAGAGATTTTGAGTCACTTACCAACCTCGGTTCAAATTTTTGAACAGTGTATAGCTCGATTTCAACTCGGCCGAATCTTTGATCGCTTCATCTCCCACACGCGTCGCCGCCTACAGAGACAAGGAGGACACCGTCGGACTCGGAACGACACAAGGAACACGATGGTGCAGGAGGTGTCGAAAACCGACCAACAATCGGAGATGAATTTAAGGTTTTCTCGACGGTGGTGCTAAAAAAACGTCGAGCCTTTGACTCAAAATTCACGTCGTTTGGCAGCGTTTCGCTGTAATTGGTTTATTGGGTTTTGTTCATGGGTCGAAAATGAACACGACAGTGGTTTTAATTTTACGATTGGAGCTCGGACGGCGTCGGAATTAAACTTGAAAGTAGAGGTACAGGAGAAAGAAAGTTTAAGCAAATTAAGCATTATAATACAAGTCTGTCGACAATCCTCGGAAGAATTCAGGGCTTGGTCCTTGAATTTCCTTCAACTTCTAAAATGACCTATGTGTATTGAAAACTTTTAATTTAGTCACCAAATTTCATCAATATAAATATATTTTTTCTCGTATTTCCCGGTTGTTAACAAGGAATCCATATCCGTAAAAATATCAAACCTCTGAACAAGTTATAGTGCACAAATAAAACCTTTGACAAGTCCATATGATCTCTTAGAGCGAGATCCAAGATCTGAAAATCATATCTATTTAATCTATTAAATTACGAATAGTCACTGTTACACTATGTATAACACCATCAGTTAAAATCACTAAAAACACTTCTCAGTCACGACTCTGTGTCTCCCCTTTTCAACTCTTTCACCCACATTTCTCATCTTCCTCTGCTTTTAACTTCTCTCCTCATATATATCAACATCGACTCACAATTGAATATTTATCCATTACGACTCTTTGTTCAAATTTAAAAAAATTATTGATTCATAGAAATGTTACTTTATTGAATCTCTCGACTATTAAATGTTATAAAATGGTCACCCGATTATTTATATGTTTTTCAACTTGTCATTTTTTGTTAAAAGATTGATAACATTCTGACCTGGATGTCAACTTGTTGACTAAGATATGATAGTCGTTTGAGATTGTGAGATAATATTTTATCATATCACAGTCAGCATGTTAACGTCCAACTCAGTCTACCATCAATTTTTTAACAGAAAATGACGAGTTTAGAACATTTGAAGAGTCGAATGATCATTTTGTAACTTTAAATAGTCAGGGACTCAACAAAGCAATGTCTTATAGTCAATGAATAGTTTTATAATTTTTAATCGTCGAAGGACTCAATAAAACAATGTTCTATAGTTGGAGACCCATTTATTTACTTTACCCTTAAAATAATTATATATTTTGATCATATTAGTAAGATAATTTCATTATTTCATATACCAGACTTTTTGGAATTTTGACTTAATAAATTACTTTTCTTTAAATATTAATTTTGGAAATGAAAGTACCAAGTGGGTACTTTAATGTGTAAAATATAACTCCTCCGGAAATTTTAGGAAATAAACACCATTTTATTTAGGGTAAATTATATATTCGGTATCTAAATTATTAATTTTGGAACATTTTAATATCTAAACTTTTATTTTTTAAATCATACATAACATTTAATTTTCATTTCATTTTAATACCATGCCATTAAAAATTTAACGTGTTTAATACCTAAACTATCAATTTTGGTCCTTCTTAGTATCTAAACTTTTAATTTTTTCAAAACTTAAAGTTAAATTTTGAACCGGTATACTAAAATGAAGCAAAAATTAAAAATTTTAAAGGCGAGTACTAAAATGAAACAAAAACTAAATTTTAACAAAAACATATCAAAACTAATAGTTTATATACTAAACGTGTAATTTATCCTTTTATCTAAGATGGGATGCAATTAAATCTCTGTCCCCCCCCCCCTCCCCGCCCCCTTCATTTTCCCCTGGTTTCCTTCCTCCTTTGATTTAGAGAGAAACCCAATCTCTATGTGTGTGTGTGTGAATCGTCATGATTTTCGACACCAGGTCAAAGCAATCAAACCTCGATTGTTTCCTCCAATGCACAACGCCCGCCGTCAACTCCCAGTTCCTCCCCAAGGTTTCACCCAACTCATCTCAGTTTTGAATCTTCTTTCTTACTTTCCAGATTCCAAGATTCAAGCGCTTTGCATAGCGAGATTAGGAATCTCAATCGGTTATGGCACCCTTGGAGTGTAAACCATTAGGCGTTCCCATCGCGTTGAACAACGTCGAGTATTTCACATTGGGCGATCTCTGGAACTGTTACGACGAATGGAGTGCGTACGGTGCCGGCGTTCCCATCGCGTTGAACAACGACGAGAGCTTGGTTCAGTACTACGTTCCTTATCTCTCCGCCATTCAAATCTTCACCAGCAATTCTTTGAGGTTGTTGAAGATCGGAACTGTTTGTGGTTTACGTGATCGAAGATATGATATGAGCAGAATTTGACGAGGTTTTTTGGTGTTGAGAACTTTACAGGGAAGAGACTGAGCGGGTGATGTCGAGAGGGATTCGTTTAATGATTGGTACAGCGATGAAAGCGAGATATGGAGATGGGACGGTTGTTGCTCGTCGGAGGGCGGTGGCTCTGATCAAGACAGCCTTTGGCAATAGATTGGGTTATCTTTATTTCCAGTATTTCGAGAGAACTACACCTTATGGAAGAGTTCCACTCATGGATAAGGTCACCTTCTCTCCATTTTCTCGTGGGTAAACTACGCATTTAATTAATAAATTATCGGTTTTATTACTTAATTTTTTAAATATTTTTAAAACAATAATGTAATATTTAATTTTTATTTCATTTTAATACTTATCGTTGAAAACTTAACACGATTAGTACTTAAACTATCAGTTTTGATCTATTTTAATATATAAACTTTTGAAAAAAATTCAAAATTTAACGTTAGATTTTGAACAGAATACTAAAATGAAATAAAAATTAAACTTTATATATGATTTTGAAGTAATTGAAAGTTTAGGTACTAAAATAGATTAAAATTAATAATTTAAATATTAAACTTGCAATTTAAGGAAACATGCATGACATAATTTGAATTAGAAGAAAAACAAATTAATTAGTAAAATAATTTCGATTTATTTCAAGTTTCCATTTCGTTCGAATGTCGTATCAGATCGCACTACTTCGACCAATCAATGTTTTCCACACCCATTCTACAAATAAGTGTTCTTGAAGATATTATATTAAAAAAAGCATTAAAAATGAATGAAACAAACGTTTTGTATAATCATTCGAAATCAATTCCCAAGAACAAAGAATATATACATACATAAATAATACATGGTAAAATGTAAGGAAACAAAAGGTAACTATGCAAAAATTAAATTATATAAGTAAAATAATCAGATAATAAAACACAATAATTAAACAAATAAAATTAAAATACAAAAAAATAAAGAGACAGAAATAAACTATTAGAATATTAAAGCAAATAAAATGTAAGTACTGAAATTAAATAAATAAAAATAAAATGCATAAATTTAAAAGTGCATAAAGTTAAATAAAATACAATAAAAATAAAATGTTAATAGTTAGTAATATTGGTTAGAAAGGTGAGTAGTTAAAAAAGTTAGCGGTTAAAAGAGTCTGAACCATAATAATGTGAATCATACATCGGATCTGGTCACCACAAGGTCGAATCGAATAATTCAAACAAATATATATAAATAAAATAAAATAAAATAAAATAAATAAAATAAAAAAGTTAGTGGTTAGCAGAGTCCGAACTATAATAACGTGGATCATATCTCGAATCGGGTCACTACAAGGTCGAATCAAATATTAGAAACAAGAAATAGATAAATAGATAAACAATGGTTACAGTGCAATAAAATAAAAGTCAATAGTTAACAGATTCCGAACCATAATAATGCAGATCATATTCTGGATCGGATCACCACAAGGTCGAATCGAATATTAGAAACAATGAATAAATAAATAACAGTGCAATAAAATAAAAGTTAGTTGTTAATATGTAATAGACTAAAGATTAGTAATTAATTAAAAATATAAAAAGCATGAACCAGTGACCAAATTAAAAGTTAGTAAAATTAGCATGCATATTCGAAATAAATAAGACATAAGTGACCAGAATGAAAAAATCTAAAATATGGGGGACTTAAAGGTAATTTACCCTGATAGTGAAGAAAGCATGAAACTGGGAGGGCCTGTGGGTGATTTACCCACGAAATATGTGACTAAAGGTAAGAACAAACTAAAGGTCTAGGGACCTTCACATAATTTACCCAAAAACAAGATGAAGGCCTTTTTCATCTATAATGCCTCACGAACAGATTTCCTCCCAGGCCAAGCTAGGTCCGGCCACCGCCCAATGGTGGCGTTTCTCACGCCGGTCATTGGGATCACACTCCGCAGCCACCGGACAACAATCGTTCCATAGCCACCGACCACCGTTCGACAAGCCCAAGGCTCCGGTTTTCTTCACAACCCAAAAAAAAATGACGTACAATAACGACCAAAAGACACTTGGCTTAATTATTAAGAGTCACATGATTCATCAATTCGATTAATTTAATTTTTAATTCAATTCGATTTGATCGAATATCTATATCTATCGTTAGATTTTCTAAAATATAAAACGATTTTTTATTATATTTTTCTTCGCGTCTTTTATTTTTTTTTCATGTAATTGATTACATAAAATTATTAGTTTATGTTTATTTATATAATCAAATCTTCACATCATTAAATATAATATCTAAAATAAATATTTTATATCTTAAAAACAAAATCTCATTTAAATACGGTGTTATCACTGTTCTAACTGAGTTAATTCAATTTATAAATTATTTATAATTTAAATACTTATTTAAACTCATTATTAATTCAATTAATCTAATTCATTTAGCTCAGATTACATAATCTCATATAGAATTATGGGTAAATTACGTTTTTAGCATCTAATATATCAGTTTTGATCTGTTTTAGTACCTAAACTTTCAATTTTTTCAAAAGCAAGCCTAATGTTTAGTTCTCATTTCATTTTAGTACCTGCCGTTAAAAGCTTAACGCGTTTAATATCTAAACTATCGGTTTTGATTTGTTTTAATACTCAAACTTTTAATTTTTCAAAACTTAACTTTAGGTATGATTTTGATTTTTTTTTTGAAAATTTAGAAATTAAAATAGATCAAAATTGATAATTTAAATACTAAACTCATAATTTACCCAAAAATTATTTACAAATTAACTAATCATGAGAGTTGAAGTAAGCTTTACTTATTTCACAAAATATTCCTTCGGCATTCAACAAACTGCCAGCTGTCTTTTCTATTTAAAAAAATAAAAAAATAATTTATATATAAACCAAATTTAAAATTAAAACAAATTAGTTGTCGTAATCTTTTCGGCTTCCTCGGTATCTAATGATCTGGAAATTCGCATCTAAGATCTTATCCCTTTAATTTCAATCTGACCGTTCATCTCATTCATCAACAACAAGCACAGAATTCATCCGACAGTCAATAAGGAGCCGCAGCATTTTACACTTTTCTTCCTGTGCGTATACTATGATTATGATTTTTTTGTCGATTTATTTCACGAAAACTCGAATCTCGCTGTTCGGAAATCGAAACCCTCAGTAATCGAATCGGGAAATATATCGCCTGAAATTTCCGTTAAGAATTTTTAATTTTAATTCCTTTTCAAATTTCAATTTTCCCTGACATATTCTCTTGTTTTCTTTTGTAATCTCTTTTCAAGCTTTTTTTTTTAATTAAATTTTCTCGTTATCCAAACAGTCCCATATCTATTGTTATTCGTTCTCTTCGCCGCTCTGAGTTCAAATGGAGATGGCTATGGAGGATTCGCGTTCCAGTACCTTGCTTTCTATTCGCTCCATGGCCTTCGAGGCTTTCTCTGCCGCTGTTAGAACGCGACGGTTTGCTAAGAATCCGATACCTAATTCCCCGCGAATATCTATAGTTGTAGTTTGTTAAAGTGTTTTTCTGTTGTTAGTGTTCTTAAAGGAAATTTGTTGGCTTAATATTTCTTTGCTTGAAACCTGGAAATTCGAATTATCGAAGTAGAAGTATCTTGTTTTTATGAAGTTCTGCGAGAATTTTAGAAGTTCGTTTGTGAATTTGAAGTTTTAGAGCTTTGTGGAATTATCGATACTTGGTTAGGGTTTCATGTGGAAGAAGTTGAAGGAACTTAGAAATTTGAAGTTGATTGCTTTGAATTTTGTTTAACCTTCAAATGAAGTTATGAAAATTGATTCTTAGGACTTGTACGCGCGTGTAAAAAGTTGAAACGAACAAAGAAATACTAAATTTGGATTTAATTTGTGGAATTGTGGATTAAGTTCAGTTAGGGTTTTAACCATATTGTTTAGTTAGAAATTTGAATGGAGGAGAGGAGGGAGTTAGGATTCCAAAGGAAAGGTGCTTGTAGCTTGAAGGAACAATTAGCAAAAACAACTCTGAACAATGTAAGATCGCAAGGGCATACTTATGTAGAGCTTCGCGAGGATGGGAAGCGGTTCATATTCTTCTGCACTTTGTGTCTTGCACCATGTTATAGTGATTCAGTGTTACTTGATCATTTGAAAGGGAGCCTTCACAAAGAGAGGTTAGCTGCTGCTAAGATTACGTTGTTAGGAACTAATCCATGGCCGTTCAATGATGGTGTCTTGTTCTTTGGTGCATCCAATGAAAAGGAGAAACAATCTGCAGTTGTAAATGATAACCAGAATAGGTTGTTGGAGTTTCAAAACAATGATATCCTTGCTGTTGTGAAATATGTTGGCAATCAAGTTAGTTCCAATAACAAGCAAGTGAATGGTAAAGCTGGGGATTCTGATCTGGTGATTCCAGGGGTGCTAATGAAGGATGAAATTTCTGACTTGAAATTGAATTTTATTGGTTTTGGGGAAATTGCTGCTAGGTTCTCCGAGAATGGAGTTTCAAATAGTATCAGCAGAATATGGTGTGAGTGGCTAGGGAAAGAGGCTCCCAAAAATGATGATAAGTCGAAGGTCTCGAAGAATGAATTTGCTGTTGTAACTTTTGTTTATAATTGTGATCTAGGTAGAAGGGGATTGCTCGATGATGTCAAATTACTATTAACATCTAGTTCAACAGCAGATTTGGTTAATGGTGAAGCTGCTACTAAGAAAAGGAAGAAATCATTTTCTGACCCTGAGGATAGTGAATCTTTGAGAAATCAGTATGATTCATCTGGGGAAGACTCTTCAGCTTCAAATGGTGCTTCTTCAAGTCTGGCATTAGCTCGATACGATGATCAGCTTCTGCTCACAAGATTTATATCAAATAAGGCTATAAGGAGGGAGTTGAGGCGGCAACAGCGCGTAGCTGCTGAAAGAATGTGCGATATCTGTCGGCAAAAGATGCTTCCTGATAAAGATGTAGCGGCACTGATGAACTTGAATACTGGAAAACTTGTTTGCAGTAGTAGAAATGTTAATGGGGTATCATTCTGTACTCAACTTGGCTTTGGTTCTCCTTTAGTTATTGCAAATACCTTAAAGTTGCATCACATTGGTTAATACGGAATATGACCATTTTCTTTGTCTAAGCTGGAAGCATTTCTTTAATATGTAAGTTGCATGCACTGCCTAGTTCGAATCTTTTTTACATCTATCATTTTATTTTACATGTAGGCCTTCCATTTATTTCATACTTCATGCCTTATACATTGGATACTCCTATGTGAGGTTGAGAGGATCGAGAACCAGCCAGTTAATCCTAAAGTAGTAAGACGAAGATCTAGGAGAAAAAGTCGAACCAAATCCACTAAAACGGGGAAGAATGGAGAGGCTAAACCCGCAGGAACCCTGATTACTTCTGTACTCTGCCCAGAGTGCCAAGGAACTGGTATTGAGATTGAAGGAGATGAGCTGGAGAAGCCTGAGATATCTCTTTCTCAGGTATGGATTATGTGATTGTAATACATTGAGAAACTGTTCATCGAATTATGCGGCATATATATATATATATTTATTTATTTAACACGGTTTTAATTATAATTTCAGATGTTTAGATATAAGATTAAAGTAAGTGATGGTCGTAGAGAATGGATGAAAAACCCTGAAATTCTGGAGAATTGCTCTACCGGCTTTCATTTTCCTTCTCAGTCTACAGAGATAATTCAGGTTTTCGGGCATCGGCTCACCATTCACTTTCTTACGTGTTTCTTTGATACGAAAAGTAAACTTGGGAGACCATATATGTATATTGAACTTCGCCATTTCTTGGTCGCAGGAGAAAGTAATGCCATTAAAATTGCTGCATTTCTACAGCGCCGACATGTCTGAATGAAGCAGGAGCTTCGTTGGGTGAGTTCTGCAATTCATGTTATGTTTAATGTGCAAATGTGTTTAAACCTGTGGTGAAGTAGGATGATTTGTAAGTATCTTCTGTACATTGCTGACACCTGTCTGCCTTGTAACGACTCAATGCTGTATTGACTTTTTATATGAAGCATATTTCTAATTCTTAATTCATCTTGACTGTACATTTCACTTAAATGAAATGAAATTTTTAGTTGCTGGTTATGCATATATACATGCATGTACCTTTTTTCAGTCCTACATGTTGCCAAAATGAATAATACCGGTACACATCATTGGAGGCATAAGATCATGAAAATTTCATATAAAACAAACTTAAACAGCTGGACAATTGGGGATGTCTACGGAAAGACAGTCTAATATAAAGTTATGGAAATGTAGCCTATTATAAGGTTAAAAAAAGATGTTATTGAAAATGTTAATATTTTTTTAACATTTCTGGTAGAGTGTTATATAAAATGTTATTTTTTTCTACTGAAAATATTAATATCAGATATTACTTAAAATGTTATTTTTTCTATCGAAAATGTTAATATCGGAAATATTCATTTTAGGTAGCGTTCTACCAAAAATGTTAAAAATATATTAACATTTTCGGTAGCGTTTTTTCTTAGCCTTATATTAGATTGTCGTATAACAGAATTATTGATAGGGAAGCGGTGGCGAATTAATGAACGTTGTTCTTGTTGAAGAATCAAACCTAGACAACTCAAGACTCGATGAAGAATAAAGGGGGATGAATAGTAGAAGGTGGTTCCCTTATGAAGGTAAATAGTAAAGATGATGATGATGGTAATGATGGATTTGTAGAAAATAGATAGATAAGTGTCATATCGAACCTTCTTAATCGCAATGAAAAGAAAAACTCGATAATATGACTCTAAGTGTCCTACCTATCCCTTATTTCATTAAAATTTGAATTAGGACATGCTTTCCTTCTTTGTTGGTGCCAGTCGACCTAACTAGATGGGAGCTTGAGTGCTAAGCCAATTAACTAAATAGGCAGATAAGGATGCATTAATAATAATAATTTGTGATAGAAAAAGGAGAAGAATTATTGGTGTTTAAAACTTCCAACTAGGGATGGTTATGTGATTCGAACTCGAATTAAAAAAAAATCAGGTTTAGGTCGGATCATATTCGGGTTTAGGGTAAAAAAGACTCGATCCGGAAAAAATAATTTTATCTTGTATATTTAGGAATAATCACAATAATATCTCTCTATATATTATTTTTTTAAGTTAAATCACTATTTTTATTAAATAAAAATAATATTTTTATTATTTCAGGTAGGATATATATTTTTCAGGCCGAGTAAGGTCGGTTGAAGGATATAAAATTTTTGAGTCAGGTCGGATTGGCCGAAATCCGACCCATGCCCATCCTACTCCCAACTGTACAAGAAAGGACAGATATGAAGTGTGAGGTAAAACAACATGGGGAATATCTTCAATACCATCCATGTGCAAATCGAAGAGGGTTGTTAGCTTCTCCACTAATTTTAAAGACATGGGTTCATAATGAATATATCTTTATACGTTGAATCTCATGAGTTTTGTACCTTTGAAAGAATAACGATCTTTTAACATAATTCCTAATAGGTTCATGAGATCTGTAATTAGAAATCTATTATCGATCGGTCTATCGAGTCTATCAATCTACGAGAAACAATAATAACCATACACTTAACATTATAAAATAATTCAACCAATATTAAGAGAGATCTAAAAATTTCAACCATACACTTAATAATAATAACCATACACTTAACACGGGTGTATAGGCCTTATTTTCAGCTACTCAATGAGTACATGTTTAAAAGATTGTATTTTAACATTAAAAAATATTCATATAAAAAAAATGGTTAAATATGTTGATTTTGAGCTATTTGAGACATGTCCTTAACTTGATTTTAGAAGGCTATGCGTCGCTACTGTCATCTGGTTCGATTCGTGCTCGTACAAATACACGTCTTTGACCCGTATCGTTCGTGTTTATTCTTTTTCGATAAAATTTGCATAATTTTTTGAACTTATTGACATTTAGTGACCACAAATATATAAGATAATATTGTTCTTCGTAAAGGTCCCTAGTTTGAGCGACTATATTTGTAGGTGTGATGTCAAATAGGTTAAGAAAAATTAGGGATTAAGGAAATTTGGGTCAACAATTTTTATTTTAATAATATGAAAGCTTGAATATCTAATAGGTGATGTGTTTTTTAGGTATAATAATAAAATTACTCCGAACATTTGCATAAATGGTCATTTTGTCATCTATCCTTTTTTTTGAGCATTTTAGTCCCTAATATATCATTTTAGAACAAAATGTCTCATGGTTGGATGAAAATTGATAGTTGACTAACTGCTAATGCTTCATACGGACGTGGCAAATCCATGTGCGATACCATTTCAACAAAAAATTATTTTTAGAGTAAACTATAATTATAATTAATTACATATACACTTATAAAAATATATTTAAAAATAGTTTAAATTTTTTCTGATGATGTGGCATCACATATGGACTTATCTCATCAATAGGAAGCGTTGACCGCTAGTCAACTAATGATTTTCATCTACCCAAGGAACATTTTGCTCCAAAATAAAATCTTAAGGACTAAAATACTCTAAAAAAGATAAAAGTAACCATTTATGCAATTATGCCTTTTTTACCTAGAAAGTACCGGCAAAGTGGATCATATTTCATTCCGTTGACTGGACCGTTTCTCCAAGTAAATTTCATATGGTTTAAATACCAATTGAATATTTAATAGGTGAAAATGTTGATTATCTCTACTTATATAGTAATTTTCTAAAAGAATATTAGGGAGATTTGACGATGTTTTTTTATTTTAAACTTAAATGGGTAAATTACGCATTTAATTCCTAAACTATTAGTTTTGGTCTTATTAGTACCTAAACTTTCAATTTTTCTAAAATAATACCTAACGTTTAGTTTTCATTTTATTTTAGCATCTTACCATTAAAAACTTAATGCGTTTTGGTCCCTTTTAATACCTAATTTTTTATTTTTTTTCAAAACTTAACGCTAAATTTTGAACGAGAATACTAAGGGTGTGTTTGTTTGACGTAAAACCAATTACGGAATTGGTTTTCCCCGAAATTTCGTGTTTGTTTCATGTAATTCGTTTTCGGAAAATGTTTTCCTGTGTTTGTTTCACGTATTTCGTTTTCCGGAATGTAATTCATTTTCCTAGTAATAGAATTTCCTTTGTGTTTTCTGTAAAATGACTTACGGATTCATTTTCCGTAAGTCATTTTCCGAATTTTTTACTTCAAAGCAAAAATACTCAAAATAATTTTATTTTATAAATTAGTATTAATAAAATATTTTAATATCATTTTCATCAAAATATAATTATTAAAATATTAAAATATATTTTAATATTTATAATAATATAATATTATTTTAATATTATAAAATCAATATATATAAATAAGATATTTATTTATTTAATAATATATAATAATTTTTTATATATTTAATAATGAATATATTATTTATATATTTTAAAATATTTTCGTAAAGATATTTAAAATATACTAATTAATTTTTAAAATAAATAACACTATTACTTTAATAATAATTTATAATATTAATATTTTATTCACTAAAATATACCAATATTAATATTTTTATTAATAAAATTATAAAAATAATATTTAATAATAAATAAATTATTTTAATATTTTAAAATAACAATATTAAGTTTTATGATAAATAACATTATTTATTATATTTAATATTTGTAATAAATAATTTTTAAAAAACTCTTCAACTAGTGGAAAAAATGTTTAAATAACATCTTTCAAATATCATAAAACGTTTTCCAGATGTTTTCCATAAATGTAATTCATTTTCCAGAAATATAATTCATTTTCCAGAATTCAAATTTCAGTAATTCATTTTCCAGTAATTCAAATTTCAGTAATTCAAATTCCAGTAATTCATTTTCCGGAAAACCAATTACAGCCAAACAAACAGACCCTAAAATGAAACATAAACTAAAATTTTTAAGGGCGATGTACTAAAATGAAATAAAAAATAAATTTTAAGTATGATTTTGATTTTTTTAAAGTTTAGATACTAAAACAGATCAAAACTGATAGTTTAAGTACTAAATGTGTAATTTATCCTAATTAAATTATGTTTGAATTGTAATTAAATAAATTGTCAACTTATTTTTATTATTATATTCAGATTTGTATTAATATTAATGATACTTAATTTTTCACATACGAAATCAATGTTTATTAATATATTTTATTTTTTCAGTTATTTGATTAAGTAATACATGTCCATGATTTGAGCATATGGGTGATATAATCGGGGATAATTGCTTGATTTTATGTTAGTGACGAATTTGAATTTATAAAATTTTATGGTGAACTTGAACTTATAAAATCTTAGGGGCTAAAATAGTTTTTTAAAAAAAAATACATCGAAAAATGTTTAAAATATATGATAATTTTAGATTTTTAAGGAGCCGACCGCCCTCACCCGCCCTTACCTAGGTTCATCCCTGGATGTAATTAATGTATAATTTGTACAAATCAAAATTAATCGATTTCAGTGATTAAAGTGATGATTGTTGTCTTTAAAAATTTTAAGTTTAAGTATCAACGATTGTACGGTATTTGAACGTTAATGGTTAAATGATCACGAGTCTTTAAAATATACAATACCATTTGTTATTACTCTATATTAATGAAAAAATATAACCTAAGGATAGACGTAGAATATTATATTATATATGAATATATAAAATTTAAAAATAATATATAAAATTTTATAGATAAAAATAGATTATTATTATTATAAAGTATAAAAATACTTAAATTTTACAAGAATTTAAAATTTTAAAAATAAAATAAACATATTATATTTTTAAATAAATAATTTAATTTAAAAATTTCATAATCGCTCGAATCAAACGATCTTGATGGTAAATTGAATTGTTATTATTTCTTGAGATTCTGGGTCCAAGTACCAATAATACCGGGAATATAAACGTTTAATATCAAATTATTGGAAATTATCTTTAGACATATCCTACCGTATATTTACCCTAAATTAATAAAAAATCATAAATTTATATTTTTGACATTCAGTTTTTATTTTATGTAAAACAGAAAAGCAATAACTTAAAAAACAAAAACAAACCTTTATGATTTATATTTTTGCTATATGTTCGAATTAATTAATATTAATATTAATTAATATTAATTAATATTATTCATATTAAAATTTTATATTATTAATATGTGTACCTATTTTAAAATTTTTCATTCAAATATCCTCCAAGATAGATAAAAGAAGGGTAAACTACATGCATAACCACTTAATTATGATCAAGTTTTAATTTGACCATTAATTTTTTAATTTCGCCAATCAGAGTATTTAATTATTTTAAAAAAATATCAATCAAGTCACCAACCATAAATATTTAATAGAGAATATGACGTGATAGTTGAAAATTTTAATATAATTACACATTTATTCTCTATTACTTATACATATATTATTAGTTCGATTCTAAATTTAATTCTCTAATTAAATTGTAACATGTGTTATTAGTGACATGCGTCAACTATTACGTTTGAAAATGTTTTACTTTTTTAATTATTTTTTATTTTTAATCAATTATAAGTACTAACCAATGAGTTTTACAGAGCACTGAGGATTGAAAATGTTATATTATCTTGTAATTTGTGTTACACTCAAATCATAAATTTGTTTTCTCATTTGCATGCTTCCTTTCATTGAATGCAACTTACAAAGAATTTGTGGCGTTTATTCTACATCTTCGAATTAGTTTGCTTGTTGGTGGTGATAACATGGAATTAGGGTTTTGAGGAGTTGATGATATGTCACTCCATACATTGGAATATGTGATATTCGATAAATTATTGAGGTATCGGGTTCGAGCAAAATGATTGTAAGATGTGTGAGTGTTTGATGTTAAAAGGTTGAACGTTACCTTTAAAAAGATAGTCTTATACCTACCCTAGATTAATTAAAAAAAATTCTTTATTCTAACGCAAAAAAATTAGTTGACCCTATTTCCATATGTAATGGGGTAAGAGGGAGGTAGGGTAGTAAGTTGCCCCCAAAGCTAGGTTGAGAGAAGCTTCCGTGGAAGACCTCCGGCAGTCAGAATTAGGAATTTCCCACCGTGGGATTAGATCCCTGACCACAAGGTTAAGAGCCTTGCACTCTACCAACTGAACTGGACGGACAATTCATAACAAGCTACTAAATCTCTTAAATAAGATCAACAGTTCAAATCCTAACAGTTATGAACAAATGATAATGTTGATATGTCATGATAAGATAGTTTTGTTTATTTTCTAACGACGGGTGGATAAAATGGAATGGAAACGAATGTTAGATATGATTTTGAAAATAAAAATAATTAGGTGATTAAAACGAAATCAATGTGATAATTCAGTGACTAAATACATAGTTTACCCACTCAGCAATTTTTTTTTCCTTTCTAGAATCCAAAATCTACTTTATTAACACGTTTATCCCTACGCGTTTATCAAAAATCATCAAAGTCCACCCACAAATTTTCCTTTGCCATTAATTAAACTCCCTCTTTGTTCCCAGATTTTCAGTTTCTTTCCCAAACATTTCTGGGTTTTTGGTTGTTTCTTTCCTCTGTTTTCGTTTTGCCCAGTATCGACGTGACTTGTACCCTACTCTAACTTAGAAAAGATGGGTCTTTTGGGATGACATGGAATTGTTCAAAAGGATTCAAAGATAAAGCTTTGATTGTTATAGACTCGTCTAGTCCAAATTCTTCAACTTTGGGGTATTTGGTGGATTGGATATTGAGAATTCTTCGAATTCTTTGATGGGGAAAATAAGAGTTACAAGGGTTTCTTTTTTTGTTCGTTTCAGTTAGTTTTTAGATGGTGAATTAAGGGTTGTTAAAGTAGGTTCTTTGTTGTTATATATCGTGGTTGTGTACATATATTAGAAACATTCTAACATGGGTTGCATGAATTCCAAGTCCGCGGCTGTCGAAGATAGCCGCGAGAGCCACCGAGAGAGGCTGAGGCCAAAAGGGTCATCGGAAAAGCTTGTTCCTCGAGCCAATTCGTCGAGAAGAGAGATCGTTGGATCCAAGGGTAAATACGAAGGCGGTGATGTGAAAGTGTTGTTGATTGATAAGAAAACCAGTGGTTCCAATCGTTATTGTTATAATGATCAGGCTGAGAAGGAGAGGATTATTGATAAATTTGAAGTGATCGACACAATTGATAAGGTCGAAAACTTCGATATCTCAACGATTTCTGCTCATCATCATCATCCTGGTTCAGGAAGGGTGTTGAATGGCATAAAAGCAGAGCAGGTTGCAGCCGGTTGGCCGTATTGGCTTGTTGCCGTGGCCAGTGAAGCTATCAAGGGATGGATTCCCAGAAGGGCCAACACCTTTGAGAAGTTGGATAAAGTAGGTTCTCTTACTTAGCTTGATCCTCTTTTACTTTTTACCGCTATACATAACGGCTACTATTCCGACAACGGATCGCTATTTAAATCCCTAATTTGATCCTTGATCAATGCTCACCATGTATCTTGTAATCTGTAGTAGCGTCCATGGTGATTTAGTTTGTCATAGAAGCTTATCTTGTTATTGTATCTGTAGGATTTGCATTTTCCATGTTGATGTTCTCATTTTACTTTGGTTTTTTGTATGATAGTATGTCATTCTTGCAGATTGGCCAAGGAACTTATAGTAGTGTGTACAAGGCACGCGACGTGATTCATAATAAATTCGTGGCGCTGAAAAAAGTGCGGTTTTATAATCACGACCCCGAGAGTGTGAAGTTTATGGCAAGGGAGATTAATCTTTTACGAAGACTCGATCATCCGAATGTTATTAAATTGGAAGGGTTGATCACATCCCCAATGTCATGCAGCTTATACCTTGTGTTCGAGTATATGGAACATGATCTTGTTGGACTTGCATCGCTTCCTGGAATCAAGTTTTCCGAGCCACAGGTAGTCTTAATTTTTTTTTAAAGTTATTTCATGCTGTTGTTCAACAGTGTCTCTTAATAGAGAAGTGGTCACATATCCTTTATTCTGCAATTCTTAAGGATGTCTCTTCATCGAAATTTCTTTAATTTTTAGTGTTTGTTCATAATATGTTTTTCCATTTTTGGTCAGATTAAATGCTATATGCAGCAACTTCTAATTGGACTTGACCATTGTCACAGCCATGGTGTCCTCCATCGTGACATTAAGGGTTCGAATCTTCTCATTGACAGCAGTGGGATCTTAAAGATTGCAGATTTCGGTTTAGCATGTCATTTTGATCATCGTGAAAGTGTTCCGATGACAAGCCGTGTAGTGACTCTTTGGTATCGACCGCCGGAACTTTTGTTAGGAGCTTCTTATTACGGGGTTGCAATAGATTTATGGAGTGCTGGTTGCATACTTGGAGAACTATATTCTGGCAAACCTATTTTGCCTGGGAAAACAGAGGTACCTGGTCCAGAGCCTAAATTTTTTAATATTTGCAACTTATACAATGATTGTTATTGTCGGAAATTTTAATAGGTATTGTTTTTAATAGATCTCTTTTAATATGTAGGTTGAGCAATTACACAAGATTTTTAAGCTATGTGGCTCACCATCTGAGGAATACTGGCGAAGAGCAAAATTACCTCATTCAACGGTGTTCAAGCCTCTCCATCCATATAGACGATGTGTTGCTGAGGCATTTAAAGACTTCCCGTCTCCTGCTGTAGGTCTCGTGGACACCTTGCTTTCGATCGATCCTGTTCATCGAAAAACTGCAGTGTTTGCTCTCGAGAGTGAGGTATGCAGAATCTGTCAATCATCATCATTCAATTTCTCATGATTAACTTATGTTAGTACCGTTCACCTCTAATTCGTAAATCTTATAACCTGTTATCGGTTTTCACCGATGTATTTCCCCTGGCCTTTTCTCAGTTCTTTACAACACAACCTTTTGCATGTGATCCTTCAAGCTTACCCAAATATCCTCCTAGCAAGGAGATTGATGCTAAGTTGCGGGACGAAGAAGCTAGAAGGTATATGTTAAAATTGATTATATCAAATTCGTCTTTCCTTTTCGGACTTGAAATGACGCCGTTTCTCATTTTCATAATTTTAAGAAGTAGTCTTCATAAGTTAACTGGTTCGTATATTTCCTTAGGCAAAGAGCAGTTGGGAGCAGGTCAAAGGTTGACATGGAACGGATGGGGCAGAAGGAACCGATTTCTACATCATCGTCCATTTCTAATGCCGAGCTTACTACGTCGTTGCAGGTTTTTTCTCTAAAGAAAATTTCATGGCTGTTCATTCAAATGCCGATCGCATGCAACTAGATGGCATTTTTCTTTCTTAATTTCCTTCAGCCCTTGCTTCTCTATTGCTAACTAGTTACAATTTCCCGAATTACAGAGAAGACAACCACATCCTAGTTTGAAGAGCAGGTGTCAGATGTCAAATTCTCGTAACTCTGATGGATTTTCTGGTTTCTTGATTGATCCCCCTAAGCAAACATCTGCTGCAAAAGAAAACGGTAGAGATTTCTCGGAGTATTATAGGAAGAAAGTTTCACATTCAGGTCCGTTGGTCTATGGTGCTGCATTTGGGATGTCTGGGAAGGAACCCGATGACTTTACTAGGCTGTCATCCAGAGCTAACTTATCGAAGTTATCGGATTTAGTAGCGACTAGAACATTGGCTCTCGAGGGTCACAGAGACAAATCCGGACCTTTGACTCTAGAAGCAGTGAACCAAGTAGGCAGGTCTCGCAGATCATTTAATGAATTAGAGCATGCAGGAAAACACGATATCAGACGCCATATACTGAAAACTGCAGAATCCCCACAGACAGGAGGTGGAAGACCCTGCATCAAGGAACCAACGGTTAGTTTCTCGACATTATTCTTTATTTTGTGTTTTGTAACATATCGTATTCTGAAATCTGCGTATTCTAATGAACGCTATTCTCCAGCACGGTCGTGTTCCAAGGGGACAGAAAATCTACGTCTCGGGTCCATTACTCGCTCCATCCGAGAATGTCGATCAGTTGCTTAAAGAGCATGACCGTAAGATCCAAGAATTTGCTCGAAGAGCAAGACTTGACAAGACAAAACCTGGGAAACTACAAGCTCAATGACAGAAAATTCATTGTTTGTCACTGCACGCAAAGCCGGATAGATGTTCTCTACTCTTTTCTTTTTCGATCTTAGTGACGAAGCTGATTAGAAGCTGGAAAATCAGGTAATCTAATACCAAGAAATAATTAGATTACAGGATTTACCATGGGGCTTTTAGTACTTGAAACAAAAGATGTAGTCAATCTCCTTTTGATCCGGTTAGCTAGAAATGTCTTTTGTAGGCGATTGCTACTGCTTTTATACATCAATAATAGGATGACTTAGAAGAATTACACTTTTGAAACTGTTTCTTGGTGTGCCATTGTTGCATCTTCATCGTGTGTTGGCTTGCACCCGTTCACTCGATTTGTTGTTGGGGCGTTTGACGTAAAATCGAACAGTTCGGACCGACTTTTATATCACTTATCATGGAGTCCGACTGCATATTCTTTGAAAAAATATGCACTAAATTTTCAACATAAGAAATACAAGTTATTCATTCAAGTCCAGAGAAGAAGGGAAGATTAAGAAAGGCACATTATTATTAAGAGAACCAGATGGACCTTATCTTGCCTGCTCATTCCCATTCAATTCTTCCATCTACGATTATTGTGGTGTTCCGTTTGTTTGGATAAATTACATGTTTAGTCATTGAACTTAAGCATATTTCTATTTTGGTCATCCAATTATAAATATTTTTAATTTGATCATTGTACTTTATAATTTTATCCGTTTAAGTCACTCAGATGTTAATTCTCTAATGCCATCATGTTGCAGCACAAAAGCCCTACGTTTTGAATCTTTTTATTTCTAAAATTGATCTAATATTCTAGTCTTTTGTTCCCTTCGAACAACACCCTTCTCCGCCGTCGTTCAAACATCGTCGACCGTTATTTGCAACGTAATTGATACTAACATCTTCTCTTTTCTCCTTCTCGACCCTTTTTACCGTTTGGATCTTGTCAATGAATCAAAGGGAGTACGAAAATATGGGTTCGAGATTGAGTGAGGAAAACTCTAGGGGTGGGGCTTACATAAATTTACCAAAATCTCTTTAGGGGTTTGGCATAATTTTAAAACAACATTAAAGAGTTAATGGTGGAATGACCTAAAGAACTAAATTCAAAACTTCAATGATCTGCAATAGACTTTCAACATTTTAATCAACTTGCATTCTGTTTGTGAGCAGTGGCTCCATTGATCTTTGTTAATATTCACTTATGGGAACCTGTGCATAATTTTACAACAGAAATGTCGAGAAAACATTTCATGATGAACAAACTGAAAAAAGCTTTGGGATAGTCGAAAACAACAAGCACCAGTGGTCTAATGGTAGAATAGTACCCCGCCACGGTACGAAATCAGGTTCCATTCCCAGCTGGTGCAAAAAAAAAATTCATATTTTTTGGGCCTGGGCACGACTGCGTCTAAATGGGCCTATTTACCTGTAAGGTTAGTGTATGATTCCATTTCTTGTAACTAATATAGATCGGGTACTGTAGAGGTGAGGGCGACCCTCCTAACCCATTTTGCTCCATTCGCAAACGTCAGGATTTGAACTTCTAACTTTTCTTAAGAGACATAGTGTCTCATCCCACTAGACCAACTGATTGTTGGTTGTGTCGAGTCTTTTGATGCATTTCGTATCTATAAACGTGTACAAGACAACCACACGGTCTTATAAGCCTATTATAACATTATTAACTATTGAATGAAATTTAAAAAAAAAAGTGTTTTGGTATAACACTTTTCTGCTCAAGTTTTAAGCATAAGTATTTTAAAAGGATAGGATCCAATCACACAACGTACATTTTTTTAATTTTATATAGATTTACGATCACTGGATGAATGATGAATGACAATAGATAGTTGAGATTAACAATAGGAAATGAAAAGATATTCAGTGAAAAAGCAAGAAATTAATCTCAACCGTATGTTATCACGTATTCAATGATTCTAAATTCGTGTAAAACTAAAAATTGTCGTAAGAAAGTATTTGCAAAGTTAAATATGTTTTAGTGTAAGTTTGTCAACACCTCCATGAAATATGGAGTGAAGGTTTTCAAATTTGATGTAGGAAAGAAACTATACTATACTTTATACAAAAGTCTCATAGGAAGCTTCACGTACCTAAATTCTACAGAACTTACTGTTCTTTTTGTTGTTGGACTCACTATTCTACAGAATTATACCAATTCGAACATGGTGATAAAAGGAGAAAGAGACAGGAGGGGTGTGGTCTGAAACATGGTGGTTCGGTTGCATTGCCGATGAACTTCCACTGAGCTTACAGGTTGACCACTTTGCGACCCCAGAAGCATATGCCCTGGAGCGCGTGTCAGCCACAAGGCTCCTGCTCCAAAACAAAACAAAAAAGTAAAAAAGGGGTATTATTATATTTCATATATGCTGAAATCAGTAAAGCAAAAAGTAATTAAAGTAAAGCAGCATGTGTCGGCCAAAGATATTTGCCATGTGAGTTTAACTGCTGCGAATGGGAACAACTTTTGTTCATACATTAGTGAGGTTCGACGTAATTAAGAGAAGCACAAGGAACAGGATTCGGGACGGGACAGGACAGGTTTAAGATGAAGGTGAATTCTGTTTAAGGCGGCTTGCTTCAATGCTGTTCCAATTGTAATGACGTGATTTGTTTTTGAGGTGAATTTATTTGGTAAGGTCTCGATTTTTTTTATAATTCCGGATATTACGAATTCAAAGATTTCTAATCATTTGATAATTAATATTAATATCATTAACATATACAGTGTTCGAACTTGAGTTCATACAGTTGGCTAAATAAACCAATTCATCCCTCTATCATGTCATCATTTACATGTAAACTGCAACGTTAATATAATTAGCTCTCATGCCAATATCGTAATGATCAACATCAGTAAAAAAATTAAATTAAATGACTTTGAGAGAAAATTTTATATAATTAAAAATCAAAGATAAAATATTGATTTGGATTTATTTAAGGAGTAAAATAAACCTTTGAACCAAAAAAGTATTGTGTGTAAACATGGATTGGGGTCAAATGCAATGTGGGGATCTAACCCTAATTTTTTTCATTAATTCAATTTTAGGTCCTATAGTTTGAATATTATAAAACAAATAGGAAGAATTATTTGACTGAGTAAAAGAATAGTGACTATTTTAGTGCATGATAGGTAGGGATTGATGTGGCACACGAATCCGACGGGTTATGACCTGACTCGATTTGATTGGATCGGATATTTTACAAACAATTTTGGGTTCGGGTTGGGTTTTTAGAGGGTATGTTCGGGTCGGGTTTGGTTTGGGTTTAGAGTGAAAATACCCGACCCAAAAATTGTAATTTTACCTTATATATTTAGGCATAATTACAATAAACCTCTTTATATTATTTTTTCAATTAAGTCTATATTTTTATTGAATAACAGTGATATTTTTTTTAATAATATATTATTTCTAGTCGAATCGGGTTGAATTCGGATTTTTATCTCGAAAAAGGACGGTCAAGTTCAGGTTGATTGTGCATGATAGGTAGGGATTGATGTGGCACACGAATCCGACGGGTTATGACCTGACTCGATTTGATTGGATCGGATATTTTACAAACAATTTTGGGTTCGGGTTGGGTTTTTAGAGGGTATGTTCGGGTCGGGTTTGGTTTGGGTTTAGAGTGAAAATACCCGACCCAAAAATTGTAATTTTACCTTATATATTTAGGCATAATTACAATAATACCTCTTTATATATTATTTTTTCAATTAAGTCTATATTTTTATTGAATAACAGTGATATTTTTTTAATAAATATATTATTTCTAGTCGAATCGGGTTGAATTCGGATTTTATCTCGAAAAAGACGGGTCAAGTTCAGGTTGATTGGAAGGGTATATTTTTCGGATCGAATGGAGGATATATAATTTTTGGGTCGGGTCGAATTGACCAAAAACCCGACCTGACCGATACCCATCCTATAGATATGTAGTATACACTTTTTAAAAAGTGGCAGGTGACTGACGTCCAAGCTCCAAGTCTTGGTGCGTTATTAAGAAATTTCATTGAAGCTGAGAAAGTCTTGTTCAAGAGACTTGGAGACTAGATCATGTTATGTTTGAACAGCATGGTTCCCCTGCCTGCGTTGTATTGATTTCTAAGCAAACGGTCACATTTAACGGTTTAACAAAATGTGGTGTTGCATGGGAGTGATCTAGTAACCGGATGATGGTATGATACGAATTGACTTTTAAATATTGGTTTTGGTTTCGAATTCAACGAAAATATTATGTCGTTAAATCATTAACAATAGGATGATGTGATAATTTAGTGTCGGTGTGGGAGATAATGTCTTAATTCCACCTCATCAGTTTCTTCATCAAAATTAACATTCTTTATCCATTTCTAGTTGTCGCCGAAAATCGTCATTCTTAAATATCTTTTGCGTTCATTCCAGACAACAATGAACTCGTTTCATTGTCTTTTAATCACTTAAACATTTAGATTTTCTTAAAAAAACTTTTTTAATATCACGAAAGTAAATATAAAAACCCACTATTGGGGGCTTTCTCGAATTTGAGAAATTTGGGGTGTTTGTTTAAAAATTTGAATAGCAAGAAATATTCTTTATAGGAGGCGAACAACATACCTCAAAACTAGTATAATTGAATGACCATCGGAGGAGATGGAACATTAGAGTGTCGAACCTTTAGATGAATTTTCATCAATTATGAGTCAGCTTCGTTCAAAACCAATTTGACGAGAAGAAAATGAGTAAAACACAAATATTTTGATACTGATTGTTATGAATGATGATCGATAATAGGTGGTGATTGACTAGAAACGATGTGCATGAACAAACATTTATTAGAATTAAATGTTTTGATAGGTGTATTGATAGAGATGACCCTATTAATAAGCATATATGTTTAGGTTGGTGTATTATGAGTGATTCGATTTTTGTGTGGTTGTTTAGCATGGTTTTCAGAGCCGGACCAGTTAGCGAACCGGTCATGCTATCGGTTCACTGGTTCAATCGGTCGAATCGGTCTGACCGGTCGAAAAAACCGGACGACGTCATAATTATTTAAAAAATTAAATAAAAATACAAAAAATATTTAATAATTTTTTATATCAAGTCATATTCAAAGCAAGTCATACATAAGTTAAAAACCAAAATCAAGTGAAACAAAATAATTCAAATTAACTACAAACATAATATTTAAGGTAAACATATTAAATAAGAAATATAATTATATAACTATAATTAAAAAATAAATTTGGGGCTAAAAAATCATAACAAAATGATATTGTTTGGTTTAATTTTTTTTAAAAACAATCCCACATGGCTAAGAAATATAGAAAAACAACCCAAAAGTGTAAAGAGTAAAAATATGAGAACAAAACAATCTCACATGGCTAAGAAACATAGAAGAGCATCCTAACTAAATTCTATAAATAATAGAGGTAATTTGATATTCAAAATCATGAAGCCTTTTGGTGAGCATTGAGTGAACTATTTTTCACTTCAATCAAGCTCGAATTTTAGGCTTCAATCGAGCTTCTAAATTTTTTTTGAGTTCAAGTTTCAATATTATATTTCGAGTTCGAGTTGAACTTGATAATTTTTAGCTTGTGAGTTTGAGTCGAGTTGAGCTTACTTTTAAAGTTTTCAAGTTCGAGTCGAGCTCAGCAATACTCGAGTTCGACTTGGCTCGTTTAACAAATGACGTCGTTTGGTTTAATTTTTTAAAAAAAAAACAAAATTGGCAGTTTTTTATATTTTTTCGGTTTTCAGCCGGTCTGGTTCGAACGGTTTAGCGGTTTCGACCGGTTCACTAGTAGCGGTTTAACCGGTGTAGATTGAACCGGACTAGACAGCGATTCTCAGTTGAACCGATTGAACTGACCGATTCGATTCGATTTTCAAAACACTGTTGTTTAGGTTTTGTTTTGTGTAGTGGTAACTCTGATTCTTTGGATATATTGAATGCAAATTAATCAAAAAAATATTTTTAATTTATGTATGAGTTTTTAGTGACTATGTTCCTAATGTTTTCTTTTTGCGTTTCAATTTTGATTTTTTTATATTATTTTTTATTAATGATTAAGATGTCATTATCCAAAAAATAATAAAATAAATAAAATAAAATTATTAATTTAGTTAATTTATTTTTGTCTATTTGCTTCGATTCTTTACTCATCCCAAATAATTTTGAAAATAAATAATATTATCTCTAGGATTCAAATTTGACACTTAATCTTAAACCCCATAATAAAAAGGGTAAAATTCATAAATAGCCCTCTAACTATATTGTAATGTTTTGTTGAGTCCTCCAACTATTAAAAGTTATAAAATGGTCTTTTTCCTATAGAAATTTGTTTTGTTGAGTACCCCAACTATTAAAAGTTACAAAATGGTCACCTGACTATTCATATGTTTCAAGCTAGTCATTTTTCGTTAAAAATTGACAGATGTCTAAGCTGAACGTTAACATGTTGAGTGAGATATGATAAAATCATATTTTAACGATGTCTACTGGTAGCTTTGTTGATTTCAAGCACTGACAACGACATAACGTTTCAAACACTGGCTCGACGATATAATATAAACAAAGAGTCAACCCATAAAAATATAGATCAAAACAATTCTGAGATGAGATTTTATCATATAACAATCAACATGTTAATGTTCAGCTCAAACGACCCCTGATTTTTAACAAAAAAAGGAAAGTTTGGAATATATGAATAGTCAGATGACCATTTTGTAACTTTTAATAGTTAGGGGGATTATTCAAAAAAAGAATAGTCGGGGGACTCAACAAAACAATGTCATATAGTTAGAGTATCATTTTGCAACTTTTAATAGTCGAGGGACTTAACAAAACAATGGCACATAGTCAGAGTACCATTTTGTAACTTTTAATAGTCGGGAGACTTAACAAAGTAACACCCTATAATTGAGGGATCATTTGTGTATTTTACCCTAAAAAATAACTCATTTGTAAGAACCAAATATTAAAGTGCTGCATAATCAAAGAAAAAGAGACATTTGGATAACGTTGCTTTCAAAGAAGACTTGTTTGATTTTCATTGGCTTGGAGTTCTTCATTTGGATAGGGTAAGGACCCCTTGTGTCGAACTCCACTTTTCCATTATGCTATTAAAATAATAAGAGGGAAAATATGATATTATTATAAAAAATTATGATATTTTTTGTTGATTGAGTCCTAAAAACTTTCGAGCATCGACAATGGACGCTCAATTACCTTATACTACAATCGCTGATGTTTGAACCCGTGACCTCAAAGAATAATGACGATTCCTTTAACCGTTGAGGTAAGTCGGTTTAATTATTTTAGGGTTTTATAAAAATTATTTATTTTTATTATCAATTTAAACTAATAAGCAATGAACATGGGTAGGGATGTTCAAATACATGAAATTTTATTTTGTTAAAAACGAGATATTCAAAATATTGTGTTTAACTTTTAACTAAAACTATGCATTATATTAATAAAATTAAAATCATAAAATGAAACGGACCTAAAATTTGATTATCATTACAACACAATTGATGTCCATTGGTAACAATAATAATAATCGATTTGAAAGCTTTGGATATTGGGTCTACTTCCACTATAACAATCCACCCAAATAAGTGCATGATTTAATATTTCATAAAATATATTATAAAATAATATTCTAAATTAGATTCATTAAAAAATTTCATTTGATTCTTAAAAATCAATCATTTAAAGTTTAAATAGGTAAAAAGTATTTACATTATTTTAATATTTGCTAAAATTATTATCCGCTTTGGGACGAGGCATTAGGTCCCTTAAACAAGGTCAGTGGTTCGAATCCTGGCGTTTGCGAATGGAGCAAACTGGGTTGGGAGTGTCACCATCGCCTCTGTAGTACCCGATCTGGATTAGTCAGTCAATTGATCGGATACCAATGATTAATTCAAAAAAAAGTGTATATGGATAGACACTCTTGTATATCTATTATTAAAATATGAATTTAAATTATAAAATAGATAATATATTTATTTTGAAGGAAACTCGAACCTTGGTCATCCAATTTTCAGTATATTTAAATTTAAATTCCTGCAGATTCAAATATTCAATCTACGATTTTAATCTGAAACTTTTGTGAATTCAAATACTTTACATATAATAACATTTAATTCAAATTTAAATAATAATATTTGGATATTAAAGTATAAATAAAGATTTGGATATTAGGAAGATTTGTGGATTGGATAATTCAGAGAGTTAATTGTATCATATGTTTCCAAATTATGATTCTTACATCAAATTGGTATTTAAACTTTTAAATATTTTAATTTATTCTTAAACTATGAATCTCGTTCTAAATTAATCCTTTAACTTTTTAATATTTAAATTTCATCCCCAAATTATGACTCATTCTAAATTGGTTCTCAAACTTTTGAATCTTCCAATTTCATCCTCAAAGTCATCGAAATATGTGATCAATTCCAACCATAGTTTAACCTAAATTTTATTTTTTTCAAACATATAATAATATAACTTGGCCTAACAAGTTTATTAACAAGGGATGTCAATAGTATATATGTATAATTTAGGATAATATTGAAATGTTCAAAGAGTTTGGGGACCAATTTAGAATAAAGATCATAGTCCGGCGATGAAAATGAAATTTTCAAAAGTTTGAGGATTAATTGAGAACCATTTCATAGTTTAGGGATATAATTAGAATGCTTAAAAGTTTAAGGACTAATTTAGAATATGAATCATAATTGAAGGACGTATGATGCAATTAACTCATTGATATCTAATACGTTGTCGTTCTGATAATCCACCAACTTGAGGCTAATTTTATTATTAATGGTTGGACTAACAATTAAAAAATAAATAAATTTTAGTCCTCATCATTTATAATTTTATACAATTTGACCCATAAAAATTATATTATTCGGTCAATAATATTTTTTTATTAAAAGTATTTGACATATTTAAATAATACAAAGATATTTGACATAATCATTAATTTTAGACAAAAATTATTTGAGTCTCTATACTTTAAAAAAATAATATGTTCCTAATATTATTTTTTCTTTCAATGTGACCCTCCAACTTAGAAAATAAATTCAATGTGACCCTTTGACTAATATTTTTTTGTCGTTGACCATTACGATGCTGACGTAATAGTTCACTGATTGATGTGGCGGTCTACGATGCTAACATGACAGTCCACGATGATTGATAACGTGACAGATGGGCTAAATTGATAACTCAAACATGGTAGATGGGCCGTCACATCAGTACCGTGGACTGTCAGATCATCACCGTAAATTGTCACGTCAGCATCGTAACGATCAATGAGATAAAAACATTGATCAAAGGGTCGAATTGGATTTGTTTTCTGAATTAGAAGACTATATTGAGAGAAAAAATAATACGAGGGACGCGTTGGTTTTTCCTTTCAAAAAGTACTTGGTCCTTTGATGTGTTTTTACCTTAATTTTATTATTTTTTTAAAAAAAGAAGTATTTATTAATTTAAATTTTGTGGGGTTGCTTTGCAATGAAAAATATCCCACCAGCAACAAGCGCCCCCCTGCCCGACTGTTCCCACGCTGGTTTCGGAGAAATGGAGGAGGTCAGGACAGTTAACGGCGGGGATTTGTGTCGTGCTGTTTCTATTACTACATACAGTGAACGAAGAAAGGACTCCGAAAGTCTGCAAAATAAATTCTTTAAACGAAACATGGGTTGAAGTTGACAGTCAACACTGAATATGCCGCAATTTGTACAGTGTTTTCCCATATAGATTCGACTCTGTGCTGTTGTTGACAGCCCAAAACGTCTTACATCCACCATCTCTCTCTCTCCCTCTCCCTCTCCCTCTCTCTCTGTCTTACCTCAACAGCACTTTAAGCATATATTTTAATTACTTACTCTTTATACTATATCTAAATCATTCTTATTTTCTTGAGTTCTTAAATTAAATGATAATAAGTATTAGTTAATTCTCGTTTGTCGAATTAGTTCTCTCAATCTTTACATTTTTATTAATATTATATCTAAATTCGAATAAAGACATAGAGATTACCGATAATTATTAATTTTTATAAAATATAAAGCATTTATATAAGGGAAGGCTTTGATTTTATTTTTATTCACATCCTTTGAATTTTAATGTTGGGATTGTGTTGTATTTTATGTAGCTTATATTTTTATTTATTGATAACCTAATTTTATTTTACAAAATATACTTTCTTAAATATAATAATAATATCAATTAAATTGAAATTGATTTTTTTATTAGGATTATTTTAAGGTTTTCAGATAATACAAGGACTATTATTAGGTTATGAGAAGTGAAATTTTTATAAGCGGAATTAAGAGTATGGTACATGTTTTTTTAAAATTGTATAAATAAATAAATTTGTAATATTTTTATTATATAAACTAATAGTTTGAATCTTTCGATTATGAGATTTAATGTCTCATCCTGTTAAATCACCTTATAATTGATAATAAATTTTTTAATTATTGTAATTATTTTTAAAATAATTACTCGTTGAGTTTGAATAAATTCTCGTATAAATCTTACTATATAAATAATCAACTGTTAAAGGGTGTGTTCTATTTTGAGTTCATGCTCGAATCAAAACAAGTCGACATACCTTAAACCTAAAAGAACAAGTTCAATCTACCCTAGAACACACGAGTTCAAAATAAGTCCAAACTTTAAAAAAAAAAAATTAGTTTGAGATGATTATAAGATAGTACTTGTTCAATGTTTTTTAGTCATTGATAAACTTTTATATACCTTCTGTTAGAGTATGTCTAAAAACTAATCATAAAATGATTATAACGACATCTATTTTTACCTTGTTTATTAATAGATGACATTGCCTTTATTATTTAAGTTGTTATTATGTGTATATGAATTAATAAAATTATAATAAAGTCATGAGATTAATATGATTATTCTTAAAGGTTCTTATTCAAGTATTATTGTAAGCTTGGACAACATAATGCATGAAAATTAATATGTAGTTGATTGATGATAAAGTGTTGTCATTGACATAAAAATATCAAATTTATACGTTAGTATGTGTTGGAGAACAATATATTGAGCTGACCCATTATGAGTATGTTTCTTGTATCATTATGTGTCAGTCACAACATTACTCCTAGTGATACTTACATGTGTGGTCCTCAGACTTGAGATCATCATTTTCTCAACATTGTGAGTCACATGTTTTGATACAGTCAAATGTGTGTCGTAACTGGTTGCACTATAAAGACTAATGATAGACATGTAACAATCTATGTAGTGGAAATGATTGATCATGTAGGATTTATGGGTATCTATTTTTGGGTCAAGTAGAAATGTTCTAATATTCCCTACATATAATTGACTCACAAATCTAACTTCGATTTTAGTATTAGATGCAAATTAGACGTATAAATACTTAATTGTATTTAACTTAAAACGATCGATAATGATTGCGCGTGTAAAGCCGTTAATTTGGAGTAAATTAGTTTAATCGGACAACGGTTAATTTTTGGATTTTTTTTAAATTAATGTTTGATTATTTGAATGGGTCTTTGAGTTTTATTTTCTTGAAAAAAAAATGAAAAAAAGTCTTCAAGTTTGATTTTCAGGTCATTCTTACGTGGACTACGAGGTTCATATTCGAGACCTAATTATTTTATTTTAAATTCAAAACAAACGATTCTATTGATTTTGAAGTTGTAATTATTATTATTAAAATATTACAAATTTACAAAAATATTACAATTTTTTATTAAAATACATACATACATGCAAAAAGAAAAAATGTTATTTCTAAGAAACTTTAGGGTAAACTACATCCGTGACCATTTAGTTATAAGAAGATTCTATTATGATTATCGATATTTTAATTTTTTTTTCCATAAGATTATTTAATTATATAAATGGTCACCGATGTAGGTCATCACCATAATTTTATCAATAATATTTGATTCTCATTATTTATACATCTAATAAATTTAGTCTTTTTTTTATTTATATCAATAAATTTAATCCTCTAAATAATTACAAACGACAATACATATACCACCATCTTATTAATTTTTTTTATTTTAATTTATTTATTCAATAATTATTTTTCAGTCAAATGATACTTCATATAATTTATTTTTTTATAACCACCACGCACAATTAGGGATGACAAACGGGCAGGTCGGGTGCGGATACCCCCTCCCCATCCTCATACCCACATAATATTTTTCAATCCACCACCCGCCCACCACCCATGATGGGTACAAATTTTCAAATCAACACCCGCCCACGTGGGTATATTTTCAAATCCATCCCCACACCCACTACCCACTAGCGACATACCCATCTAGACCCGCCTGACAGCAAACTAATGAGATGTTGGAGTTGGTTCCCAAACAGTCCGTGATGGGATATCAACACATGCTTCAATTTGTCAGAGGAGTGGCTCTACGAATGTTATGGAGACAGATTGTAGGGAGCATGTAGTCGCAGAGATTGATTGTTGAGTTGCTTTCGATGTTAATGCTCATAGTGCGCCTAATATGGGTTTTGAGGGACTAAAGAACATGAAAACTGCTGCTTTTGATGTTAATGCATATAGTACGGCTAATTTGTGTTTGGATGGGAAGTATGGGCTAAGAAACATGGAAAGTGACGTGGTTAGTGGGATTATGGGTTTAATCAAAGAGCCGAATATTACCTTAATTAAAGATCAGATTAAAGAGTAAATATCCTTAATATTTGGTTAAATTATATGTTATATATTATTATACAATATTAAAATTTATAAATTAGTCTCTAAAATTACACCTAAATTCATAATGGTCCAAAATTTAATAGATATTTAACTGGGCGGGCGGATGTGGGGTGGGTAATGTCTCAAACCCATTATCCGCCCACCACCCACGACGGGTACCACTTTATAAATCCACACCCACCCACTACCCGTTAAAATTATACCCATCTCTACTCCAAATAAAACGAATGCGATGCGAAATCCACGAAACTGTACCCGTTTTCCATCCCAACGCACAACATTGAAAATGACGTTATTAAATCAACAAAATATCTGTTTCCTGGAAACCATAGAAAAATACGAAAAAGGAAATTACTGTTAATAAATGGAAAATTAATCTTTAAATTAAAAACAATTACGTCATTTAGATTTTATAATAACGTAATAAAAGTGACGACATTTTACGTGTCAACTTTAGCTTCATCATATACCAATCGTAAGCCTCTTTCACCCGCTTTAATGAAGTTTCGGTGTTTCCACTGTTTCCATTTCCACATCAAATCACCTGTCCCAATTTCTATATATATATATAGATTTATATATCATAAACTAGCACACCAACACCTTAAATCATCTTCATCAATGGAAGAACTTCAAATGCAATTCATGGCTCAAACCTCAGGTCTCAACAACAAGGGAATGGGAAAGAAGAGGGCTCGTCGTTCTTCTGCTAAGGTTGAGAGGAAGATCATTGAGAAGAACAGGCGAAACAACATGAAGAATTTGTACTCCAAGCTCTATTCTCTTCTCCCCCGTCGAGATTCCAAGGTTTTTTTTTTCTGGGTTTGAACTTTGAAATTTGTTCTGAATTTTGATCTGAATGTGGGTTTTGTTTTGCAGGAGCTGTTGTCGCTTCCTGATCAAATAGATGAAGCTGTGAACCACATAAAGAGGTTGAAGACTAGGTTGAATGAGTACAAGGAGAAAAAGAAAGGCCTTATGGGAAGAAAGAGATCTTACACAAGTAGTACTGCAACTGAAACCAGTGTGAGCTTGAAATCTCCTGAGCTCAAGATTAACGAACATGGCTCCGCCATGGAGGTTGTTTTGACGACCGGGACAGACAGACAGTCCATGTTTTATGACATGATTTGCATACTAAATCAACACGGAGCTGATGTACTAAACGCCAGCTTCTCCGCAGTTGGGAATACAGTATTCCATGTTGTTCATGCTGAGGTAAATTAATTAGCCACTAGCTCTCTCCTATCTCATATTTCTATATCATATGTGTTTCTCCATCTAATTGATTTGTTTTGGTGACAGATTGGAGCATTTGTTGCAGCACAAATAGTAAAGAATAAGCTGAACAAATTAGTGCATGGATCCAGCTACGAAGACGATCAGCTTCAACAAGAGTTATGGAGCTTCGAAATCCATCCCGAAATGTGGGATTTGAACTACGAAATCTATCCTGAAACTTGGGATTTCCCGATCATGTGATGTTGCAGTGACTTAGTCAGCAAGGAAGAGCAGACTTATTATGTTTTTTTTTTGCTAGAACTGTATAGCTAACTAGCTCCGCCGCATGCTGCTGCTGCAACAAAATTTTGTTCATGACTATGTAATAGTATAAATCATGAATCCCTACAATGGATACCATGATGTTGTCTTTTGTTTTCTCGGTCAGTTGATGTAGTATTTGATTAATGGAACCTTTCCAATAAGTTCTTATGTTTATTTTTTGAAAAATAAATGTTTTTTCTTTTAGTAATGGAAAACTAGATTTTGATTGATTTCTCTATTATTATCCAAGTATTGTAATTGCATAAGGTTTCAACATATAAGTGAATTCATGGAACTAACTCTAAGCTGTTCTTGATTCTTCTTCTGTTTTTATTCCTTTGTCTCTATTGCTTTTTTTTCCATCTTTCATCCTAGCTTAAATCTTTCTGGGTGTAGTTCATCGTCGATGCTCATCATGTTTATCGCTGATGGACGTCATAGTATCATTAGTCGACTTCTTCCCCTGCTGCTGTCATTCAGATCTGATTGTTAGTTCGTTTGAAAGGTATTTTAATAGTCTTGTATTGTTAATAATTTTTTAAGTTATTGATAACCACCACACACTTCGCAGATATAACCTCTTGAATGTCTAAAATGTCATATGATATTCTCATTAGGAAATTCCTCTTGAATGTGTAAAATGTCATGGCATTTAGAATTGCTTTATAGCCTAGATAAGTGATCTGCCACTTGATTCTCAGTACGTTTTCTATCTACAACCTCTAGATCAAATTCTTGCTATAGTAAGATCCACCTAATAAGTCTATGCTTGGGATGCTTCTTATTCACAAAATATTTTATAGCTGAGTGATCAGTGTGAACAATAACATTGATGCCTATTAAGTACGACCTAAACTTATCAAATGCAAATATCACAACAAGTAATTTCTTCTCGGTGGTTGTGTAGTTCATTTGTTCCTCGTTCAAGGCAGTACTAGCATAATATATGACATGGAAAATTTTCTCTTGTCGTTGCCTCAAAATAGCTCATACATCATAATCACTTGCATTACACATCAACTCGAATGGTCATGCCAGTCGGGAGGAACTACAATGGGCGCCAAGATCAGTCTTTGATTCATCTTGGTAAATGAGCCAAGACAAAACTTATCGAACACAAAGGGTTGGTTTTGTTGAAGCAAGGTGCATAAGGGCTTTTAGAGAAGTCCTTGATTGATCTTCTATAAAAGTCAGCATGTCCAAGGAAACTCCTAATGCCCTTGGCAGAAGTAAGTGATGCCAATTTTTCAATCACTTCAATCTTAGCCTTATCCACCTCAATGCTCTTGTGGGATATTTTGTGCCCTAACACAATTCCTTCAGTCACCATGAAGTAGCATTTCTCCCAATTCAAAACTAGATCGGTTTCCTTATATCGCTTTAAAACTTTTGCCAAATTACTAGGCGTCTCTCAAAGTCATCTCCAGAAACAGAGAAATCATCCATGAATATCTCAAGGAAATCCTGAACCATATCAGAAAAGATAGCTTGCATGCAACACTAGAAAGTTTCCGGGGCATTATAGAGTCCAAAAGGCATCCTCCTAAAAGAAAAAGTTCCATACGAACATGTGAATGTGGTCTTCTGTTGGTCATCTAGTGAGATGGCAATTTGATTGTACCCAGAATACCCATTTAGAAAGCAAAATAATGCTTTGCCTACCAATCAATCCATCATTTGATCGATGAAAGGTAGAGGAAAATGGTCATTATTTTAGCTTTGTTGAGCTTACGATAGTCCATGCATATCCTCTATACTGTGACAATATGTTGAAAATAGCTCATTCTCCTCATTAGTCACCACAGTTGTGGCACTCTTCTTAGGGACACATTGGACAGGGCTTAACCATGAGATATTAGATATGGGGTAAATCACTCCAGCGTCAAGCCATTTAATTATTTCTTTTATCACCACTTTCTTCATGATTGGGTCGAGTCTTCGTTGTGGCTCTATAGAATGTTATGCATGCAAATAGTAAGACTAATCCCCTTCAAATCAGTCATCGTTCATCCAAGTGTTTTCTTATTATGCAAAAAAATACTTAACAAACTTTTCTCTTGGTTAGGAGTAAGACTGGAGGAAATAATCACAGGTAAAGTATTATCACTACTCAAATAAGCATATTTAAGATGCTCTGGAAAAAGCTTTAGCTCTAGGGTAATTGCATGTTGTAATGATGGCTTAGGAGGAACAAATTCATCAAAATCAAGGGGTTCAAAGTGCATACATGATCTAGCTAGCAGTGAGCTAGATTTCTTCTCTCCATATGGCAATTAGTCATGCTCTTCTATACTTTCCTCGACAATAAGCCGCTTATAATTTTCTAGCTGAATGAAATTGCTTTGGAAAAATTGTTCGACTTCCTCTTCAATTAATGAATTCACTTCAAAAATGCCTTGGTGTTCTTCTGAGTCATCAACATACTTGAGAATACGAAAAAAATTGACAATCACACACTGGTCGGCCACTCTTATTGTGAGTTCACCCTTTTCGCAATCAATTAAAATATGACCAGTGGCTAAGAAATGTCTACCCAAGATAATGGGTGCATTGGTATCAACTTTACAATCAAGAATAAGAAAGTAGATTGGGAACATGAATTTGTCAACCCTTACTATGACATTCTCGAATCTCCCTTTAGGATGAACATGTGATCAACCGACAAGTTATAGAGTTACAGAGGTAGGTTTGACATTTCCCATACCAAGTTTCAAGAATATAGATTTTGACATTAAGTTCATGCTTGAACAAGGTTGGATAGTGCCTTTCCAACAAAATTAGCTCATATAGAACATGGAATAATGAAACTGGCTGGATCTTTTTGCTTTGGTGGCAGTTTGCTCAATGCGGAGCAATATTTTTTTCCCGTGGCAACTGTCTCAAACTTCTCAACTTTCTCTTCTTGGTACAAATCTCCTTAAGAAACTTGGCATAAGTAGGCATTTGCTCGATGGCTTCCAAAATAAGTAGATTAATATAAAGTTAATAAAAAATGTCAACAAACTTTTTAAATTGGACTCCATCATTGTGTTTTTTCAATCTTTATGGGAAGGGTGGTGGGGGTATAAATTCCTCAATTGCGAGAGTAGGAGTCTTTTTTTTCCTTGGCATATGTGTTTGGTACCTTGGTAGGTTCACTAGTAAAACCCCCATCCTTGTCATTCTCGACAATGATTTAATCTTGTAACTTAGTTTCAACTTGCTCAAATGTGGGGGTAGAATCATCATGTTGATTTCCCCTAAACTTGACTTGTTGGTTAATTCGAGTACCACTCCTAAGATTCAATACATTGCATTGTTTTTTTCCATGAGATTTAATGACTTAAGTGTCACTTGGAAAATTTCCTTGTTGATGCTCTTGCAATGCTATGAAAATCTGACCAACTTGACCTTCCAAATCTCTTAGAGATAAGCTATGGTTTTGAAGTAAGACGCCTTGACTATGAAGTAAAGCTCCTTGATTTTTTATTGATATAGTATGGTCTTGCAACATTGTCTTAGTGGTATCTATGAAGTCTTGAATCGCGACCTCCAAAGAACTTGTATTAGATGAAGATGAGGCTTCCTTATTAGAATTATGCCATGGCATAGGATTTTAGTAGCCTTAAGATTCATCAAAATATTGTTGGCGAGTAAGTTAACTAGGATTAGGGGTTCCTTGATTTCCCCATGAGAAGTTAGGGTGTTGAGGCCACCTGGATTGTAGGTATTGGAGTAGGGATTGTTATTGCCTCGGTTGTAATTACCTACTTAGTTGATAGACTCATGATTAGTCGAGCATTCACTTCCGCGATGATTCTCATGGTATAACAGACATGTCAAACTAGTTGTCTTCACTTCCTTCACCTTAGTCGATCATTGTAGATTCTTCAACATATTAGTGATAGCTGAAAGTTGAGCGGATACGAGTCCTTGGCATCTAACTCGAATGCCCTAGGTTCTTTTCTCTCAGTTGAGCGGAAGAAAATTGATAATCATTATTGGTAATCCTATCAAGAATAATAAATGTCTCAGTAGGTGATTTGTCAAGCAATGCCCCATTTGCTGAGGCATCAAGCATCATCCTTGTGGGTGCATTGACTCCATTATAAAACATTACTACTTGGGTGAAAAATATGATTAGAACATTTGCGAAGCAAACTCTTATAACGATCCTAACATTCATACATGGATTCGTCATCAGCCTAATGGAAGGATGCTATCATTCCATTGTTGAGTGTTCATGTTTGGCGGGTTATAACGCAACAAAAAGCTTTTACAAAGATCAGCCTATGTCCCGATTAAGATAGATGGAACACCACTCAACCAAGCCCTACTCAGTCACGCATAAAGTATGTAAATAGTTTTAATTTCAACACTTCCTCATGTACTCCTTGCTGGCGAAAAAATCACATACCTCCAAGAAATTGAGAATATGCTGCATGGCATCTTCATTTGGCATGCCCCCAAATTGACCTATAGAATTCAATAAATTGAACATAACTGGTTTGAGCTCAAAATGGGCTGCCTGAATTTCCAGTGCCACAATCCCAGGATTCAAGTCATCCAATATAGGATTCAGATGGTCACAAAACACAAGGCCTATCAACAAACTCAGCATTGGGAATTGCCTCGATATCATGATCGTCCTCTTAACCAATGCCTTGGTTTCCAATCTGATACATATTTTCCTTATTACGTTTAACACGTCCCCTTTATCTAAAGTGTCTCTCAATCTCAGGTTCAATTAGTATCAATGGCTCGTCAGAATGGCTTCTGGTTATACACCAAATAAGTTTGAAAAAAAGAAAGTAAAAATATCAAGTAAATTATACTTAAAAATAATGAAGCAAAATAAAATGCTATGGCAAACTAATTAATTTCACGTTGCCAATCCCCGGTAACAACGCCAAAAACTTGTTGTGTGTTGTGAGTACTATAAAATTATACGCAATTGATGTGCAAGTATACACAATCGCAAAAGTAATATAATGTAAGTGAGTATCATCCTCAGGGATTGTTGGAGTTCATGAGTTTGGACACATCAATACACTAAATTATCTAAGTATAGTAATGATATTTACACTGATGATGCCTAGGTAAAGGAATCGTGACTGTAGGGTGGAATGATGGTGAAGAAATATGAATGAGTGAACAAATGTGATGTCGTGGAAATGGAGATGTTTATAGTCTAAATAGGTGAAAATGTCATGGCAATACAGAATGATAAATACATATAATAAATGAAATAACTTGATAATCCTCACACGGGAAGTTTCTACGGGAATGAATAGTGGAAATCGCTTAAGAAACTTAAAACTTATCTCTTAAGCTGATTTAGTCTTCTAATGTCTTACTTGTTTGATGAAGTTTACTAAAGTTGTTCTATACTATTTCTAGTCTAAGAACCTAATCGAATAGGATGCCACGACATCTTCTATCAGCCTAAGCAGTGACACACTAAACAATTGATTATGTTTTACCCCTCTTAGTCGTTGAAATCATAGCTTAGTTTCTCTCGAATACTAAGGGATTAGGTTCTAGTAATTAACTACAACCCATTGTTTATGCTAATCTTATTTTAGTTTCTCTCGAATGCTAAATAATTAATGATTGCATTTCTCTCGAACACCTAGTATTCTACTTAAGAAGTGGACACTGTCATGCCTCCTACAATCTTAAGAGATTAAGAACTTATAAGAAAAACAAGTAATAAGCAAAATAAAACATTAATCAACCATTCAAAACAAAGTTTAAAGCATCCATCAATGAACTCCACCAAATATAGTCTAGTTCATGTGGAGTTTGAATAAACCATGGAAAATCCCAATTTGTTCATTCGTTCCTTTCAACATAATCGAAGATAAATCATAAAATGGAGCAATGGTTGGAGAATAAAGCACTAGATGTGCACGGTCGACACTTCCTTTAATTTTCACCAATAGAGGAACACCACTAAAAACAGATGGGAAATAGAAAAAGGAGGAAGTTGAGCTCGTCAATGGAGGAAGAGATAATTGGAGAAGATGATGAATTAAAGTTATATCCTCCAAAATGGTGTTATTTTCTTTATAAATCTAAGAATGTTCTAGGGATTTTCCCCAAAATTCCCATCATACCCCCAAGCGCACTCCAAATGCATGAAGATTGATTCCACATGTGGCAGTGGGTCTCATTCAGGTAGTTACCAGCACAAAACATTTGCTAATAACAATTGTCATTTGTGAAAATATCTTTTTATCATTTTCTGCGCCAGAAATGCCAAGCTATTGCAGTTTGCTTCAGCAACTTGTGATGTCGCGATATTCTTCTCTGCTCGCCTTATGCTCCTTGTTTCCTGCACATCACCAAATAGCCACACCTTTCCCATCATAGCCACATTCACAAAGTAAAATGCAATGGAAAACCACAACCACCAAAATGCAACTTTATGAAGCTACATGCACCTAAAATGCAACTATATGAAGCTACATGTACCTAAAATGACCTATATGAGCCTTTAGATAATCAATAACTTAAGTGAAAAATTCCTTAAAATAGCTTTTACGGAGTTCATCAATATTATTTGTACCAAATGCAAATTATTGCCCATCACTAAGAAGAACAAAACTAGACCCTTAACTTTTATAACTACTCCCATCCCTAAATAGTAAGTTTTCATCTCTAGGACTGGTTCATCTCTCAAAGCATCCAAGACGAATTGTTTTGCAACTTCCAGGGAACACAATGTCTTTGCCTAACCAAGTCAGGTCCTTAATCGCTTTCAAAGAAGGACATCCTTGGGACTAGGCATGTCAAAATCACCCATGTATTGTCGGTCATTTTATTGATAAACCTCGTTAGACATTGCTCCATTCAATGGAATCACATGAACATCTTTCATATCTTTTATCACGTCTCCCCCTATTTGTGTATCAACTTACAGATTTCAAGATTGACTAGTCTTGACCAACTTTCCAAGAATCCTTCCATCAATCTTAAAATCTGTAAGTTGCTACACAAACAAATGACCATAAAGAAAAACGGGTTCATTCAGAGCTCTGCAATAAAATAACTGAAGGCAGTTTTGAAAGTAGCGACATTCAAATGGGGAGACGTGGTAAAAGATATGGAAGATTTTCATGTTTCAATATATTGAAACTTACAAAGAAATACTTCAAGAACAGGGAAGAGGAGAACAGATCTTAACGGAAGATATAATGGAGCAAAAGCTAAATTCACAAGAGAATGAAAAATCAAACAAGTGAACAGATTCATTGACCCTTGCATCAATGGCACGTTCTCCTTAGCACACCTTTCCAAGATCATCTGTACGCAACGACATCAAAGAGATAAATAAGAGAGTAAAAGATGAGAAATGTAGGGTTTAAGACATTCAGTCCCCTCAATTTTGAGGTATTTTATATAACTCCAGTTTGGTTCAGAGAATCAACACTAAAAGTTTAACCCGAAGAGGACCAACTAGGCTTAACAACAATAACCACTAAACAGATTCAATTAGCCCTTAACCTCCTGAGCAAAAAATTTGATGAACAGCATAGTGACTTCTTAACACAGTATATATTTCATTTCTACTTTAATCTTGTTTTTGTGGGGCAGAATTAATGAATTTGTTTTCTCCCATAGCCCATTTATTTTTCAATGTTATAGGTATTTTAGTTGTACTCTGCGGTGGCCTTCTATTCTTCTCCAGCCCACCACCAAATTGTTTTACGTTCCCCACGCAACAATCTTATCAAGCTACCTTTACAAATTACGACCAATCAACAATCTCAACCATATTGACTGGTGTCATCGTAGGTTTAACCAGAATGTTTCTAGCACTTCTTCTGATCATACTTTCTTTACTTTCACGTTAAGTTTACCTTTTTTTTTTATTTTACCCCCAATTGAGCACGTCTAGCATATTTTTTCACAGTAGCAGGATCACTATAACTCACTCCATTGAGTTCGCCGCCATAGAACTCAATAGTTACACCTACCTGTTCGACACTATACTTCAAAAACTATTATTGTGAGTTTTTGTGATGTATCATCTTCTCTTGTGTTATTTAACAATAATTCTGTAACGGTCTGAACTTTTGAGACAACGTAAGGAGTTGAATCGAGATGGACTTTGGCCGAGTTAGAATCATAATTGGACCCTTGAGGCACGTTCGGCTTCATTTGGGTGAGAATTGGACCTTGGGCCTAGAGAGGAGGTAGAATTTTGCATTGAATTCAAATGTTGAGGGGCCTAAAGGGAAATTTACCCATTGAGGAAATTCAAGCTGATTTGCTTCTTGACTGGCGTGAGGTCATTGTGGGCTATATGGGGAAGGACAAAGGCTTTTCCCACCCACTCTTTTCTCTCTACGTTACCCTTGTCTCCTCCTTTGCATTGTGACTTCTTTACGAACATAGTTCTGTCATGGAGGTTGTTTTGACGACCGGGACAGACAGCCAGTTCGTGTTTTATGACATGATTTGCATACTAAATCAACATGGAGCCGATGTACTAAACGCCAGCTTCTCCACAGTTGGGAATACAGTTTTCCACGTTGTTCATGCTGGGGTAAATCCATTAGCTACTTGCTCTCTCCTATCACCGATTTGATATCTTATATGTTTATAAATCTAATTGATTTGTAATTTGGTGATAGATTGGAGCATTTGTTGCAGCACAAGTAATAAAGAATAAGCTGAACAAATTAGTGCATGGATCCGGCTACGAAGACGATTAGCTGCAACAAGAGTTGAGGAGCTTCGAAATCCATCACGAAACGTGGGATTTGAACTACGAAATCTATCCTGAAATGTGGGATTTCCCGATAATGTGATAATGGTAATGAACAAAAGGGATGTAGCAGTGACTTAGACAGCAAGGAAGAGCAGACGTAATGTCTTTTGCGAGCTAAATAGAAAGTTGCAGCTAATCGACAACTTGTGAATTCATTCGAATACAATTGTGTACCAAACATCACCAAATCAGCAAGAAATTTGTGAATTCTGCAAGGTAGGTTCACAACTTGTTATTAGTACTAGCAGTGATTTCCTTCTTTTTAGCGGTAAAGAATGAATCGACAAACAATGAATTGCAGATTCAACCGAATGACATTCCATAACCGAACAAGTTTAAATCTCACCACAGTAACCAAATGCAACGAAAGACGATAGGGGAAGCGACCGCGACGAACGAAACCCTAATATGGTTCGGTTTGATGATCTAGTGAGTGTTGGCCATGATACTATGCGGAGTGGCGTTTGATGATCAGAACTGCAACGGCGTCAACAAAGAAAGACGTGAGGAAAAGCAGCAGCGGCGGAAGCAAAATGACGGTTAAGATCATTGACGAATGATAATATGCGAGGAATGACGCTATGACGGCCAGGCATGTCAAGATTGTGGAACTCTCTCAATTTAGCTACCTACAAGGGAAAGTATTTCAGTGTCACGGAGGTCTACGGCACAGAGTGTCCTGGAATTAATGAACTCCTTAATCATTCCATCTGGAAATCAACCAAGAAGCTTAATTAGTTCCTTGACCATGCTTGGACTCAAAGGTCCTAATCTCATCATCCCTATTGAAAAACACTTCCACACCTTCACCATGAACCCGGCCCAACACTTTATGAAGAAGATCATCCGTGTATTATCGGTCAATTTATCTGATAAATCTCGTTAGTCATTACTCCCTTCAATGGAACCACAAAATTCTTTCATATCTTCTATAACACCTCGCCTCATTCGGATGCCAGTATGCCACCACTTTCAAAACTGCCTTCAGTTCTGGTGCAGAGGTTGGGATGAACCGTTTTATTTATTTATTGTCATTTGTTTGTGTATCAAACATGTCTCGAGATTGACTAATCTTGACCAACTTTCCAAGAATCTTTCTATCAATCTTAAAATCTGTAAGTTGATACACAAACAATGGCCATAAAGAAAAAACAAGTTCATCCCAAGCTCTTCACCAAAAGAAGTGAAGGCAGTTTCAAAAGGACTGACATTCGATCGGAGAGGCATGATAAATGATATGTAAGATTCTCATGTTCAGTATGTTGAAACTTATAAAAAACGGTTCAAGAACAGGGAAGAAGAGAACATATATTAGCAGAAGATATAATGGAAATGCACATGAGAATGAAAAGTCAAACAAGAGAAGAGATTCAATGACTCATGCATCAATGGCACCTTCTCCTACACTGGCGGAGCCAGTAGCTGTTGAGGGGTGTCAATTAGAATACTTAATTTAGGACAAATTTCTAGGAGCAAGAAACGTGCATCCCCAAACGAACGTTGAGCTAAGCGTAAAACAAGTTAAAATCACACATATAAAGCATGGCTGAACACAAATAATTCAGTAATCGATTCTCGAAATAAAATTTTCTTACGGTTCGTTATCAAAAGTTAACATCGTAATCGTTTTCTTCTTCCTTTTTCGGAATCTCTTTCTCACTTCGTCTCTGATGAGTAACCATCTTTCTTGCGCTCTCCTTATCTTCTTTCTTGCCTTATCGGCAGCGTCATCGTCTTCCCATGCCGCCATCAACTGGGGTGGAGCAATGTTTCCGAGCATGGTTCGTTACCGAAGCCTTGTGCAACCCAAACATGTGACGGCCTCTCTGGCGAGTGCAAAGAAAACATGGATGAATCCATTTCGGATGAAACTGCCCGATCGTTAGCCGGAAAAAGATACATTAGCTACCGCGCCTTAAGGCAGAATGCCGTTCCGTGCAACCAACGGGGCCGATCCTACTATAACTGCGGTGCTTCTGGAGCAGTTAATCCTTACACTAGAGGGTGCAGTGTCATAACACTCTGCGCACGGATCACCGATTAAGTGATGCAATTCTATTCTACGCCCATAAAATTCCCCACACACATGCTCTTCATTGTCTCGTTTGTAGGCCGAGATTTCCTTCAATTTAATTCATTTATCACTTGTTTCTTCTTCTTCTTCAATGTTGGTAGATATAGGTATGGGCTGAGATTTTGTTTTGGACAGACATGTTACCATTATTGTTTTTTAAGTTGTTTATTTAATTAATTGTATTTCTTCAGAGTGTGTTCGAAAACTATAATGTAATTACATAAAAATGTAATTACTCCTAGTGATTATCGTCTTGTGTAATTACTAGGAATTTTAATTATCTAGACATGTTTGGTAAGCATAATGTAATTACGTCTTAATTCTTTGTTATTTTTTTTGTACAAATTGTAATTATACTATTATATAAGTTTAAATTTTAAATAATTTAATTATTATAAAAAAATAATCTTATAAGTATTACTCAAAAAAATTACAAATACATATAAGGATATATATATATATATATTGTCATTTAATATTTTTATGCATTCAAGCCTTTTTTTTATTCAATTAGATCATATGATATTTTCATAATTTTACAATTGTAAGAGTATTTTAGTTATTTATATCCCTCAAAGATATTTTATTTAATTAATGAGTTAATACACTATATTAATCTCATTTAGTCTTGTTACACAAGTATCCATAATCCTCACGTGTTTTAAGAAGAAAAAGACATTTTTCTTCTCGACCATCAATATTGATACCCTTTAAGGGTATTAATATTCAATTCTATGATAATATATCGATATTGTATTGACAGTATCGGTACACATACTAGAATTTCTTGTCTAATCTTGATATCAATAATCGTATTTTAATATCAATATCAACATGTCAATATCGGTACTTGACAGGTGTCGTTTTTCTACCAAAATAATTTCAGTTTCTTAATAATAAATAGAGAGAGAGAGAGAGAGAGAGCAGGGAAGCAGTGTCGGTCCACATGACTCTGGTGTTTCTGATGAAGTGAACTTTCTGATTTTGAAAATCTGATGAAGTGAACTTTCTGATTTAGAAATTGATGAGATAAGGTAAAGTTTTGGATGAGATTATATAGAGGTTAAAAGTTGTTATTAAATAAAAGATATGAATTAAATAATAGAAAATAATTAAATAAATAAATTTAAAGTGATGAGATAAAGAGAAACTTATAGTGAAATTAGTCTAAGGCTTCAGTTGTTGCCTCAAATTCCTATTGATCCTCGAAATATATTTTTTCTTCGGTTATTCATCTGTTAAAGTCTACAGGGCCAACCCCTGTAACTTATTTTTCTATCTTGTGAAATAATAACCCAAAATCTATTTTTGGATATCAGTACTTTACGGAGACTAACTACGACTATCGTCGTTAGCGCCAAACTGTTTTATAGATATGGAAAAACCTGACTCGAACTATGTTGCCTCAATGAGAATCGAGTCCGATCTCAATTTCCCTTAGCGGACTGTCGCTAAGTGTGTTCACAGGAAGTAAACTTGCTACTAGTCGATTCTTCCTCCCAACTATAAATCAGAACAACTTCGGCTTTTTGATTAAAAAGCTTTTAGATTTTAAAAAGATAGGTTGATTACTAATCTTATTCCTCCAGAAATTTGAGAAAATAACTTGAAATTATTTTAGTGTTTTTCAATCCTCACAATAGGGATTGATTCATCGCTTCAGCTCTTGGCTATGAGAAATTAGTTAAGTATGACAATCATACTTAGCATCTTTAAAAATAAAAATAAAAATAACAACAAAGTAAAACTTTGATTTTTTTTGTAAAACCAGAGGAAAGAAGAAGATTGATTTCTGAATGTATTTTTAGGCTTATCCTGAGAGGGTATTTATAGCCTTCAAAATCCCTAAAAATAATGAAAAGATAATTCTTAAAAATAAAAAATAATTCCTAAAGATAATTCTTATAATATTTGTAATCACCGTTTTTTGGATTATTGTTATTATTATTATTATTTATATTATTATTATTTATTATAAATTAATTACATAACCCAGACCCAACATTCAAACCCAAACCAAAACCAATCCAGCAACCTGGGCCTAAAACCAAACAAGCCCAAACCCTAATCAAACATAACCCTAAAAATATTTTTCTGCTGCTGCCGCCGCCGTCAGAGTGGAGATTCCAGCCGCTGATGTCACCGCCCGTCGTCCGATAGGCCTGCCACCTTCACTGTTCTACCATCATCACTTTAGTAACATAGCAAAAGGAAAAGTCAGAACAAATCCAACATAAACCCCAAAAATCTAAAGCATTTAAGGAGCAAAATCATCACAACAGTGACCCAACAAGTCAGAACAAATCTGTTGTAATTTTTTATTTTATATCTCTATAAGAATTTCGGGTATATAAACCCAAAAATAAACATGTAAAAGGGAATTTCCCCCACTATTTCGAGAAAAATTAAAAAAAACCAGAAAAGTTTCAAGGATATTTTTTTCAGTTTTCGAATACAAAAATAATAATAATACCTATTTACATTAAAGAGAACAGAGAGAAGATGTCGAGTGGTTACCAACGAGGGGAGTCTAACCGGGGTCGGTTCGTCTTCCTAATCACCGGATCCATGGGGTTTTCCTTAGATCTACGGTGATAGGAGGGGTTCTAGACCGATCCAAGCCCAGATCTGTACTCAGGGCGTGAAGAGGTTTTGGAAGGTGGTCACATCTTATCTTTTCGGCGTCGACAAGCGGCGTCGGCTTCAGAAGGAGTTTTATGAAGGTTGCTAGATTGTTTTTTGGTGTTGGACATCATTCTCGATGTAGATTTCATTTTTCTTTGTATCTTTGGGTTTAGTTTTTTGTGATTATTGTCGTCAATTTTCTCTTTGTGTGCATTGTAATTTGATTTCTTCCAATATTTTATTAATAAAATCCAGGTACCATTGTTAAAAAAATTAAATATTAATTAGGGTAAACTATACCATTGCTAAAAACAAATATATGCAAGAGGTTCAATTCTAAAACCTGGGATTAGAGTGAGAATGTTAAACCGCTAAGCTAACTTGTATTTTTGGTCTAAGGTATTTAATATATAGTATATATTATGTATCACTGTTTAAATTCCTAATATTTTATATATTTTAATTTAAATTCACATTTAACATTAAAAATATATTTATTTTTACCTTAACTTATTAAATATATTTTATTTTTATTTTAACTTAAACAATATATTTAGTCTTATTTTAACTTAAAAATATATTTTAATCTTATCTTAGCTTAAAAATATTTTATTTTTATCTTAACCTATGAAATATATTTTACTTTTATTTTAATTTAAGATGTCTTTTTAAAAGTTAATATAAGAAGACAATATATTTTTTAAGTTAAAAAGATTAAAATATATATTTTAAATTAAAATAAAATCAAAATATATTTAATAAGTTAAGATAAAAGCAATATATATTTTTTAATGTTAAGATGTGAATTTAATTTAGTAGATAAATTTCTATTAAATTATGTAAAATATTAAGAATTTATAAAGTAATACAGAATATATATCATAATGTAAGTTTAAGAATGGAAGTTAGCTCAGTGGTTGAGCACTCACTCTCATCCTTTGTTTCCAAATTCAAACTCCCTTGCATGCATTAGTGTGAGCTTTATTTTATTTCCACCATATGGTGACACTTGTCATCATGTGATTGATGAAAAATATATTAAATTAAAAAATAAATTTAAATATAATTAGTCTTTCAATTAGATGACTATACATAATTTTATTTGATTCAATAATTAATTTTATTTTAATTTATTAAAAAAAATGGCTGTCCCTTTTTTCCATATGTATGGGGTAAAGGGGAGGTAAGATAGTAGGCTACCCCCAACACCAAGTTGAGAGCAGCTTCCGTAAGATACCTCCGAATTATGAAATGCCCTCCGTAGGACTCGATCCACGACCTAAGGTTAAGAACCTTGTGCTCTACCAACTGAGCTAGATGGTCATTTCATTTTAATTTATTAAAGTTATGGTCAAATTAATATAATATGAAAGCATCAGTGGCTAGATCTATAATTATACCAAATGTTTTAATTTATACGTCTGTTAAATGTTAACGATTAGTTATTTGATTGAATACAATTAAATAGTTAGAAAATCTGATTAATAAAATTTAAAAGTTGATAATAAAGTAAAAGGGTCAAATAGTTGAATTGTTAATGTTATAGCTTACCCTATTAATTATTAATGAATTTAAAATTAATATATATTTACTATTTAATATTTTTAATTATTTATTTATTTTTAAACTAAATTAATTGATAACTAAATTTAAATAAAATAATTATTAATTAATTCCATATCTAGTTAATCGATTGATTAATCGGCCTAAAATTTAAAGAAGAGAAATGCTTGATCCTTCCAAAATCATCGACAGGGGAAGCACCAATACGATTAAAACACGTGTAAATGTCCCCTCCCGTAACGTCAGTTCAATAACAGCTTACCCAAATTCCCAAATAACTTAAAAACCCTAGAATTTCCCAATTTGAGTTCATATTCCCATCCTGCCCTCCATCCCTCCCATTAAAACCAATTCAAAACACTGCCAAAATTCCTAGGGTTTTTGACAAAACCAAATCTTCCGATTGAGAGAAATGGCCTCCGGGACGGGACAAGTGAAAGCTAAGAGAAAGCCGGTTCGTGAAAGTTGAGGATTTGAAGCCCGGTACGACTGGGCACACTTTGATCGTCAAAGTGGTAGAGACGACTCCAGTCAACACTTCCTCGAGGCCCAACAGGTCACCTGCTCTCCTCTCTCGACCTGCCCGAATTGCTGAGTGCGTTGTCGGAGATGAGACCGGCACCATCGTCTTCACTGCACGCAACGAGTAAGGTATCATTCTTTTCATAGAAATTTATAGTCTCTGTATTCTAAGTGATTTTATTTGCTTTGGGGTTTTATTGAATAAGCTTTATATTTTTTCAAACTAAAGAAAATTTGTTGTATTTGATTAAAAACTGTCTTTTTATTGGTATTGAACAGAGTACACTATTGTTGTTTTTCTATTGTAGATTTGCCCTTGTTTTTCCTTGCTTGCTTATTACCACTTCAGGGTTTTGATGTTGATGAAATCATTAAATTCAATCTGTATGATGCAGTCGATCTTATGACGAAAGGTGCTACTGTGATTTTACGCAATGCTAAGATTGTTATGTTCAAGCGAACTACGATGAGGCTAGCGGTCGACAAATGGGGACGGATTGAAGTAACTGAACCTGCTAAATTCAATGTTAAAGAAGATAACAATCTTTCTTTAGTCGAATATGAGCTTGTTACTGTTCCTGATCAGGGTACGAATTAGAGGCTGTTATCATGATTGAATATATTTCTTGGAAGTGAATACTTTCAAAGTAATCTTTGGGCTTGATTCTTGGTGGTTTTGTGTCATGATCAGTCCTTTGAGATTGCTGTAGTACTTATTAGTGTTGGACATATTTCATTGTGAAGTTTATTTAGATTTTCTTTTGCTTCTTGTTTATGCTTATGAATGATCAGCATAACTTTGGAAAAATTAATTGTAATGAAAAGCTGTTATTTATTCCGACTTAATTGTTGACCTCTTTCGCAAACTTGGTTTAGCCGGATGAATGTGTTCATGCTATTTTTTTAGAACACTAAGCAGAACATTTTTTCCATCCAATTTCAAGGTGTTCTGTCATTATTTTTCTACCTACAACCGTCAGATTTCATGGTAGATCCACCCGACCTACATCTATTGGGATTTTTTCTGTAGATTGCTTTCCTACTTTGGGTATAATTATAGTCAAATATCTTCCCTTACGTTATCATTGTACGGCTCTCCTAATTTGGGTATAATTATAGGCAATTATATTCACTTTCATTGTCGGCTGAGGGTTAATATGTTCTGCTTCTTTCATGTTTTATCCTACAGACTAAATCAACTCCAGATAAAAGCTATTATCGAAAGTATTGCGTTCTTGCTTTCTTCATAAAGGCTACACTTGCATCATATCACTGGGACACTGCCTGTACGGGTGTGTATATACATGTATGCAATAAGCAGACATGCCAATGCATTCGAGTTTTCCTTTTTGTATTTGAACACATGCACTCTCTAGCCCGGCTGTTCCTATGGAGTGACTGCCCATAACCATCAGGACTAGCCCTTGGGTTCTTAATGCATATGAGCTTGTTTACTTTGTTTTGGTAGCTGAACCAATGTCTCATATCTATGCAACTTGCAACTAGGGTTGGCTCCTCATCAGGTCTATTATGCACATGCACTCTCTTTGGAGAGAACTGGTTCAATCCATTTATCTTGTGTTCCCTCTTGAGGTTTCGGGTCCAAGCAGTTACAAGTGTATGATGTGTAAGTTGTAAATGGTTAAGAAAGATTCTGAATAGATATTATCTTATAATCACTCTAAATTATTAAAAAACCTTGTTCCAATCATATGTACATTAATCATACTTTATCATCAGAAGTTATTGAGGTGGGAATGGTTCGAATCTAGACCCGAATTTAAAATTCAGATTTTAAGCCAACCAGGCCGGAGAATACTTCTACTGTGTGGCAATGGCAAGTTTGCTAGTACTACAGTTCTCCCCTTATCCAGTAATTGATTTTTGTTTAATGACAAAGCTCTTCTATGTATTCGTACCGGAAACTACGACGGCCCTCATAAAGTTAGGCCCCATACGTGGCTAATAACTCCATAATTGACATGCTTTTATCTGTCACTGATTTGTGGTCCAATTAATGTTCAGATTTTGAATTGTATAATCAGTTGGGATATACTTTTAATGAATTATCGTCGTATACTTTATGAATCAACAATGACTTCATTTTATTTACTTTAAATTAATTACTGTATTTGATTTATCTTTAATATTTTTGAATAGTTTATTTCATAATGAATGACGTATCATATCATATATAAACTTATACATTAAAATATAAAATTGTATTTGTTTAAGAATATATTTAAAATATTTTATGTTGTATACAGATTTTAACATAAAAAATATTTATCATATATATATTTCAATATTTTCTTATTGATATGTTTTTTATATTTTATTAAAATATTTTTATGTTATATGCAGGGACGGACGTAAGATTTTATGTAAGGGGGTGAATATGAGCTTATAAAATTTATGGGGACAAACTTGAATTTATAAAATTTCACGGGTAAAAAATTTTCAAAAGAATATATATGATAAAAATCTAAAATACATGATAATTTTAAATTTTCAGGGGTGATTACAGTCCATCTCTGATTATACGAGAGTGTTAGTAACTAGTAACTACTCTCTCTTCTTTTTAAGAATTTCTCCCTATAGTTTGGGACAACTATAATTTACTAACGTACTTTTTAGGATAAATTACGTGTTTAGTTTTTATTTGTTTTAGTAACTGAACTTTTAATTTTTTTAAAGCATACCTAAAGTTTAGTTTTTGTTTCATTTTAGTATTCGTCCAAATTTAATGTTAAGTTTTGAAAAGATTGAAAGTTTAGATACTAATCAAAATTTAATAGTTTAGGTACTAAATCTGTTAAATTTTTAATGGAGAGGTACTAAATGAAATGAAAACTAAACGTTAGATATGATTTTGAAAAAAAATGAAAAGTTTAAGTACGAAAACGAACCAAAACTAATAGCTTACTTACTTTTTATTAGTTTCGTAATTAAGTATTAATGTCTTGTAATATCCACTAATACTTTTGTCTTGTTAATTTGAATGGGTAAAATAAATAAATATAAAGCTTATTATAAAAGTTCCATTGTTAGATTTGTGTTCCTTTTTTTGGCATATGTCCTTTCAATTTGATTTTTATTTTATATTTTATGTTAAATAAAATTATTTGTATTTCATTTTAGTTTTAAAATACTATTATTTTTAATTATATTTTTATATATTAATCAATAAATTAATTTGTTTCATAATTGATTCTAGAAAATTAATCAGTATAATTTTGTGAATTTTTAAAGAATTATTTTTTATTATAAAAATATATTTGATCATATTTATATTGCGAGTGAAAAAATGTTCTTTTAATAGTATGAAGTGATTATAAAAAAGTATATGTTCAGAATTTTTTAACATATTGAAAAAACACACATATCTTTCGAACGTAATTGTTTGAATTCATGTCCTTTAGAAGAAAAAAAATTCTCTTCTACTGAAATACAATAAGTTTTAATAAAAATGTTTTATTTCTATAATAATTTGATTGTCTTTTGAGTAAATGTTTTATTTATATAATAATTGGATTAGTCGGTCAATAGATCGGATATTAATTAAAAAAAAATCTTTTGCTTATTTCAAATCTTATTTTGTAAAATGCATTACAAAAATTAGCTTTATTAACAAACATGCATGATGCTGATAAATAAAATTGTCCATGCAAAGGAACAAGAAGAACCAAGTTTTACTAAAAGAGAAAAACGAAATTAGATTTCTACAAGAACCTAACACAAGGTAATGTCGTCGAATTAAGGTGATCAAGCACAGGAGGATGGTATGTTGGCCACTCCTTGACGTTGCAACTCTCCCAAAACGCTATCGGTGGACGGCGGCTTCAGTCCGAGAGGAAGCGGCAGCCACGGTTTCGATAAAACGTCGCCGATAGCTGCATCTATGCTCTCCTTCGACTGCAATTCATCAAAATTATTATCAAACGATTAATGTCATCAAGTTATTAATAAAAAGAGGTAGTTGAAAGCAACGTGAGAGCATCTAACCGGGTGGCAGATAACGAGAGGGTGGGGTCCCGACTGCCCACCAGTGCCCTGGTGGTGTGGGGGAATGCCCGGGACCGGTGCTGCACCAAATCTCTGCAACGAAAGCACCATATCAACTCAGTGTACCTAGAAAGCTTCATCTACCTAAAGTTTCTAGATGCCAAAACATAAAGCTAGTCTACCAAAGCTCTATTCGGGTTAATTCGATCCGACATGTAGAAATTATTGTCGGGATTATAAATTTGATATCTAAACTTTGAAACATTGTAATGGAGTAGTTACAGTATTAATATCGTATCAATCAAAGTTTAAGTAGAGATTGTGTACCGTTGGTGCCATTGGCTGGGGAAAGCAAGGTGTTCCTGGGGTTACACGTTTGTGGTGATGATGCCAAAACGAGGGATTTGTTGCAGGTGGAGGTCCCCAAGTAGACGGTGGTGGCGGCGGTGTGTGGCCTGGATGATTAGGCCATAAATGCATGAGGGATTGATCCATGATGGGATGACCCCATACATGCAAAGGCCTAAAGTGTTGGTGCATGGGTGGTGACACAGGCGGGAAACCCATGGTGGGTGCAACCCATGGATTTATACCCCTCTTGTCTCCACCAGCCGGGGCGACGCCACCGTACATTTGCCTCCTGTGGCTCCAACTGGCCGCCTCGGCCTCCCAAGCTAGCAAGTGCTTCCTATGAGATCTATATTTCTGCAAACAATAAAACATAAGCTATTCATATCTTCAAAGTTCAAACCACTCCACCATAGTAGAAAAGATAGTGGAATTACTTGAAGATGGCTGGCAATGTTATGGCGAGTGAGACAATCGATGCCCATAAGCTCCAAAATCCTTGAAGGCACCGCCTTCTCCACCCCGAGCTGCTCCACCGCTTGAACGAACCTCCGATGAAGCTCCGGCGTCCAATCCACCTTCTTCATATAATTCAACTCAGCATTAAATTTAAACGAATTAAAAAGAAAACCTAATTAGTGAAGATTTTACCTTGTTTTTTCGCTTCTCTTGATTGTTATTCTTCCCTTGTCCTGAAGATTTTCTTGCCTTAACACCATGTTTGGAAGCTGTTTTATCAACTGCATTAGGTTCGTCTCTCTTGCTCAAAATCTCCTCCCCTTTACTCGAACTCCAGCTCGAACCCGAACCCGAAACCTTATCTTCTTCCTCATCTTTCCTTTGATTAACTTCTTCGTAGGTTTTTCCTACTGAAGTGTCCATTTCCAAATCCGGTAGCACATCACCTTCATCAAGGCCAACAAAAATATCGTCAAAATCAATGCTTTCGAGTAAATTACCGTCGGCGAAATCCGGGAACTCTTCCGAGCTAATATTACCGAAACTCTCCATCTTTCCTTTGTTCTCATCGTTCCTCGTGTTCATCAAAGGTGACACTGCTAGCATTAATACAATTACTCGGCAAAGGAAAAAAAAAGGTAAGAAAAATCCAAACTTTACGTTAGTATATATAGAAGAAACGGGAATTCTTTTTCTCAGTGACAACTTGAAGAACTGAAACGGAGAGAAGGGGAAAATTCAACACGCTCAAAGAAGTGTTGGGGTTTTCTAGTTGCTGTTTGTTTACACAGAAAATCTGGAAGTGGAGCGTGGAAAAGACTGGATCTGCACCACAACTTGGATTAAGATCTATGGGATTTTTGTTTGTCCTTTGCGTTTTTTGTTTCGTATGTATATGAAGTTATGAACCAGTTGCACGACAATGGTTTAAATTTGTGGATGACCTTTTTGATGAAATTTGTTGAAAATTTTCTGAATCTCGTGCTCGTTAGCTGTTATTTAAATTCATTTATTTTCATAAGAAAAGTTTGCTTCAAATGGGTGTAGATATGCATGAAAAAAAGAAAGTGATGGATAGGGTTAACCAATTGATGACATTTTCATTTCTTCATATATTATATGATTTTTTTTCCAAAGTTTATTTAATACTGTTACATAAATTATATGGTGAGAAGTTTGAATAGTCAGCAATCAAAGTAGATAGCATATCTTTTATTAAATTATACGATTTTTTAATAAAGTTGGAAGAGTTTTGATAATATATTGAGTTAATAAAATGGACGAGTTTTTTCTGTATTGGTCGAGTACCATTAAAGATGAGCACTGATAAATTAATTTATAAAATGTTAAATTATAAAGTAATAAACGTATAATTATAATTTCGTTAAAAATCTAATTTTAATTTATTTACAATACAATATTAATTAAATTAATTTTATAATCTTATTTTTTTATTATAATTAGATCAAATAGTAACCCCTAAATTAAAAACCCTAATTTGTTTTAAAGCTTTGAATACCGCCACAGTCGGTATCATCTGCCGTCGTCGATTAATCTTTGTCGTTCATCCCTCCCTACGTGGACATCTTTCATCGTCTTTCGCGCAAATAACCCGTGAAAGTAAGCTTGATTAATTTTATTTTGTTTCGAACTTGGTCCAAGCCGTCACCAACGGGAGGTGTATCACCGATTTTCAGTGTCGTCACCGCAGTGATCATGGATGTCGATGTGAGACTGTCGCCTCTAATCATCCTTCCTTAATCCCCTTATTCCTAAACCCTAACCCTAACCCTAATTTTCTAATTAATCCAATTTTAGAACCCTAATTCCCAAATTATAACCCCAGTTAGAAGTTTTGAACCTTAATTCCTACGTTCGAACCATATTTTTGAAATCCAATTCCTAATTCCCTATTTGAATTTGAATCAAGTAGGTCGTACTAGTACCTTGGCTCATGTGTACTGGTACACGAGCATCTATGTATCGGTATAGATGGTGTATTAATACCATAATTGTACACTAATTTTGTATATGGAATACATATATTGATGCACTATTATAGTGTACAACTTGATTTGTACAATTTTTTGTTAAGTATGCAGGCTTACATTTTATTTTTTTAACGTAGATGATGGATCTAAACTTAATGCCTTCAAAACAAGTTAAGATGATGGAGTGTAAACGTCATATCGACATGAATTTGGAGAAGACAAACAATGAGGTACATTCATTATAATTAACTGAAATTTTAATAATCGTGATGAATTTTTTTGTCGGTATATGTTATATAAGATTATTGTTTTATTTTTATTTTTTTATATACATAAAGGAAAAAATTGAAGTTGTACACGAGGAAAAGATTAGAACTTCTTATCAGAGTGATCACAAGTTGGAGACACTCATTCATTTGGTGTAAAATATTGAAAAGGAATTTGTTATAATGAATGATCAATTCTAAAAATTAAAAGGTCAATTTGAAATATTAAATGACCAATTTGAAAATTTAGTGAGCATATTAACAACGAGTAATGTTAAAAGTTCAATATAAGATGGTGATTCAGTAAAAGGAGAAGGTATACATAGTCGATCATTGAAGGAGGATGCTTTAAATAATATATCAGAAGAGACTAATTTACATAGCTTTTTATTGAAAGATGAGAGTTTAGAAAATAAATCACACATAGAAGAAGGATTAAGTGTCACTATATTAAAGAAAGAAACTGAAAGTGGTATTAAAAAATTGAGTTTGTCTCCTTTATTAATTGTGATTGTGACTATCCTTCTCCCTCATTAGAACGTAGTGATAGAAGAAAACTTAAAGTTAATTCTAAAGATAACAACAAGACTCAAAGTAATGGTTTTCCAAAAATTCTGATCAAGGTTTTTAGCATTTAGTCCCCATCGATTTCCTAGTCAATTAGTTACGTTGAATGAAACTCTAATGGTTAAAAAAAATTGGGTCTAAAATGTCTAATGGTCGTAAGGCTTTGTTAAAGGTTAAAGGGTCTCAACAGAAAAAGAGTGTGAGATGTTCGACCGCTCGTTTAGATTTTACTGATGATCCAAAGTCGAAAGATCTGACATCGAAAAAAATAGCTAGACCATATAAAGTGAATACCAAGGTATGTATAACTCATTATTTATTGTTTATTTTTCATGTTAAAGTTTGATATTATTTCAATTCAATAAAAATGTTTTTAAGAGTTATTTTTTTCATGCAGTATAAATATGAGGTAGGTGATTTGTTATCAGAAAATTCCAAAGAAATTGGTATCATAAGTGATGCGTACAAACAATATTTGAAGTTTTTAATGCCTGAAAAACGTAGAATTTGTATGAATGTTGCTACTTGGAATGATACATCCAACACTCTTTACATGGCCAATAATAATAATTTGGACGTTGTCAATGCTTGTACTATTTTTCCAGAAAAATGGTTATTTGATTGGGTATTCTAGATTGAATTATTAAATATTTTACATGATCAATATTATTTTTTTGTTTGTTATTAATACAATTATTTGTATTATTTTCAAATATTTAATAGTTTATCGATCTCTATGTGTACGATTTGCACTTGAGAGAAGCGTCTATGCAAAAAAAAGTTATATATGCCTCTGTCCTTTTAGGTAAAAAATAATATATGGACTAGGGATCACATTATTTTTAATTTATGATTTCATGAAAATTTTAAAGTTAATGTTTGTGTTAGAGTATCTTTACCGAATATTTCACACATGCTCAGAATGCGGGGGGAAATACTAGCATTTTCAAATTTCATACCCGATGGATAGAGAAATTTATGCCTATTGATAGTAGTAATGTGGAACAAGTATATTAATAATTTGTTTCTTGCTTGTATGTAGTTGACAATGATTTTTAACTCACGTGATTTTGCAGGTATATATGTCTTTACATGATGAAGCAAGCAATCATTGGTTTTTATTAGTTGTTGATGTTGTGGAGAGACATAATTACATTTTGGACTCTCTTGGTGCCCATGAAGTGCGAAAAAATATTGTAGAAAATATTGTAAGTTCTTTATTCATTTACGAGAACTAATAGAATTTGTGTAGTTTTCAATTATAAATTTCTTAATTTTATTTTGACTTATTATAACAGTTGAGTAAAGTTCCACTTATGTACTTATTATAACAGTTGAGTAAAGCTCCACTTATGTATGAGATTCATGCTCATTTGGGTAGATTATTTGAAGATGTTGCAAAATTTCCAATCCATTTTCTTGAATTGTCGAAGCAGTCAAATTCGTATGTAATTTACATTTAAAAAATTACTATATATTTGTATGTGAATTTCTATTTAATAAATTATTTTATTTGATTTTGGATTCAGAGATGATTGTGGCATGTACATATTGAAGTATATAGAAGTCGATAAAAAAACTTCGAATATTAGTTTCAGGTAAAAATATACCATGTAGTTTCGTTTAACTATTGTGTGATATTGAATGACGTTATATATTTATTGTGTAGACACAACAAATGAGAGTTGAACGGCCGAGAATTTTGACAAAATTTGTCACAAGCAACCACAATGAAGTTGGTCTTTTCAATTGTCGTAAAATGGCTATACATGATTAAGAAGTTTAGGATTTACAATGTAGTTTCTCCAATGGTGAATAATGGAGAATAATGGTGATGTATTGAATTTTCAAAGCATGACATACATTTGAGTATTATTATACGTGATATGATATATTTTTTAACGCGATATGATATGATATATTTTTTGGTGATGTATTGGATTTTTCAAAGTTTAGGATTTGTCCCCATCGTATTGGTGCCCATGCATTGATGTTGATGTATCGATAAGCTCGAAGTGGATGTATCGGTACACTCAATGTGGTTGTATCAGTACCTAATCTGTACCAGTACACTTGAAACAATTTGAAATTTCATAAATTATTAGTGTACCAATACACCTGCAAGGCCGTACCGGTACACATACGCAAAAATTAGGTTCTAATTTACTCATAACTTTGTAAATTGTAAATTACCTTTAAAATTTAATTCAAAATTATTTATCTAGATTAAATAGATAGTTTTATACTTTAAATTGATTTTATCCACACTATTTACATGCCCTCAAGTGCCCATGCCTCAATCTTTAATCAAACAATTAATCTCGCTAAACTTAAATCATAATTATATACAATGTACAAAACAACACTTATCAAAACAATAACAGCAAAATATATCCAAAATAAAATTGAACAGTTATCAAAATATTCAAAAATATCCGAAATAATATTGAACCAACTTCGTTCACAAAATTTCGCATCATCTTACTTGGACCAATTCCAGAGTTGTGCATGCTCTTAATCTTAATTTGGTCTAACCTACTAATTTTCTGGAATGAACTACAAAAAATTATTATTAAATAACATTAGATATGTATATATGTATAAGATAGAAGTTAGTATGTAACAATTTACTTTTGGAATAATTACGAACCTGATGTAAGCAACATGTGTTGGAAAAACCATTTTATGGTTATGTTTTGCGTGGAATTTAGCAACTTTCCAATATTAATATCGTTCATCAAATTTGAATATAATAAATGCTCCACACATAATTCGGATGGCCGATCTTTGTTCACGTTTTCTATTTCGCATGTTAGTCCACCTATCCTCTTTATATCCCTCCTTACGGTATTCCATTTTCTTTGCAATTATGTGACCACCATTTCGACTTTTCATTTTCTGGTCGACTCGAACTCCAAAACCTTTCACCTTTACATAGGTATGATAAAATTCAATGCAATCATCTAAAGTCTTCCACTTTAGCATATTCATATCATTCTCATCGTAATCTTTTAATTCCTTTCCATCTTATCCCATATGCTTTCGTCAATGAAGTTGTCAATTGTTTTCTCACTATCTATATGTTTCTCATCGTTAATAGGATAATCAATTTGTTCTTCTTCAGTATAAGTTGCACAATATGATTCAATTTAAATTTAAATTTTGGTATCTTTATTATTACACATCTCGAAAAAAAATATGTATTTTCACAAACATAAAAAAAAGCATACCGTAACGATACACTGTAATTGTGTATCGGTACACATATTTCACATATAAAAACAGTGTACAATTATGGTACCGATACACTATTTGTACCGATATTGGGGTGTCGACGTACCGGTACACATGAGTCAAGGTAACGGTACGCCTTGCTTGATTCAAACTGGGAATTCAGAATTGGATTTTAAAATATGGTTCGGATGTAGGAATTAAGGTTCAAAACTTTTAATTGGGGTTATGGTTAAGGTTTAGGTTTAGGAATAAGAAGATTAGGGAAGGATGATTAGAGGCCACAGTCTCACACCAGCATCCACAATCACTTTCGGTGACGGCACCGACAGTCGGTGAAACACCACCCACCAGTGACGGCTTGGACCAAGTTCGAAACAAAATAAAATTAATCAAGCGTACCTTCATAGGTTGTTTGAGCGAACGGCGGTGAACGATGTCCACGTCGGGAGGGATGAATGGTAAAGATTTATTGTCGGCGGTAGATGATACCAGCGGCGACAAGAAGTTCAAAACTTTAAAAAAAAATTAGGGTTTTTAATTTAGGGGTTACTATTTTATCTAATTATAATAAAAAAAGATTATAAAAATTAATATAATTAATATTGTATTTTAAATAAATTAGAATTATATTTTCAACTAAATTATAATTATACTTAGAGTACTTTATAATTTCAACATTTTATAAATTAATTTAGCAATATCATCGTTAGTGGTGTTCATCGAACATTGTAGAATTTTTCTAATAAAATATATCAAAATTATGAGATATAAAAATTTTATGAATTTATATTCTTTATATTTTTTATTTTATAATAGATTTTTGGGTTATCTACATTATTGGTCATTTATGTTTGTGTTTTGTCCATTTTTCCTCACTGATTTTAGAAACATAAAATATAATAACTTTTATTTTTATTTAATTAAGATAAGGTTACCACGAGTTAAATGTCGTTAACTATTAATAAATTAGGTGATGTAATAGTTAAATATTTTGGTATAATCACACATTTGGTCCCCGTTATTTATATATTCTCTTAATTTAGTCTTACTTTTAATAAATTAAAATAAATTATTAGTGTACCAGTACACCTGCAAGGCCGTACCGGTACACATACGTAAAAATTAGGTTCTAATTTCCTCATAACTTTGTAAATTGTAAATTACCTTTAAAATTTAATTCAAAATTATTTATCTAGATTAAATAGATAGTTTTATACTTTAAATTGATTTTATCCACACTATTTACATGCCCTCAAGTGCTCATGCCTCAATCTTTAATCAAACAATTAATCTCGCTAAACTTAAATCATAATTATATACAATGTAAAAAACAACACTTATCAAAACAATAACAGCAAAATATCCAAAATAAAATTGAACAGTTATCAAAATATTCAAAAATATCCGAAATAATATTGAACCAACTTCGTTCACAAAATTTCGCATCATCTTACTTGGACCAATTCCAGAGTTGTGCATGCTCTTAATCTTAATTTGGTCTAACCTACTAATTTTCTGGAATGAACTACAAAAAAATATTATTAAATAACATTAGATATGTATATATGTATAAGATAGAAGTTAGTATGTAACAATTTACTTTTGGAATAATTACGAACCTGATGTAAGCAACATGTGTTGGAAAAACCATTTTATGGTTATGTTTTGCGTGGAATTTAGCAACTTTCCAATATTAATATCGTTCATCAAATTTGAATATAATAAATGCTCCACACATAATTCGGATGGCCGATCTTTGTTCACGTTTTCTATTTCGCATGTTAGTCCACCTATCCTCTTTATATCCCTCCTTACGGTATTCCATTTTCTTTGTAATTATGTGACCACCATTTCGACTTTTCATTTTCTGGTCGACTCGAACTCCAAAACCTTTCACCTTTGCATAGGTATGATAAAATTCAATGCAGTCATCTAAAGTCTTCCACTTTAGCATATTCATATCATTTTCATCGTAATCTTTTAATTCCTTTCCATCTTATCCCATATGCTTTCATCAATGAAGTTGTCAATTGTTTTCTCACTATCTATATGTTTCTCATTGTTAATAGGATAATCAATTTGTTCTTCTTCAGTATAAGTTGCACAATATGATTCAATGTTGTATCCATCTTTTTCCAACTCTGTAATTTAAATTTTGGTATCTTTATTATTACACATCTCGAAAAAAATCTTTATTTTCACAAACATAAACAAAAGCATCATTATTGAAATGGTTAATGGCATTATAATTGCAACAACAAAATAATCAAGCATACCGTAACGATATATTGTAATTGTGTATCAGTATACATATTTCACATATAAAAATAGTGTACAATTATGGTACCGATACACTATTTGTACCGATACTGGGGTGTCGACGTACCGGTACACATGAGTCAAGGTACTGGTACGCCTTGCTTGATTCAAATTGGGAATTCGAAATTGGATTTCAAAAATATGGTTCGAATGTAGGAATTAAGGTTCAAAACTTCTAATTGGGGTTATGATTAAGGTTTAGGAATAAGAAGATTAGGGAAGGATGATTAGAGGACACAGTCTCACACCAACATCCACAATCACTTTTGGTGACGGCGCTGACAGTCGGTGAAACACCACCCACCAGTGACGGCTTGGACCAAGTTCGAAACAAAATAAAATTAATCAAGCTTACCTTCACGGGTTGTTTGAGCGAACGGCGGTGAACGATGTCCACGTCTGGAGGGATGAATGGTAAAGATTTATCGTCGGCGGTAGATGATACCAGCGGCGACAAGAAGTTCAAAACTTTTAAAAAATTAGGGTTTTTAATTTAGGAGTTACTATTTTATCTAATTATAATAAAAAATAGATTATAAAAATTAATATAATTAATATTGTATTTTAAATAAATTATAATTATATTTTCAACTAAATTATAATTATACTTAGAGTACTTTATAATTTCAACGTTTTATAAATTAATTTATCAATATCATCGTTAGTGGTGCTCATCGATACTCATCGAACATTGTAGAATTTTTCTAATAAAATATATCAAAATTATGAGATATAAAAATTTTATGAATTTATATTCTTTATATTTTTTATATTATAATAGATTTTTGGGTTATCTACATTATTGGTCATTTATGTTTGTGTTTTGTCCATTTTTCCTCACTGATTTTAGAAACATAAAATATAATAACTTTTATTTTTATTTAATTAAGATATGATCACCACAAGTTAAATGTCGTTAATTATTAATAGATTAGGTTACGTAATAGTTAAATATTTTAGAATAATCACACATTTAGTCCCCGTTATTTATATATTCTCTCAATTTAGTCATACTTTTAATAAATTAAAATAATTTTAATCTTCCGATCGAATGATGTAATGTATCAGTGATGCCACGTGTTGTGACAGGTGTCATCATTAGATTAGAGGACTATATTTATTTTTAATTTAATTTATTTTAATTTAATATATTTATTTTCCACAAATCAGAGCACATGTCATGTCATGACACGTGATACCAATGACATGTGACATCATTCGATTGGAGAATTAAAACATATATAATTTATTAAAATAGGACTAAATTAAGAGAATATGTAAATAACAAGGATCAAATGTGTGATTATATCAAAATATGTAACTGTCACATCACATAATCTGTTAACTGATAACGACAATTAACTCGTGGTGACCACATCTTAATTAAATAAAAGCAAAAGTGATCATATTTTATTAAATAAAAACGAAAGTGACAATATATATATTTTTGAAATCGACGAGTAAAAGTGGACAAAACACAAACATAAGTGTTTAATCACGTAGTTAACCCTAATTGTTTTTCTCTCGTAGGTGAAATTAGGTATAATCGAACAACGTTAAAATTTAACTATTCTTCATGTTTTATTTCACGCTAATCTCAGTTTGATTAATTTTTATTTCTAAAGTAACAATATATTTTCTTTTTGAAATCAACAATATATTTTTTAAAATTAATAATAAATATAAAATTATTTAAGTTAGTTTTATAAAAAAATATAAAAAAAAATTAATTTTCACTCATAAATAATTTCCATTAGGTAAACTATATATTTTCTATGAAATAATTACATGAAATTCAAAAAATATTTTTCCGAAATTCATTCTCCCACAAAACAAATATATCCTAAATTGAACTTTCAGGTCCTTATCTATGCTTGCTTGGTGATCTTTGTCCTGTCTGGTCTCTCACTATCTTATTTCTTTCTGCCTTTAGCAGCAATATTTCAAGAAAATTGGTGCACAAGATTAAGTTGTTCATACATTATTCAAAATATAAAATAGTTAATCATAAATTTAAAAATATATTTTTTATAATAAATAAATAATTAATTAACTTAAATTATATGTGAATCGATGTATCTGATATAATGGGATGGAACACTAGATTCCTTAAGTGAGGTTAGGAATACGAACTTGATGTTTGCGAATGAAATAAATTGGATTGGGAGGATCACTCTCACCTCTACAGTATCCGATCTGACTTGGTCGATCAATAAATCTAATAAGGATTGTAATAAAAAAAATGTCCCTTGAGCTTTTTCTCTTTTATTTACCACCACAGGTCCCTTCAGTTGTACTTGGCTTAATGGTTTAGACAAACCCTATGTCATGCTATCTAAAAGTTCAAGTCATAAAAGCATGATTATTCTAACTACAATGATAAGAAAAAAAGTTTTGATACATTAATTGGAGTACAAAATATAATTCACATGTTATGTAACATGCTAGAATTTTTTTTTAATCTGATCAAACACCATAAATCGAAAAATAAAATCGATAAAATTTTGGGTAAAGTACACAAATAGTCCATCGACTATAGAGTATTACTTTGTTGAGTCCATCGACTATTAAAAGTTACAATATAGTATTTATCTAAGTTGGACGTTAACATGATAACTGAGATATGATAGTTATTTGATATTCTAATATCATATTATATCATATCACATTCATCATGTTGAACATAATGAATAATCAAGTGACAAATTTATAACTTTTAATAGTCAATGGACTCAACAAAATAACATTCTATAGTCGGATGATCATTTTGTAACTTTAAATAGTCGTGAGACTTAATAAAACAATACCCTATAGTCTAGGGACCATTTCTTTACTTCACCCTAAAAGTTGATATCACCAATAGATCGGTGAGTATAGGATAGTTTAACTAAAACTAATTTTAACCTAAAAATATAAAACCAAATTTAAACATTAAATATGTAATTACAATCTTAAATTAAAATTAAATATAATAGAGATTCAACTAATTTCTTAATATCAAATAAAGGCTTGAAATTTAACTAAAAAGAAGAGACATTTAATTGAAGTGGTCCTGGGTTTGAGAGACACAGACATGTCTTTGGATGGGGACTCAAAATAGCAATAATTGACGTTGTTTCTGCTTAATGTTTTATAATAAAAAAATTCATTGTTGTGATAGCCGATAAGATTCTGACTTTCACTATCAAACCTTCTTTCTCACTGTGGAGGTCCCCTCCGCTCTCTACGAACTCAACCCTATTTGGATTCTAGTTTTCACAGGTTATTCCATACCTCATATGAATAAGGGAGGAGAACCACATTTTTTGTATCCCAATACTTCCATAAATAGTCGATCAATGACTCTTCGTTCAAATCAAAAAGAGTGAACCACGTAACAATTTGATTATTTTCTTTCCCAGTATCTAAACCACGTTTTACAATATGTACACATGACACTTCATCGAATTAATGAACGATTTTTATTCAACGAGATCTGTTTTGACCGAAAATTGAAACGTTAGGGATAAAGTGTTCAAAAAAGAATAGAAGACGAAGTGATCATTTATGCAAACGTTGAGGGATAATTGTGTCATTATGTCTATTTAATCTTCAACCAATTGATGTTCAAATACCAAATTTGGATCTGACATGACCCTTGGAAACATTGTGGACTAATTTTTGGAGAGAGGGCGGCCAATTCCATGGCGCTTGCTAGGGAAAGCAACAAACAAAAGGCAGCCAATGGCTCCGGTGCTTGCAGGCAACACCATTAGCCACAACTCATTGCTCTCCTCTTCCGTCTTCGGACGAAAGCAGTTGACGACATTTCGGTCGAACAAAACAAGCGCCATGAAAATCATTACGGACACCAATGCATGGAAAAAATCAATCAAACAGTCGGTAAAAGATGCTCACAGCCCCTAACAAAGGAATAATTTATAATTAAGTGATCTGCCTCTTCTAACCCGATACCACACCAACGGCAAACAGTATCCAACCCATCAACTTCAATGCCCCTATTCTTGATAAAAACTTTTGTTTGAATTCTACAAATTTTCAACATCCACAAAAAATTCTTTACCTTTGGAGGAATACGTAATTTTCACACTTTTTCAAAATCAAAATCCGGTTCCTACACATCCGCCTCGATTATCAATTGAGATAATATTCTATTCGAGAATCGACCCTCTCTATCATGCAACCAAACAATCTTATCGCTTTCGACTTTCCTAACTAGCTAGTCCTTAATGATGTCCTTCAACGACTCCACGAAAGCCTATTCCCGATCCAAAAGATCCTTGCAAAATGCTCGAGACCATTTGAACCCACCATCCTCCACACACCCTAGCACTTCTGCAAGGATTATTCTTTTATCAATTGTCAGCCTATACGATCTAGGAAAAGAGCATCTCAGAGGCTCTATCCCACACCACAAATCAATCTAAAACAGAATAACTTTGCCATCCCCCACACTCTAACGAAACGCATCCAGTCTCATCCATCTAGACACAATTTCCTTTGTCTAATTCCTTACGATACCCTTCCAAACCCTGGACATCTTATTACTCTTAGATCATTACCTATCGGATTACAATACTTCGACACTATTACTCTTCTCCATAAAGCTTTTCTCTCCGACCCGAATCTCCAACCCCACTTCGTCAACAAAGCTTCGTTCTTTGCTTTTAAGTTAACCACCCCTGCACCACCTTTTTTCTAAGGTAGGCAGACCTTCCACCAACTTACCCTAACCAGTCATTTCTTCCCCGCTGAGCATCCCCATAAAAAAACTTCTTCTGATCTGATCAAGCTTTTGAACCACCATCTTCAGGACTTCAAATAAGGACATAAAATACATCGGTAAAGCATACAGAACAACATTAATCAACGTCACCTGCCCAACAAACGAAAGCGAATGTCTTCTCCACCTAGCCAACTTTGCCTGAAACCTTTCGATAATTGGATCCCACACTTTTTGCTTACGTTGGCCTACTTTGTTGGGAAATAAACAGAGTACGAGTAATTTCCCTATAACCAGATTAGTGAGAATGCGAAATAAAAGCGGAAAAATAATACCCGAAATTGATAACGGAGTTCAGCCAATTTTGCTTACGTCTCCAGACTGCTGCAGATCTTTTACTAAGAGAGAAAATTTACAGGTGTTTACAAAACACTCACAAGAAATCTCTCTAGTATTGGGAGAAAGAAAATGATTTTGGGATGATTTTGAAGCTAAATGGGTTAGGGTATTTATAGTTGAAGCTTAAGGACTAATCTTTGAAAATACCCTAAAGTGCAATGACTAAAGTGAATTTACCCATTCCTATTTTCAACAAATATCTACCAAACTTTACCAAACTTTGAAAAAACATTTTTCAAAGAAACATTTACCAAACTTTGAAAAACATTTTTCAAAGTTGGTTGCCAAACTTTGAAACTAACTTTTAACAATCTCTCACTTGAAGACTGATTTTAATCTGTCTTCACACCTCGATCAATGCAGCAGTATTTCTGGTCTTGTTATTCTAGCATGCCAACTGAAGCTGAACACAACTTCAGTTTGTCCGTAGTCACCGTCTTTGTCAACATGTCTGCCGGATTTTGAGCTCCACTAATCTTTTCAAGTTTCAAAATCTCATCTTCCAGAAGAGATCGGATAAAATGATATCTCAATTGTATGTGCTTCGTCCTGGAATGAAAAGACGGATTCTTTGCTAGATGGATAACACTTTGACTGTCGCAATACAAGACATTGTTTTCTTGTTTCTTGCCTTACTCTTCCAAGAAACTTTGGACCCAAACCATCTCCTTGCTGGCTTCCATAACAGCGACATATTCTGCTTCAATTGTGGAGAGAGCAACTATCTTCTGTAGTTGAGAAACCCAACTCACTGCAGTTCCTCCTAGAGTATATACATACCCTGTAGTACTCCTTTTGATGTCAATATTTCCGGCTAAGTCAATATCTACATAGCCTGTCAGTATCGTATCTCCACCTTTGAAACAAAGTGCTTTGTTTGTAGTACCCCGCAGATATTTGATGATCCATTTGAGTGCTTCCCAGTGTACCTTGCTCGGATTATTCATGTACCTGCTAACAGCTCTCACTGCTTGAGCAATATCTGGTCTGGTACAAACCATAGCATACAGTAGACTTCCAATTGCTGAGGCATACGGTACCTTCACCATGTGTGCACGTTCTTCCTCCGTCTTTGGTGACTGTTCTTTGAAGAGTCTAAAATGAACACCTAAAGGTGTACTTACTGGTTTAGCATCTTGCATGTTGAACCTGGAGAGTACTTTGTTGATGTACTCAGCCTGTGATAACATCAAAGTCCCCGACTTTGTGTCTCTCTTGATCCTCATCCCAAGAATCTGCTTTGCAGCGCCCATATCCTTCATAGCAAACTGCTTCGACAATTTTTGCTTCAAGTGTATAATCTCTTGCATGTTTGAGCCTGCAACGAGCATGCCATCAACGTTCAACAATAAAATAATGAAGTTATTGTCGAACCTCTTGATGTAGCAACAATGATCTGCTTGACATCTGGTAAAACCACTGCTACCCATGAAGCTATCGAACTTCTTGTACCACTGTCTAGGAGCTTGTTTTAAACCATACAATTTCTTCTTCAACCTGCATACCAGGTTTTTCTTGCCTGCCTCTATGAAGCCTTCTGGCTGCCTCATATAGATTTCTTCCTCCAAATCACCATGAAGGAAAGCTGTATTTACATCTAACTTCTCAAGATGTAAATTCTCTGCAACTACAATTTGAAACACCACTCTGATTGTAGACAGTTTTACGACTGGAGAGAAAATTTCATTGTAGTCAATACTGTTGAAAACATTTTGATATTTCGATATAACAAATTAAGTTAAATGAATTTTAAGATTTTCCAAATGATTTTCTAAGTATATTCGATAGAATTATTCGAATATCAAAACATTACTCCAAATCTTTCAAAGATCATTTTTAATCCTTACTCAAAGTGTAAAATTAAGTTTTAATCTTAAAACAATTTCAAATAATTTTACAAAGTATTTCGAACCATTTCAAAGCCAAAAATTCCAGATTGCTCAGAGGGAACCGATTCCCCCCTAAGGGGGTACCGATTCCCCCTGAATGGTTTGGCTCCGAGAATTCCAGTATGCTCGGAGGGAACCGATTTCCCCCCAGGGGATACCGATTCCCCCCTTGTATAACGGTCGAAATATTTGAATTTTACACTTAGGGAACTGATTCCCCCCAAGCTCCAAGCTGTTTTATTAATTGTTTTCACACTAAAACGGCAATATGATCTTCACTAATCATCCTCAACGTTCAGAAGTGATTCAAGGTGTATTTAAACAAGTTCTGAAGCCCTTGATCAATATGAAATTATAGAGAAACAAGAGAGAAAGCATCAAACACCAAGTTTATGCAAATCAAGTCAATTTTCCTTTCAATATTCTTTTTGCTTTCAAAGAACACCATTTGTGCTCATTTGTAATTATTTGTGAGTGTTCTTTTCTTGTTCTAGAATTGTGCAAACATCTTACCTTGTGAGGTTTTCCTTGTAAGTTTGCAAATTTGTAATCTTCTCTTTGGGAAAGAGTGTTCTCAAGAATTGGGGTATATTCTTGAGGGTGTTGTAAGGTTATCTCTTTGGCCTCAAAAGAAAGAACAAATTAGTGAATTTGTTGGAAAATCCTTAGTGTGGATAGCTAAGGTAGTGGACGTAGACTTTAATTGAGAAAGTTGAACCACTCTAAATCGTTGTGCAATTACTTTCAATTTTCTGCAAAAGCTTCCACCAAATTTTTAATTGCCAATTCACCCCCCTCTTGGCCAATTCCATCAATCGATTAACTCAATAATTGGTATCAGAGCCTAACTCATTTGAAGGTTTAATCGCCTCTTGAGTCGATTCGGGAAGAGTTATATCGATAATCAAAGTCATCAATGGCCTCCGCTTCAAACTTTGACTCCGGTCTCGACTCGATGCCCGTCAACAAGCCTCCTTTCTTCAATGGAGCTAACTATGCCTATTGGAAGAATAGAATGATGTACTTCATTCAAGCAAGTGACATGGGAGCATGGAATACTATAGAAGAATGATACATCAAACCTCTCACTCATCCAAGGTTGTGGAGTGAAGAAGAGACAAGAATGTTTCAGCTCAACTCCAAAGCCATCCATATCATTTTTTGTGCTCTTGGACCAGATGAATACGGAAGAGTTTCATCGTGTACAACCGCCAAAGAAATATGGGACAAACTTCAAGTCACTCATGAATGTACCGATGAGGTAAAGAAATCTAAAATTAGTATTCTAACGCATAGCTATGAAAATTTCAGGATGAAACCAAATGAAGATATCAAAGCTATGACGGATAGATTTTCAACGATTGTCAATGGTCTCAAATCATATGGAGAGATCATTTCAAATGAAAAGCTTGTGAGGAAGTTAGTCTACTCCCTCCCAAAATCGTAGCAATCAAAGAAGACGACAATCAACGAGTCTAAGGACTTAACGTCTTTAACTCTTGAAGAGCTAATTGGGTCACTCCTCACTCATGAAATGATGCTCGAAGATGAGGTGGACCTCGACAAGATTGACGAGACACCAAAGGAGAAGGAGAAGAAGAAAAATATTGGAGTTGCTCTCAAATCCACAAAAGATGAGAGTGATTCGAATAACAATGACGATGACGAGGAAATGGCATTGTTTGCCAAACGGTTCAGAAAAATGATGAGACCTTATCGAGGAAGAAAATTCAAACGAAATGAAGGCCTCAAAAATGAACCAAAAGAGAAGGACCCAATCATTTGCTACGAATGCAAAAAGCCAGGGCATGTCAAATATGATTGCCCACAATTGAAGAAAAGGGTCAATCAAAGAATAAGCACAAGGCTCATGTGGCTACATGGAGCGATGAAGAAAGTTTCGATGAAGAGGAACAAGAAGTAGCTAACTTGTGCTTGATGGCATTTGGGGAAGATTCTAAGGTAACCTCTAACTCATCCGATTTTGATGATTTATCCTATGATGAGTTATTAGAGGAATATAATGGGTTGGCTTTGGATTATGAGAAATTATTTTTAAAATATAAAAATGATGTTTCAAAATTGAAAAATGAAAACAAACTCATATCCAAAACCAACAATGATATTGAAAGTAAAATCAAAGATTTGCAAATCAAACTAGAAGAGTTTGAAAAGAAAAATTTAGATTTGCAAAATTTACTTTCAAAGATCAATGATGATCATCAAAAGAAAATTGATGATCTTAAAACTTCTTTTGATAAAGTTGGAACAAAACATTTTGAAAAAGGTGGAAATTCAAAATCCAACTTTGTTAGAAAAAGTTTTAGAAACTACAATCATAGAGGTCCCCAAAGAACCTCTAATGGAAAAATCGTTAGAAGTATGTGGGTTCCTAAAGAACTCATTACTACTAAAGATAAAAATATCCTACACAAATGGATACCTAAGGGGACTAGGATTTTGGAAACTAATGAATATGGACCCAAAAGAATTTGGGTACCAAAAATCAAAAATTAATCTATGTTTGTAGGGAAAGGAGCATTGCTACAAGGCAAGGGAAACAAATTCAAATTCATGGTACCTTGATAGTGGATGCTCAAGACACATGACCGGAGAGAAAAGCCGGTTCATTGAGCTTAACGCCAAAAATGGAGGAAAAGTGACTTTTGGAGACAATTCAAAAGGTTACATTGAAGGTATTGGTACAATAGGTAATACCTCTTCCATACAAATTAAAAATGTTTTATATGTGAATGGATTAAAGCATAATCTATTGAGTATTAGTCAATTATGCGATAAAGGATTCAATGTCTTATTTGAAATTAATGGTTGTAAAGTCATTGACATTGCATCTAATCGGATTATGCTTATTGGTCATATAATAGGAAACATATACATGGTGCATTTAGATTCTTTTGATATGACTAATTTATGCCTAGTTGCTAAGGATGAACATGATAGTTGGTTATGGCATAGGAGACTAGGACATGTTAGTATGAGTGTTTTGCAACGGTTATTTCAAGGAGACCTAGTAAGAGGGTTGCCTAAGCTTAAATTTGATAATGATAAAATCTGTGATGCTTGTGCTAAAGGAAAACAAAAGCGAGTTTCTTTTAAATCCATTAATGATGTATCAACTAGTAGAGTTTTACAATTGATCCATTTAGATCTTTTTGGGCCAACTAGAACTACTAGCTTGGGTGGAAAACAATATGCATTTGTCTTGGTAGATGACTATTCTAGATATTCTTGGGTTCTATTTTTAAATACTAAAGATGAAGCATTAGAACAATTCATCACATTTTCAAAAGTAATCCAAAATGAAAAAGGTTACTCTATAACTAGTGTTAGGAGTGATCATGGAACTGAATTTGAAAATCTTGGATTTACTGAATTTTGTAACTCTAACGGTATTAGCCATAATTTTTCAGCACCTAGAACCCCTCAACAAAATGGAGTTGTTGAGAGGAAAAATCGAACTTTAGAAGAAATGGCTAGAACCATGCTTTGTGAAAATAATTTGCCAAGATTTTAGTGATTATTTAGTGATTAGAAACTAGATATTACAACTAATTTCATCAAAAACACAAGATTTTTTCAAAATTTTCTAAATTTTCGAAATAAAAAAAATTTTAAATTATTGTGTTTTGATTAAATTATGTTGTTATTATGAAAACTATACATATATTGTTTCTCAAAATCATTTTTCAAAAGTTTTTCAAAACTTTGCCCATTAGGATTGATTTAGAGAACCTTGAAATATTGAGGACTCAATTGAGTTTTGGGATTGATTGAATTGCATACATGTGTTTTCTAAATTGCAGGTTATCAATTCTATTCCGATTTCCTAAACCATGTCCAATCCTAAACGTGCTAGGTCTTCATCTAGTCATTCACACCGTCAACCAAATCCTCCTTCTATTCCAATTTCTAATCCTAATCCCATTGATCCTAATTTGACTATCCAAAATTCGTGTTTCAATCATCCTGGTCCTAGAAATCATCGTTTTTGGTATTATCAATATTTCGACTCTTACAAAATCCGGGAAGAACGTATTCATTCTCGTCGAGCTATGTTAGCTATCAATTTTAAATATTTACCTCTTTACAAGAGTGGAAATTTGATAAACTCTTTGACCTTGAACCCATCGTTTACCATCAACTTGTTCGTATTTTCTATTCTAATGCCGTTTGTGTTAAAAACCAAACTGAAATCGAAACCATAGGAATTCGTTCCTACCTCCTAGGACAATTCTTATATATTGACTCGGCTTACATAGCTAATACATTCGGATTAGATAACGATGGTATTTCAAATGAAAAACAGGTTTTAGGATCTCGTTATAAAAGAAGAGATAGTGCGAGTGTCCTAGACCTACATGAACGTTTTCTTCATCTAATGATTTATTGGTGGTTTCGACCATCCGGAGGTCGTTATTCTACTCTTAGAGCCTTAGATCTTTGGTGGTTACATTGTTTCGAAAACAATATTAAAATCAACCTACCTCAGATTATTTTTGCTGAAATTGTTGAAACCGTAAATCTTGTTCCTAATAAAAAACTATGTTCATCTCTTGTTTACGGTTGCATTTTGAGTAATCTGTTTTCCAAAGCTGGGCTTAGAGTCGGTCTAGATGCTGTTTTCCCCCTTAAGAAACAAATTAACCTTCTTTCCTTAACGAGAGCGGGATGATTAAGGATAAGGAAACCGGTGAATGGGTTCAATCTTCTGCAAATACTCCGGGAGCTAGTTCTTCACAAGCTCCACCCGAAGCTGACGAAGATCTCGAGCTTGAGCAATTAATGCGAGACATCGATGAAGCCGAAGATGAGCCTGAGCAGCCCGAGGAGCAGCCCGAAGAGCAAGCACAACAAACGCATCCAATGCCTCCATATTTCCAATCCTTTATGGAGACATTCGATTTTCGATACGCTACTATGGATTCGCGCTTTACTTCTATAGAGTCCCATTTATCCACAATGGGAGCTCAACAATTAGAAATTCTTCGGGAAATGCGTGCAAATAATGAAGCAACCAACGCACGTATTAATGACCTCACTAACGAAATGGCCGCTATGCGAGCTCGTTTTCCTCCTCCTGATCCGGATATGTGATTCAATGTTTTGCTTTGAACTCCAAACTTATTGTTTTAACATTTTGAATATTTTGGAATGTTTGAATTTGTGGATTGATTGACTTTGAATTTGTTTGGATTTATGAATAGTTATAAATTATCTATTTGGTGTGATTAAATTTATTCATTATTGCATCATTTACTTCATGATTAGATATATGACCAATTTTGCCATTTCACATTAATTATGAATATTGATTATGAAACTAATGGCTAACGTTTCTCTTGCTTGTGATCTTAGCAGCTTATATTATATATAATCAATTGGCTAACTGATTTCAAAACCTTGTTTAAATTCTTTAAAATGTCTTTTTGATTTAACAAAAAGGGGGAGAAGTGTTAAAATGTTTTTAAATGATAAATGGGAGAAGTGTTAAAGTAAGGGGGAGTAATTTCAAAACTTGATTTCAAAATCTTAAAATTACTAAAATGTTTTGTTATATCAAAAAGGGGGAGATTGTTGAAAACATTTTGATATTTCGATATAACAAATTAAGTTAAATGAATTTTAAGATTTTCCAAATGATTTTCTAAGTATACTCGATAGAATTATTCGAATATCAAAACATTACTCCAAATCTTTCAAAGATCATTTTTAATCCTTACTCAAAGTGTAAAATTAAGTTTTAATCTTAAAACAATTTCAAAATAATTTTACAAAGTATTTCGAACCATTTCAAAGCCAAAAATTCCAGATTGCTCAAAGGGAACCGATTCCCCCTAAGGGGGTATCGATTCCCCCTGAATGGTTTGGCTCCGAGAATTCCAGTATACTCGGAGGGAACCGATTCCCCCCAGAGGGTACCGATTCCCCCTTGTATAACGGTCGAAATATTTGAATTTTACACTTAGGGAACCGATTCCCCCCACGCTCCAAGCTGTTTTATTAATTGTTTTCACACTAAAACGGCTATATGATCTTCACTAATCATCCCCAACGTTCAGAAGTGATTCAAGGTGTATTTAAACAAGTTCTAAAGCCCTTGATCAATATGAAATTATAGAGAAACAAGAGAGAAAACATCAAACACAAAGTTTGTGCAAATCAAGCCAATTTTCCTTTCAATATTCTTTTTGCTTTCAAAGAACACCATTTGTGCTCATTTGTAATTATTTGTGAGTGTTCTTTTCTTGTTCTAGAATTATGCAAACATCGTACCTTGTGAGGTTTTCCTTGTAAGTTTGCAAATTTGTAATATTCTCTTTGGGAAAGAGTGTTCTCAAGAATTGGGGTATATTCTTGAGGGTGTTGTAAGGTTATCTCTTTGGCCTCAAAAGAAAGAACAAATTAGTGAATTTGTTGGAAAATCCTTAGTGTGGATAGCTAAGGTAGTGGACGTAGACTTTAATTGAGAAAGTCGAACCACTCTAAATCGCTGTGCAATTACTTTTAATTTTCTGCAAAAGCTTCCACCAAATTTTTAATTGCTAATTCACCCCCCTCTTGGCCAATTCCGTCAATCGATTAACTCAACACATACCTTCTTTCTGCTGAAAACCTTTGACAACCAATCTCGCTTTGTAGCGTTTGCTCCTATCGTGCTCTTCTTTGATCCTGTAAATCCACTTGTTGTGGAGCGCTTTCTTGCCTGGTGGTAATTCAGCTAATTCCCATGTCTGCTTTGACATAAGCGAGTCCATCTCATCTTTCATAGAAGACTCCCACTTGATTGAGTCCTCCACTTGCATTGCTTCATCATAGCACTTTGGTTCACCATTGTCAGTCAGCAACAAGTAGTGCAAAGAAGGAGAATACCGTTGGGTTGGTTTAGGAATTCTGGAGGAGCGTCTCAGTTCTGGTGTGCTTGGTTCTTCTTGAACTGCTTCAGGATTGATCTGAAAATCATTTCCAGAAATCTCCTCAAACTCAGCAAATTCCTTTGTTTCAACTTCGGTATTGGAGCTACTTGATTCTATAATTGACCTGTCTTTGTACATCACATTCTCATTGAAAATGACATCTCTGCTTCTGATGATCTTTCGATTTTCGTAATCCCAAAACCGGTAACCGAACTCATCACCGCCATAACCAACAAAGGCACATTTTTTGGACTTAGCATCAAGTTTACTTCTTTCAGCAGAGTCTATGTGTACATAAGAAATACAACCAAACACTCTTAAGTGTGAAAGGTTTATTTCTTTCTTGCTCCAAACTTTCTCTTGTATTCCGCCATCCAAAGGAACTGAAGGCCCATGGTTGATCAGGTAAGCTGCAGTGTTGATAGCTTCAGCCCATATAAATTTGGGCAATCTGGCATGTATCCTCATACTTCTGGCATGTTCATTCAGAGTTTTGTTCATGCGCTCTGCTACGCCATTTTGCTGCGGTGTCATAGAAACTGTTGTCTTCATCTTGATCCCATTGCTTGTATAAAATTCTCTGAATCTGCTGTTTCTGTACTCTCCTCCATTGTCGGACCTCAACCGTTTGACTTTCAAACCAGTCTCATTTTCCACCATGGCCTTCCATTTTCTGAAGGCACCAAAGACTTTTGATTTCTTCTTCAGAAAATAAACTCACACCTTCCTTGTAGAATCATCGATGAAGGTGACATAATATAATGAGCCTGCAAGAGATGGAACTGGAGATGGTCCCATACATCAGTATGAACCAACTCTAACTTTTCAGCCTTGGCTGTCTTGCCAATCTTTGCAAAACTGACTTTCTTTTGTTTGCCAAAGATGCAATCCTCGCATAGTCTGACATCTACATTCTTTAGATCCGACAACTTCCTTTTTGACAAAAGTGTCTTCATCCCTTTCTCGCTCATATGACCAAGCCTTTGGTACCATAGGTTTGATTTTCCATCAGCATCTGTTGCAGCAATGATATTCTCTAAGTTTGAGGTTACATAGAGAGTACCAGTCTTCTTACCATGAGCAATGACGAGTGCTCCTTTGGTAATCTTCCATTCACAGCCTGAAAAGGTTGTGTTATATCCTTCTCCATCAAGCTGTCCTATAGAAATTAAATTTCTTTTGAGGTCAGGAATATGTCTTACTCCTTTCAGCGTCCAGGTGGTCTGGTTTGGCAACTTTAATCGGATGTCTCCTTTTCTGACGATCTTCAAGGTTTCATCATCAGCTAGATGAACCTTCCCAAAATCACCACTGACATAGTTCTCCATGATTTCTCGGCATGGGGTGGAGTGGAAAGATGCTCCTGAATCCAAGATCCATGATTCAATCGGAGTGTTGACGCTTAGAATCATAGCATCACCTGTCTCCTCTGTCATGTTGGTAGATTCCTGTGCACCAGTATCTTTCTTCAGTGCTCGACAATCTATTTTAAAGTGACCCTTCTTGCCACAATTATAACAGGTAAAATCTTTCTTTCCTGTTCTTGATTTGCCCCTTTTGGATTTCGATCTGCCACGATTTGAATTTCTTTCTGAAGTTCTCCCTCTGGACTCCGTGTGCAAGGCTGAGGAGGTTGATGCTTCACCCGATTTTCTACGTCGAATTTCTTCGCTTAATATCAGATCCCGAACATAGTCGAATTTTAATTTGTTGTTTCCCGACGAGCTGCTGACTGCTGTAACAGTAGCATTCCAACTTTCTGGTAGAGATGATAAGAGAATTAAAGCTCGAACTTCATCATCGAATTCAATTTCCACGGAACTCAACTGGGTTGTGATTGTGTTGAGTTCATTTAAGTGTTGAGCCACTGATGCCCCTTCCGCCATCCGCAAATTGAACAATCGCCTCATCAAATGAACTTTGTTTGAGGCTGATGGCTTCTCATACATACTGGAGAGAGCCTCCATAAGACCCGCCGTGGTCTTTTCCTTTGCTATGTTGAAAGCAACATTTCGGGACAACGTCAGTCGGATAACTCCGAGGGCTTGTCTGCCGAGAAGAGCACAGTCTTCATTCTTCATGCCCTCTGGTTGCTTTCCTGAGAGAGGTTGATATAGATTTGTCTGGTACAGAAAATCTTCAATCTGCATCTTCCAAAAGCCAAAGTCTGCACCATCGAACTTTTCAATTTTCACATTCCCTTCGTCTGAAGCCATCGCTCCCACTCGAATCTGGCTTCTTTGGATCGTTATGACAATTTTCGCGAACCGACGTGCATTAGAACACCTCCGTCGACAAATTCGTACGCCGACAAAATTTCACTATTCACGAAATTCACTATTCATATGAATAGTAATGAATAGTAACCTCGCAAAATTTGACAAAATTCACAACCAAAAGCTTTGATTACCAGTTGTTGAGAAATAAACAAAGTACGAGTAATTTCCCTATAACCAGATTAGTGAGAATGCGAAATAAAAGCGGAAAAAATAAAACCCGAAATTGATAACGGAGTTCAGCCAATTTTGCTTACGTCTCCGGACTGCTGCAGATCTTTTACTAAGAGAGAAAATTTACAGGTGTTTACAAAACACTCACTACTCACAAGAAAACTCTCTAGTATTGGGAGAAAGAAAATGATTTTGGGATGATTTTGAAGCTAAATGGGTTAGGGTATTTATAGTTGAAGCTCAATGACTAATCTTTGAAAATATCCTAAAGTGCAATGACTAAAGTGAATTTACCCATTCCTATTTTCAACAAACATCTACCAAACTTTGAAAAAACATCTTTTAAAGAAACATTTACCAAACTTTGAAATAAACTTTTAACATACCCCTAGAGGGATTCCAAAATATGAAAACGGCAATGATCTCACTTTACACCCACACCCACTTGCAAGTTCCGATACTAAATTTGGATCTATATTTATACCTGCCATACAAGACTTGCTGAAATTTACTAAGGCCTAAACACACTTCGAAACATCTAAAATTTCGTTTAACATTTACTAAACATTCCACCTTGGGTCTCAAGAAAATGATTGTATGATCCGCAAATTGGAAATGCGAGAATGAGTACCCTACAATCACATTTCCAATGCCTTCGATCTCCCCCAACCTTTCCGCTTTGATTAATAGCAGATGAAAGGCCTCTATCACAGTAATAAAAGGAAACAGAGATAATGGGTCACCTTGTTGGAACCCTCTCTTCAAAGAAAACTCCTTTGTGGGTGATCCATTTACTAGGACATATACCCTAGCCGAAGAAACACGTTCACATATCCATCCTCTCCACTTTCTGCCAAAACCCATCTTATCCAGCATCATCATCAAACACAATCATAAGCCTTCGAAAAATCTAGCTTCAACACAATACCCCCTCACCCATCCGAACCTCAAACATTGAGTGGATAATTTCATTTGCTATCACAATTCCATCCTTTATCTGTCTTCCTGCTATGAATGCACATTGTGTCTCCTATCAACTCATTCAATACTGACAGTAATCTTCTCGACAGTACTCTCGCCGCTATTTTATATACTAAATTTATTAAACTTATCAGACGGTAATCGGACACCAAGATCGGATTTTGAGTCTTCAGTATCAATGTGATGAATGATGAATTAATCTTTACTAGGAATTTTCCTGTTCTGCGAAACCTGTCCAATAACTTCCAGATATCACCTCTCAACTCCCCCAACATTTCTTGAAAAACTGAAGATTAAACCCGTCTAGTCCCGAGGCTTTTGAACCATCACATGACCGAACTACTTTAATATCTTCTAAAGAAAATGGTGCTTCCAGCTTGTCAACCTCCAATTCACCTAATACCATGAAATCCAACTGAAAAATAGCTTCTCAGTCTCTTACTTTGCAATCGAAATGACTTTGGAAGTGATTGAATAACGCCCATTTTAGTCTCTTGGGATCACTAATCCACTTACCTTGGATCCTTAATCCAATCAATCTGTTTTTACTTAATCCATGTTAGTATTGGAGCATGAACACAAACAATGGACATCTTTAAATCCAGTTTAGACCACTTACCCGTAATATGAATAAACCTCTGCTCTTCTCGAGCACTTTCTACTTCAAAACTCAACTTGTTCCAAACAATAACTAGACCGCCCGATCTCCGTATCGCATCAACTCCTTTGAAGTCGAAGTCATCATCCATTCAGAATCTTTGTATGTCAACCTCCACCAACGATTCCTTCTTAGTTTCCTGTATCAACGCCATATCCACTCTATATTTCCTTACCAACAACCGCAATGGAATACCTTTGTCTCAGACCCTAACCCTCGAATATTCCAAGTAACAATCATCATATTGATCCACCATAAGACCGCATTTCTACAACCCCTGCCTTCTTCAATCAACTTGACCCCCAGTCCAAGCCCCCTTCACCTTTGACTCACATAATCAAGCTACCTCTAAACCTGTCACTTCCTGAATAATCCCTTCCTCGTCTCCCAAAATCTTGATGCCTAGCTTCTTCCCCAACGCTACCGTTTTCACTGTTTCCCTTAGTCCGAAAGCTCTTGAGGGCTCTAAATCGCTGCCTTTACTTGAATTCTCTTGAGCGCTTTATCCCTCTTTCTTCGATCTGACCTCGATAGCACCTTATCTTGTAAGTTCATCAACGATCCAAACTTTCTAGCCTTTCATTCTTTTCCTTGCTTCCAATTCAATTCACATAAAAGAATTTAGGGATTTATCGGTCTTAGAGTGATAACTTTAACTCATTGCCATATCCCTTCCAATCATCATTTTCACTTTCTTATCAAACTCCTCGGCCCAAGATGTCTTACCCGCTACTTGTCCATGCTTTAAGTCTCCACCGAGGCTCATTCCAATAAAATCTTCCACCACCTCTAGGCCCACCTTATCACAGCCTCCTTTTTCAACTTAAACTGGTTGTTCTTTACTAACCCTATCCTCTTTTTGCTCAACATTTATTACTACCTCCAAACAAATCCTTCTCCCTTGATCCACCAACACCCCCTGAGATCACTCTGAAATGGCAGTCAGCATCTGCTCCCCATTACATGCAATCGAATGTTCTTTGGAATCTGAACCCCTATCAGTAGCCTAACTATCATCTTCAACCTTAAATGTATCTCCCTCAACATGATTGCCTCCAGCATAATCATTTCTTACAGCTACTTCATTTAACGTTTTCTCTTCATCACTCCCCGTCTTTTGTGACCTTTCAATTCCCACCTTTCTCGATCGTTCTAGCTTTATCGGCGACAATTCAGTGTGCAACTAAGATGATGAATCTCCAATAGAGGAATTTCACGTTTCCTTCTCTAACCCCGCACCTCCAGCCTTTACTTTTGTATCCTCATTAGACACACCTTTCAGCACTATCTTGTACCCTAAATCCACCACACCCACCTTATACCTGAATTCTCCAGCCGATGCTTCCACAACCTCATTAATCATCAATCTTTGGTTAGTTGAAATGAGCATTTTGGTCTTCTTACAATACAGGATATGGTCAAAATTTTCACCACACGCTTCAAATTTACCCCCAAATACTATCCAAATTTTTAAGCGTTTTATTATTCCAACAAGGAAGAGGCAGACCAGAAACCTCCAGCCACGTCAGTCTCTCCCTCTGATTCAATGACTCTGACCAAGATATGATTTCTGAAAAAAAAATCTCTTTCAAATACGACCATTGAAGATCCTCCAGTAACAAAAATAGCTTTTCATCTTCAATGGTTAACAAGAATGTTTTCCTCCCATTCTTTGAACCTTAATCTCTCCCAAACCCCACATCTGTAATCTCGATTCAATACTCGAAATTGTGCTTATCGATATCATCTCTCCAACGAGACATCTTCTCAACTTCCACATATCCTCCTGTTCAATATGTCCCAACACCCTTTTCTTCTTAGACTCCAACCCTCTAGAGACTCCTCCCTTCCCTCCTTCAAACCTTCGATTATCACTATTTCTCACCACATGGTTTTTCCTTTCTGAAAACTTTGAGGCGTTCCTTGCAAACGGCACTGCAATTCTATTATTCTGGATCCTTAGACCATTTAACCTCCCGATCATCCTCAATGCATCCACTCTACTATCAGTCCGCACGAACGCAAACCTTGTGCCCCTTCTACTTTTCTTACTCGCAACGAACACATTTGTAACTCTCCCTTGCCTACCAAAGATCTGTCAGAGACCTTTCCAGTGTAACTCCATAGGTAATTTATCAACAAACAACAATATAATCATGCGTTCAGCCTCCTTTGATCCGCCATTTTCACCCTCTGCCATAGACCTTTGATCTGCCATTCTTTCTAAAATTCTTGATGACAAATCTTTCATTGTGTAGAGTCTTAAAGTGGCTTAGTGTGCCATATATATATATATATATATATATGAACAAACAAATAAACACGATCGAAAAAGAAAAACAAAGAACACTATAATTTACATGAAAAACTCAAAAGGAAAAAATCACATAAATAAGAGAAAATTATCTAATATGAAGTAAGAAAATACAAGAGGATTTTGGTGAAAGAAAAATTTGATATCTGACCCCAACACTTAGTATCTATTTATAGGGATAGATACTTGATTATAAATTAAAACTAAATAAAGTAGAAATCTAATTTAATAAAATTTTCTACTTTGAATTTGAGTCAAACTCTAACAAATTTTCACCTTGACACGAATTCTGAAAGTACGAAGGTTTCAAGACAAAATATCCAAATTCGATGTAACATCCAAACTTAACAAAAATAATTTTTCACTTCAACAAACAAGTTATCAACTTCTTCCACAACACCCCTCAAAGGGGTAATCTTTAATAGTGAACACTAATCGAATCCAAGCTTTTTCTAGTTTGAATTTAGTCTTCACATCAATATGATTATCATAAGTGTCAACTTTGTTCACAAATATTTTACCACGAGCAATATCATGCACAACACGATCCCTACGTTTTTTCTCATTTGTCCATTGCGTTATCGGCTTCTCATCAAATCTTTCTATTGCATTGTCGAGATCTAACTGTGCAAGAACATCCCAAATCTTCACCTACTATAGCGCGAACCTGATGTTTCGATTCAACAGCGGAATATCATACTTCATTGTTGCCATAATCTTGAACCCGAAGCTCTGATACAAATTTTTATAATATTGGAACGATGATTATCGGTAAACAAATAAACAAGATCGAAAAAGAAAAACAAAGAACACCAGAATTTACATGAAAAACCTAAAAGGGAAAAATCACGGGCAGAGGAGAAGAATTTCACTAATATGAAGGAAGAAAATACAAAAGGATTTTGGTGAAAGAAAAACTTGATATCTAACCCTCATCCTTAGTATCTATTTATATGGATAGATACTTGATTATAAAGGAAAACTAAATAAATTAGAAATCTAAATAAATAAAGTTTTCTACTTATAATCAAACTGTGTTTCATACTTTTCCAATATTAATCATCGACGTATATATTGTACAGGAGAAGAGAAATCATCGACATTTTAGATGAGTTATAAGATGTATAGGTAAGATTGTTAATTGTATCAAAGAGATTGTTAGAATAATCAAGTGTACCAAAAATATTAGTGCAAATCAGATTCTTTGTATAGTTTGAAGAATTCAAATCCCCTAAATTTTATGACTTTGTAATTTGTAGTAGCTAGATGCAACTTCTTGGATAATATACAAAAATTTATCTAAAAGAAATATCATAAGCAAAAGTAACTCTAAGGGTGTGTTTGGTTGGGGAATGTGAGATTCCCATGGGAATGGAATCCACATTCCCCAATTTGGTTGGTCGGGAATGTCATTCCCGGTAATCTTACATTACCAATAGTAGTTTTTTTGGGGTATATTACCAGGAATGTCATTACTTCCCTTTCCTTAGGTATTGTTGGATTACCAGCGTCTTGGACTAAAATGCCCTTAAAAAAATTTCTTTCAAAAATATTCTTATTCTGTCATTGAATAATAAAAATTCTACAAAGGTTAAATTACAAATTTATCCTTAAACTATTTTAGATTTACAAAAAAATCTATAATTAAAATTTTATATGAAGTTCAGGGGTTAAATAAAAATTTACCATTTCATTAAACCTTTTTATATTTTCAATTTTGTAAAAAAATTTATATAAATTTTATGAATTTAAATTTTTTAAAGAAAATATATAAATATTTTCCAACTTGTTAAAAAAACAAATATATAATAAGGACAATTTGGTAAAATATACATTCCAATAATCTTTTATTCCTTTAACCAAACACGTTAATCTTACATTCCTGCTAAACCAACCAAACACAAAATACAACATTTTCAGTAATCCTATTCCCTGGTAATCTTTTATTCCCACTGGTAATGTTACATTCCGTGAACCAAACGCACCCTAAGAGACTTGGATCATGACTCTAAATTTTGATGTACAACAAGGTACATGTCACTAAATCTAGGTGTTAACAAGATGAATATTTACATACGATGCAATCATGAATTCTCGATTGTTTAATTATTGCTTTTAGAGGCAATCATAATAATGAGATGTGTTTCGACAATAGCTTAATAAGGAAGATGGAGTGAAGTTGAGGTGATGAACATGAAGGGAACAATTGGTGTATCTTTATTATGAGACATAAGTCATCAGATTGTCAATCGACATGGTTTAATGCTTAAAATTATCACCGGCCGAACATCTTACAATGAATTTACTACTACTACTACATAGATTTGGACGGCCATTTCAACAAATTAACAGGGTTTTGTAAGCATAGTTTCTCATGCAAGGACGGACTTAAGAATTTAGGTCAGGGTGCGAACTTAAGAAGATGTATTAAAAAATTTAGGAGTGCAAAGTTATAAAATTTTAGGGGGCGATATTAAATGATTGATAGAAAATATGAAGAAAAATCTAAAATACAAGGAATTTGAAGTTTTTAGGGGTGCAATAGTACCCAACACTCGGTTGGTCCATCCATGTTCCCACGTGCCTCTTCGAAGTATTGTGGACTAGTTTTTGGAGAGAGGTCTGCCAATTCCATGGCGCTTGCTAGGGAAAGCAACAAACAAAAGGCAGCCTATGGCTCCAATGCTTGCAGGCAACACCATCAGCCACAACTCATTGCTCTCCTCTTCCGTCTTCGGACGAAAGCAGTTGACGACATTTCGATTGAACAAAACAAGCGCCATGAAAATCATTACGGACGCAAAAGCATGGAGAAAATCAATGAACTTGAGCCTGTACTTGTTGGCCTCCTCTACCGAAAGTTCAACCTTGCCATCCATCACCCATAACCCTCTAAACGTAGCCACCCCGTATTGGACCTTGCCTCTCTCGTCTCTGTGACTATCGGTGAACGAAAGAAAGAAACACACTCCGGCGCAGAACATGCCGACACTGAGCACCAAGTTTTGGCAAAACTCGGTTCTGCATCGGCCGTTGTTTGTTAAAATCGGGGACAGTAATTGGAACGTGAGGGCTGAGCCTGTAGGCAGAAGCCTGGACAGGATGGCGGTTCCTTTGAAGGTCTTTCTCACGATCTTTTGTTTCTTGGTTTTTGGTTGCTTTAATATTGGATGTAACAGTGGACATTCCGACACGGTTTGTGGCTCTTCTCGGACTGTCTCGCCGGCTCCCATCTCCATGTTCTTCAAGAGAGGTTGCCCGTGTTCTACAGCTTTGATATCCATGGCACAGATTGTTCTAGCTTTCTTTGATCTTTCCACAATGTAATTTGCAGAGATATGGGAAATGAGATCGATCCGTTTTTATTATACGTCCGAAAATTAAAACCTAAAACCGAAATAAAACAAAGGTTTAGCCATCTGTTTTGATGCCGTAAAAGAAGATAGTTTATCGGTTGCTACTCGCCATAGTTGGAAATCGGAAGCATTTGCAGGGAAATGAAAACCGTCGTGAAACTAATTGCTCGGAAGCTGTTAAGAAAAAGATCAGTAAATTTGGTGGTTTTAGAGAGCTGGGGGTTACGACTTACAAACCATAATTAAAACACTCAGTTTCACAAATTTAGTTCTAATACAAGCATCCTGTATAACGGCTGACGAGAGCCGTCGTCTCCTGAAAATTTAAGTATAACGGCTGCCATGTACTACAGTTAAAGAAACTTTTCTACCATTGATGATTTCATTCAATCCTTCACATACAAATCAAATCAAATACATTTCCTCACAAACCAACACATTATAGCACGAAAGCTTACCCCCAGAATCTATCAAAGTAGTAAGATTTATCACATAAGCCCAGCGTACCTTAACCAGACAAGAACATTCCTCCCTGGCAGAGACAAATAAATCCTGAAAAAACAACATTCTGATGGATTGCTGTCGTAATAACATTGTTCGGTCGATTTCAATCGACTAGGTTGGCGAGTTTCAAGTAGTTCCGAGATTCTTAAGATGCTTTCCGACTATAATTTTAGGTGAAACCAATTTCAGTGGCCTTTTTTATAGACTTTCTATCATTGAAATTGTATTCCATTGCGAAATCGGCAGCCAACACACTTAATTCAGGTGACATATCCCAGTCGGATTTGTCACTATGCATTGTGTGCCTCGGTTCTGTTCCGCACCTCTCCAATACCCCAACACTATCAATCCGGTTGAATATTTCTTCAAAATCCTCGGCAACAACAGTTTGCCTCTTTCCCATCTCAATATCAAAGCTTCTTTTTGGCCTATCTGCGGTCATAGGCCGAAATGACAGTGATGAGCCAAGGAGAGAATATGAGTCCACCTTGACCTTTTCCCTGAAGTTACTTTTGGACTCTGGAATTTTGGACAAGAATACCTCAAATATGTTGCGAATACAACCACGGTTGTAAGGATTCCTTTTCGAATCGTAACGGTACCGGAAATTCTCGTACGTTGTCTGCAAAAACATAAAATAAGCAAGCCAGAGAGAGGGCAGACAATAATGGAAGAAATGAAGGTATAGACGAGATCGGAACCTGGTTGGTAAAATCAAATAGAGATGGAACACAGTGAGGCCTCCAACAAACCAAGCAGTCATAAATGTATATAGTATAAGAACTGCAGAAACCGGGGACTTCACGAATGCACTCCACATATTACAACGATAGTCAGCCATTATTTTCTTAACGTTTATCCAGCAGAAGACAAAAACGTACAGGCATAGAACGGTTGTGGAAAACACGAACATGAAGAAGAATCTATAATTTCTCTGTCAACAAACAATTTTTACATGTCAGCCTTGAGGAGTAAAAAGTTCCCGCAATGAAAGCCAGCAAAGCATATGAGAAATCACATCCATGTCATAGTTCCAGAAAAACATCTAATGAAACGGAAGAACATCGGCGTACAGGACAATTTTATCGTCTAAGCAAGTTGTGGGGCAACAATCTCATTTCACATGTGCAACTGTAAAGTAGATACTTCAATAATTCAATCTATGATATCCATTTGAAGAACCTACCCCTTCTCTTGTACAAATTAAATAATGTAGAAACCTATCTTAAATCCTTCCTCTAAATTGATTCTTACAAAGCTGAACATGAAGTTCAGGTTAGGAAAGTTCTATGAGCAGCATATTTTTGTCACAAAACAAAGAGTTCCAATTGACCAACGACTGAAAATGTATGATTTTGTGAATGATCACATCATTACGTAGACACCGAGATAATGAATCGAATTATTCGGTTGTGTTACCACTTCAAAACTAAGCAAGGCATCATTGACTAACATGAAGAATTTGAAGTAGATACATAAAAGTCCATCTCTGTTATAATCTTGTGCCATTATTTCATGAGCAGAAAAAAATTAAACACAGAAGGATAATATACCTTCCCAATACATTGCCCCACCCACGGGCAATGGTGATCGAATCGTTCGACGCAGTTGTTGCATATCGAGCAGTGCGAGCACCGTGGTGGACGGTACAACATACACGTTTGGCAGTACTTAACCTTGACAATCATCCCATTAACCACAACATCTTTTGAAGGTGGTAAATTAGGAACACCAGAACTGCTCTGACTACCAAGCCAATCCGTCGATATACTCGAATAATCCTCCTCCGGTTCCGGAGGATGCGAATTCCGAGGAATAATGCCAGGATCTCTTCCGGAAGTGAGGAGCAGAAGAATAAGATCCTGCACTAGTTTGACCAGCAAAACAATATTAATCACTGAATGAACAAAGACAGTAAGAAGAAAACAACAGTTGATGGAAGATGAGAACATACATATATGGTTAACAGAATCAAAACAGCAACAATGAGATCGCCCAGATGATTGTCGAATGCGCTAATGATTCTTCGAGAAACAAAAGCGCAAAACAAAACGACTGGGATCACAATCAGAGATATCGTAAGGAAGATTGACCTTACATCTGGACCAAATATAACTCTACCTCCAAGGAAAAATTTCTGGGTAGACATTACAAAAACGTTTTAAGTTCAAGAAAAATCATTTAAACAAGTATTTTATTAAAAAAATCTGGGAAAGTAGTAAATTACATTACTTCCTTTCCAAACTTGATAGGCTCGAACGGGAGTGGGATTGTGGTCGATGATACGGCGGTGGGAATCAGAGAACTGAGCCGGAAACGGTGCTCTGTACATCTCTTGAAACCAAAAGCAGATCTTTTTATCTATATATCTAATTCTCTGTCCTTTTCAAAGCTATTACATTTCCCCGCATTGTCCCTTTGGGGAATGTAGATGAAGATACCACAAAAAGTAAAGATTTTTCTTGTTAAATTTTACCTTGAAAAAGACGGAGATGGAAAGGGATGGAGAGTAGAAGAAGATGGCGTATGGGAGCAGAGCAGGGAGAAAAGTTCAGAGACAGAAAAAGAAGACAGCAAAGATGGTTACAGACAGATAGACAGGGAAGATGAGAGAATAGGATTGTACATTTTCCTTCGCCAGACGAGTCGGATCGCGGGTTTTGACAACTATTTGTTGCTTTCACTTGTTTTTGGTATAATCACAAAAATGGGTCATTTAATAAAAAATTATTCTAGTCCTTAATTTTATATACTTTAGCTTTCAATGTTTTATTTTAGAGTAATGTTTATTAATTGAAAAAAAATTAATTAATTGATTAACTGTCGATGTTTATCACTAACGTGACATATCACATATTTAAAGTGATGACGTGGCATGTATTACATGTACATAAATAATTATGCGGTATATGTCATGTATAGTAATAACGTAGCACATGTCATGTGTACATAAATATTGGTGTGACACATGCCACATGTACATAAGTGATGTATGACACGTGCCACATCATCACTTTGGACACAGAATTTCTTATGTATTAATCATTAGTCAACTAACAATTTTAATCCAAATAGAGATATTTTACCTCAAAAGAAAATGTTAGAGGTCAAGGTAGTTTAAAAAAGAATAAGAATCAAAATGATTATTTTATAAAATATTAGTAGTGATTTTTTACATTATGCCGTTTGTTTATTACGTTAAAATAAAGTCTAGGTCCCTCTAAGTTTTGAAATTTTTTAATTTAACACCATGATCTTAAACTCTTGGAAGTACACGTAGGAGGACTAGTTTATAAAAGTTTGAAGAGTACAGCTATTTGGATTCGTCGGAAGTCTTAACATGTGCACGTTATGGTTTTGCTAGGGTTTTTGCATGACTGTTCCCAAGCAGTCGGCATAGGTTGTGGTCGGCACCATTGTGATCTCCTCAGTTAGAGGGGCCGGATTCCCCGATAGCAGTGGAGGACCGGTCAGAGATTAAGAAAGGTCGTCTTTATCAATTGATCATGAATTGTGTCTCGTCAGCTTCAACGCAAGTTTTGTGGAATGGGGTAACATCTTCGGACTTTAAACCCTCACGAGGGATTCGATAAGGGATCCCTATCACCCAATTTATTTGTGCCATGCATGGAACTTTTGACTCGGGCTATAAAACATGCTTTTAGGACACCATATGGGGATACGTACAAGTACTCCCCCCGCACCTCCCAACCCCGCCTTTGCCACTCCAGCTACTCTAAAAACCCAGGCCTCTCGCCCTGATCTCGCTCTCCAACTCGATAGGCTACTCGGACCCATTAAGTAATGAATTAGTTTAGACCACCACAAATCCTCATTAATATCATTATTTCCTTTAATCGCCTTTAACCATACTAAAGCCTGATTTTTTGTGTTGAAAAATATATCCATCGTTGAGCTTCGCTTTCCTTTAAAAACATAATCATTCCTACTCAGCCAGAAGCACCATAACATAGCCACAAAGGACACCCAACACAAACGCTTTAGTTTACAAGGTAATTTAACAGAAAAAATCCAATCAAACAGTCTGTCAATATCACTACCAACGCTGCGAGATAAGCTCCACCAATCAGTAAAAGCTGCCCACAATCCCCTAACAAAGGAACAATTTACAAACAAGTGATCTACCTCTTCTAACCCGATACCACACCAAGAGCAAACACTATCCAACCCATCAACTTCAATGCCCTTATTCTTGATAAAAACTTTTGTTGGAATTCTACGAATTTTCAACATCCACAATTTAAAAACGATTGATTAGGGTAGAAGTGGAATGAGAACTGTGCTTCTCCGCTGCAAGTGCATATGCGTGAAGATGAGGAGATTTTGGTTCTTTGGATTCAAGCTTGCGGTAGAGTATTTCTCGGTACAAAGGGTTGTCATGAGCTAGACTGCTCCTTTGGTTGTTATACAAAGGCCGAATCATGACTAACGAAGAGCGAGTTTGCAGACATATTTCGAATACATCTAATTGTGAGTTTCTAATGGCAAATGTGAATCTATCTCGCATATTTTTCGCGAGTGTGTTTTCACACGTTCAACTTGTGCGGAGGTTGTCAAACCGGAATTACTAGCCGGATTTCTTAACATGGATGACTTAACCAACTATCTCCTCTTTCATCTTATCATCAACAATAACTAAAAACTAGCAAAACCAATCGACGACATGCTCAACAAATTTGGGGAGAAGGAAAAAGAGAGTATCATAGGAAACCAGCAGAACCTGCAACTAGATGCTACAAACTGCCTAGAGTAATATACATTATACTGGGGAAGCCAAAAAAAAACTCTGGATTGGGAGTCAGAGGGGAAGCCAGATAATCACTTTATTCGTTCAAAACATACCAATTAATTTTCACTAGCGTGGCCTGAGGCAACTATTTGAAAGACATAGAGACATGGTTGATTCTTATATAGCTAGAAAGAAGAATAGGTTTGGAAAACGCTTTGGTTTTGTAAGGTTCTCTAACAAAGTGGATGTTAGTAGAGCAATTCAGAGGCATGATGGCTTTAGTACTTGTGGATTCTGATTAGTAGTAAAGGAAGATAAATACACATAAAGGTTTTAGCTGTGGAGAAAAAATAACTTTGCCTAATATTAGGAATCTGATCGGGCAGAAAGACAGAAGGGCAAACAAGATATAAAGGATAAGGAAGCTTGGCGAAAGGATATGAGGGAGTCAGCAGAAGATATCATTGGGAGGGCTTCGAGCAATGAAGATTCAGACAAACAAGCAAAGAGGAGATATATTAACGTGCAGGGCCATGTTCAAGAGGAATACTTTGGAAGCTTAGTAGTTAGCAAGTATCTAGTGGGTACGATGGTCACAGTGTGCAACTCAAGTCAAGTATAAGAAAGGTTACGGGCATGGAGTCTAGGAGACATAAGAGTTAATCCTTGGGGGCCGAAGCTTCCTGTTAGAAATAAAAGACTTAGAGCTCTATAGTTTTATTCTTATCTAAAGGAGATTTTCTCATAAATTCAACCTTGGTCGGAAGCATATCGATCGCCTATGAAGATCATTTGGATTCAACTTAGGGAAGCTAAAAAAACTCTGAAGATCAAAAAAATATTGAGTCAATCAAACCAATGAAATAACAAGAGGGAGAATTGAAAATAAAATGATTGATGGAAGTTTTTTATAAGAAAATGAAAATTTTGACAAAGTCAGTTTAGAGTGGTTTAATTTCTTCAATAAAGTCTACATCTACTACCTTAGCTTTCACACTAAAGATTTCAACAAATTTATTAATTTGTTTAAACCTTTCAGGATAATATGTGTTGACGAAAACGGGTAAAGAAAACGAAAGAACACGAGAATTTTACGAGGTTCGGCAATGTGCTTACGTCCTCGGTGCCTAGGCGGCGCTAGAAGTTTTATTCAATGATATTTTAGGTCTAGGTTACATCTCTATTTATAATAGAAAACCCTGGTACATAATTACAAAATCAACCCTGTACCGTACCGCGGGGGCTGCGCCCCCACACCCCCAACCCACATAATTCGTAACCCCACAACGAGACTTTTTATGAGCCATACATAACAAATCTCCACCTTGGCGAATATCCTGCCCCTTGGAAACTTCAATGTGGGTTGGGTTACCTTGCTTCTTTAACAACTCGAAACATTCAACAAGTCCAAGCAATGCTTGAACTTGTCTGTCGTAATTGGCTTGGTGAACATATCAGCGGCATTCTCATCAGTATGTACCTTCTGAAACAAAACCTCTCCAGATGCAACCAACTCTCTGATCTTGTGGAACCTTACATCAATATGTTTAGTTCTAGCACGATACACCTGATTCTTAGCCAAGTGAATAGCACTTTGATTATCACAAAGCAACTGAACTCCACCTTGTTGAACACCCAACTCCTTCACTAAACCAGTAAGCCATAAAGCTTCTTTTGCAGCTTCAGCCGCTGCCATGTATTCAGCTTCAGTTGTAGATAGTGCCACGACAGATTGAACAGTAGACTTCCAGCAAATAGGCCCTCCACCAAGAGTAAACACATACCCTGTCGTAGATCTTCTATTATCCAAGTCACCTGCATAATCTGAATCCACATATCCTACAACCAAAGGATTATCTCGCTGACTCCCAAAAACAATTCCATGTCCCACAGTACCCTTTAAGTACCGAAAGATCCACTTGACTGCATCCCAATGTTGCTTACCAGGTTTAGACATGTACTTACAAACTTGACTAACAGCATGAGCTAAATCAGGACGAGTACATACCATCGCATACATCAAGCAGCCAACAGCATTAGAATACGGAACCTTTGCCATATTTTCAGCTTCCTTATCTGTCTTAGGGCACTGTTCTGATGAGAGCTTAAAGTGATTCGCCAATGGAGTGCTAACTGGTTTCGCGCTGCTCATCGCAAACCTTTCTAGCATTTTCTCAACATAACCCCGTTGAGATAGCCGCAGTTTCCTTGAGTCTCTGTCCCTGCAAATTTCCATTCCAAGAATTTTCTTTGCAGCACCTAAATCTTTCATATCAAATTCTTGACTCAATAAAGTTTTCAAACCGATAACATCATCCATGTTCTTCGCAGCAATCAACATATCATCAACATACAGTAATAGAAAAATAAAAGAACCATCATCAAGGCTCTTAACATAGACACAACAATCATACTCACATCGGTTGTAGCCAATCTTGATCATATAGGAGTCAAACCGTTTATACCACTGTCTCGGAGACTGTTTTAACCCGTACAAAGATTTCTTCAATCTGTAAACTAAATGCTCGTTTCCAGGTTGAGTGAAACCTTCAGGTTGCCGCATGTAGATCTGCTCCTCTAAATCACCATGCAAAAAAGCAGTTTTAACATCCATCTGCTCTAAATGCAAATCCCAACTAGCCACCAATGCAAGTACTGCTCGGATTGAAGTGTGCCTGACCACAGGAGAAAAGATTCATCATAATCAACTCCTTTCTGCTGTGAAAAACCCTTCGCTACCAAACGAGCCTTGAACTTCTCCCCCTTTTTCTGTTACTGCTGGTTTCTTCTTATACACCCATTTGCAACCAATCGGCTTCTTACCCTCAGGAAGGGGAACTAACTCCCATGTGTGATTGTGATTCAAAGACTCCATCTCCTCAACCATGGCTGCCATCCACTTGTCGTTTTCCTGACTAGTAACGGCATCATGAAAAGTAACTGGATCATCACTGCTAACAGTAAGTGCAAAGATACCAAGTCTTCAAAACCCAATCTGTTCGGAGGCTTTATATTCGTCCGTCTCACCCTGTCTCTGGCGAGACTATAATCCTGCAAATCATCCGTAGTGGAACCACCAGAAGTCGGTTGAGAAGTTTCTGGTTTCTCAACTGGAAACTGCTCGAAATCTACCACTGTCGTGTCTTGCTTCTGCTGCAACATAGACTGTTCATCAAAAACGACATCTCTACTAATCACAACTTTCTTCGCAACTGGATCCCAGAACTTGAATCCTTTGACACCTTTCTTGTAACCCAGAAAAATGCACTCCTTCGATTTTGCATCAAGTTTGGATCTCTCATCAGCAGGTACATGCACATAAGCAGACAACCAAAAATCCGTAAGTTATCAAAACTAACATCATGACCAGTCCATACCTCTTCTGCAACTTTCCCAGCCAGCGATGCCCTTGGCGATCTGTTGATAAGGTAACACGCCATGTTAATAGCCTCAGCCCAAAAGTGTTTGGGAAGCCCCGCATTCAACCGCAAACATCTGGCTCTTTCATTCAACGACCTGTTCATTCGTTCCGCAACACCATTCTGTTGTGGTGTCTTGCGCACTGTAAAATGCCTCTGAATCCCATGCTCCTTACAGAATTGTAGGAACTGTGAATCTGTGTACTCCGTACCATTATCAGACCGCAAACACTTGATTTTTCGTCCTGTTTGGTTTTCTACCTCAGCTTTCCACAGCTTGAACTTCTCAAAAACTTCAGATTTCTGTTTCAAAAAATACACCCAAACTTTCCGTGAAAAATCATCAATAAAAGTAACATAGTACCTAGATCCACCCAAAGACGATGTCGTGGAAGGCCCCCATACATCAGAATGCATATAATCAAGAATCCCTTGAGTTGTGTGCTTCGCAGTCTTGAAACGGACTTTAGTCTGTTACCAAGAACACAATACTTGCAAAAATCGAGCTTACAGCTTTTGACACCATGCAACAAGTTTCTCTTGTGTAATTCTGCCATACCACGTTCACTAAGATGAGCAAGGCGCATATGCCACAATTTTGTCGTATCATCACAGGACTCAACAGAGTGAACTCCACCTGCAACGGTACTCCCTAACAATCTGTAGATATTCCCTGCAGTCATCTTGCCTTTCATCACAGTCAATGCTCCTTTAACAATCCGAATGGTTTCCCTATCCTCGTCAGCCTTAGGGATAAAACCATTCTTGTGCAAAGTGCCCAAGGAAATCAAATTCTTCTTCAAGTCTGGGATATGTCGAACACCACTCAACGTCCGAACGGAGCCATCGTGCATCTTAATTCTGACATCACCAATACCAACAATATTGCAACATCGATCATCACCCAAATAAACCGAACCAGAATTAACCGGCCTGTATGTCGAAAACCATTCCCTATTTGGCGTGATGTGATAAGAACATCCAGAATCAAGAATCCAAGCATCCGTCAATTGTGTCGTTGAAATAGAAAGCATATCACCCTCACTGCAATCAGAAGTATCATCCTCGACCACGTTCACAGACTTGGATGAGCATCACGCTTCTCATCGGTCTGCTTTTTCAACTTCGGACAGTCTCGCTTCATATGTCCCGCCTCCTTGCACTTGTAATAGTGAATCGTCTTCTATCCCTGGATTTGGATCTGGAATTCCGCTTCCCGGACCCTGCCTTCTCTGGCTTCCGTCCACGATCTCGATTACCCTTGACATATAAGCTATCGGCTTGAGAGCTTTCCCCTGCATTCTGCTTCCGCTGGTTGTGAGCCAACAAGGCTGCAGTAATCTCCTCAACATTGATAGTCTCTTTCCCATATGTAAGAGTAGTCACCATGTGTTCGTAAGAGGAAGGTAACGAACACAACGAATCATCGCTCTGTCTTCATCCTCAAATTTCACATCAAGCCGAGCCAGATCAGAAACGATTGATTGAAGACATTCACGTGTTGCGCCAAATCGTGATCGTCCTGCATCTTCAGCCCATACAGCCGCTTCAGATACAGTTTGTCGTTAAGGATTTGGACATAAACTGACTTTCCAACTTCCTCCAAATTTCGTCTGGAGACGATAGATGCATGACGTGATACATGACCTCGTCCGCCAAGCATAATCGTATGGTTCCTGCCGCTCGCTGTTGCAATTCTTCCCAATTTTCATCCATCCATCGCCGGCTTATAGTCGCAAAGCCTTCAAGATCCCTTTCTGCGCCAATAGATCCTTCACCCTCGTTTGCCATAATCCGAAGTTACCCTGACCATCGAATTTCGCGACTTCGAATTTTGCTCCTGGCTCTGATACCAATTGTTGACGAAAACGGGTAAAGAAAACGAAAGAACACGAGAATTTTACGAGGTTCGGCAATGTGCTTACGTCCTCGGTGCCTAGGCGGCGCTAGAAGTTTATTCAATATTTTAGGTCTAGGTACATCTCTATTTATAATAGAAAACCCGGTACATAATTACAAAATCAACCCTGTACCGTACCGCGGGGGTTGCGCCCCCACACCCCCAACCCACATAATTCGTAACCCCACAACGAGACTTTTTATGAGCCATACATAACAATATGTAACCTTACAATAGATTTAGACTTATACCCCAAAGTCTCAAATGTTCAACCCTTCTTAAGAAGAAATTAAAAATAGCAAACTTTGAAAAACCCCTTACAAGAAGTGTGTTTGCACAATTCTCAGAACAAATAGAACACTTGAAAGAATGAAACAAAAAAGTATAAAAATGCTTTTGAAAGCAAAAAGAATATTTGAGAATATTGACTCTGTGATTGCTTTGACTTTCTCTTTGATTTCTAGTCTTCACATATGACTTGAAATATTGTTTTTATACATTTTCATTCAATTTTAACTGTTTGGGTTGTTGTGGGTATTAATAGAGCCGTTGAAAAGAAATGTCCCACAATAAATATTGCCTAGATGCTTTGAGTACATGTATTTGTACTTCGAGTATCAGTCCTACCTACATTAAATACAAAGATCTAACCACTGGGGAATAAGAGTATTTGTATTCATCAAGGGAGTATTGGTACTACTGTTATAAGTAGTATCGATACTCGTAGGAGTATCGGTTCCAAAATGGTATACTAGAATTTGTCATTTGTTAAAAACATAAGGGGATTATCAATACTCTCACTTCGAGTATCAATACTAGTATAGTATCGATACCAAAATAGCTTATTGGAATTTACATTGCACAAGGAGTATCGGTACTACTATGAACAATATCGGTACTGCTATGAACAGTATCGATACAACTTTAAATTTTTAAGCTATTTTTATCGATGTCACATGAACAATATCGATATTGTTCTTGGAGTATAACCTTTTGTAAAAATGTTTGAAAATTATTTCTAGTATATGATTCAATTTTTCAATAAACTAAGGAGTAAAAATGGAGTTTTTGACCTTAAAAAAATTATATTCGAATGATCAAATCGAATCTAATCTTAATTTTTTTAAAATATTAATCACCTCCGGTATATCAAAATATCAAATATGTTTAACAGAAAAGAATTAGCGATCATTTTATAGGTTCAGAAGAAGAAATAGTTATGCAGTTAGCTTCTTTAAAAGATTCAGAAGGTGTGTCACTGGCTTTCTAGTAATAGTAGGGAAGTGATGAGTTTTGCAGATTGTGGTATGATGCTGTTCTTGTCTTATAGAATATCTGTTGCGATTGGAAGATTTGTCAGTGTGGGTTAAGATCAAGCTTAGGGTGATCAACACTATTGTGAAATCGAATTTCATCCTATTAAGACATAAATGGAACCAGACTGAAGTAAATTATTCTTTAGTTGTCGTGTGCGTTCCTTGTGCTTATGAGGACCAAGTCGTTTTATGGATAGAGTTAGAGATGTTGAAAGGGTCTGTACAAGTTTGTTGACAGGGTCGATTGAATCCAATAAGTTCATATGGGGGCGTTGGTGGCAGCGTCTGGTCGATATTTATTAACCGGTTCATTCAATAGGGAAGGTTCAGTTCTTCTATGTTCGTCGGCAAAGCAACACGTTGAGAGATCATCTTACAAAAGAATGCTTGTGACATTCCATGTTCAAACCCCGGTGGTAGCAAAGGCGTTTCAGTCGAGAAGCTGGTCGGTCGTAAGAGGCAATCCCAACTGCTGGACTGGTTGATATATGTTTTTGAGAAGGTTCGATTTCTGGTTTTTGAATTACATCCAACGTTATCTTTATAGTCGAGTATTGTTCGTGGTGTTTGGCTGTTAAACTGTGTTTTGGGAGAGAGTTGGATATTCTCCTCCCTTGGAGCTAGATTGCTGGTAGTCGTTGGAGCTGGGTTTATTGTTTTGGGGATCGTAGGTGTTATGTTAACAAAATTCTCTTAGCTTAGCAAATAAATAAATAAATATCGTACTCGAATCTAATATCACTTATGTTTGTGTTTTGTTCATTTTTCTTCGTTGATTTCAAAAAACACAATATATGATCACTTTCATATTTATTTAATTAAGATATATGGTCACTTTCATTTTTATTTGACTAAGATGTTGTCACCATGGGTTAACTGTTGTTTAACAATTAATAGATTAAGTGACATTGATATTTTGGTATAATCACACATGTGATCCCTATTTTTTGCATATTCTTTCAATTTAGCCATGTTTTTTAATAAATTAAAATAAATTTAATCATCCAATCGAATGATGACATGTGTCACAATATAGTTGGAGACTAACTTTATTTTAATTTATTTTAATTAGTCATATTTTTAATATATTTTACGTTAAAATATTTTGATGTTAAGATAAGAATAAAATATATTAAATTTAAACAAAATAAAATAAAATTAATCCTCGAACTAAATAGTGACATGTGGTAGCCATGACACATGACATCATTCGATTGGAGAATAAAATTTAATTTAATTTATTAAAAGTATGACTAAATTGAGAGATTGTGTAAATAACATAGACTAAATGTATAATTATACTAAAATATTTAACGACAATTAACTCGTGGTGATCACTTCTTAATTAAATAAAAATAAAAAATTAAACATATATTATATTTTTTTAAACTAATGGGAAAAAGTATATAAAACATACACATAGAAAAAATCAATCGATTAACTCAAATAATTAACAACCCTTCAATCATTAAAATTGTTTGATTTGTGAAAATATATAATGATATTTAATGTTTACCATCTAACTTGTCATCTAGGCAATAATATTAAATAGAATCTTAAAATTATTTTACCTTTTTCTTCGATAATCTTTTTGATGGTATGGAAACCGGGAATAATGTAAGGGTGTGTTTGGTTGGGGAATGTGAGATTCTCATGGGAATGGAATTTACATTCCCCGTTTGATTGGTCGGGAATGTGATTCCCGGTAATCTTACATTATCAATAGTGGATATTTGGGATATATTATCGGGAATGTCATTACCTACATTTCTTTAGGTATTGTTAGATTACCGACGTTTTGGACTAAATGCCCTTAAATTTTGTTTTTCCAAAAATATTATTATTATGTTATTGAATAATAAAAATTTTACAAATGTTAAATTACAAATTTATCCTTAAACTATTTTAGATTTACAAAAAAAAATCTATAATTAAAATTTTATATGAAGTTCAGAGGTTAAAATAAAATTTTACCCTTTCATTAAACCTTTTTATATTTTCAATTTTGTAAAAAAATATATAAATTTATGAATTAATTTTTTAAAGAAAATATAAATATTTTCCAACTTGTTAAAAAAACAAATATATAATAAGGACAATTTGGTTAAATATACATTCCAATAATCTTTTATTTCTTTAACCAAACACGGTAATCTTACATTCCTGCTAAACCAACCAAACACAAAATACAACATTCCCAATAATCTTATTCCCTGGTAATCTTTTATTCCCACTGGTAATCTTACATTCCGTGAACCAAACGTACCCTAAGAATAATAAACTCGATAACCGGCGAGACGATTTCTTCACCATCTTCAAAAATCTCAAATGTTTATTTTCTTTTTATATCAAAACATATCTTATTAGATATAAATTGTTAATATTTAACGGTTACCACATATTATTGACGTGATATTATACATATATTCAATTCCTGACGTGATACTTTACATATTCAATTATTGACCGGTATATATCACATCACTTTAAATGATGATATGATACGTGTCATGCGAATAATTAAACATATGTAAAAAATAACATCAAATAAATGTCGATAATAATCAATTAACAGTTTATTTCAATAAAATTGATTTTAATCAAAATTAGAGGTAAAATGTTATAAAAAAAATATAAAACAAAATAATAATTTGTGCAACCGTTGAGGAAAGTTTTGTTATTATCATTTTTTATATACTTATAACCTTATAATCTAAATAAATTTTAACGTGAAGTATACTCCAAGCTCCTGATAATTTATCATTTAATTATAATATATATAAAAAATCATTTTAATAATAAAATATGATATATTATTACTTTGAAAGTATTGTGTTCGAGTATCTACAAAAATATATGTATAAAGTAATTAAAAATTTATTTTAAACATAATGTATCTTATAATCATCGGGTAAAAAAACAATTTAAGCAATAAATAGGTGTCGGCAATTAAAATGCAAGAGTTAAGTCGGAGAGATAAATGAATATTTAATGATAAGATGATGTTTAGGTACGATAATCTTAATATACAATTAAAAAAATATGTTATCGGAAATATTTTTTTTTAATATTTTCAGTAAACAACAACAACAACAGAACTCTATTCCCATATGTAATGAGGTAAGAGGGGGGTAGGGTAGTAGGCTGCCCCCAACTCCAGGTTAAGAGCAGCTTCCGTGAGAGACCTCCGACAATTAGAAAATTAAAAATAAAGATAAAATGCAATGCATGTACAAATAATTAAATAAATACATAGTTGAACAATCTTCTTAAGCTGTCTTCATATGCGCGTCTATAATGGAAAGTATTCCCTGCAAATAAATTCCTGTGAAAAAAAATTCTCTGCATATAAACAGAAAACGTAAGACCCGACTAAATTTAAAAAGAGGAAACATGAAGAGAATGATACACATAAGTCATCGAAAGTAAGTTACGAGAATGAATAAAATCAAATAGATTAAAACCTAAACTAAGACAACACTAATGAACTACTCTAGTTCTAAGCCTTCATAGATTCCAGTGACAGAAACATATAAAAAGAAATCATGGAAATTACTACAGAGACATTAAAAAGAAGAAAGAGATGTTACACCCTATGGCTGTGACCCACACTACTCGGCTATCCTGGTCTTAAGTTTCCATAATTTTCTATCAGATGTCATGTCCTCGATAAGGGCTAAATTCTTCAAATCAGATCTCAAGCAGTCTACCCCACTTCCTCCTTGGTCGTCCTCTCCTTCTGACGCCGTCGGCTGTAATCGACTCTACCCTCCTGACCACATCCGACGATTGTCGTCTAAGGACATGCCCAAACCACCGAAGTCCCACGGAGGGCATTTCATAATTTGGAGGTCTCCTACAGAAGCTGCTCTCAATCTGGCGTTGGGGGCAGCCTACTGTCCTACCTCCCCTTACCCAATTACATATGGGGAATAAGGGTCAGCTTTATATTTTCAGTAAAGTATTATCTAAAACATTATTTTTTTACCGAAAACATTAATATTAAGCGTTACCTAAATTGTTTATCATTTTTGATAAAATGATACCTAAAACATTATTTTTTTCTAAAAAAATATTATCGAAAATGTTAGCGAAAATAATGTTTTTAATAAAAAATAATATTTTAAATAACATTTTACGAAAATGTAAAAAATTTAATAACATTTTTAATAAAATATTTTTAACTGTATATTAAGAATACTTATCTCAAAAACTACTCGGTGATAAGCTGGTCCACTCCACTACCAAATCCATTTCTTTCAGTTAGCCCTTACCATCTCCAGTCAATCCCCTGTTTTCCCCTTCCACGCGCTTTTTGCCTTCTTTATTTTTCCCCTTACCTCCATCCTACGCCGCTCGTTAGGTTGTCTTAGTCTTGCGCGTATATTTTCGTCTGCTTTATATATATAAAAAAAAGTAGAACTTTCCCCTCTATTCTCTCTCTCTCTATCTGTTTTTAGTCTTTCTGATAGGAACCCTAACTTTGTTTCCGATTCTTTTTGCTCTTTTCATACCAAAATTTGCGATCTTCAGAATGCTGGTCTTGTAGTCGATGATGGGTATGTATTGTTTCGTTTTTCCCATTACTTTTTGTTTATGCGATGAGAAAAAAGATTGTGTTTTTTTTTTTCAAAGTTACTATTTTTGGGGTGAGAGTTTTGCTTTGTAGCTTAATTTGTCCGGAATAAGATAGCAGATTGCCTGTTTTGCTTGTTTATAGTATAGTTATTGACTCGAATTGCGAATTTCTTGGGAGTTTTGCTGTTTCATTTGCATTTGAAGGACAAACAATGCTCAAACTTCGATGTGTTTGCTTTGTAGCTTGTAAGTTTTAACTCATTGTTGAAGATGAACTTCTGTGGTTATGATAAAATAAAATGGAGTAATTTTAGGATCCTATTTATCATGGAAAAAAAAGACTCGAACTGTAGGGCATCCATCAGGCTGCTAATGAATGACATGGGCATATTCATGATGTTATGTTAAGAGGGAGACGTGCTTATAAATTTTTAAAAGAGGCAAATTTATAAAATTTTGGTGGGGGGTGGGGTGGAAAAAAGAATTATCAATAGGAAATACAAAGAAAATATCTAGAATGTATGGGAATTTGAAAGTTTCAGTCCATCACTGATGAAAGAGGTGTCTTAGCTTTGTTCTTGTGCTTTGCTTTATATTCCTAATTTTCTTTCATTATCTATATATAAGATTACTTTTCTCCCAAGGGTTGAAATTCAGACAGCTTTTTTGACCAGATATATAGAAAGGTTCTCTTTTCTCTCTCGTGTAAGCTAAACCTGCTTTTCATCCCCCCCCCCCGGTTCTTTCAATCCCATAGGAAACGTTTGTATCCGGAAGAAAGCTGAACGATTTCGTTAATGAATTTCTATGCAAGCCCTAAAGGCATTTCTCGAATTGTGTAATCAAAGATACATACATTGCAAGCAGAAATGGGTGCTTTTTGCTGCTGCTCATGTGGTGACGACTATGAAGAATATGCTCATCCTAGCAATTCAATATATAGGCACTGCATCTGCCTAAGATTCTTCTTCTATCAGCTATTCACTGGGGTATGTCTCTTAAGCAAATTAATGTAAGGTATAAAGGAGATTAATGTCACTTTGTTAATTGCTCTTTACCTCAGTTTGTATGAAATTAATTTTTTTAAGAATGAAATGTGTAAAGCTTGTAAATATTCGATAAAGTTCTTTAGATGTTAAATTAGCAATGCAAAGATTGTGAATGTACCGTGTTTCTCTTGAAAGGTAAGTGTGTTAATTTTGTTGCTTTTGCAATGTCGTATATTTACACCTAAGTTTAGCTTTGATGAAATAACTTCTTAATTTTCCATTTCTTCTTTGATCTGCAGTATGGTGCACTGTTTCATAGATTGGATGGGCGACCTGTATCATCACAGATTCAAGGAGCTTCTCTGTCATCAACAGCGATTGTTTCTGCAATCTCAGATGATTCAGCCAATGAAACCCATGTTACAACATCCAGATCGATTCCTTTTGATGCTGAGCAGAGATACTCTCGCTTGCAGCGTGATGGCTTGGTGTCTAGGCGTGATAAGTATGCGACTCATTTTCAAGAAGAAACACAACCACTAAGAAGAAATACAAGCAGCTCTGGTGTGGAACCGTTGGGTATCGGGAGGAAATGGAATGGAGTCGAGGTAGAAGAAGACTCTAAGGTTTCTCATCTTGAGTTATCAGAAAGAACCTTGGCACCAAAAGTTGCACAAGGACCTAACTATATGCAGCCTTCAGCTGAAGATGAGGATGTCTGCCCTACTTGTCTTGATGGTAATTTTGCATATTTCTGTAATTGTTGGATCAGGAAAGGAACTTCGTTTTAGCATTTTGAAGTTATGCTTATGTTCACGAGTGATTATTTTCTTGCAGAATATACCCCAGAAAATCCTAAAATCACTGCTCGCTGCTCACACCATTTTCATCTCGGTTGTATTTATGAATGGTTGGAAAGGAGTGAAAGTTGTCCGATATGTGGCAAGGTACGTAGAACACACCAAATTACTCATTCTAAAATGCAGCTACATGCAGTCTGTTGTATATTTTAGGCCATGGGTGTTTAGGGTAAATTCGGCCAACTTAATTTGCCTCGTTCTCTCCTGGATCTTCGGGTTTTATCTGATTTTAAGTGTCTTTAATTTTGCGGTGCAGGAAATGGAGTTCTGTGAAAGCCCCTAAGTCTGTTAAATCAGATTTCAAATCAATGAAGCAAATACATAGAGTGGCAAGTATTATCGTACGTATAAGCTCACTAGTCTTTATCGATGAGGCACATCGTGTAAAGAAGAGTTTGTTCTTTGTCCGTCACTAGTATACTACCAGGTAATTTCTTCCTACTCATACTTGAATGATAATGGTGTTACTTTCAATGTAAAAAGCTAATATAATAATTAACTGTGTGAAGAAGTTATAGTAGCTGCCTGTAAACATAACTATCACAGAATCGGCTCGATGACACGTAACAATCGAATATCGGGTGTACTTTGTTACCTATGCTAAATATGTTGAACATTACAAAAGTACGAGTAGGAGTCATTATGTTCAAGTTTCACATGATGTTGATTGGGATTCTTTGAGCCGACAAACATGGTTGATTCCTGCAAGTCCCGGTCATGCATGTCTTGCATTTGACCAAATCAATATGGACTTAATCGATAACTTAGACATTGTACAAGGATTAATAAAAGAATTTGATTTTGTTTATACAAGTGGAGAACCCGCCATTAATTGGGGTAAGGGAGCAATTATTGTGGTAGTGAACCAACTTGTACAAAAGAACATGGGACCGAACCACCTTGATGAGACCTTACACCGCTTGTACACCCGCCGTTATTTTGATTACTGAACCGATCAAGTAGCCTCGTTTGCTTTAGAAATTATAGGATCAAGTGTCAATGACTAAGAAAAATGTCTAAGAAAAATTATGTAAGAAAAATTTTGAATAGATATTGTCTTGTAATCACTCTATATCATTCAGAATGATTTGTTTTCAACATATGCACATACCAGATAGAACCAGCAAAAAGAACAGTATAAACACAACAATACATGAACGCTACTAAACCTTTTTGAAACTGAAATGAGAATTTGGATCATAACAAAATTTGGACATAATGGACAATCACATCTTTCTTCACACCATTAAATTTTAGTTAATATATAAAGTAAAAAGAAAAATTGTCAAGAGTTGCTCCATATTTCAAAAATTGCTAGAATTTGGTGGATGAAACATGGCCTCACTGCTTACTTCAAAGAGATACTTTACATTCTTTGCTCAATGTTTTCCAATATTTTCAGCCATGGATGACTTCAACTCCCAATTACTAACGGAAAAACACTAGAGTATCAAACAGTAGAGTTTTATTTATGAGCCCTTGATTCCTTAGCACAAAATCTAATGCTCGTTGATCCTGTGGAATACACGGAAAAACACTACATCATACGAACAAAAGAATAGAACACAATGAGCCAACGGCTTGAATTTTACCGAGAAGGTCGTTGGTTTGGGGGCACTTTTGTTGTAGTCATTGTCGGGATATCCCAGTTCTGGTGGAACTATGATCCTGCATCACTGTGAAGTAAACTGTGAAATTTGCGTAAGATATTATCACACAACAGAAATTACTTCATCCTTGATTGTTTTCGTTGTAAAAAGTGTCGGGTATCTGCGTCAAGTTAAAGATGTTTTACAGCTTGGATCACACAAATTATTAGCTCATATTGAGTAAAAGCAGTGAAATGCACTCGAAACCATTGATCAAGGTTGAGGGTTTATTTGACACAGGATATTATAGAGAAGAGTATGCAATGTGTAAATACAGTAAACAAGATTGTCTGCATTAGAAAAGCATAGCAAGCACCTTCTAACACCACAAAGAGCCATTCCTGAAACTGCTTCCTCGAATGCTGGAATCACCTGAATGATAGATAACGAGAAAAACTTGTTCAAAGGTTTCATTTTTATATTATTATATCAATATCCATCTACATCTCAATAACCTGCAATATATAGCAGGAAAACTTCATACATATTTGCATTTTGGAAGTGGATTATAAATTTTAAAATAAAAGGTACTAATTGAGGCCTTAGACGAGCATAAACTGTAAAAAGATATTCTGACCAAACTTTCTGTAGATCAAAAGCAAACATTTTTGAGTTTTTATGGAGAACATTATCAATGTTTCGGCAAAAATAACTACTCACCTCTTGGGATCCAAGTCTAAATTTGAATAAGTTTTTGTCATCTCCCTGCATATTTTAAACCGGCTAAATTAAAATAATGATATAATCAACTAATTTAGGATGACATGTAGAACTAGTAGAACTAGGATGGGAAGCGTTATGTACCACAAAGGAACCGCCTTTGCTCTTGTTTCGAGCTTCAAATATGCGGCCATAATATCCTATAGTGTAGCCATCCCAATCAACCTACAGCATATCCATGCTCATAAGAGTGCTTGAACTAGCTTAGACCAAAAAAATAACAAAAACAATTGTGATCCAAATATGAAGGTATTAAAATCACTTCACGTTAACTAACAAAGATATGATCCTTATGTGCCAAACTCCACCTAATACCTTCTAATGCTTAATCATGCTCTTCCCAATGCTTCTCAGACCTTCCATTTTTACATGTCCAAAGGTTCATTCCAAATGAAACTAGCTAAACAAGTACTAGAATTACAAAGATTTCCCATTGTATTCAGCTTGATAACACAATGGCTTCAACTGGAAGCTTATTGTACCACAAATTGGCTGACACAACAATTTACTATTATCAACATCAAGGATGGACCGGGGAGAGCGGATGGGGGCAGCCCCTACAAATTTCAAATTCTTATATATTTTAAATATTTTTTATATTTTCAATTGAAAATCTATTTTTGCCCTCTAAAATTTTATAAGTTCGTCCTCCCTCGTAATTTTATAAATTCACCCCTAACATAAAATCCATGGTGTAAAAAGCATTTGAAAATTGTTGCTTACCACAACTGTATCTCCCATCCTGGGTGTACTGCCATCCCCCACCCGCAAATCCTGCATTCTCATTGAAATTTTTATTTAGATATAAGAACACACACACCAATTACACTATATTTAATTTTGAATTGATTTTTTTCTCCTCGAAAATGACCTTGTTCTGAAGACCTGATTCTGTTTCAGTGTAGCCCGGATACCTTATTTTGGTCTTCCCATAATCTTTTCCCCTAAGTGCAGACACTGTGATCCAAACAATTTGTGTTAACAAAGTATTATTTTTAACCAAGGCGGTGGTGAAAATGAAATGCAATTTTAAGTGACAAAAAAGTACTATCAGTAAATCCAGATGAGGCAGCCATTGCCGTTCCAATATCTCCATCGGACCGTTACTTTTCTTCGCTCAATCAGCTGAGATTGTTGCTGCTGCAGTGAAAAGCAGGCTATTGGTCTCTGAAACCAAGGAACGCACATTTCACTTTGGCTTGGGTGATCTATTAGATAGAAGAAATTATGAGGAAATTGAAGGACGTACCACAGTTGGAGAAGGCGAGGGGTTGCGGCTGAAATTGACGCCGTCAGACGGTGAGATTCGAGAGAGAGAGAAGTTTCTACGCGGGGCTTTTCGGAGGGCTGTCTGCCCCCTCTATATTTATCCTTGTCTTTTATTATTTTCTATTGGGCATAATAGATAAATTAGCCCTTAAACTATACCTAAATTTCGTTTTTAACCCATTCCATTATAAATCTAATGGTTAAATTACTTGATCATTTTAACAATTTTTTTTTTATTTTCGTCCATATCAAAAGCTAAACCTAAATCTTTACTTTTATTAGATGACCCTATTCCTATATGTAATGAGATGAGAGAGAGGTAAGGTATTAGGCTGCCTCTAACGCCAGGTTGAAAACAGCTTCCGTGAAAGACCTCCAGCAATCAGAATTATGAATTGTCCACCTTAGGACTCGATCCCACGACCACAAGATTAAGAGCCTTACGCTCTACCAAATGAAAATGAACTAGACTAGAAGGATAGAAAACCCCTTAAAATTTTATAAATTCAAATTCACTCTCACTAAAATTTTATAAATTCAAGTTCACCTCCCCTAGGTTCAAGTTCACCTCCCTAAATAAAATCATATTTTCGTCCTGATTTTACATATTTCACATATTCCTTAGATGTCAATAATCTATTCAAATAATAATTTCGATTAAATTTATAGAATTATATAATTAACTTAATTCCAGAAACATCAACAGATTCCTGAGGTACTAAATGCTAAATTCGGATTTTAATAATACTGTAATCTCCATCAAAATCACCATGAAAACTTTTAACTCCCAACTCGGATATTGTGTTATTATGTTAACAAATGCGTGCTGGAATTTCTGATGACTTAATCATCTGCCGAACCAGAAGCATGATGCGGAAACTTTTCCCACACGTCCTCCCATGTTCGTTGTCCATCAGTCACGGACTTAACAACTGATGCTGCCTCCTCCACGCTAACACGGACTTGGAGCTTGCTGTCTCTCTCCCGGATCGTCACGTCCTTCGTGGAATCAACAGTAACAGCAAACGGCACACCAAGTTCGTCTGTTCTAGCATACCTTTTACCTATTGAGGTACCTGTAAATACCACAAGGGATCAAGTGATGAGTTGAAGTTCATGCAAGTTAGAGGCATCATTCTTTAATCAAATACCTGTAATGTCTATCTTATGTGATATTCCAGCAGCCGTCAATGACTTTGAAATAACTTTAGCGACATCCTCGTACTGTTGATTTTGGACCAGTGGAAATACAGTACATTTAATTGGTGCCACAAGCGGAGGAAACCGGAAAACATTCAACTGCTCATCTCCAGCTTTACTTGGCCTTGTGTAGAAAGAGTGTCGAAGGCAATAAATTATCCGCCCGATTCCGAAGGATGGTTCGATCACAGATGGTGTAAAAACCCTTTGGTGTTCTTTCTTTTTCTCCTTTGAAATTGAGACCATGTTCTTTTTAACGGGCACATTTTTCCCAAGAGTGCAGACATAGAATTCCACCACCCTTTGGATTCCAAAGCAACCTTCATTTCGAGAGCTTCTTTTTCGTTCATTGCCTAAGCAAAAAGATATTCAAGCATGAGGTGATACAGGCAGGACAGCACACGGCATGAAATATTGAAAGGTCAAAAAACTAGTTTATCGTTTACCTCCAAAGCTTCTACGACATTCTTTTGGTTTCCCTTGAATGCAAGGCCCAGCTCTTTCTTCACAGGAGCTATAACCAATTTCTGAAAATTTATGAACAAGCCGTCAATTTATTTACGACTTCACGCAGTAGAACTGCAAGGATCTTTTCCTGTATTATAAATATATAAATCATGTAATCTTAACATTAGCCTAACATATGAAAATGATGGGGGTAATCCGCAAAAAATACCTCACTTCTCTAGGTTCTGAAAACTTCTCAGCAGCCACAAGTGGGACACCACTTTTCTCCTGACATGAACAATAAAATTAAGCTGCATCTATTTAGCATATAATATTTGCATAGAAAAGGAATAGTTTTTCTTTTTGTGCTTCACTTAGCTTTTGATAGCATGGCCAGATTACTCAAACGTAGCTAAGAAGTCACAACAGTAGGAAGGACAAAAACCAGATTTGGTTTGATAAAATTAATGTGTTAATATGGCGCTCCTAAACATAACCAAGGTGGCCAGCTTACGAGGGATGGACCAAGGGGGCAGTCGCCCCCCCCCCCCGGGAATTTTATAAGTTCACCCCCTTCTAAAATTTTAAAAGTGGCCCCCCAAAAAAACATAAAATCTTGCATCCTCACTGCAGCTTACCCTAATTAATTATGATATTAAGATATTTTACAATAACCACCTTAACAAAATAAAGAAATATAAGATGAACACAGAGAACAAGATCTTACTGAGTGAGCACGCAAGTCATAAGCAGATCTGTCTGCAATACCAACACATTCAATCCAACCATATGAGCATTCTATCTCAGCATCCCAACAATCTGCAGCATAATGGGCCATTTCATTGGCAAGATGCTGCCTGAACCGTAAACGGTCTTTGTCTATACCAAGATGAGTTAGGAAGAGATAAACTCTTCCAATAAAGTAGCCAAGGGTTTCATTGTTGACGATTCCCTACAAGAAGCATGGTATCATCACAAAAGGGCAGGGGAAGGGAGGATAACAGGAAAAGTGAAATGGTCGAAGCCCAACCTTTGAAACAGCATCACCAAGACAGATTTTCTTTGCAGATTGTCCAGACATTTGCTCGTCTCTTGGGAACATCAGGAACTCCAGGTCTGCAACTTCAGAGTATTTTGGATGAGATTTGTCTTCAGGATCAACAAAGTGCTCAATCTCTGCTAGAGTAAATTCTCGAACCCTCAAAAGCCCTTGGCGAGGCGATATCTGCACATATAGAGCATGATATAATGAACATTAATGAGAAAAACTATCTTAAAAACAAAGAAAGCAATAATCCAAGAACCACCAAATTATAGCAGGGGATAGTGAGTCAACTTCAGTTGAAAAAAATCCAAGCAGCAAATTTGTGATTGACATGTTTTTCAGATTCAAAGAAAGATTTTAAGACCTCATTTCGGAAAGCCTGACCAATTTGGGCTGCAGCAAAAGGAAGCTTGTTCCCATTGTAATAGTACAAGTCTTTAAAATTCACAAAGATCCCTTGTGCTGTTTCAGGACGCATATACCTGCAGTAGGCCAAATTAGTCAATATTCTTTGGATATAATGCTACATTTATGTAGAATAATTACAGCCAAAGATAAATTATGAAGCCACAAAACTCTAGCAGCAGCAAAACAAGTAAAATACATACTTTGACATCAAAGCCCACATAGTTCACCAACAACATGCTAAATCAATGCACTTACCCAGGGCTCAAACCAGATGGACCAATAGATGTTTGGAACATTAAGTTGAATGGGTAAGGATCGGAGAGAGGATTCTTAGTATCCGGAGCAGTAATACCATACTCTTTGATCTTTGCACCTAACGCTTCAGGTGACAGATCATCCAGTGTAGCAAGTACAAGCTTAAGCTCAGCAGCTTCTCTGCACTGATGGTGAGGTCTTTTGAAGCTTCTCATTGCAAAAGTCCTTCAGCAAGTGATCAGCTCGATAACAGGTTCCAGTTTTTTCATCCTTAACCATAAGGTCAGTAAATTTTTCAACATGACCAGATGCCTTCAGGACAACCTCAGGTGTCACACAGGGGCAGTCAACCTCCAACATGTTCTCTTCGAGAACGAAGTGCTGAAAAATAGCAATTCCAACAAGCTAAATTAGAACTGTTTTGAGTTTAATATATATAATCGTCTTACGAACTTACATAAGGCAACTAAGCAAGAATATGCGATCAAACTGACTTTAATTTGATATGGAATAATCAAAACTGAAACAACTCCAATTTGAATAAAGTTCGATTTATATCATCTATCAATTCAGTAAAGATCCGCATGTTTCCTAATGCTTCGCTAATGCTGTCAAAGTAAATAGAATTCTCTAAAATTGCAAGAGCAATAAACATGCAATACCTGACGCCAGAAAGCAAGAACGTTTGATTTAACGGCGCAACCGGGCGGCCCGTAGTCATAAAGCCCAGCAACACCCCGATAAATCTTAAAAGACGGGATGTAAAACAAACGCCGTTCCAAAGTATTCACAGCGGCTTGACGGAAGGCTTCCCTGCTACGAGCACTATCACCATCGCCACCACTAACTGCAGCCTGGAGCTGCTTCTCGATCGACGATTTCTCGAGCTTCAAGCTGTTCAAGGCTTCGATTGCAGCGTCGATTTCCGGCTTGGAGGCCTTGGCGGCTTTAAGAGCTCTCACCGTGTTGCCATGAGCTTCCACCGCTGATAGCTTCTCCGCCAGAGCTTTGCGGAGCGATTCCTCCGATGCGTCCATGGATGGCGGTCGGCGATTGAGAAATGATGGTACGTTTGAGAGTTGGGATTTGGTTGGGAGGGCGTTTAAGAGGCGTGAGGTGATGCGATTGTGACCACTGCAAACGGCTGAGATGAGAGGAATTAGAAAGCGCATGCGAAACCGGCGACAGTCAGCCTATGAGTGTGCGTGTAACTAAAATAGGGTTTTAAAAATGACACAGGCAAAATGGGTGAAATTACTTTGGGTAAGGTTAAAGCATTACAAATATTATGATGGCGAGTTTTCAATGTAAAAACATTAAGAATTTATTTTTGAACGGATAATATTATATATTTATCTAAGATTAATCAAGTTCACCCACGAATTCATTTTCAAATTCATCCCACATTCATTGTTCAATCGAATTTTCATCACTCGTCCTGTATTCTTCCATACCCACCTAATAGCAACATCATAAATTACATAAACAACTAAACAATAAACAAACATTTCTTTCTTAATAGAATAAATCAATAATTAATTAAGGAATCCGATGACAAACCCTCTGTGAGCTAGTCCTAGGATTTGCAGAAACACTAGTAATTTTGGACAAAACAACCCGATATAAATCAAGCAGGCAGTAGCTACGCACTAACACCGAATCATTGTCATCAAGAGGAGAATCGAAGACAATGGCATTTGTAAAAAATCAACGCTAAAAAACATAATTTTTAACAGCATTTGTGGTTTACGAACACCGCTAGTTTTTGTGGCGGTAGTTTTAACAGCAGTTTTAGTAGCGTTTGTTTTTACGTTACAAAAGATTTTAACGGCGTTTAAAAACGTCGTTATATGACCGAAAAGACGTCGCTAAAAACCTGTTTTATTATAGTGTCAGAGTTTATCTTTAAATAACTTTTATGAGTATTAAAATTTTAAAATTTATAAAAGTAATATTAATTTTTTATTTTATTATAAGATAAATATTATTTATTAGTTTAATTAAAAATATAACATGTAAATATTCTTCTTTAATGGATAATATTAAATCTCCATAGGAAAGGTATTGAGAATGAAAAATGACATAGAAAAGTGAAAACGAAAAATAAATTTGCATCAGTCTCGTTATTTAATTTTGAGTGATTAATGTTCAAATAAAAAAACATAATATTAATAATATTTTCATTAAAAAAAATAGTGAACAAAATAGAAAAATAATAATAATAATTTGATGATTAATATTATAGTTGATCTTTTTTATTGTGAAGCGATAACTACGTGTAAGACGGATTAAATTTTTAGCTAAATTATATGTTAAGTATCTAAATTATTAGTTTTATCTGTTTCAGTACCTAAACTTTAATTCAAAATCATACCTAAAGTTTAGTTTTTGTTTCATTTAAGTATCTGTTTAAAATTTAACGTTAAAATTTTGATTTTTTTAAAGTATAGGTATTAAAACGGACCAAATGATAGTTTAGGTACTAAATGCATTAAGTTTTTTAATAGTGGGATAATAAAATGAAACAAAAACTAAATGTTATGTATGATTTTAAAAAAAATTGAGAGTTTAAATGTTAAAATAGATCAAAATTAATAGTTTATGTACTAAATATGTAATTTACCATAAATTGTTTACTACTCTCAACTTTAATTAGAGAAACAATATTTTCATGACTCTGACGGGTAGTTCTGCTGTACGACAACCTTAATATACAGCTAAAGAAATGTTCTATTGAAAATGTTAATATTTTTTTAACATTTCCGGTAAAGCGTTACCTAAAACATTATTTTTTTTACTGGAAATGTTATTTTCGCTACCTAATTTCTGATATAAAAAATAACATTTTAGGTAGTGTCCAATATTAACATTTCCGGTAGAAAAAATAATGTTTTAGGTAACGGTTTATCGGAAATGTTAAACATTTTAGGTGGCGCCTAATTTTAACATTTTCGGTAGAAATAATAATATTTTAAATAGTATTTTATCGAAAATGTTAAAAAAATAATAATATTTTCGGTAACATCTTTTCTTAACCGTATATTAAAACTGCCGTACCTGAGACTCTGACGGGTGACAATATGTAACGGATAAAAGACTTTACAGTATAGTAGATAAGAAATTAATGGGTGGCAATTTGATGTTTAGGTGTGCATTAATAGCTGCTAGTAAATTATTTTAAAGATGTGCGTGTTTTTTTTTAATTATAATTTATTTTATATTAATCAATTTGTTTATTTGAATCAAACATCAAAAAGTATATAAAAATAACAAAACATTTAATGAAATAAACACAAAGTGAATTTAAGTCATTAAATAAATTGAATTTTAATATCTTAATAATTAACTGGTTTAAATAATTTATAAACTTAATTAAAGTTTTTGAATTTATACCAACACTCAATTAGTCTAATGGGACATGACACTAATTTATTAAGAAATGTTAGGAGTTTGAACCTTATTGTTCACGAACGAAGCAAATTGGATTGAAAAGATTATTTTACAAAATTTAATATAAAATAGTCGATTATTAGATCAAATATATGTGATTAAACTGGAAAAATGGTTTATAATACACTTTTTTCCCATAGATACACGTGATCTATGGCGGAGCCATAGTTTGGTGAGAGTGGGCATGTGCTCATCTAGAAATTTAAATTTTATTCGATTAATTACTTATTTTATTGATGGTATCTACCCTAAAATTTTACGTGCCCACTCTGGAAATCATTTACTAAAAATCATTTACTATATAAGTCCAATATGATTTTTTATAATCAATTGGATTAATTCAAATCAAACAATTTTAATGGTCAAAGGACTATTGTTAATCCTGGTGGTATAGAGTTCAAGGACCGCATATGTAGGGATAAATGAACGTTTATGTTAAATAGTTAAGAATCTTTAAATAGATATTACTTTATATTCATCTAAGACTAATAAAAAAAAGTTTAAATGTTCTAAAATAAGAGTCTCTTTGCCTCAAATTAAAATATCATGGGTTGAAATACTCAAAATAAAAAATAAATACTGAAATAACTATTTAATCAAATATTATATTTTTTACACTATGTTTTTTTATTATAATCACTTAAATTTTTAAAGATGTTAAAGGTCAACAATGAAATTAGGATTAAACATCTGAAAGAGTGAAATTTCTTAATTAAGCATTTAAATCCAAAATTTAAGGACTAAAGTTTAATTAACCATTCTATCAGAAAAGTGATCTTTTTACTCAACTGTAATTAAATAATTTATGTAAACAAAATGTTAACCACAACAACAAGTTGAGATGGCCGAGTTGGTCTAAGGCGCCAGATTAAGGTTCTGGTCCGAAAGGGCGTGGGTTCAAATCCCACTCTCAACATTTAATTTTTTCAACTTTACAAAATGTTAGTTAGCCCATGCCATGATCTTAGGCAGTTAGGCATGCCAACATATAGCCCAGACACGTGCTGGTTTTCCTCTTTTTGTTTTTAATGAATATGATGGATGTTTTTGGTGTTATTTTTGTAGTATTTTTTTTAGAATTAAATTCGACGTTTTTTTTCAATTATTGTTTATTCAGTTATTATGTTGTTATATTATTAATTTTGATACTCGTAATCATTCGAGATAGATAATCATAATCACTCAAAATTGATCGTGTGTGAGTTGTGATAAATTCAGTTGTCAATGTATTGTTATCATTAAATTAATTTTTATATTAATATTGATAGTGATTATCTTTAACCGTAAACAATGGTATTTATTTGCATCTTCTGTTTCCTCATACTATTTATTTGTAGGGGTGTGCAAAATTACCCGACCCGATTGACCCGACTCGCCGATCCGCCGACCCGGATCTAAAAAAACCGGGTAATTCTCTAAAAAAATTTACCCGGCCGGGTCGGGTATCCGGCCCGGCATTTCCCGGGTCGGGTCCGGGTCAAAAAATCTAGTTTTTCCGGGTACCCGGTTAGTTTTTTATTTATTTTTTATTTTTTTATATATAATTATATAAAATATAATGAATTATTTATATTATGATTATTATATTTTGTATTTCGAACTTTTAAATTTTATGTTCGGATATTAGAGTATGTAATTCGAAGTTTCAAATATTTAAATTTGTGTATATATTTTTTAAAATTAATAATTTGAAAATAAAAAATTAAAAACCGGGTATCGGGTACCCAATTACCGGGTACCCGCAAAATCCGGGTACCCAATTACCGGGTACCCACAAAATCCGGGTACCCGATTACCGGGTACCCGTAACATCCGGGTCGGGACACGGGCCGAGAAATCGTCGACCCGGAAGTTTCGGGTACCCGAAAATCGGGTACCAAAAATCCGGGTACCCGGATTTGCACACCCCTATTTATTTGAATCTTTAATTCTTTGTATTTATGACTTATTCTCATTATTTAGTATAATTGCTTATACATTTCTATATTATTTCATGTAGTATAATAATATAAAAGTATATATTACTTACATGGCAATGAAAAGAATGGAAACCCTAAACCTAACCAAAATCTTTTTTAGTCCCAACTTGGGAAAAAAATGAAGTATAGAACGTTGGAACTCAAGTGGGAGCTCTATTTTCGTCTTCCTGAATTTTTATGAGTTCATCTCTCTTAAAATTTTAAAAATTCGTTATTTCTTTAACATAAAATTCTACATCTGTTCCTGATTAAATAGAAAAATGAAATTTGTTTCAAAGGAAAAAACAATAGGAAAACGAAATTTGTTTCAAAGGAGAATAATAGAAGATAGGAAAATAACAAAACAAGGACAAAAATAAAATGTTTAATTAAAAAAAACGAATCCTAGAGGTGACTATTGTGTAAAAACATGCTGAAAGTGTGAGGACCTAAGTGTAATTTTACCCTAAGCCTTGATGACCTAAAAGTAAATATCCCAAAACCATCATATATAAGCTTAATTATAAACCTAAAGTAACCCTAATCATATTTTAAGCTAAATGGCCACCCAAATCCAGAGTGTTCACTCAACTCTCCCGGGCTCTCCTCTTCATGCCACCCTTCTCCTTGCTCCGGCCACCGTTTGTGGTGGTCGGGAAAGCCAAATGTTCCTCGAAATAGATCGAAGTGAACCTACAACCTTCGATTTACCCTTACCCATTCAAAACAGGCCCTAAACTCCCTAATACAACCTCAAGCGTTTCCTGAATTTCTCTGTTTGTTCTTTTAAGACTTATGGGTGTACTATTTTTCTCCAGTTAGGATTAGAGAAGTTTTTAATGAGACACCTATAACTCTTTGTGTGTACGATTTTACTTTTAATCATAACATTTTATTATAAAACATTTCTTTTGATTTTTTAAAAAAATTGAAAATAAAAATATAAAATAATTTTACTATTTTTATTTATTGATTCAAGTTTTTAATTGTATTAATCAAACATGTCTTTTAATTTTTTTAAAAATTGAAAATAAAAAATATAAAATATTTATAAAATGAAACCGACCCTAAATATGTGAAAACTAAATTGAGGTTGTTGGGTACCAACTTAACCCATATTTTGAGAATGTTGGTTTGTTGGGTTCCAACTTCCAAACAAGACCACCTTGGACAATATGTTTATACAGCTATGTTTATACAGCTCAAGTGCTCAACGATATTTTAATTAATTATTTATACTTGTCTGAATTCTTAGTCTATATTTTATTATAAATATTTAGATTTATTATAATCGAAGTTTAAATATATTTCGATTATTAATATATTCGTCTACTGTATAATGATTCATTTAAATTATAGTTATAAAAATATATTATTTCCATAATGTTTGTCTCCATCGAGTCATAAAAGGTTTTTATTATTTTACATAAATAATGATAATAACCGACTCACGTTTAATTCGAATCAAAATTTATATATTTCTATACAATATTTATTAATAAGATATGTGTTAAATTATTTACATGATTGCTTTTTTTGAATTTATCAGGTATTTAAATTCGAACAGCTATATGTGTAGAATACACGAGTAGGATGATCATTTAAAATTATTTAAAAAAATATTAATTTCATCGGTAATTTGTTTTGATGCATCACAATGTATGAGTAAATATTTATTTATTTAGAATAAAAGTATTTTATAACTTGAATTTGCGATATTTGTTATCCTTAAATGTTTCAGGTTATATTATCAACGACCGCAAGATATTGTCCAATGGTTGAGAGTCCTTAGAACATATAACACTAAATTAATCAAAATAAATATTAACAATTTAAAAAGTTTTTGAACATATAATAATTTATAAAAAATCCCAAATTATAAAAAAAATCTTTTATTAATTTCATTGGTTATTTGTTTTCATGTAGGGATGGATCGATGGGTGAGGACGGGAGGGGGCAGTTGGCCCTTCAAATTTAAATTATTTTAGTTTTTTTCCTACGAGTTTTCTATTAAATATAAATTTTCGTTCTTGAAATTTTATAAGTTTAAATTCATCCTCTTAAATTTTAAAAAGTTCAAATTCACCCCTAACCATCCATGTTAATGGAGCACATCTATGATAATATACATTAGTAAATCTTTATTTATTTAGAGAATAAGTTCTCTCTTTTGCCGAAAAAACTACAGTGATAATCAATGGGAGCATCATTTATTTAAATAACAATGGCTAATTATGGGTCAAATTATGTACTTAATCCTTGCACTATATGTAATTTGATAATATAATCCTCATATTCGATAAACTTTAATTCTTATATTTTTTAAAATTTCGGTCTTGACTCAAATTACAACCATTCAATATGTTAAATAAGTTATAGATTTAGTTTCAGTAATCAAATTTGAATATTTTTAATCTTTGTGATTTTGTCATATTCTCTTGTATCGTTTCGATCGTGACTCCAAATTAAAATTTTAAAAATACATATATAAAAATGATCGAATTAAAATATATGGACTAAATCTGTAAATTACGAATACATATACAAACTAATAATACAATTTGACCACTAATGATGCATGAAGAAAAAGAGAAGGGATATTAAGCATCATTTATCATTTAATTCGTTTGCTTGAAATTCTTTGCCACTTCTTATATCGTTTAATAATTACACAAAAGACATTAAGGATGCGTTTGGTTCACGGAATATAAGATTATCAGTGGGAATAAAAGATTATCAGGGAATAGAATTATTGGGAATATTGTATTTTGTGTTTGGTTGGTTTAGCAGGAATGTAAGATTACCGTGTTTGGTTAAAGGAATAAAAGATTATTAAAATGTATATTTGACCAAATTATCTTTATTATATGTGTTTTTTAACAAGTTGAAAAATATTTATATATTTTCTTTAAGAAAATTAAATTTATAATATATATATATATATATATATATATATATATTTACAAAATTGAAAATATAAAAAGGTTTAATGAAAATGTAAAATTTATTTTAACCCCTGAACTTCATATTAAATTTTAATTATAGAATTTTTTTATAAATCTAAAATAGTTTAAGGATAAATTTGTAATTTAACATTCGTAGAATTTTTATTATTCAATGACAGAATAAGGATATTTTTGAAAAAAAAAATAATTTTAAGGGCATTATAGTCCAAAACATCGGTAATCCAACAATACCTAAGGAAATAGATGTAATGACATTCCTGGTAATATACTTCAAAAAAATCCATTATTGGTAATGTAAGATTACCAGAAATGACATTCCCGGCCATTCGCCAACCAAACAGGGGAATGTGGATTCCATCCCCATGGGAATCTCACATTTCCCAAACCAAACACACCCTAAGGGATTTTGTTCAATGTTTGATTGCATGACTTTAAGGAAACTTCAGTGTTTTAACCACTAATTTAGGGTTTGATGGGGGATAAGTAAGGCCTTTGACCCTTTCTTTGCAAGGATTGATGCCCTACACGCCTCTTTTAGTTTTACCCTTGTTTTCAAAGTAATTCAGGGTTGGAGGCTTAACTTCATAAATCATAATGACTTGTTCATGAAGTAAAAAGAGGAATACTTGCACATGTTTCATGATTTAAGAACACTATAGAATTAGAGTTACATCTTCCTTCCAAGTATCTTAAAGTATTTAGAGGGTGAACTTGAACTTATATACAAACAAGGATGGACGCGGAATTTTATGTTGTGTGAACTTAAATTTAGGGGGCGAACTTGAACTTATAAAATTCAAAGGGAGAAAACATATTTTTAATAGAAAATACATAGAAAAAATCTAAAATATGTAAGAATTTTACATTTTAGTGGGCGACTGCCCCACTCGCTCCCCTTGATCCATCGCCCGATACAATCGAAGCGTAATGAGAAAGGGATAATCCCCTCTTCATAAAATTTGGTTTTAATTATTCTTAGGTGTCTTTTAGTTTAACTTAAATAAATTAAGTATTGTCCCCTAATTTTTTAGATTCAATTAATTTTAGGTCCTCTTGGTTTTAAAATAAGGTGAATTAGATCCTAACCTCTCATTTCTTTGGAATAATTTCTTTTTTGGTCCTCTTAAATTTAAAATTAGGCAAATTTAGTTTTGGAATACCATTTTTTGTTTAAATACTTTTTAAGTCTCTTTTAATTTAAACATTAAAAAATTATATCTTAATTCTTCTACTTTTAATTTCAAATTAATAACTTAATAATAAGACTATGACCATTATCTTATTCTTAATTTATATTTGTCTGTCCTAAAATTTCATCAAGATTTAGTTTCAATATGTAACTATTAGATATTCAATGATATTTAGAAAACTTTAAGAAAAATACTATAAAGAAAATGAAAAATCAAAATATTAGACAAACACATGTTCTTTATTTTTAATAGTCTAGGACGATTATAAAATAATATATGATTATAACTTTTTTTAGTCATTGATAAACACACCCACAATCGTAACTGTTTAAACTAAAAACTTTTAGGAGAAGAACATTTTTTTTGTGAATTAATCACTGATATCCGACTTATTGACAGACTAAACCAGATCGAGTATTGCAGAGGCAAGGGCGAACCTCTCAACCCAGTTTGCTTCATTCACAAATGACATGATTCGAATCCCTAACCTTACTTAAAGGACCTAGTGTCTCATCTCACAAGATCAACTAGTTGTTGGTAAAATAAAATTCTTTTTAATTATTAATATTTTTATTTTTTGATTGAAAGAAAGGGGTTTGAAATAGAGGGGGAAAGGGGAGGGAACAACATATTTTACTCAAAAATACAATAATCACAGCCTTTGACGGTTCCCTCTTACTCCTTAGGGTGCGTTTGGTTCACGGAATGTAAGATTACCAGTGGGAATGTAAGATTACCAGGGAATATGATTACTGTAAATGTTGTATTTTGTGTTTGGTTGGCTTAGCAGAAATGTAAGATTACCGTGTTTGGTTAAAGGAATAAAAGATTATTGGAATGTATATTTGACCAAATTGTCTTTATTATATATTTGTATAATATTACAAGTTGGAAAATATTTATATATTTTCTTTAAAAAAAATTAAATTCATAATATTTATATTTTTTTACAAAATTAAAAATAAAAAAAAAGTTTAATGAAATGGTAAAATTTTATTTTAACCCTTGAACTTTATATAAAATTTTAATTATAGATTTTTTTTTGTAAACCTAAAATAATTTAAGGATAAATTTGTAATTTAACCTTCGTAAAATATTTATTATTAAATGACAGAATAAATATATTTTTGAAAAAAATTAAAATTTAAGGGCATTTTAGTCCAAAACGCCGATAATTTAACAATACCTAAGGAAAAGGAGGTAATGACATTCCCGATAATATACCCCAAAAAATCCACTATTGGTAATCTTACATTTCCGGGAATAAGATTCCCGGGCTAACCAAACAGGAATGTAGATTCTATTCATATAAAAATTCCACATTTCTCCATCAAAACACCCACTTAAAACCATCTTCTACTCCCACATACACGCAATCCAAGACATAATAATAGAGTGATATTGAAACCAAAATTTAAAATAAAGAGGGCACGAAAAAACTCTGCGCCGCATCTTGCCTTTCTACGAAACCCTAAATTTTCTTCCTCGACCTTATTATTATGAGAAAATCTTATGATAAATTATATGTATTTAAATTGTCAGTTTTGATATGTTTTAATATAGTTTTTGTTTTATTTTAGTATAGTTTTTGTTTTTTTTAGTATATGTCGTTAGAAACTTAGTGGACGAACTCGACGTCGTCACGTATATAGTCTCTAGTCGTCGTATCCATCAGCTGATGAGGCACGAACTTTCAAGCTCGCACCATTTCGACCCCTGAATGCGATTTCGACATCCGTTTCAACGAAAAATGCCTCAATCTTTCCAAATCGATGATGAATTATTTGATTTCTTCACCATTAGATCTCCATTGTCCACCGTATGATGGACCTGAAATTGGACTATGTTAGTCGACTTGTCATTCTCTTGTGATCTATTATTTGAATTGATCATCTGTCCATCAAAGATATGTCACATCAACCCTCCATTAATTTTTTAACAGGAAAATACTATAATGAAATAAAAAACTAAATATAAAATATGACTTAAAAATAAAATTTTAAATATTAAAATAAATTAATATCGATAGTTTAAATACTAAATATGTATTGTACCCTTATTCTTGCTATACAAAACATATATGGGATATGATACGAGGATTTGTATTCACTTGTGGATCCTCATATTGGTTGAATTTAGTGTAGTTAGTCGGTTGTCTTTTATTTCTTGATTTTATTAATTTATTTTTATTTTGAATTTGTATATTATTTTTATTAATTAATAAAGATAAATCACGATTGAGTTACACTAAAAATTAATTTGTCAACACGTCAGTCATATTATATGTTTTTATATTAATATTGATATTATTCATCTTTCATCTTTATTTGTTACTCGTTAAAATTTAATCCCAATACTTCACAAAAATTAATAATTTAACCCAATTATTAATAAATATATGAACTTAAACCCTTGATAAAATTAATACAATTATAAGTAAAGTTATCTAAATATAAGTAAAGTTATAATTCTGACTGCCAGAGGTCTTCCACGAAAGCTGCTCTCAATCTAGTGTTGAGGGCAGCCTACTACCTTACCTCCCCTCACCCCATTACATATGAGAATAGGATCAGCTAAATTATAAGTAAAGTTGTCAGTTTCTTTATTTCGAGTTAATTTTCTTTTCAATTTGAGTCCCCACAAAACACAAATTGATAAATTGTGGAAAATACTCTCTCTTCATTAGGGATGGCAAAAAAATTCGAATCCGACGGAAAAAACCGAAAATTGAATTAAACGGGGACAGAGAAAAACCGTTTATGCTAAACGGGGATGGGGACGGGTTTGGTAATCTCCGCTCCGATTACCCGATCCATATCCGGCCCGATACCCGTTCCGATAAATATTAAAAATAATTATTATATATATATATATATATATATAATATTAATAAATTTAATTTAAATTAAAAAATATATATAATATTTATATATTTAATTTAAATATATATATATACCCGACCCGATACCCGATCGATACTTGTTTAAATAACCGTTGCCGTCCCTAGTCTTCACCCTACGGAATGGAGCTTTTCTTCATTTGTCAATGTTAGAGGCTCCGGTTTAACTAAATCTCAACTGTCCCACGTTACCCCCATCGTCTCTTCCCTCAACTACCCCTGCTTTTCCATCATTATTTCAATGATGCCATTAGAACTTTGTGAGATGTAATAAATAAAGAGTAAAGTATACAAATGGTATCTAGCTATAAGATGTCGTTTTGTTGAGTTTTTTTACTATTAAAAATTATAAAATATTCCTTTAACTATAAGATGTTTTTTGTTGAGTCATCCGACTATTAAAAGATAAAAAAATACACTCGAGTTTTTATATGTTCTAAACTCATCTTTTTCTGTTAAAAAATTGACGATCATCTAAGTTAGACTTAACCTGCTAACTAGAATATTATAAAATTTTATTTTAATGATATCTATTGGTACCATTGTTGTTTTTAAGCACTAACTTAATGACATACTCTTTCAACTCAATGGTATAATATAAACAAGGGTAAAATACACATTTAGTATCTAAATTATCAGTTTTGATCCGTTTTAGTATCTAAACTTTCAATTTTTTAAAACCAGACCTAAAGTTTAGTTTTTGTTTCATTTTAGTACACAACCGTTAAAAATTTTAGTTTTTGTTTCATTTTAGTACCATGTTGAAAATTTAACATTAGGTTTTAAAAAAAATGAAAGTATATGTACTAAAACGGACTAAAACTGATAGTTTAGGTACTAAACATGTTAAGTTTTTAACGACGAGAAACTAAAATGAAATGAAAACTAAATGTTATGTATTATTGTTTAATTTTTTTAAAGTCTAGATACTAAAGCAGACCAAAATTGATAATCTAAGTACTAAATATGAAGTTTACCCTATAAACAAAGAGTCAATCCACAAAATACAACTCAAATGATTCTAAGATAAGATTTTATCATATTTTAATTAATATGTTAACTTTCAGTTCAGACGATCGTCAATTTTTTGGGGAAAATGATGAGTTTGAAATATTTGACTAGTCATACAATCATTTGTAACTTTTAATAATTAAGAACTTAACAAAATAATATCATATAATCATGAATAATTTTGTATTTTACCCATAAATAAAAGCAGCAAAGCAAACAGAAAACGACTTTGTGAGGGTTGTTTGTAAATTGGGGAAATTCCATAAGCATTATTGAGAGGAGAGGGAGGTCTTTTTGGGTAATTGTACTTGTCATCCAAACTAGTGAGACAAGAAAGAAAGATTTAGAAATCTGGGAAATGGGTCATTTCATTAGTCACTTGAAGGTGAAATTGGTGCCCACTTTTCTTGGTTGCCTTGTCTACGACGTCGGTGCCCCTCGTTTTGAAGGCATTCACCTTTCCCAATGAGGTCCATGTCATGACTTCAACCCCATCCCCTCATGACCAAATTGTCCTTTATTCATTCAAAATTATCTTTTAAGGATGGTACTCCCTAAACTTTAGGGTGATTATATTTTAGTCAACAAATTTTTAAATACCGTAATACAATCACTAAACTTTTTTATTTAATATTGTTATGGTCACCATTGTAAGCTACTATTAAGATATGTATTTAGTATATAAATTATCAGTTTTAATTTATTTTTTAGTACCTAAACTTTTAATTTTTTAAAACTTTTAATTTTAGTACTCATCATTAAAAACTTAACACATTTAATACATAAACTATCAGTTTTAGTTCATTTTAGTACCTAAACGTTCATTCCCCCCCAAAATACTTAATATTAAATTTTGAACGAGATATTAAAATGAAACAAAAACTAATTTTTTAATAGCATGGTCTAAAATAAAATAAAAATTAAACTTTAAATATGTTTTGAAAAAATTGAAAGTTTATATACTAAAATGGATAAAAATTTATAATTTACGTACTACACACGTAATTTACTAAAAAAACTCTAATTTTTCAAATTGACAGTCATCACAAAGGTTAATTTTTTTTATGAACAAAGCGATATTTTGTCAATCCCGACGATGAGAAGGTTTCGTTTGGCCAAAAGATTAATATGATTTGATTTTATGTTAACTCAGTGATTAAAAATGATAAATTTGAAAATTTTAACTTTTAGTTCGATTGAATTGTTGCCTCCTTTCATCGTCATTTCTCTAGTAAAAAACTCATTAAACTATTATTTTCTTCTTCTTTATTTCATTCTGTTCAAATTCGTTGAAAAATCTTTTAATCTCTTTAAATCTCAATCGAAACTAAAAGTTAAAAGTTTATGATATGTCATTACCCATCATTGGATCAATTTAAAACCTAACTGTATTAAAATTTTGGCCAGACAAAGCTTTCTCATCACTAGGATTAATCATCGACTGCTCTGTCATTGAAAACTTAACTTTTGCAACAACTAGCAATTTAGAACCTTAAATTTTTTTGGGAACAAAGACTTTAATGTGTCATGTCAACTCTTTTAGTGGTACTTAACGATAATTATTGTAATAAGTGTGAATAAAAATATTTAGTGAATATAATTCAAGTTTTACAAATCCAGTGACCAAAGTGAAAATATCCTAAAAATTTAGAATTATTAGTTTATATTTTCCATTTTAAATCTAGAGGAGAAGGGGATGGAAACTATAAAACCCTTATTTCGATACGATTTGCCTAATCCAATCCGATGTGTCATATTAGGGTCACTATAGAGACACATCCAAAAATAAAGGAAAATTTAAAATTTCCAGAAAAACATGTAAAAACATAAAACAACTTTATATAATTAAAATACAAGTTAAGAAATAATCCAATTATTAAAATCGAAATTTTAATCATACACGTAATCGTACAAGTTTCAGACTCAGTAATATAAAAAAACAAATATGACAGACATGCCATCTAATTACAATTGTACCGTACTCTGCAAGCAACGTCGAAAGAACTCCCATTACTGATGTCGATAATGCACATGATCGATTCTTTAACCTGAAATGGTGAGTAACTGTTATGTCCTAAAGTCGGGTCTGGTAGTTAGGGTCGGTTTCGGGTCAATTTTAGGATTTAACAAAAAGGAAGAAAATTTTCTAAAACTCATATTTTGGTTTTAAAAATATTTGGAAATGATTTAAGTGATTTTATATGATTAATTTTAATTATGAAAGTTTAATTAAATGATTAGGTGAATGAATTGAAAGAATTGGAAATTATAACTTCAGTGATCATTTTGTAAATTTTTATAATGTCCAAAGTCTATGAAACAATTACACCAAGGCTTATGTTTAGAGTTTTTACTTCTAAATTAAAATTTTTAATTTCCCCATTTTACCATTTTTTCATCTAGATTCATTTTAATCTAAATTACATTTGATTGTTTTTATTCACATGTTTTTCATTTCCTTCTCATTTTACATGTTAGTAACTTCTCTAAACTTCCTCTATTTTCTCTCATTTTTCTCACAAACAAGCTGATCAATTATTTTTCTTTTTTCTTCTTGATTTCTAAATTCATTTATCTCAATCTTGATTTTAATTTTCAAGTTTCTTTTATCTTTTCTTCTCTTATTGTTTTTAAAGCTTGATCATAATGGAGTTGCTTTGATGATCTCAATTTCAATCTATTTTCTAGCAAGGTAAGGGTATTTTCCTTGGTTTTCTTTCAAACTTCGAGGGTAAGTGACTAAGTATTAATGATTCTATTGAATTGTTGATTTAATTGAAAGGATTTATAAGATTTCAATTGATTTTTGGAGCTAATTAATGTGCTGATTTCTTGAATTGGTTTAGAGGTTTTCTTAATGAAATTGAGTTGTTTTTGGAGTGATTATAATCATATTAATTTTTTTTTCAATTGCAAATGATTTAGATATTGATTTCTTGAAAACAGTGTCGATTTTCGGTATTTTTGGGAATCCGATAATTTAGATTTGCATATGTTAATTTGTGCAATTCTAGCTGAGTTAGATGTTGATTACAGTTGTTGTTTATTAGCTTTTAGTGTAGATATTCGTGCGTTTCAATTTGGAGTTTTTGAAGTGACATTTCGATAAGATTTTCGGTGTTTTCGACGTTTGCACTATATTTTAGAAACAAATGATTCTGCTTTGTTTTAGATTAGATTTTGATGTGTTAATTTGCTTTGCAAGGTTCTTATTGTGTTGTTAGTTGAGGAAACTTGGTGCTTTGAGTTTGGTGAACATTGAGGTAATGTTTGGAAGCATTTTCAGTTTATGGATAGCAAGATGAGTGCCCCTTATTCTTAGGAAATGAACATGATTCAAGGTTGAGGTTTGTGTAGTGTTGCAATTGTAATTCTGATATATTGTGTTATTTGGTTAATTATTATGTTGGAATATGAATTATGTTGATTTACATATGATGCCACTTGTGTCGAAAATGAGAATGTGAATTTGATAAGTTGCAAATGATGCATAGGATTTTGGAAATGGTTTGTGAAAATCTATATATATTATGGATGTGAATTGGATGATCTGAACTTTCTCACTGCCCAAATATGTGGGTTGATCATGAGAACTATCCATAAGTGTGTTTCAAAATGTATTTGAATCAATATGTGAAAACTATGCATCATTGACAAACGTTCTTAGTGAATTGGATTAATTGACTATTGTTTTTAGTAGGACCTTTGGATATGAAATAAAGCCTAGCAAAGAGTACTATATGTGTTTTGTATTAGTGTTTGATTCGGGATTATACGGGGTTCAGATGGTACGTTGATTTTTGCTCTGAGAAGATACGGGGTAAGGTTGAGCGTTGAGTTTGCTCTATAATTTATGGTTTTAGATCTATGTGAGTCCGTAAGTAAAATGAGAGTTGTATAGAGTTTGTTTATCCAATGAGTGAGTTATGTTTCGAACAAATGAAAAAATATGTGTGATTTGCCAAGGAAGGTAATTGTGCATGTGTGCTTGTAATTGCTTTTGAACTATATAGTCCTTGATGTTTGTTTTATTTGGAAATCAAGTGATTTGGAAAACATTAGCTGCTCATTCAAGCATGAGATGTTGAATTATATGTGTAGAGTAAAGAACAAGTTACATATGAACATATAGGATTGATCTTTATCTTGGTTATGTGCATTGCTTTGAATGTTAGTCGTTCACTGAGCTTTATAAGCTCACACTCATTGTTAACATTTTTCAGAGGATTTAAGTCGAGTTTGGAGGGAGGGAGCTTGGCATCGATGTGATCAAGCAAGGCTAAGGTATAAAGCTATAAGCATGTGTTTCTGGAAATTTTGTGTGATAATTTGGTGACGTTTGGAACTTAGACCTATTATTCACTTTGTTGGACTTATAATGCTGGATTTTGATTTGTAATAAGTGGATTTATGTTTGGGATTTGATGTTGGTTTGATTCGTTGAATTTGGATTTATAAGTATAAATTTGTTGCTTGAAGCATGCAATTACTCAAATATTGTTTTAGTCCTTAGAGAAGTATTTAGTTAAGTGTAACTTGGTAAACTAAATGTGTTAGACTTTTAGGTTGCATGAAACGATCTTAAATGCCAAAAATGAGTAGGTGACTTGTGTTGAAATGTTTTTTATGCAATTAATGACTTTCGGTGTCAAATCCTTGATTTATGCGTTAACTTGTGTTATAAAGCATGTTATACCTTTGTTTTAACATGTATGAAGTAGTTGAATAGTGTCCAAGCATATTCCCAGTCCATGATTACTTTTATGTGGGTGATTATTTAACCAAATATGCATGTTCTTGACAAATATGTAGTCTTTCAGGAAAAGGATCGATCCCTTAGGAGAAAGGATCGATCCCAAAGTTTCTATTTTACAAAGAATAATTCCCTTTTCAAAAGGATCTATCCCCCGTGAAAAATGATCAATATCTTTCAAGAAAGGATCGATCCCTTCGTTGTTTTGCCCGATGGAAAAAGGTGAAATTACATTCATTAAAGGTTTAAAATGTTCTTAAATTCTAATTTGACCTCTGAATGATTATGCGAGTTCAATTTAACCCATAAATTGATTTGTTTAATTACTTAAACTCTAAATTTAAAATTTTAATGAGATTTGAGTGATCACTTCTTAAACACACTTAATTACATAATGGAACTCTCAATTGTATGTTACTGATTGGTACATAAGTTTTACATATTTATGTTTAGGTTCTTAATCTTGTATGATCAATTGAGTGATTGTCTGATATCCTATAGGTATAAAATTTTGCATGTTGTTTCCTTATAAAAATGTTTAACATGTGGTTCTTAATTACACACTTAATTACATAATGGAACTCTCAATTGTATGTTACTGATTGGTACATAAGTTTTACATATTTATGTTTAGGTTCTTAATCTTGTATGATCAATTGAGTGATTGTCTGATATCCTATTGGTATAAAATTTTGCATGTTGTTTCCTTATAAAAATGTTTAACATGTGGTAACCTTAATTGGGTGATTTGACGCGTTGATTTATTATATGATGTGAAATGATCGAAATACCCCTAAACGTTTAAATGTAATGTTTGCATGTTTAATTGAGATTCAATTGCATGTTAGTTACATTGAACATTGTGTGTAATGAATATTAAGAAAATTTAATTTGTTTGTTTTCACGAAATGTGCATAATATGGATCCTGATTCATCCAACACGATTGAAATATAATGTACGCTCAGGTATCCGAATCGGACTCCTGGACCGGGTATGGGGAGTTACAATAATAAAGTGAGCTTTAGAAAGCTCAGTAATACAAAACTACCAGTTGATTCTAAAGGACAAGCATATATATGATGCAATATGAAGATTTCCTTAGTTATCCAAGCATATAAATGTCATAGTGACTGCATATACATTCAGAGAAACTGATTCAGAAGATGGAGTTGGAAGTCTAGTGCGTTCCAATAAAATCAGAAATAATTTTTTTTTCAGTAAAACTGATTTTTGAAAACACGGTAATACCCTCCACCCGTGCACCATATGCAGTCCCCTAGAACTGCATTCATAAAGACTTACCCTATACCTAATGAGTGTAAGAGTCCAATAAAAATTATCAGAATAGAAGAGATTTATCAGCTTGATTAGAGCTGAACCTCAGAGACTCAAAAATCCTACCAAAAAAATACTCCAATAAAAATCAGATCACATAGATAGTCATCAATAACCATTAATATCAAAATCAGGAGTTGGATGTATCCATTATCATAAATCATGTTTTACTTTAAATATCAGAGTCATGTTTTATTAAATCAGAGATAAATATATATGTGTATCAGGAACACACTAGATAATTTAGATAGTTTTTGGAGGCACGTTGTGATTATCAAGAAAGGAAACACAACTTCTAAAATTTGATTGGATTTCAGAAATGGTATCCCTATTAAAAGGGTTCAATTACCAACAAATCTAATCAGACATTTATTTTAGATTCTGATGTAATAAGAGTGATTCCATTACTCATACTATTAGGGGTATTTTAGTCATTTTATTACTGGGAGAAAACTTGGTAATTTGGTCTATGAGGATAAAATAGAAATTTACAGTATTCCAAATTTATTTCCATTTCTCAAGATTTCGAGTCAAAGCAAACCATGCATATCTGTTGAAAAAATTTTGATGTTTCGATATAACAAATTAATTTAAATGAATTTTAAGATTTTACAAAAGATTTTCTAAGTATATTCGATATAATTATTCGAATAACACAATATTACTCAAAGTCTTTCAAAGTTCATTTAATCCTTACTAAAGTGTAAAATTGTGTTTTATACTTAAACTATTTTTAAAACAATTTTACAAAGTATTTCGAACCGTTTCAAGGCCAAGAAAATTATATTGTCCAGGGGGTACAGATTCCCCCTGTAGGTTTTTGGCTCCGAGAAAACATAATGTCCAGGGGGTACAGATTCCCCCCTAGGGGGTACCGATTCCCCCCCATGGGTATCGATTCCCCCTGTCTAACGGTTAAAAACAGATTGCACTTAGGGAACCGATTCCCCATGAGGGGGTACCGATTCTCCCCATGCTGCAAGCTATTTTATTAATTATTTCTCATCCCCAAACGGCTCCAAAACATCCCCAACTACTATATACGACTTCAAACACATTCCAAGCTATAAATACAAGCTAAGGACGCTTGAAGAAGCAAGAGAACAAATATCCAAGCAATCAAACACAAGAGAAGAGTTTTTCATTCTTATTTCATCTTTCTCTTGTAAATATTTTGTTCTTGTGAGCTCAATCTTGTAAACACCTACCTTAGAGAGGTTTTCTTGTTTACATCTTTTATCCTTTTGTAAAGGGGAAATGTTCTAGCTTATCCCGTGTAAAAGCTAGGGAAAAGGTTATAGTTTAGCCCGGAAAAACTAGGGAGTTGTAAGGTTACACTTTGTCCTTAAAAGAAAGAACAAATTAGTGAATTTGTTGGAAAATCATTGGTGAGGAGCTAAGGTAGTGGACGTAGACTTTGATTGAGAAAGTCGAACCACTATAAATCGCTGTGCAATTTTCTATCTTTCAATCTCCTTACTCCCTAAACACAAAACCGTTTCGACCCCTCTTTGCAAACCGTTCCGATTGTCGATTCGAGCTTCCGAAAATCCTAACAATTGGTATCAGAGCCTAACTCGTTAATAAGATTTAACCATCTTGAGACGGTCCTCGAAGAAGCTCTATCAATTCCCAACACAACCGAGAAGATGACTTCCACCTCCGGCTCGTTCCACATGGAAGACTCCCTACCAACGGACAAGCCTCCATACTTCAATGGAGATAACTATCGTCATTGGAAGAAATTAATGAAGGTATTCATCCAATCCAATGATCTTGATGCATGGGAGATCATCGAGAACGGCTACTCTTCTCCAAAGAAGAATGAGAAGAAGCGGAGTGACAACGAACGGAAGAAAGCTCAACTTAATGCCAAGGCCATGCATATTTTGTTTTGTGCATTTGGTCATGAAATATATGAAGGGGTTTCTTCATGTTCAAGTGCCAAGGAGCTTTAGAATAAGCTTGAGGAAATCCATGGAAACAAGAAAGAAGAACCGACAAAGGTGGTGTCCCTAATGACTTATGAAGAGCCCGAGGTATCTTCTAACTCAAATGAATTTAATTCATATACGTTTGATGAGTTACAAGATACTTTTAATAGGTTATATTCGAAGTTTGAGACCATGAACTCCAAATATAAGAAAATGATTTCAAAATTTAAAATCGAAAACGATTTTCTTTTGAAAACAAAAATAGATTTTGAAAACCAAAATGAAATTTTGAAAAAGAAATTAGAGCTTTCAAAAATAAAAATTGATAGTTTTGAAAAAGAAAATTTTGATTTAAAAGTTAAGCTTGAATGCTTAACAAAAGAAAAAGAAATCATTTTAAATAATTCATTTAGTTCAATAATGACAATATGCTCACATTGTCATTATCATGGTCATTTGGAACATACTTGTCCTTTGAAGAAAGGAAAACGTTTTAAAATTAGGCAAGTATGGGTTCCGAAAGGAACAAGGGGCATTGAAACTAACGTCCAATGATCCAAAGTAATTTGGATACCAAAATCTACTTAAATGTCTCTTGTAGGTGTGTGGGAGCAATGGTGATGAAAATAATGATATTCAAGATGCTCTAGCCACACATGAAAAAGGAATGGGTAACCTCTAAGCTTAATACTTTCAATTTTGGTTATTTGGTTGCTCATTTGATTTTAAGCATGCATGAGTTTTGGTTTTAAATGATTATGCATCATTGTTTTTAATCTCATGTATGTTAAAAAGATAATTATGATGAACATTTATTAATTTTTAAGAATTTTTAGTTCATCATAATATTTGTTTTTGTCAAATTGGTTTTAAATGCAAATAATATCTCTCTAACAATTGATATCAACTTTTCAAATGTTTTGATTTTATAAATTTTAAAATTTTTGACATAAAATTAAATGTTTATGCATGTGGTTTAAATGAAAATGATATCTCTCTAACAATTGACATCAAAATTTTCAAATGCATAACATTTTTGGAAAACTTTATGCATATGCACTTAATTTCAATAATTGATATTGCATAAAGTATTTTAGACTTGGATGTATTGAATTTCTTGTGCTACAAACATGTTTGTTATTCTTTGTTGAAATTGAATTTTGTTTAAGTGTCAATATCCTAAAAGCATAATTTTATTTGGAATGCATTTATTGAGGGGGAGCTTTGATTTTTCAAATGATTTTTAAAATGTCAAATTTACTACTTACTCTCTAAAGTTATTTTGAACTTTAAAGATTAGAGTCTTTTTTATTTAACAAAAAGGGGGAGAAGTGTTAAGGTGTTAAAGGGGAGAAGTGTTAAAGTAAGGGGGAGTAATTTCAAACTTGATTTCAAAATCTTAAAATTACTCAAATGTTTTGTTATATCAAAAAGGGAGAGATTGTTGAAAACATTTTGATGTTTCGATATGACAAATTAAGTTAAATGAATTTTAAGATTTTACAAAAGATTTGCTAAGTATATTCGATGTAATTATTCGAATATCAAAATATTACTCCAAGTCTTTCAAAGTTCATTTTAATCCTTACTAAAGTGTAAAATTGTGTTTTATACTTAAACTATTTTTAAAACAATTTTACAAAGTATTTCGAACCATTTCAAGGCCAAGAAAAATCATATTGTCCAGGGGGTACAGATTCCCCCCAGGGAGAACAGATTCCCCCCAGGGGGTACTGATTCCCCCTGTCTAACGGTTAAAAATATATTGCACTTAGGGAACCGATTCCCCATGAGGGGGTACCGATTCCCCCCACGCTCCAAGCTATTTTATTAATTATTTCTCATCCTCAAACGGCTCCAAAACATCCCTAATGACTATATACGACTTCAAACACATTCCAAGCTATAAATACAAGCTAAGGACACTTGAAGAAGCAAGAGAACAAATATCCAAGCAATCAAACACAAGAGAAGAGTTTTTCATTCTTATTTCATCTTTCTCTTGTAAATATTTTGTTCTTGTGAGCTCAATCTTGTAAACACCTACCTTAGAGAGGTTTTCTTGTTTACATCTTTTATCCTTTTGTAAAGGGGAAATGTTATAGATTATCCCGTGTAAAAGCTAGGGAAAAGGTTCTAGTTTAGCCCAGAAAAACTAGGGAGTTGTAAGGTTACTCTTTGTCCTTAAAAGAAAGAACAAATTAGTGAATTTGTTGGAAAATCATTGGTGAGGAGCTAAGGTAGTGGACGTAAACTTTGATTGAGAAAGTCAAACCACTATAAATCACTGTGCAATTCTCTATCTTTCAATCTCCTTACTCCCTAAACACAAAACCGTTCCGACCCCTCTTTGCAAACCATTCCAGTTGTCGATTCGAGCTTCCGAAAATCCTAACAATATCCCAACATCGCGATACTTCTCAATTATCCAGAACGATATACTTCACAAATATTCACTTATTTTTATGTCACAAGGGTATTTCAGTCATTTCAAAACTAAAGGATATTTTATTCACTTTGGAGCTTAAGTGTATTTCGACCATTTAGGGGGTCTAAGGGCATTTTGGTTATTTCAAGAAAATTTATACATGTGGTACTCCCAATAAATTGGTCTTTAGATAATTATTCTGAAATCAGAATATCTTAGTAAATTTTAATCTCAAAGGATAAGAATCAAATATCATAATTTTTCCAATCAAATCATGAATTTAATTGAGGATTCTGTAGATCTATCAAGTCAAGAGTGAATTCCTTAGTCATTTCCACTGTCAGGGGTGATACATGTCTCTTTTTCATTCTAAGGGTATTTCATTCATTCCATTTAATTTTGTCACTTGCATTACTTTCAAAAAGTTAGTCTCCAGATGTTTATTACAAAATCAAAATTATAAGTCTTTTGCCATCTCAAGGGTTAAAGTCTGTTATCAGAACTTTATGAATCAAACAAGCATTTAACAGGTGAAACAATAGTTTTATCGGGTCAGGTATAGTTTTCGGGGTTATTTTCAACTTTAGAGAAAATCCTTGTATTTTTACACCACAAGGGTAAATTTCACAATTTCTTATCTTTATATTTCCGGTAATTAAAACTTTTAACGAAAATAATCAAAGTTTAAGGATCCTAGGTAATTGATTTATTGATTAATTAGTGGACTTGAATTTATTTCTTATCAATCTTCCAATTTATTCTAGAAGTCATCCAGGTCTCATTAATGCATTAACCAATATCAACGTGTTCCAAAAGCATACAAAATATAGTAGAGCATTACCTCAATTTTATGTCATATCTATCGACTAATTAAACCCCATTTGGTCACCCATGAACTTGAATTTGGCATCTCATAAAGTCTCGGATACATAGCAAAAATAATTTACGTAAGAAACGAAACTTAATCGGGAAAACTATTAAAATCAGACGATAAAATGATGAAAATAACTTACCAGGTTTGAATTTGACAAATCATACCTTGAATTCAGACTCATAATGTAGAAAAACATAAAACAAGATTTTTCTGAAAAAATTGACTTTTTAGACAAAGTCAATGGTCAACACGGTCAAAGTCAACAGTTCGATCAAAGTTAACGGGTCAGAGCAATTCAGGTTGACTCTGACTGATTCGAGTTGACTCGATTGACTCAGCTTTCCAAAAGATTCGACTGGGAGAGAGGCCCACACATGACGATGGCGTGTGGCTACGCATGCAGTGGTGATAGGGATGGGGAAGGGCGATAGAACGCTCAAAAGGCAACCAAACACATAAATCAATCCACAACAGCTCGAAAATAAACCCAAATCAATGTAAAACTAAACAAAGTATAAACGAAAACTTACCCACGACGACAATGGGAAACAAAAATGGTGAGGGACCATGATGGTCGGGTTTTCGTCGGAATTGATTGGGGAACTCAATGACGAGGGCGGTGTGGCACAACGGTGGCAGAATCGACCTGAATTTGCAAAAGATTGAGATGATGAGTTAGGGTTTCGACGGGAAAACAACCACGACGTTTTAAGGTGAGGGACGATGAGGGTTTTGGTTGCACAGAACCAATGGTCCTAATAGTGGGGCAGTGTCACTCAACAGCAAATGTGGTTGCGATCGACGCTAAGGACTTCGAACTATTTCTTATGATTCGCAATGATCGACATTTGATTTGGGTAAAACACGGTCAGGATTGAGGTCGCGAGGTACCACCGAAGCTGTTAGTGGCAACAATGAACACCATCGCTGACTGGAGACGATTGAACGGAGACAAGAAGTGGTTTGGGATGAGGGAGAGAGATGGGTGTCTAGAAAATGATTTTACACGAGATTGAATCGAATGAAACAAATGATTTGTAGGTTGAAAATACATTTTAGTTGGTATATCTAATATTTTTGTCATATTACATCGGTCACAATAATCTAGTCTAATTGGTTAAGGCATAAGAAGAAAACTCTAAAGACTACACATTCAAAACCCAAAAATTACAAAATTGATTTATTTTTCTACCAGCAACGGGAAAAGGGTAAAATCAGGGTTAAAGTTCCTAAATTTTCTTGGAAACTTGAATAATAATATATTATTTTAAAAATTTGCAATTTAATCCTCAAATTAATTTACTTTAATCCGTTAATTAACCTCAATATTTATGGGATGTGACGGGAATTTTAGAGGAAGAAAAGAGAGTGTTCCTAGTGAATTTAGAACTATAACCTAAAAGTATATGAGGAAGCAAAAATGAACAGATTGATCAGATCACTAAACGTGATTACTCAATGAGCTAAGGTTTTGAGTATCAAAATTTGTGTGAAATTTATTTATGGACTTTCTCTATATTCATCATAGTTAAAATCTTGAGATGTCTTATTAGTGCTTTATATTGACCTATCAATGTTATTGTACTTATATATCGAATATTAGTAATAATAGTAGTATGAAACCCTGTCCTAGTCCTCCTAGTGATAGACCTAGTTATACATAACCAAGTTATACATTCCATCCAACTTATCAATTCGGCACATTCTAACATCGATATTTGATTAGTAAATAAGAAATCAAGAATGTTGTCTTTTAAAAAGATAGAATAACTTCTTTAAGACCTTCAATTTTATCAATTTAGTCATTTAACCCTTAATTTTTATTATATATACATTTTAGCCCATAATATTTTAAGCCTTAGAATATTTAAAAAGAAATTACAGGGTGAGCAAGATGGCTTCTTTTTCCAATAAGAGTACATATTGAAGGATTTATGTTCTTGGCATATAGATATGATAAGCATTATACTAATAATTCTATGAATGCCGTATAAAACAATTCGAAGCCTCCAGTTTTCTTCTTTATTCCATTTTTTGTGAATGTTTCATTTCACATTTATTTATTTAATGGGTAAACTGTATATTTGGTTACTCACCTATTACACAAATTTTATTTTGATCACCTATATATTATTTTAAAAAATATATATCTTGATTTTATTTTAATCACCTATTATTAAAAAAATTAATGATGACGGTATCACGTCAGTATTGGAAAATAAGAAATAAATGCCACATCAGCATACCATTGTTTCTTTTAAATGTGGGTGACTAAAATAGAATCAAAGCGTAATATTGGATATAATTTTAAAAAAATTGATGATTGAATAATCGAAACAGAAATTGAATAATAGATGAAGGACTAAATAAAAAATTTATCGTAATTTAATTTGATAAACGAGCATAAACCAAAGAGGAAGGGTGCGATGTGTGTTGCCGCTGTATTCAGAAACCAAACGGCTAACGATATCTTGCACCCTAATTCGTTTGGTTTTTGCATGTATGTGAAGGGTACTTCCGTACTTTCATTTAAAGTCCCTTCCTTTGCTTGGTGTGCTCCAGCTGTAACCTTTTGACATAAAGCTAGCTGATTTCACCCCTTACAACCATATTTAGGATATATTCTGATCCCATTAAATAATAGAAGGAATAAAAAATATTATTATTTTTAAAAATTCTAAATTTAAATAATTATATAGTAAAATATATGTACGTTATTAATTAATTAATTAAATTTTATATATATATTATCTCATAAGTCATAATCTATGAGACTTAAAAAAATATTATCTTTTTGTTTATTATGAATTTATCAAAACACCGATACGACTTTCCTTCACCAAACACACTCGTACATTGTTAAAAAGTTGGGTCTACAAGTTTAGTATTTAACTATCACTTACGTTTCGGTCTCATATCTAATATTTAACTTTGATTTTATTTTAATCATTCATCGTTAGAAAATTAATGATGATGTTGACATACCATCATATGATAATTTCATATTATCATTTAAAAAATAAAAAAAATACCACATCAACAATTTGAGTTTTTCTATTAGTTATATATTTTATTAATGATATTTATTCTGAAATTTTAATTGTGTTAATTCTATACGAAAATTTTGTATTATTAATTGTGATATTACATTGAGAATAGAAGCAAGATTCGAACGAGTAAAAGAAGAAGCTGTTATAAAAAAAAAGAAACAAGGTTTGAGATATTATGGAATGAAGGAAAAGAATTGAAAATGAAGAGAAGCAGCTACGGTTATTCCCATACGCATGGGGACGAAGAAGTCGAACACAACTAGGCTTCCTCCTCCTTAGACGCTTTCGGTTCTTTCATCCAAAACAAAAAAACAAACTTGAACCCTTTCCCAAACGACCACAAATCCAATTTAATATTATTATTAACCCCTTTGTTTAAATTTAAAGGTTGAGTCTTGTTTACGCCATTTGCATCGTCCTTATTCCATTCGCCCTCCTCCCCCAACCATTACCATCTATAAAAGACCCCCCAACCATTACCCCCTTATCTTATACCCCATCTCTCTCACAAAGGCTTCACCTTTGCATCACTTTGTGGTTTAAAGACTCAACCTTTCTGGGTTTTTTGTTGTTGTTGTTAAGCTGCTTGCTTTTTGAAGATGGAGAAGCTTAATTTTTTGAAGAATGGTGTGCTGAGATTGCCTCCTGGATTCCGTTTCCATCCCACAGATGAAGAGCTAGTGGTTCAATACTTGAGAAGAAAGGTGCTGGCTTGGCCCTTGCCTGCCACTATCATCCCCGAGGTCGATGTTTGTAAAGCCGACCCTTGGGATTTACCAGGTTGGTTGAACAATCTCACCCATGTCCCATGGCTTAATTTACATTTACGACCAAATTTGATGTATTTTTTAATGAATTTGAGTGTTTTGTTGTGTGTAAAACCAGGTGATTTGGAGCAGGAGAGGTACTTTTTTAGCACAAGGGAAGCCAAGTATCCCAACACCAACAGATCCAACAGAGCCACGGTTTCAGGCTACTGGAAAGCAACCGGACTCGACAAACAAATCGTAACATCCAGGGGAAATCAAGCTGTTGGTATGAAGAAAACCCTGGTTTTTTACAGAGGGAAAGCCCCGAATGGATGTAGAACAGATTGGATCATGCATGAGTATCGTGTTGTCCCGCAGCACAATAACCCTATGCAGACCAATGCCGTGCCCGTGGAAAATTGGGTGTTGTGTCGGATTTTCTTGAAGAAAAGATCTGCTAAAAACGATGAAGTCGGTAAACCAAGGACAACAAACAGTCCTGTTTTCTATGATTTCCTCACAAAAGGCGACCGGACACACTTGAATCTCGTCCCTTCTTCTTCCTCTTCTGTGTCCAGTGGGATCACCCAAGTATCAAGCATTGAATCAGATGAACATGAAGAAACCAGTTGTTGCAATAGTGTCCCTTGTCTCAGAACAAAACCTTAAACCAGTTTATGTCTTTGCTCGGCATTAACTATCAAAAGAAGAGCAATTGTAATGTGATCTCTCAAAAATGTTATCAAAGTTAGTGATATTACTTTTGGTATTTTATTGTTGTTTTTGATACGGTCAACTTCACATTGCTTTGCAGCTCTGCACATGAACATTGCAGAGCTGAGCTAGAAAAAAAAAAGGTTATGATTTTTAAGAGAAAGCGATGCATACAGGGAGCAGAAAAGGTGGAATATATGTGAAAATATTAGAGCTTTAGCAAAAGGTGGAAGCTTTTTGGGAGCACAAGAACAAGGCATAAGAATTAAGATCTTTGCAAATCAGCATTTGAAAAGGAGAAGGAAAAGAACCCAATTCCCATTGACATTATATCTAATTGAAAATGGATGGGAATCTCCAGAAAATTGTGAAACCGGCGGCACCCAGTTCTCAGCTGCCTTCATGTACGCTCCACTCCTTGTATAATACATTGGAAAGTGAGCTGCTGCTTTTGTACCTTGATACAGAAAAGTGTAGGTCTAAGGTTGTAAGCAAACACGGTTAACTAATACTAATACTTGGATTTGCAAGACTAGGTGGTGGATGTTGAGAGACGATAAATAGTTCAATAAACAACTATGCATTGTACATAAAGAAAAGCACTTGTGATTTCAATCGTCAAGCATATGATTTCTTGAAAACTATCGTTTGTATACAAATTTGAATCACAATCATTTATAAAAAGAATTTGTTTTTAGTTTTGATAAAATAAATTAATAAAAAAAAGAATTTATTTAGGTATTCCTTGTACATAAAGAAAAGCAGACCCCTATTTCAAATAACTTGTACACAATAGAAAAAAATTCTCACAGATAGCCAATGGTCTTTTAACAGTAATATTCTCCCACTTTTCTGCACCTACCATGCCTCTGTGTTTACACCTTCATGTTTATGGGACAAGTGTCCTCCATGCAAAGGACCATGTCTCCTTTTTCTTGTTGACTCCCCTCACATACCTAAACCCATTTAATATTTAAACTATTAATTTTATTTGTTTTAATACTTAAATTATTAATTTTGGTTCATTTTAGTATTTAAACTTTTATTTTTTTCAAAATTATACCTTACATTTAATTTTGTTTCATTTTAGTACCTTATCGTTAAACACTTGATGAACAGGTTTGCTGGCTGCCATGTCTATTGTCGTCGGTCGTCATATTCGTCGACTGATGAAGTCTAAACTTTCTAGCTCGTACCTTTTCGACTCATTAATGAGATTCCGACCTCCATTTCACTAGAAAATACCTTAATCTCCCTAAATCAACGATAGACTCTTCGATTTCTTCATCCTCCTATCTATATGTTGAAGTATGAATAATATGGGTGCAGTTATTGTGTTGATGTCATTAGTGTGTGAGTTGTGCATTCAGTGTGAGTTTGTTACCGGTTTGTTATTGATGTGTACCTAAGCTGTTAAGCTAGGAAATAGTCCTGTGTGCTATAAGTACCTTTGTTGATAATTTCATGTACACCTTTACTGCATGAATAAGAACTACATTCTTCATATTTTTCTTTAAACTCTAACATGGTATCAGATGTCTGTGATTCTGTGGTGGTGTGAAGGTTCACTGGGTGATTGTGCTGATGGCACCGCTTGGTTCTGTTTCCTCCGGTGGAGCAGTGGTCGGTGCTGACTCAGTGATGGCGGCAAAGGTATTCACAAATAAATGTGTGAATATTTTTTTGTATGATCGGAATTTTTTGTTGTGGAAGCAACATGTGTTGTTGGCTCGAAGTCATCGGCTCAAGAAGCTGTTGACGGGTGCAGTTGTTCCTCCACCTCCGATGGTTGCTAGTGATGATGGATCAGAGGTTGAGAATGAAGAATACGAGCTGTTTGTGGCTCAGGACAGCGTACTTGCATCGTGGCTGTTGTCCACGGTTAGCCCGTCGTTATTACAACATTTGGTGGGTGCCGATTTTGCTGCTCAGGTGTGGTCGTTGGTTAACAAAATCTTTGCCTGTAAAAGTACCACGACGGTTATGAATCTCCATTACCAACTCAAAGCCATTCGTCAATGAGAGCTGGGGACGTGTGAGTATATATTTATGGTAAAGGATATCTGTGATGCGTTGGCGTCTTCAGGTAGTCCAGTTCCCGAGCTTGCACATATTGCTACGATTCTGAATGGATTGGCTGCTGAATATCGATCGATTGTGTCGGTTCTATCTGCTAGCAGAGATACATTGACTCTTGAGGGTGTTGTTTCCGTTCTTCTTGATGCGGAAACTTAGTAGAAGAATTATCTGCGTTTGGATAATCTTACTATTTCTGCTAATGTTGCACAGGTCAAGACTACTAGTTCTACACAAGTTCCTCAGCAATCTCAGTTCAAAATGGAGCGATCTACGTCCTATATTGGTGGCCGAGGGCGTGGGCGTGGTAAGATTCAGAGCCAACTGTGTTGTAAGAATGGGCATCTGGTCAGTTGGTGTTGGTATTGCTTCGATAAGACGTTTGCTGGTGTTGATGGATCAGATGCTCACAGTTTAGGGAAGGAGAAGGCATTTGATACGAATGTATGTTATTCGTCTAATCACTGCTCGTGCATAGTGAAACCGAGCACTCGTGCCTCCGTAGTAAATGAGGGTGAATCATTCAATCCTCGTGCTGATGTGGCAGTTGTGAATACACCGTCTTGGTTTGTTGATTCGAGAGCCTCTCATCACGTTACTGCTGATGAAAACGAGGTTACGGATGGTGTTGATTATGCAGGTACTGGTAGGTTGACTGTATGAAAAGGTACCAATCTTTCTATTAAACAAGTTGGTCATGCAGCTTTGTCTACTATTTCTCGTCCTTTACTCTTGAGTGATTTATTGCATGTGCCTTCTATGACTAAGAATATAATCTCGGTTTCGAAGCTTGCTAGGGATAACAAGGTGTTCCTAGAGTTTCATGCCAGTCATTGTGTGGCTCTAGATGAGAAGTTTGGAGCGGTTTTGCTTAGGGGGCGAGAAGTTGATGGGCTGTATACGTTTGACGATGGGTTTCAAGCAGTTGAAGCCAATTTAGCTCATAGTAGTGTTAATATGTTTGTTTTGTGGCATGCCCGATTGGGTCATCCATCTCGTGAAGTTGTTTTCCAAGTGCGTAGTGAAAGTAGTGTTAGCTTGTTACATGGTGTTAATGAAACTCAGCTCCTTGTTTGTGTTCCATGTTAGATAGGTAAACATCATAAGCTTCCATTTGTTGCTTCATCATCGGTTTATAAACAGACACTTCAATAAAAAGATAAAATTTTAATTTGACCTCTAAACTTTAGATGAAGTATCATTTTAATACTAAATTTTAGATTAAATATCAAATTGACCCATAATTGTAGATGAAATATTGATTTAATTTTTGAGTTTGACCAAATTTGCCCGTCACTGGCCATCACTCACCACCATCTTTGTCGATCACTGCTAACTGTCGATAATTATCGTCAACGATGACCTTTAAATTTTAAAATTTTCAATTCACTCTTTTTGATCTCGTGAATGCAAATCTAATGTTTGTTTCGTCGAAAATACACTGAACTCAACAAATTTAACCTAGAACCCTTCAATTTCCATTAAAGTTAAATCACAATAATAAAATTAGGATAAATTATGCCTTCAGTACCTAAACCATCAATTTCAATCCGTTTTAGTACCTAAACTTTCATTTTTTTTCCAAAACCATACCTAAAATTTAATTTTTTGTTTCATTTTATTACTCTGTCGTTAAACACTTTAGTTTTTGTTTCATTTTAATACCTAAAATTTAACATTAAGTTTTGGAAAGGCTTAAAGTTTAGGTACTAAAATGAACCAAAAATGATAGTTTAGGTACTAAATGCATTAAGTTTTTTAATGGCATGATACTAAAATGAAATGAAAACTAAACGCTTGATATAATTTTGATTTTTTTTTTGAAAATTTAGATATTAAAACGGACCAAAACTGATAGTTTAAGTACTATATGCGTAATTTACCCATAAAATTATCATTAATATTCCTTCAACAATAAATATACCAAAAATCTAAATCTATATAATAACCAAATCCATAATTTTTTGTTTATAATATCATTACCTTATAAATTTTAGTTAAGATAATAATATTAATTATAAATTTATTTTTTTGTCATTTAATGAATCTAAATAGATGATTGATATTAAAGTTTTTACATTAACTTTTTTTCTTTTCCTATTTTCATGGAATAATGCTAATAATAAAATTTTAATCTCAGTCATTCATTTACATTCATCTAATGATCATATTTTTTTTTGTGTAAAATTAATAAATTTTACACATTATTATGAGTGGACTCTTCTATGGAGGACCACACCTACACAATGAGAAGAGGCAAAAAGTTGTGTACCCCTTCGCACATGAATTAGGTCAATCCCTTCAAAGAAACTCAACTTATCCCGCTACAAAAGACCAAACGTTATCTAGGTCTTTTTTTCCTTCATTTTTCTTTAAAGAAAATTTCATAAATGTGGTGACACATGTCACCACCTTATTGGTCAAAAATCCTATAAATGTATAAGGTCGAAATTTTAAAACCTAAAATCTAATGTCCAATCAATCAATGTAAAACTACAAACAAAACAAGAGAGCATTGATTAAAGTTCCATTGGAGTCTCATGTAAGCACCAAAGATTCAAACCCTAGTAATGCAAGTCCTATTCTAATTTGTAATGTACAGAAGAAAATTTATATAGAACTAAAAGTTTATTCAAGTTTCAAAGGGTTGGTTGGTAGCTTGGTATCTCCCATATCCTATGTTAACTAGCACAATGTTTATGGTAGACTACATTGGGAGAAACGTAATGGTTAACAAGAACATGTGATAAGATTAAGAACATCATGTGATTTGCTGCGTGTAAAAATAAGATGCTAACTCTTGGGGATCTCTTCAAGTGGCTAAAGAGAGACGTATGAAAAGAAGGGTTCCCAAGTCTAATTGTCCCTTCTAATGTCAAAATCAGACTAGCGGGTGGGGTTCTTAAGCCTTTTCATTTGGTGGTCATGGGTTCACCATTCTATCCAACTCCCTCAATACATACCACAATGGACCACTTCATCTTTCTCACCACTATTTCTATGGGGAAATGGCATTACTTTTCCACCAATCCTCTAAAACTCAAAAAAATGCTCAATCATGAATTCATTCGAAAACCAGTTTCTAGTTGCTTACTTGGTTTTATCATTTATGTCAACTACTCAACTGTCTAAACAAGAAGCAAATCAGCAGCGCTAAATTTTGAGCTTTAAAAAGTGAACCCTTAAAACAAGCAAACAAAACAAACTGACATTGCATATATCTTTTTCATGTACGGTTAGTTATGAAGAAACTTGTGATTATGATTGCCTATGTCCAAAGAGCAACTAGCTCACAGCAATGGTTTTTAGCAACAACAGAAAGGAAAGGGGTCAATGATCCCATACAACTAAATTCAAATCTTGGATTAAAAAAAATATATTGCTACATTACCCAAAGGGTCACTAATTTCCTCCTCAGGCTCATGTAGTGTCTTCTTTCATTGTGTCTTTCTCAACACCGGCTACATTGGTTGCTTTTGAAGGAGGTTGTTCTGAACATGCCCTCAAAACAGCTTCATTCTGAAAGAAAACAAACATTTCCTTTGTTTTAAAAATATATATACAAGTCTTGAATGATTATATCTAAAATGAATCATGGAAAAAAGGAATCAACCAAGACACCCAAGTAACAGGATCAATAGTCTGCGAATGGGTAAAAAAAGAGGGCAATTACAGTTTGCTAAACATTTCGAGTTTTGCAGCATGCAGTTGGGTGAAAGTCAAAGGTTTCCCAATTCATATAATCCCTTTGGAAAAGCAGCCATCAGAGACTGTTATTGTATGAAAGGCGAACAGCAAAACAGAATACCACAACCTGGTTTCTTAAAAGGGTTATAACATTTGGCTTTTCAATTGGAGATGTTGTCGAGGAATGTGCCTCAGAATTAGACAACGAGAAAGACACCAACCCTTTCCAGCGAGGCGCATTTGATCAAGTGCATGTATGGTGTGCCTAGGTTCTCTTTCTAGTAAGGCAATAAGTGTAACAAAATCCTGCCTCGTTGAAGTTTCCTTCGATTTGTTTTATTTTGAACTTTTTTGTTTAACACAAATTAACTAGTGAAACAGAAATATCAAGCTCTCTACCTCTCAATATTTGAGTATTCAACAATATGCGACCATAAACAAAACATGCATATTGGCTAACAAAAAAGTTCCATGTTTTGTTGATAAACTTGACCACTCTAAACTCCCTACTTCCTCCATATTTGAGCATTCAACAACATGAGAACATAAAGATATTGTGCATATTGGCCACCAAAATGTTTCTTGTTTTGTAGATAAACTTGACCACTATTTAGAACTTATTATCATAACTATATATTTAAGATTTTATACACATACATATATAAATACACATATTTTAGGAAAGGCTTAAGAGATCTAACTAGAGAGTGTCTTGCACCCTTGACACAACTGGACCTTAAGGGAAGCAAAGTTGGTATTTTGAGAGACTAAGTTCCACTATTGGCAAAGGATTTGAGTCCACCATCCAAATGCCACTACAAAAGGTCAAGTACTTATATTTACAAAGATAATTTTTTTTTTGGGAACATCTCATGGTTGTAATTAAATGAATTGTTTTTAGCATATGATAAAAACTCAAGAAGTTTAAAACCAAGCATAAGAAAGGCCAAAAGACAATAAATGATTATTCTCTTATTTTACTACCACCGTGATTCAAAATTCATGGTAAGTAGACAACCTAATGTGAGAAATTTAAACTACATTTCGTTCAAGTAGAATGATAACAGTCAATTGAAAAACCAAGTTACCAGATACAAAGTAAAAATGTCACATTATGACTGAACCCTATACTCTCCCTTCTTCAAGACTCAAGATTAACTAACACTTTCTCTGTGCTCAGCTGTGCAGAGTATTAAACTGCGGCAGCAATACAGATCGTAACTCTTTCCAAGGTCATCGCCACACCGCAACCGCATCTGCCAATTTAGTACTATGCAGCTGTGTTAACCGGACTAGTTTTCCTTAAGAATCCGAGTCATAAGCTGGTGTTCAGCAAATATTTGGACAGATATACCAATGGCCATAAAATGAAAGAAAACATCACTTATGGATAGTGAATTCTCTTGATGAAATATAGATTAACAAGACTTTATACCAAATTGACTTAAGCTCTGGATGCTATTCTGAACATGTATAGAGCAGAACTTTCTCCTACAGCTGATATTTACCCTTGAATTCTAACTAATCACCAACAACTAATTGAATCAGTTCAGAGAATAAAATCAACTAATGAGGCAAAAACTCAGGAAGAAGAAAGTGTTTTGGCATATATCAACCACTGAAATGATAATAAAATATGTAATTAAGCCAAAAGGGGTACAGCAAAGAGAGGAGAGAAGACCTGCCAAACGCGACGGAGACGCTTCTTGGCGTTGGCTTTGCGGGTAGAAGTGAGCTTAATTCTTTTCCAAACGAGGCCGCCTGAGTCGTGCTTCTTCACTATCTCCAGCACTCTTGTTCCCCAAAACACTCCTATTCCTCCCGCCATCTCTCTCTCTCGCCACCGTTGCTCCGTCAGCTCTCTCTCTATCGACTTTTACCCTATATTCCGACTGGGCCTAAAAGCCCTGCAAACCCTCCTCTGCTAATATGCATAACTTGTATTAAGCCCAAAATCTACGAGCCTTCGCCCATCGCTTTGCAGGATACATTCTCACTTTTTAAGGACTAAATTTTAAGATTTACCTTTACACACAGTCATTTAAAAGAATATTGCTTTTCTTAAGTTATAAATTTAAATAATTATTTCTACGTGATATATATCATTAATGGTTAAAAAAATTATAAATATATATTATCTTGTAATCATTTAAGACTATTAAAAGAAACTAATAAATAATTCTATTCTTTGAATTAATTAGGGCATTTAAATATGTATATGTATAGCGGTGGATCCACAAATATTTTTCAGGGTGAACACATATGTATTAATAACAATTTTTTTTTGTACGGGACAAGTACAAACAAAATTTTAGAGTGAGCACCTTCAATAAAATGGATAACTAATATAAAAAATTCAGATTTCAGGGTGGACATATATCAACCCTAGAAATTCGTATATGTACAAATATACCAACCCATACAACATAGAATAAGAAAATTCTTCTAAACACTTCTTTTTGAACTCTTCCTTGTAATTCTTCTTCGTCTCTTCATCGTCAATCAATCATTATCAAATCATTAGTTACGACTCTTTATTTAAATTAAAAATATATATAAATCATCTACGACCGACCTAATTACCTTGTTCTCATTGACAAACTCTAATCCTACTTCTGATGTGCATAACTTGCCTTAGTGTACGTGATGATGATGACACTCTCACATGATTACCGAACGTCGAGATTTCTAACAAAAAAATATAGTATTAAATTGCAAAGTAAGCATCACGTAACATTCCTTCCGATGAATAATGAAAAGAAAGATGATGGTTTAATTAGGTGAAGTACTCATAGAATAGAATATGGAAGAGAGAAAGCGTAGGCATCGGCATCGGCAAAGGAGCACAAGCCGAGACCACTATGGCATGTTTCCTTCATGCTTTCGAAAAATGATTAAATTAAACAAAACCCATCGATTCATCATCATCACTCAACGTGCTGAGTAGAGGAATGAATTGGGAAGATCGCAAAATCAGACATCCACAAACCCACATTCTTTATCCTTCAAATATATATGTACTGCTAGCTTTTATTCTCCTTTTAAATTAAAATAGCAGTCGTATGCCTTAAAAAAAGATGTGTATGGGATTAGGGTTACCCAGGGAGGCAGAGTAGAAGGGAATATTTGAGCAGTGCTGAGAGAGAAAAAAGGGGTGGCTCTTAGGCTTAGCAAATGGTGTGTCCGGGTGACCGAGGAGCGGGGTTGGTGCCCCAATACAATGGGACTGTTGACTCTTGCTTGCATGCTCGTCTGTTAATGCTTGTCGGTTAATAACTCTTTCCCTTTCGAAACATTCATGCACACTTCCACTTCTACTATAAAAGATAACCTACACATTTATTACCTAAACTATCAATTATAATCTATTTTAGTACCTAAACTTTTAATTTTTCCAAAACTTAAAGTTAAATTTTGAACGGGATACTAAATGAAACAAGAACAAAATTTTAGGTATGATTTAAAAAAATTAAAAGTTTCGGCACTGAAACGGATCAAACTGATAGTTTAGGTATTAAATATGTAATTTACCCATAAAATAATATTTCAATTTTTTTAGTAATCTAGGGTAACTACAAGTCAATATTTGTTTAAAGATAACTCTCAACATTTAACATTAAATGCTAACATCTCTGACATTCCTGGTGCTCGAACCCGAAACCTCAAGAAATAACAACAATTCATTACCACTGAAGTCGCTTGGTTTGTGCAACATTTCAATTTTTTATATAACGTGTTTAATTTCATAATAATACAATGGTATAGTATTTAAAAATATCTTTAATATTTGATTACACAATTATTTGGACTATTATTTTATTTTAACACTTTGTTCCTAACATTTCATTTTAGGACAAAATGATCTCGAAATGAATGAAAATTGTTAATTAACTACCGAAGCTTGTAACTGACGTCAGACTACCATGTCACCTCTTTAAACATGTGACATGTCATATATCATCACTTTTTTACAGTGACACGTGTCATATCATTACTTTTGACATGCGATATAAGTCATGTCATCACTTATAATATGTGTTAGGTCATCACTTTTGACACGCAACAAGTATTATATCATTACTTTAAACTCGTGAAATGTACTTGTGTCACCACTTTCGACATGTGACATGTATCATCTTATTACTTATAACATGTGATGTGTAATGTCATCATTTTTAACACACAACAAGTGTTATATCATTACTTTCAACATGTGGCATGTACCATGTAATCATTTTGAACATGTGACAGATCTATATTAACGGTATATGTTGACAGTTAATTAACTAATAATTTTCATTCAATTATAAAGAATATTTTATCTAAATATTAAACATTTTAAACTAATATTTTTTTTTTAAAACAAAATAATTACTTTATATAGATGAATTTTAATATTATGCCGTGTACAATATAATAACTACTTTATTTTAACTCAAATGATTCAAGAACAAAGATTAAATGCACTTAATATTCAACGATGGGTGCGAATGACACGTACAATGGCCGGGAGACTTGTGTGATAGAAAATAATTGATGCCAGCTTTTGCAAACTGAGACTTTTAAATGCTTTTAAAATTTGTTTGACCTTTGCTTATGTTATTAATCTTTGGGTAAAGTACACAAATGATCATTTGATTATAAGATGTTATTTTGTTGAGTCATTCGACTATTAAAAGTTATAAAATGGTTACTCAACTGTTCATTATATTACAAATTTGTCATTTTCTGTTAAAAAATTGATGACGGTCTAAGCTAGATGTTAATATATTATCTCAAACATAATAAAATTTGATCCCCGAATCTCAAGCGACTATTATCTTAGACAACAGATTCACATCCAATTTAGACTATCGTTAATTTTTTAACAAAAATGACTATTTTAGAACATAATGAATAGTCGAGTGATCATTTTGTAACTTTTAATAGTTGAGGGACTCAACAAAACAATGTCCTATAGTAGAAGGACAATTTTATAACTTTTGATGGTCAGAGGATATAACACCCTAATCAGATCCGACCCGAAATCCGGAGGATTAGAATATTACACGGAACCATCGAAGTGGCTAACCTTTTTTTAAATCAATACTCATAACCATCATTTAAAAATCAATAGTTTAAAACAGTAATAAAAATACTTTTATAAACCGAAGCTTCATGACACATAATTTAAATCAAATAATACATCTCAAAGTTTACAAATCTCAATACATAAGTAAGGGTCCTATGAATGCACATGCCCACTACAAGTGACCAACCAGTAATTTGTGAGGAATGTTGGAAATCTTGCCCCGACGATGCTCCTAGAATGTCTTAATATACTAACCTACGAACAGAAACATTTGAAAGCTGAGCTTACGAAGCCGAATAGCATAATTGTTAATCTAGAGCAGCATTTGAATCTCATAAACATAAGCACGCTTGAAAACATGATAATAAGCAATAGGTACATGCATGATCCTAATTAAGTGCTACCTACTTAAGGTTCGACAGTTCTACCTCTTAGTGTAAGTCTCACGCTTCCTTTAAACTCTGCTAAGGGCTTTGCCATGAGTAAACGTATACTAGGTCTTTAACCTTAGTATCATCCTACAATGCATCATCACGCAACACACAATGTAGTACTCGATATCACAAAGACATCAGGTACAATCACATAAACAAGGATAAACATCATGGTGTAGTTGGAATGTCACTTAGCATCTCGAGACTTACACCTCTATATCCTACCCAAGGTACCCTAGATAAGACTCGATCACTTAGAATCGAAATCTTCATCTAGAAAAGCACTCATTGCCTAGTACCTAGGACATCTCCGGGTCATATAGCATCAAAGCCTACGTCCTGCTAGTCTACTCTTTTAGAGTACTCGGAATGTTTCTGGGTCACATAGCATCAACATAACGTTAAACTAGCATTTAAAGGGCCCTCACACTAACTTGGATATATCAAGATACGTATCAAACAATTGGACGATCGCCAATTACACACACGAGTAACTCAAGTGTCCCCATCTTTTCCCAAGTGACAAACAAAGACAGAAGTCTTATGTAATCTTACCTCATAAGGTTATTATGGTTATTGTCGAAACGATTTTTTCTTAAAAGTGAAAAAGTGAGAGATTTTAAAAACCACATTAATTTTTTAATTATCTCTTTTTAATTTAAAAACAAATGCGATTTAAAAGACCTCTCGTTTCGAAAATTTTTAGATTTCCTTTACGATCGAAAAATACAGTTCAAGGAGTTGCCACCAATCTTTGATTAGGGTGTGATTGGGCACCCAAAAATGCTTTGTCATTTTAAATAAAAATTAATTTTAATTAAAACAACAAATTGAGGTCTGCGTTACCAAAATCTGAGTTCGGGAGTCGGTTACGTGTGGGGAAGGATTAGCACCCCCACAACGCCCTAAATCGGTACCTAGTCGATTAATTAACGTTTTTGCAATGAACTTTACAAATTCGAACTTAATTTAATTTTTGGATCCCATAAAACAAAAATGTAAATTTAAAACATTCAAAAACACTCAAACAAATTAAATTAAAATTACCAAGTCATTTTAGAAAGATAAAGAATGTTCGATTATTTATAAATATCGAGACCAGATCTTAAAGATATAACAACCTTTTCTCGATATATTTAAATAAACGAACATTTCTTTTTCTTTCATTCCCAAATTTTAGGTGACAAATCAAATTTTTTGGTTTCACTTTCGGGATACACTTTTAATTTAAAATCATTAAAAGCGGACCTCAAATCAGTTATGACTGCCCACTTACAATAATTTTAAATTAAAAGGGCATTACCCTTAATCTAATTATGCAATATGTCAAGTTATGCAAATGAGATTATCATGTATATTATGCAAAATAATGTCATGCAAAAACTAATTAAAATATGCCATGCGCTCAAACAAACTTCTAAATCTAAAAAAAAAAACATGTATTTACGACATTAACATACATTAGAATAAAACCATATATACAATAAAACATACTATTAATAACTTGACTTCACATTCAAACTTACCATGAAGGACCATAATAAAATAAAATTAAACTAAGCATGCAAAATAGGAATTAACTATTAAATTAAAAAAAACATGCTAAGTGACTAAATGGTCAAACAACCAAAATTACAAGTTACATTTCAAAAATAAAACATAAAAACATTTCAGGACTAAAATGAAAAGCGCTCATAAATATGAAGACAAAATTAATAAGGTGCAAAAGATTCGTTCAAGGACCAAAATAAAAGTTCCGTAAATTACATAACCAATGTAAGAACAGTGCAAAAATTACCCTAATATGGAATTGGACTAAAACATAAAACGTTTAAAATTAAGAGACAATATTAAAATAACAATAAAGCTCGAAATGCCTGATTTTGGGGACCGAAATGGAATGCTCGCATAATACTGGGTCAGAAATAGAAACTAGGAAAGTAACAGCTGAAACGACGGCGTTTTGACATATGATTCTAATTTACTTCTTCTCTCAACCTCACCAACCAAAGAACTCAGCCGCTCTCCCCTTCTTCTTCCTCACTCTCTCGACAGAAACCTAATAGAACCCCTTCCCCTGCTCACATAAAGCCTCGGCCACCGTGGTCCGACGAAACCCAGACCAAACCTCTAACCAACAACAGCGTCACTCATCTCCTTGAAGCGCCATACACGACTGGCTACGATACCCAAAATCAAATACCCCGATCGTCACTTTCGATTGTTGTATAACCTAGAAACAAACTTAAATCGACCCCAAACTTTCTTATTATCACCATTTTAAAGCCTCTCGGACACTCAAGCTTCTAAGGCCAACAAGTTCAACACCAAACAACGACGCATTGCGAGGTAAACTATCTAGACCCTTTCTCTTATTATTAGGGTTTTGTTTCGAAAATTTTACAAAGCCTAATCTTATCCTTCTTTTGATATTAGAACACGAATTAAAGAATAAGAAGAAAATGGAGTCAGTATGCCCTTATTTGCATTCAAACAGTCCAGGTAAATCTCTATCCTATTTCCTTATTGTTTATTTCGAATGAAAACCTAAAGCTAAGATTCCTATGGAACTTTTTAGACATATAAAATGTAATTTATTTACTGATTTATTTGGAAAAAGAAAAGAAGAAAAAAAATAAAAATTGCAAATTTGGCAAAGGAAATGCTAATGTACATAATGATAAAGAAAATGAACCTTGAAGGAATTTGCTTTGAATTGCTTTGGTTCGTTGAAACCAGTAAATTCTGTTTCCTTTGATCTCCAAAATAGAAGTCAATTTCAGTACAATGTTCTTTCTGTTTTTTTCTATTTTCTGTCAAAAATCAACAAAAATGAAGGTCTTACATTCTTTTGCTCTCTGTTTTCTCTCTTTCTTTGTGTTTTTCGTTGGTTTTCTTTTCACTGTTTTTTTTTTCTTTTTTATTGTCCTCCTTTTTTTCCCTGTTGATGAATGGTTATATCTAAAAAAAACTGACCATCCCCCATTTACAGTTTTTTTTAATAACTCACAATACCCCCCACTCTCTACAAACCGTTCCCTCTAGTTTTTTCTGGTTTCTTAACTACCCAGACAAATTAAGCATCTACAGCTGCCCCTCTTTGTTCATTGTCGTGTAACGAGAATAGAGCAAATATCAAAAGATGACCGAATTTGTCTGGTCTTGAGAATGTTACGTCAGGATAAATACTTGAAAAATCTTCAAATGACGAGCCTGCTCCCTATTCCTTCAGGAAGTATAAGACTCGAACAATCTTCATAAAACGTGTTTGCTCTCTATTCATTCAGAGAGTATAAGACTTGAACAATCTTTAATAAAACGGGTCCGCTCTCTCTTCCTTCAGAGAGTATAGAACTCGAAAAATCTTCAAAAAACAGGTCCGCTCCCTATTCTTTCAGGGAGTATAGGACTCAATCTTCAACGAACTAGTCCGCTCCCTATTCCTTCAGAGAGTATAGGACTCAATCTTCAACAAACTTGTCTGCTCCCTATTCCTTCAGAGAGTATATGACTCAATCTTCAATGAACTTGTCCGCTCTCTATTCATTCAGAGAGTATAGGACTCAATCTTCAACGAACTTGTCCGCTCCCTATTCATTCAGAGAGTATAGGACTCAATCTTCAACGAACTTGTCCGCTCCCTATTCATTCAGAGAGTATAGGACTCAATCTTCAACGAACTTGTCCACTCCCTATTCATTCAGAGAGTATATGACTCAATCTTCAACGAACTTGTCCACTCCCTATTCATTCAGAGAGTATAGGACTCAATCTTCAATGAACTTGTCCGCTCTCTATTCATTCAGAGATTATAGGACTCAATCTTCAACGAACTTATCCGCTCCCTATTCATTCAGAGAGTATAGGACTCAATCTTCAACGAACTTGTCCGCTCCCTATTCAATCAGAGAGTATAGGACTCAATCTTCAACGAACTTATTTGCTTCACTACTCTTTCGTGAAGGCTTATAGATGATTTGCTTCAAAGGTTAAACCAGTTATCTTCATCTCGATGCTTTCATATCTTCAATCTTCAACTATCCCTGGGAAACCTGTAGATATTTAAGCCATCATGCGATTATGAATGCCATGATCCTACTCATGCCTAAAATGTATGCAATTATGCAATTCAATGTGTTTTCTTCTTTGTAGGAACTCTATCACCTTTTGATCTCGATGGAACTCGGCTTCATCTTGGGCACAGAACGTTTGATCAGTTCACCCCAGTTGACAATCTCAATTCCATATCTCTCGCCTTAACAGTACCTTGACTTATTTCTTTCTTGAAACCCGTCAGTATCCCTGACCAACTTCTCGACCAATGATAACCTCCTTGGGTCATCTTTTAATGGCTGAGATTTTCTTTGAATTTGAAGATTTTAGTTTCCCATGGCCACACAAGCTTACATGTTTAAACTATTGTCAACTTCAGAATACCTGCATTTTCCAAAATCTTTTGCACAATAATACAAAATGATCTCATGTACTTCAAGTTAAGCTATATGTTTTAACCTTTCAAAATAAGATGTTTGCAAAAGGGAAATTATCAAGAAAAGACATCTCTTTATTTATATAAATACAGAGAATTTTAGGCAACTAAATGGCAAACTTTTAACTGGAAACAGTAAAAGAACAAAAGAGTAGGCGTCTTCAAATATCAATAATGCAAATGCTTTTGAACTGGCACGCCGTTAGAATGTCTCGAGCGTAGCTTCTGTCAAAAAGATCTTCAAAATTGTGATGCTTAAGAGTATGAAGCTACTTCTAAACTCCCCAAATCTCTATCATTGGATGCCTAAACCAGTATTGAATCTCATATGCATTCAATTTCTCTTGGTTATTTCAATCGAGACTCATTAATCTTCAGTCTCATCCCTGATCACCAACTGTCATTGTTACTATCCATATCAGGAGCTCTTTCTACTTCCAAAATTGATTCAGAACCTCCACCATGCACGAATTCTGAATTTCAAACTCAACTCAAGTCTCCCTTTGCGGGTTTTCAACTTGAGACCTCCTTTGGTTCCAAGACGCCCTTTTCGGGTTTTCGTCTTGAACCCTCCTTTTATTTCTCTTTTTTTCATTTTTCTCTTTTTATTTTTTTTCCATTTTTTCTCTTCTTTTTTTTCTTTTTTTCATTTTTTTTTCGTTTTTTCCATCATCATTTTTTCTTTTTTCTTCTTTTCTCTTTTATTTCTTCTTTAAGCAAAATATCTCTTAACAGCGTCGGAATTCACTGGATATGGTAATTCTGATCCGTCCATTTCAGTTAGGACTAGAGCTCCCCCAGAAAAGGCCTTCTTGACAACATAAGGTCCTTCCCAATTGGGCATCCATTTTCCTCTGAAATCTTTCTGAATAGGTAAAATCCTTTTAAGCACCAAATCTCCCTCATGGAATTCTCGAAGGCGAACTTTCTTACCATGTGCCCGTATCATACGTTTTTGGTACATCTGACCATGACAAATAGCTTTCAATCTCTTTTCTTCAATCAAATTCAACTGGTCATACCTAGCTTGGACCCATTCTGCCTCATCAAGCTTTACCTCTGACAAAATCCGAAGTGAGGGAATTTCCACCTCAATAGGTAAGACAGCCTCCATCCCATATACCAGAGAAAACGGAGTTGCTCCAGTTGAAGTCCGTACTGAAGTTCGATAAGCAAACAGAACAAAGGGCAACTTCTCATGCCAATCCTTATAGGTCTCAGTCATTTTCTCTATGAGCCTTTTGATGTTCTTATTGGCCGCCTCTACTGCCCCATTCATCTTTGGGCGATAAGTGGTGGAATTATGATGCTTTATTTTGAACTGCTTACAGACCGAGTCCATCATCTTATTATTTAAATTCAACGCATTATCGGAGATAATCCTCTCGGGTAAACCATATCTACAAATGATCTCCTTCTTCAAAAATTTACATATTGTAGACTGAGTAACATTTGCGTAAGAAGCTGCTTCTACCCACTTGGTGAAATAATCTATGGCTACCAGAATGAAGCGATGACCATTTGAAGCTTTGGGCGAAATTTGTCCAATAACATCCATGCCCCACATTGAGAATGGCCACGGAGCTGTCATTACATGCAACGGATGAGGAGGAGTATGTATCCTATCTCCATAAATCTGACACTTGTGACATTTTCGGGCATAATTGATACAGTCTGTTTCCATAGTTGACCAATAATACCCAAATCTCATAATCTGCCTAGCCATAGCATGCCCATTAACATGGGTACCACATATTCCCTCATGCACTTCTTCAAGAATCAATTTGGCTTCTTTCGCGTCCACACATCTTAACAAGACCTGATCCAGACTTTTCTTGTATAGAGTCTCACCATCAAGCACATACCCTGATTCCATTCTTCTAATGGTTCTCTTATCATTCTCAGTGGCCTGTTCTGGATAACTCTGATACCTTATATATTGCAAGATATCATAATACCAGGGGTTTCCATCTTCTTCCTCTTCGATATTAAAACAATGGGCTGGATACTCATAAGCCTTCATTTCAATGGGCATCATATTTGAATGCTCGTTCATCTTAAACGCTGCTGCCAATGTGGCTAAGGCATCTGCCATCTGATTCTCTTCTCTGGGGAGGTAATTGAAAGTTACTTCATCAAATTCTTCAACAAGCTCCATAACCAACTTACGGTATTCTACAAGCTTGGGATCTTTTGTCTCCCATTCTCCTCTGAGCTGGTATATTACCAAAGCTGAATCCCCATACACTTTAAGCATTTTTACTTTGCGTTCAACAGCAGCTCTAAGACCCAGAACACAAGCTTCATACTCGGCCATATTGTTTGTACAATCAAAATTAAGCCGACTGGTGAAAGGATAATGCTCTCCCTCTGGTGAGACCAAAATTGCCCCGATTCCATGTCCCAAGGCATTTGAAGCACCATCGAAGTTCAACTTCCAATATTTGCTAGTGGATGCAACTGCTTCTTCTACCGAAATAGCCATTAAATCTTCATCTGGGAAATCAAAACTCAACGACTCATATTCTTCCGAAGCCCTGCTTGCAATGAATTCTGCTATAGCACTTCCTTTAATTGCCGTCTGGTTTACATACTGGATGTCAAACTCGGACAATAAGATCTGCCAACGAGCTAATCTTCCAGATAATGCAGGCACACCCATTAGATATTTCAAGGGATCAAGCTTGGATATAAGCCAAGTAGTATGATACAACATATATTGTCTAAGCCTTCGGGTAGCCCATACTAAAGCGCAACACAACTTTTCAATGGATAAGTATCTTGTCTCACATTCAGTGAACTTCTTGCTGAGATAATAGATAGCCCTTTCTTTCTTCTCAGTTTGGTCACGTTGCCCCAGCACACATCCCATTGAATTTTCATAAACCGACAAATAAAGAATCAAGGGTTTGCCTGAGATGGGTGGCGCTAAAATTGGAGTGCTCGACAAATATCTTTTCACTGCTTCAAAAGCTCTTTGACAGTCCTCACTCCATTCTCCTGAGTTATTCTTGCGAAGAAGGCGGAATATGGGATCACACTTTTCCGTCAGCTGTGAAATAAACCGAGCTATATAATTCAATCTCCCCAAAAATCCTCTGACTTCTTTTTGTGTTCGTGGGGCTGGCAAGTCTTGAATAGCTTTTACTTTATCTGGGTCTATTTCAATTCCTTTTCGGCTTACTACGAAACCCAACAACTTTCCAGATGTCACCCCAAAAGTACATTTATTTGGGTTGAGTTTTAACTGGCATCTTCTTAGTCTTTTAAAAAGCATTCTCAAATTCCCGATATGTTCTTCCTCTGTCTTAGCTTTGACTATCATATCATCGACATAAACTTCTATCTCTTTATGCATCATGTCGTGAAATAACGTCACCATGGCCCTTTGATATGTTGCCCCTGCATTCTTCAGTCCAAACGGCATTACTTTATAGCAAAACGTTCCCCACATGGTAACAAATGTTGTTTTTTCCATATCTTCAGGGTTCATCTTAATTTGATTATAGCCAGAGAAACCATCCATAAAAGAGAACAAAGAATTTCCAGCAGTATTATCCACTAGAGTGTCTATATGTGGCAAAGGAAAATTATCTTTTGGACTAGCTCGGTTGAGATCTCTGTAGTCAACACACATTCGAACTTTCCCATCCTTCTTCGGTACTGGGACAATATTAGCTACCCATTCAGGATATTTGGCTACTTTAAGAAACCCGGCATCAAATTGTTTTTTCACTTCCTCTTTAATCTTGAGCAGCATCTCAGGTCTCATTCTTCTCAGTTTTTGTTGTACCGGTTTACATTCAGGCTTTATTGGCAGTTTGTGAACAACCAACTCTGTATCTAAACCCGACATATCTTCGTATGACCAAGCAAACACATTCTTGTATTCTTGAAGCAATTCTATCAAATCATATCGACCTCCAACTGACAAAGTGGTACCGATCTTTATTTCTCTTTTATCCTCATCTGTCCCCAAATTCAAAATCTCAGTAGGCTCTTTATGAGGCAGAATCTGCTTATCTTCATTCTCCACCATTTTCAGCAATTCAGAAGGTAGTTCACATCCCTCATCATCATCACAATATTCGATTTCCCCTTGACATATAGGCTTCTCGAAATCAATCTCCGGGTCAGAGTCATTGGCATTCATATTATTGATATTTGAGCTCCTGAAAAAATAATGAAAGAGAAGATATATATACATATATACATATGGGAGGATCTTTTCCCATATAAATAAATAGAAAGAAATAAATACATACATATATACAACAAAGAATGAATGAATGAATAAAATGCATGGGAAAATGTTTGCCATTTGGAACTAACAGAATGCATCTTTTATTGAAAGCAAGAAAAAAAAACAAACAGCTTAACCCTTTACATAAAATCACCTATTGCCCCAGGGTATGAACAATAGGGAGAAAGTTCCAGTGCATTACTCTGTAAAAGATTTGTAAACTACAGGCAGTTCTTCCGCGGTCCAACACGAAGCCCGGCGGTGCAGGATAAATGCCCATATCTCTCATTTCCTCAAATTCATCATCAGTTATAACGTTAATGCCTAAATCTCCCAAGGCATTCTCAACCATCACCTCAGTATTCCTCGAATTCCCTTGAAACATATGTCCCCCAGATATGAAAATGCTACTCAACGGTGGGAAGGTCATGGGTTCCCAACTAAGGTCTTCACCAGCCAATCTGGCCTTTCTGATTTCTTGGCCCTTCTTAATTCCCCTCATCTTATCCCTCGAAGTTGGCTGATACCCCAAACCAAATCGATCTCTTTTAGTAACAGGGCATATTGGATTCACCGGTCCTTGCAACTATCGACCTAACCCCTTTCCAACTTTCGCTCCTCTTCCAAGAGTCAATTTGAGCCCCATCTTGGTACAGTCTGACAATCGAAGCTTTGGTATCTTCTTGCCTTCGGCTAAAAATGTAGCATTGACAAACTCCAACGATCTGAAAGAACACTCGACGGCTTGCTCATCAACTTCAATATATGGAGCAGTAGTAGAAATAGAAGCAATAATGTCCTCTTCAGCATGAATACATACCAACCTTCCATCAATCACAAATTTCAGTCTCTGGTGTAATGTGGACGGAACTGCACCGGCCTGATGAATCCAAGGCCTTCCCAACAAACAATTGTACGTAGGCATAATGTCCATTACGAGAAATTCCACTTCATAAGTTGCTGGACCAATATTCAGAGGAACATCAATCTTGCCCAACACTTCTCTTTTAGTCCCATCGAAAGCTCGAACCACACTTTGACAGGTTCTCATAAGTGTACTATCTAATGGAATCTTCTTTAGAGTCACTAAGGGCATCACATTCAAAGCTGAACCATTATCAACCAAGACCCGGGACAACACATGCCCTTTACATTTAACTGTAATGTGCAAAGCCTTCTGACTACCCATCATCCCAGAAGGGATTTCATCCTCAGAAAAAGATAAAAAATTATCAGCTTGTACATTGGAAACTAAACGATCCAACTTTTCAATGGGCAACTCTTTCGGAACAAAAGTCTGGTTCAAAACCTTTAATAGAGCATTCCTATGGGCCTCCGAACTCAAAAGTAATGACAAAACAGAAATACGGGCAGGCAACTTGTGTAACTGTTCCACAACACTATACTCACTGTGCTTCAGAAACTTCAAAAATTCTACCGCTTCACTCTCAGTTACCGGTTCGTTGATAACAGCCTCATCTTCTTTTATCTGAACATCAACCTTTTTCCCTTTATCAACCGCAACCTTCTTCTCAGACTCTTTAAGTGGATTAAGAGAATAACACCTACCATTTCTAGTAAAGTGTCATACCTCGTCTACTTTCTCATTCTCTTTTGTTACGTCTCCCATCTGGCAATCATATCTCCAAGGCACTTGTTTATTATCCCGATATGGGAATGAAGATGGAGGTGTAATAACTACTTTCGGGGCTACCTTCTCAGCAACTCGATTTTTGGGAGTAATAATTAGGGGACAACTGGCATTGTATACCCCTTTAGACGATCCTTCTGAAGCGCAAACTTCCGCTTCCTCTTCTTCAGCAATCTCTCTAAAGAACTCAATTTCTTTACTGTCCATCATGTCTTGTACCAAAGATAGGAAGTCAGGACATTGCTGAATATTGTGTCCCTCACTGTAATGATACAGACATACTTCTCCACTGTTAAACTGTTCACCCATCAAACTAGGCTTCAACAATCCTACCTTGACCATCTGGCACCATACCCAACCCATGGGTGATACCACCTCACCAACATTCTTTATAATTCTCTTTCCTTTCTCTTCAGTAATCGCGTTAACTCCTGCCCCTGCATGGCTTGGCAACGGATTCTGAGCTATATTTGGCTGCTCACTGTCACCAAAGTTGATGACATTCCTCGTTCTCAAAGCTTGGACAACCTTCTTAAAAGCAGTACAATTCTCAATGGAATGCCCAGGGTTTCCTGCATGGTACTCACACTGAGCACTAGCATCATACCATTTGGGAAAAGGAGGTTGCATTGGTGTCACGTGATACGGCGAAACCACATGCCGATCATACAAAATCTGAAATAATTCCTTATAAGTCATCGGGATGGGGTCAAATTGAGGCCTCTCTCTCCTCTGGTCCCTTGCCCCTTGTCTATTGTCATTTTGTGTCGATGACCCTGCTCCTTGAGGACGGGAAACAGTGATGTTATTAGAATCGTACTGCCTCACATTACTGACTTCGTTTTCCTTTTTCCTCGTTGGTGGTCTCTTACTAGACTCTCCTCCCTCGAGCTTCCCACTCTTAACAGCCATTTCAATCATTTCTCACGCCGTAACTACATCAGCAAAACTTCGATAAGGATTACCGATAAGATGCGAGAAAAAAGGAGCTTTTAAGGTGTTGACAAAAAGCATATTTGTTTCTTCCTCTTCCAATGGCGGGTGGACTTGCACTGCTATATCTCTCCATCTTTGAGCATATTGTCTAAAACTCTCATTAGACTTCTTTTCCATTCCTTGCAACATCATCCTGTTGGGCCTAACATCCTTCACATGTTTGTATTGCTCAAGAAATGACTTAGCCAAGTCTTTCCACGATTTAATATTAACTCTACTCAGCTGGTTATACCATCGGATTGCCGAGCCAGTTAAGCTTTCCTGAAAGCAGTGTATCAACAATTGATCGTCCCCTATGTATCCGGTCATCTTCCTACAAAACATTGTGATATGTGCAGAGGGGCACCTGGTACCATCAAACTTTTCAAAGTCAGGAACTTTAAACTTTGGAGGCAAGACCAGATCGGGAACTAGACTTAACTCCTTTGCGTCAAATCCATAGACACTGGTATCTTCCTTCATGGCTCTGATCTCTCTTTCTAACTGCTTTCATTTCTCTTCCAGCAGATTGTTTTGATCCTTCTTGGCTTCTTCATCAAGATCCGGAACTTGATGATATTGATGTTCTTCCTGATACGAACTAGATCCAGGCTGTACGTTAACAGAAGCACCGACTGGATTAATGTGCACCTTCCCGACATGAACAGGGGTCACTTGAACATTCTGAGATTGTTCTGGGGTTAACCCTGGATGATGAAGTGGGTCTTCAGTTACACCTTCTGGTATAGGGCTTTTCCCATGTTCTGGATTTCTTCCTTCCAACATACTCGCAAACTTGGAAAACATCTCCTTTTGGGCATTCATCATATCTTCTTGCATTTTCTTGATATTATCTTGTAACTCCGACTGAGCCTTCTCAATTTGGGCAAGTTTGTCTTCCATAACTTTCTTCCTGGTTCTGTAGATATACTTGGGATTTTCCAGTATTACTCTGTCACAGAGTCATTTTGTTATCGCTGATATTTATTAATGAATATGAAACATATGATTATGAATGAATAAAATGTTATGCAAAAATTAAATGCATTAAAAATGCATATGCAAAATGCAGGGTGTTGATCCTGGAACGACTCCTTAGAACAACTCTTTATATTAGAACGACGTTCAATTACAAAGTTGAAACATATCACAAATAAACCTGCACCATCTCTCCTATTTCTTGTACGTGTGCTAGTAACTCTACAATCTTCTGGTTTTCTTCAGCCTCAGGATCCAGTTCTTCAGTCACATCAGCAGCTTCCTCAGATAGAATGACCAAATATTGAGCTATTCCCCGCGCGTGGTTTAGGTAACAAGCAATAAAATCCTCTATTTGCTTAACTCTCGCCTGAGCTCGCTCCCACCGAAAACGCCACTGTATATCCCCCTCATAGGGAACTATCGATAACTCACTTGCTTGCCTCTGAAAATCTTGAACCATGGCTTCAAGCTCACTCACTTGTTTTTTCAGACTTTCAACTTCTCCCTGGCTTGAGCTACTTTCCTTGTTTCGATATCATCGTAATGCAGTCTCTAAACTTAAAATTTCCTCCTTCAACTTTTCATTATGGGCTTGACTCTTTTGTAACCGCTGCTCTAAAGAATCCTTTTCTTTCGATAAACTCTTCACTTGGTGCCTGCTTTGCTTGAGCTCTTCTTGACTCTCTCCGGCTAATCTTTTGAGGTTCACCACCTCTTGCCTCAATTCGACAGACTTACTCGAACAAGAACCTACTTGAGCTTTTACCATTCGCTGATAAGTTGACCGAAGATCGTCAAAGTCTAACCGAAGTTGCTTCTCTACTTTTTCAATTCGATCTGCTCTACTCTTCTGAATGTCATTCTCCAATCCTTTTTGATACACTTCATCTTCTAGCTTCTGCACAATCATTCTCCATTGTCTCCGTTCTGCTTCGAAATCGCGCTTAGCTAACTCTAATGGAGATGGCACCACTCTCAACTGTTCCTCCACCGGCTGAATATTTTCAGGATTCACCATCGGGATATTGTCGTTTACTTGACCTCTTCTCCACTGCTCGTACTCTTGAGACAACTCGAGATTATAGGTAAACAAATTCACGCGACGAGTTTGCTTCCAGGCCTCAGCAACCCCTTTAACTTTACCCTTATACTGATCTCCTTTGAATGCAAAATCCGACCCTACCAAGTCCCACGTGGCTGGGATGAATTGCCTCGATCCATACTGTCTGGAAACTAGTAGCGGTGCATACCCAACAGAACCCCATATACCTGGCAAAGGAACCCAATCTCGCTCTCCACATCGGTAAAGTATATTCGAAGAGGTATTCCACGAAGCTCGCCACAAAACATCTCCATCTCTGATATCCTTGAAGATGACCATCCATTTTTCTTCAGTAAAACCCCCAGGCCACTCTTTAGAAAGAAAATCCTTCAAAGGCGAGAAACCGTCTAGAAACACTCGTCCTGGTGCTCTTTCAACATGTTTGAAATGACTCAGAATCCACACTAGCAGCAAAGGCGCACATCCTATAAAGCGTCCTTCTCCCTCGCGCCTACAAGAACTCAAAGACCGGAACGTCTCAGCTAGAATAGCTGGAACAGGATCTGCGCGCTTGTCTAATCTTTCAAACAGGTCAACAACTGATACATCTACATATCCTAGCACTTTTGGAAAAATAATGAGCCCATAAATCCCTAAAGCAAACAAGTCAAACTTCTTTCTCTTATCAGGATGATGAGCAATTACTTCTTTCAGAGCAGCCCAAGAGATGCACTCACTGTCTCCCTTCTTCTTAATGTTTCTGATTACCCAATCTTCACTCATTCCGGTCATCAATAGTAATTTCTTCTTAAACGAAGGAGTGACTGGCAGCTTGGTATATACTCTATCCATCTGTGACCTCGAACAACGGACCAAAGCTTGATACTCCTCTATTGTTGGTGTTAGATCCACTCTACCAAATGTGAAACAGCTATAAGCCGGGTTCCAGAACTGTGCCAATGCTCTAAACAGATTTCGGTCAATAGAAATATCCAGAAGATAAGGAATATCGCCGTACAACTGATAAAACATCTCCTTATCGGCTACTGTCCATCTTCCCCATATCTCCTTTAGCTCACTTAGATCATTCTGACGCACGTTGATGTGAGTGTAACCAAATAAATCTGACACATATCCAGGCATTACGCTGTCTCCATTGGTCAATTGGGACTGTTCCGACCACCTCAAAACATCTGCATTGTCTTCAACCTCTTTCTGAACCGTTCGTTCCATATTACTGGCCTTCTATATGGACATCGATCCCAAATCAACACCATGTAATGGACAATGCAATGCAAAACAGAAAAGAAACAAGGCAAAAACAACAAAAGATCGGTTAGTAAACATGAAGCAATTAATTCAGGATAATAATTTGTTCAAAAATCCTACCCACATATGTTGACTACCCCATCATGCTTTATCAGATCCTACCCAACATGATATCTACCCCCAGGCTTTGTTATCCACAAAAAGAAATCCTAACTGCATGATATCTAATTCGCATGCTTGTTCAAAAAATAAACCTAACCGCATGATATCTAGTTCGCATGCATTTATTCGAAAAAAACGAAAATAAACGACTCAACAAAGCTTTTCCTTATGTACCCTCCTCACGGGATTCTTAAGGTCCGGGTTTGGTTCAACCTAAATTCAGGCTCTATGTTCACTATATGCCGGGTTAGGTTCTAAAGTAATAGGTTCTCGAATTGTCCTTGTCGGTGCCCCATTGGGCTGCCGAACCCTCAATCCTGGCCTATCACAGGCTTTAGGGGATCGAGTTCAATTTCGAGGGAACACACCTCCTTATGTCCATGCGGAGGTGATTACCATCACGAGGACCATAAGGCGTGAGCTCCAGGAGCGATCCACTATCCCATGCGGAGGTGAAAACCACACGAGGGCATAGTCTCTCACTCCTACTTAAATAGGACAGAGCGGGGTTTTAGCTCATGTTATGACAATGCAGCTGTGCAGTGTGTGAGGAAAAGCGAAAAAAAACAAACAATAAAAACACTCAAAATTTCCTAAATTCACACAATTAATCTGAAATCATTAACAAACAGATCAGTACAACTATTTAATTGTCAATCAAATTAAATTAAAGAAATCAAAATACAAACAAAACTTATTAAAAACCAAACAAGGGATCAAAAATCAAATTAAAACGAATTTGTAATTTTCAATTGCAAAGACAATTAATTAATCGACTATCGGCTTGACTCTCTAAAAAAAAGTCCCCAGCGGAGTCGCCAAGCTGTCGAAACGATTTTTTCTTAAAAGTGAAAAAGTGAGAGATTTTAAAAACCACATTAATTTTTTAATTATCTCTTTTTAATTTAAAAACAAATGCGATTTAAAAGACCTCTCGTTTCGAAAATTTTTAGATTTCCTTTACGATCGAAAAATACAGTTCAAGGAGTCGCCACCAATCTTTGATTAGGGTGTGATTGGGCACCCAAAAAATGCTTTGTCATTTTAAATAAAAATTAATTTTAATTAAAACAACAAATTGAGGCATGCGTTACCAAAATCTGAGTTCGGGATTCGGTTACGTGTGGGGAAGGATTAGCACCCCCACAACGCCCTAAATCGGTAACTAGTCGATTAATTAACGTTTTTGCAATGAACTTTACAAATTCGAACTTAATTTAATTTTTGGATCCCATAAAACAAAAATGTAAATTTAAAACATTCAAAAACACTCAAACAAATTAAATTAAAATTACCAAGTCATTTTAGAAAGATAAAGAATGTTCGATTATTTATAAATATCGAGACCAGATCTTAAAGATATAACAACCTTTTCTCGATATATTTAAATAAACGAACATTTCTTTTTCTTTCATTCCCAAATTTTAGGTGACAAATCAAATTTTTTGGTTTCACTTTCGGGATACACTTTTAATTTAAAATCATTAAAAGCGGACCTCAAATCAGTTATGACTGCCCACTTACAATAATTTTAAATTAAAAGGGCATTACCCTTAATCTAATTATGCAATATGTCAAGTTATGCAAATGAGATTATCATGTATATTATGCAAAATAATGTCATGCAAAAACTAATTAAAATATGCCATGCGCTCAAACAAACTTCTAAATCTAAAAAAAAAAACATGTATTTACGACATTAACATACATTAGAATAAAACCATATATACAATAAAACATACTATTAATAACTTGACTTCACATTCAAACTTACCATGAAGGACCATAATAAAATAAAATTAAACTAAGCATGCAAAATAGGAATTAACTATTAAATTAAAAAAAAACATGCTAAGTGACTAAATGGTCAAACAACCAAAATTACAAGTTACATTTCAAAAATAAAACATAAAAACATTTCAGGACTAAAATGAAAAGCGCTCATAAATATGAAGACAAAATTAATAAGGTGCAAAAGATTCGTTCAAGGACCAAAATAAAAGTTCCGTAAATTACATAACCAATGTAAGAACAGTGCAAAAATGACCCTAATATGGAATTGGACTAAAACATAAAACGTTTAAAATTAAGAGACAATATTAAAATAACAATAAAGCTCGAAATGCCTGATTTTGGGGACCGAAATGGAATGCACGCATAATACTGGGTCAGAAATAGAAACTAGGAAAGTAACAGCTGAAACGACGGCGTTTTGACATATGATTCTAATTTACTTCTTCTCTCAACCTCACCAACTAAAGAACTCAGCCGCTCTCCCCTTCTTCTTCCTCACTCTCTCGACAGAAACCTAATAGAACCCCTTCCCCTGCTCACATAAAGCCTCGGCCACCGTGGTCCGACGAAACCCAGACCAAACCTCTAACCAACAACAGCGTCACTCATCTCCTTGAAGCGCCATACACGACTGGCTACGATACCCAAAATCAAATACCCCGATCGTCACTTTCGATTGTTGTATAACCCAGAAACAAACTTAAATCGACCCCAAACTTTCTTATTATCACCATTTTAAAGCCTCTCGGACACTCAAGCTTCTAAGGCCAACAAGTTCAACACCAAACAACGACGCATTGCGAGGTAAACTATCTAGACCCTTTCTCTTATTATTAGGGTTTTGTTTCAAAAATTTTACAAAGCCTAATCTTATCCTTCTTTTGATATTAGAACACGAATTAAAGAAGAAGAAGAAAATGGAGTCAGTATGCCCTTATTTGCATTCAAACAGTCCAGGTAAATCTCTATCCTATTTCCTTATTGTTTATTTCGAATGAAAACCTAAAGCTAAGATTCCTATGGAACTTTTTAGACATATAAAATGTAATTTATTTACTGATTTATTTGGAAAAAGAAAAGAAGAAAAAAAATAAAAATTGCAAATTTGGCAAAGGAAATGCTAATGTACATAATGATAAAGAAAATGAACCTTGAAGGAATTTGCTTTGAATTGCTTTGGTTCGTTGAAACCAGTAAATTCTGTTTCCTTTGATCTCCAAAATAGAAGTCAATTTCAGTACAATGTTCTTTCTGTTTTTTTCTATTTTCTGTCAAAAATCAACAAAAATGAAGGTCTTCCATTCTTTTGCTCTCTGTTTTCTCTCTTTCTTTGTGTTTTTCGTTGGTTTTCTTTTCACTGTTTTTTTTTCTTTTTTATTGTCCTCCTTTTTTTCCCTGTTGATGAATGGTTATATCTAAAAAAAACTGACCATCCCCCATTTACAGTTTTTTTTAATAACTCACAATACCCCCCACTCTCTACAAACCGTTCCCTCTAGTTTTTTCTGGTTTCTTAACTACCCAGACAAATTAAGCATCTACAGTTATCACACATGTAACATTATTATCACGTGGTTATCTTGTCATTGTTATCAGTTACAACACAAGTAGGTGAGATTGTTCCCTCACTTACTACTATCTCGTTCGTTCTATCTGCTAAAACATTATACAAGAACTTAATAGTGATTTAGTGTTTTATGCCCTTAAGGCAATTCATAATCATTGCTACCCACTTTGTATATCATAACTAGCCCAACACTCGATTCGAGGATAGTTCATTGACAACGACTCTCTAATCATTCTCATCACACTTCCCATCGATCCACCCTTGAACTGATAGAACAATTTATACATCTTTGATTATAGGTATTCACGTAGTACTCGTTTTCTTCTATCACGCCAATCACGGTATTCATCGTCTCACTAACTGGCACATCTTTTAGAACGATCGTTCGTTCACAATTACTCAATACGTGTTCGGTTGAAGATACTCGGAAGTATTTTATCTAGCATGGTTACTTCGGTTGTAACCCACACGTAAAAGTGTTTCTAGGAACCTTTTGCCATTTAAGTCCCTCACGGACTAAGTCCCACCATTACGAGACATCCTTAACTCTTATGGGCCTTATCAAAGTCGAATTTAACTATCCGAAATGAGTAGTATTGATACCTAACATGTAGTATCAATACTCCTAGGTCAAGTATCGATACCCTTGAGTATCGATACCAAAAATGGTTATTAGATTGCAAAAATTACTCTCAGTATCGGCACTATTACCCCCAGTATCGATACAAGGGCTACAATATCGATACTGCTCCTTAGAGTATCGATACTCCATACATAAAATGCCCAAAAATCATATTAGATCATCCATTATCAATATTGTTCATCAAATATCAATACCCTAACCTAGAAAACCTAGAAACAGGATCGGGAAACACTTAAAAATCCTCCAAAATACTCTAGTTTGGTCCCAAATCAACTTCTAAGGCTTAGATAAGTTATTTAAGATTATTTAGCATTATGAAAACATAATACAATAATCAAACAAAACCCCTACATATGATCAAATACCCAAATCCTCAACAAGGTATCACATTTAGGAAATTCATAACACAACAAATGATTAAAAATACAATACCTTTGCTAGAGAATCCAAAAAATGAAGCTTCTTTCTTCAACCACACTTGTTTTCTAATCTTGCACTTGAATTTGAGCACTTAACCCCCACAACCATATTGTTACCCTCAGTATTGATACTAGGGTTGCAATATTGATATTGCTCCTTAGAGTATCAAAACTCCCTATAAAATACCCAAAAAATCATCCCAATTCATCTAGTATCGATACCCTAACCCAAAAAACCTAGAAACAGGCTCAAGAAACACTAAAAAAATCCTCTCAAACACTCTATTTTGGTCCTAAATCAACTTTTAAGGTTTAAAGAAGTTATTTAGGGTTATTTAGCATTATGAAAATATAAGCTTTACACCAAAAACATCATCTAATGAAAGAATCAAACAAAACCCCTAAATATACTCAAATACCCAAATCCCCAACATGGCATCACATTTAAGAAATTCATAACACAACAAAGTATTAGAAATATACCACCTTAGCTAGAGAATCAGAAATGAAGCTCATTTCTTCAACCACACTTGTTTCTTTATCTTCCACTTGAATTTGAACACTCAACCCCCACAACCTCTTGCCAAACAAGAAATGAATGAGTTTCTAAACAATGATGTTGTTGGAGGATTTAAGAAACGAATTTAAAGTTCAAAGGAAGTATAAAAAAGCTTAAGAAACTTACCCTTAACTAGAGCACTTAGAGGGGAAGTAGGTGAAGGAAAAATGAGAAGAATGATAATAAACAGAAAAGGATGAAAGAGGATATAAAACTCTCATCTTTTCACAAATGCTAGAATCATATATTTAGTCCTTTCATTTTGTCTTATATCCAAAAATCTCCTATTTATAACCTTTTTGGACCCTATTTCAAACCCATTAATTTATCACTCGACCTAACAATATTTGGGGTGTTATAGAGGATTTGACAAAGCATTGTACAATAGTCGAGGGACCATTTGTGCACTTTACCTCTTAATATATATATATAATGAGTTAAACAGAATATTATCAATTTGGATACGAGTTCACAACTTTGCTTCAAACCTAGAACATTTAGTTGAACTAAAAATAAAATTAAAAGGATTGAAATCCATAATTTATCCCTAAAAATCCATACATAATTAGAATTTAAAATATAATATAATAAAATTAGGAGATAACGACTTCTTAACATATACCTTATTGAGAGAGATGAGTTAGTTACGAATAAAGAAATGTATAAAACTTAGATAAGCAAAACTATAGAGTTTTGAGGATTTGTATGGGTAAACTACATTATTAGCTACTAAAATTTAAGGTATGTTTCGTTTTAGTCATTAAACTGTAATTTTTTATATTGTCATTAAACTACCTTCTTTATCGAATTTATGAGTTTTTTTCTTTTTATTTTTCGGTTGTTACCACTATTCCCCAACATTTTATGCCGTCACTCTAGACATAAAGGCAAACACAAGATTTTAAGTTAGGATACGTACTTAAATTTTTAAAATTCAAGGGTGAACTTAAATTTCATAAGGCGAAAATATATTTTTAATAAAAAATACATAAAAAATCTAAAATATAATAGTTTTAAAATTTCAGGGGAGGCGCCCTACCCGCCCCCAATCCATCTCTATCTAGACACATACCTCATCATCTTTTATAATTTTATCAATATAGATTATCTAAAATTAACTTTTATATATAGTAGTTGTTCGGTTATATTTAACTTAATATAATTGATTATAACTTCAATTTTTGAAAACAAAAATAATGATTAAAAGAAAAATCTTAAAAACAATTTCGACGATATCAACAAATAATTTAAAATTTGTAAAAGTATTAAAAAACTAAAAAATGACTTTTAAGAACTTAGAAAAGTAAAAAAAATCAAAATAAATTAGGATGAAATATATTAGACTACCGACTAGATTATCATATTGACGACATTAAAAATTTAACATCAATAACGATTTGGTTTTTTTAATTGAAGATCAAATTTTATTTTTTAAAAAATTTAATTTTAACTAAAAAGGATCAAATTGATTAAAAATAAATATTAATAATTAAATTTACTACTATACCTTGTGAATAAAAAAACTTGGCATATGCTTCTTTAAAGCATATAATTTTTTGGATAGGGATGGCAACGAGTCAGAATTTTTGGTCAATCCGACACGACTTGAAAATATGTACCTTCATTCAAATCTGACTCGACTCAAAAATTTTATATCCTACATCCGATCTGACCCGACTTACCTTCCACCCGATTTTGACCCGGTCTGATTTTTAGTGTATAAACCCAAACCGACTCGTCACGGTATAAATTAAGGATTTAATTAAAAAATAATATTTTTTAATAAAATTACATTATTATCCTCGGGTCTGGTCGGATCGGAGTTTTTCCACCTGCACCTAAACCTGACTCGACCCAAACCAAAAATTTTAAAAAAATCTGACCCGCTTAGGTTGGATAGGGTTAGAACTCGTCGGATGTAGGTGAAATTGTCATCCCTATTTTTGGATAAACTATATATTTAGTCACTCATCTATTTTCAGTACACTACAATAAAATGGATTTATAACGGCATTTTTAGCGGCGTTTTAGAACAAACGCCACAAAATAATAAATTTCACAGCGTTTTAAGCAAAACGCTGCTAAATAATCGTACTTTAGTGATTTTTTATATAAACGCTGCTAAAGACTGTACTTTACGTTTTGGTCATTCAATATTTAACTTTACGTTTTGGCCATCTTTCGCTAAAAAATTAATGGTGATACTCAAGTGTTACCACAAGGTAATGTCACATCATCTTTAAAAAGTAAAAACAAGTACCACGTCAATAGTTCTATATATTTTTTAACGGCGAACGAACAAAACATAATCAAAACGTAAAGGAATGTATGAATTTAAAAAATAGCTGGATGACCAAAACAAAATCATAAAAATAGTTGAATGACTAAATTATTAGTTTACCCTAACGTTTTTTTAAACAAGTTTCCATTTTGTTGCTTCTTTTTCATGTTCGAAAAACAATAAATTGTTAAACAAAGCTTCATCGTTCTTTTTCGTAACATCACTTTTAGCATTAGATCTCTTCTTTCTAAATTCATATAATATTATCATACAAAAAGTATTTTAACATTTAAAGCGGTTCCCAAAAGTTTTATCTGCTGCAGTTATAAACCTATTAAGCGGTTCCCCAAGTTTTCCATCAATGACAGCGGTGGTGATTTCCTCTCCGACCACTTCCCTCTCGTTTTTCTTTAATTATTATTAGATTTTTATGCATATTTTTACGTATTTATAATAATATTTTCCCTTGACTCCTTTTTAATAAAATATATCACGACTACTAGTTTTTTAAACTCTCGGTGCATGTTTATTCCTTTGGTTTTCTTCGTGGTCTATGGTTCTTGTGAATTTCATAGTTGCTTGCTTTTTCGATGTCTGGTTCCTATGTTTGTATATAACATCCTATTGGTTCGAACATTTGTGTAAGAGAGACTGTGATTAAAGGAGGATTTGTTTTTCATTTGTTTACTTTGGATTCTCTTCAAGTTTCCTCCTCTCTATCATATGATGCTTTGGGAAGTTGGAGCGATCCATCTCTACATGTCATTTATTAAATTATTTAAGATCTTACTCATCGGGCTGTCCATGATTGATCGTCGATACATTTTACTTATAATATACTTGAATATATTTGTCTTGTATGCATGTGACAAGACGTTTGTTGATGTTATTTTAAGTGGCTAATGAATATATTATAGTTTTATTTTTTTTTTTAAAAAGGTTGTGTTTTTCTTTTGCAAAACCCAAAGATTTTCGTTAACCCTAATCTCTTTTTTCACATTATCAAACATTAATGGATCTAGAGATATTTATTAGGGTAGACACTCGTATTTTAATTGTAAAAAAGTAGGTTCATGTATTTTTAAAAAAAAATTAATGTGGCTCTCGCATTATTTCTTTCACAATATGACTCTCTAACTCAGAAAATAAGTACAATATATTATTTTGATCAACGTTTTTCATCGTTGATCGTTACGATGTTGACGTGACTCTTCATGATAGTTGATAAAGTGATGAATAACATGACATATAAACTATCACATCAGTATCGTGAACCGTCATATTAACACTAAAAACTATCACGTCAGCACAGTAACGGCCAAATGAAGAAAAACATTGATTAAAGATTTATTTTTTGAGTTAGAGAATCATTTTGAGAGAAAAATAATACGAAGATCACATTGAGAAAAAAAATAATATAATGGTCATATTAATTTTTTCAAAATTGTAAGAATCCCTAATGCCTTTTTATATATATTAATAATATAAAGTTTTTAATTTAAATAAACAAATAAAATTTCTAAATAAACATCACTAAGTAATTAATCGAAAATATTAGAATTTTGTATCGGACCGATTATTACACTCGCTTCACGCGCCTCAACTGCGTCTGCTACCTTTTAAATTCCCATCCGCAGATGCGAGACAAAATGAAACCAGCAGTGGTTCTCTGTTGATGACAGGCGTGAACCCACACAGGTGTTATCCGTTAACTTTCCACGCGTCTACGCTGGAGCGTGTAGCTTCTTCTTTATTTTCCCACCCAAAGAGAAAATTTCTTCTTTATTAATAATCATTTTTTCACACAAACACGCCAAATCGCTCTCTCTTTCAATTTCCTCACCGTTTCTTCCATTTCTATTGGTGTCGTGCGTTAGTAATGACAGCACATAACATGGCGACGATAACGGAATCATTAGAAAGGTCTTTACAGAACTGTTCGTTGAACCACGAAAGAAGAACCAGTAACGGCGGCGGAGGCGGCGGTGAGGATGGATTAATAGGGAGTTCGTCTACACCAGACGAGAACAACAACAGCAGCAGAAGCCCTCCAATCACCGTATCCGACACTAGCTTGGAGATCAACTCCCATCTCTCTCTTCCCTACCATTTGGAACAATATCTTGATCTAAAGGTTCGTTTTTTCTGCTCTGGGAAGGGTTAGAAAAACAGTTTTCTGGTCGTTTTCGTGTTACAGACGCAATTAATGTGAAACTCATGGCAGATCTTGCTCCCTTTTCTTTGTTGGGTATTTCTTTCAGTCTTTTCTTCATGTTTATTGCTTCACATATGGTATCTCCCACGCGCATATACAAAGCTGAAGAAACCCTAGAAATATATATATATATATATATATATATATATATATATATATATATATATATATATATATATATATATATATATATATATATATATATATAGCAGGGGAGTCACATATCAGTCTTGAAGTTCGAATTTTTCTTGGTTAATTATTTATTTTATAAATGATGTTTATTTTAAAATTTTTGTGCTTATGAAATTTAAATTTTATTTGATTAATTATTTATTTTACGGACGATACTTATCCTAAAATTTTATTTATATTCATCTCTTTTAAAAATTATATATATATAACCATTCTTTGCCTTGTTGTAAGAATCAATGCAAAATGAAATTGCAAATAGTTAAAAACTATGAGATTCATCCCTATAGATTATTACGTTATAGGTTTGCAGTTGATACTCACATGCTAAAGAATTCGGGGTTGTTTTTGTTGTTTATTCTGGTATTTCTGGAAAAAATTTAAAATAAAGAATTTTGTAATTTTAAACCTTCAAATTTCTAATATAATTTTTTAAGTATTCATCCCTGACATAAAATCATTCGTTTGTCTTGCAGACGGGAGAGATTTACTACATAAATTGGAGGAACGGGATGAAAGCGAGGGATGATCCAAGGACGGCAGCTCAGTACGGCGGAGGTTTTTACTCGGAGGAGGAAGCTGACGAAGAGGATGATGGCTCGTATGACAGTGAAGAGTTTCGATCGGAGTTATCTCCTTGTTCGACAAGGGACAACAGCAGGAGCAACAACAACTACCATGGGGTAGAGAAAGACAAAGAGAATGTGTTGGTAGTGAGGGGTTACAAGAGCTGCCTCATGTATTTCATGGTCCCCAAACATGTTGAAGATTACTCCAAATGTAATGGTTGACTCCTTCACTTTGATCGATCCCAAACTGCCTCTCCTTGAACCTCATTTTGTCTTCTTCTTCCTCACCTCTCTTAATCATCTGTTTTATTATTGTGTGTGGAATGACCACATTACACATTCGAATTGTTTAGTTGAAGCTTTGATTCATTTTCATTCATCTTCGTTTCTCCGGGACATTCTTTCCTTCTTTGATCTTCACTATTTGAAAAAAAAATTAACTTAAAACTTTATTTAAAAGAATGATTGTTATTTTTAGATATCTCGGGTTCAAACGCCAATGACTATACATGGTATTTGAGAGTGTTTATTGTCGAAACGTTAGTGTTTAGATAAGAGACTACTAAGCATTCTAGATTAATAAAAAAAAGAGAGATAAATGTATAATATGTCCCCAATCTATGACATTTATTTTAAATTAGTCCTTAAACTTTTAATTATTTTAATTTCATCCCTAAACTATGACTTTCATTCCAAATTAGTCCTTATACTTCTAAACATTCCAATTTAACCCCTAAACTATGAATCTCATTCTAATTTTGTCCCTAAACCTTTAAATCTTTCATTTTCATCCCTAAAGTCATCCAAATATGTAATTAGTTTCAAGCATAGTTCAACCTAAAATTTATTTTTTTCAAGCATATAATCATATAACTTGGCCTAACGATTTTATTAACAAAGGATGAGATTAGAAAATACATATAGTTTGGGATGAAATTTATAGTTTTCAAAAAGTTTTAGGACTAATTTAGAATGAATGTCGTAATTTAGGGGTGAGATTCAAATATTTAAAAGTTTAGGGGCTAATTTGAAATAATAGTCATTATTTGAGGATGTATGATGTAATTAACTCAAAAAATTAAACCCTTTATTATTTGTCGTAATTACTCAACCGCTTAAGGATTTTTTTTTTAATTTTCTACTTGTTTATAGATTTGACTATGATAAACATGTTGGAATATTTTAATACATCGAGATCATTCATTAATCTTATCTTAAATCAAATCATCTTAATCAAGCCGCTAACATTTTGAAAATATTAGTGGCCTTCCACCAAAGGTATATTAATTATTTCATTTGAGCATGCTTACATTTTAGAGAGTCATCCCTAATAGGTAATCTGTAAAGTCCTATGTAAATTCCAATTAAGTCTTAGGTATGCCATTACCCTGAATTAGAGGAGCCACCATTGACCTAAACTTTTTTTTTTGTACAAAAAAAATGAAATAATTTTGAATTTTAAAGTTTAAGTCTTATTCTATGAGATCATTATATTTTAATTTTAAAATTAATTATGCTATTGAATTTGGTAAAAAAAAATTATATAATCAAATTCGATGAAAAGGTCAATTAATTTTTTTTATCACGTTATTATTCACAAATAAATTATCACATTAACATCGTGGATTGTTATATCAATATAATGAACTATCATATCAGTATTGTAAATAATTATATTATCATCATAAACTTTTACGTCAACGTAATAACAATACACGTCGATACAAAATTCATGTCAGTCGGATGAAAATCAAAATAGGTCGACATTCCCAAAAGATTCTCATGACCCATGAGAAAGTGAAAGCTATATATATAAACTAGTTTTTTTTTACCTCAATTTTATTTGTATTTTTTATTTTGGCCATTTAATTTTAATTTTTTAAAAATTTTATAGTTAAATTTTTAAATTTTCTTTGTTTTAGCAACCCAATCTTCAAATGTCTCATGTCAGTATCAAAATGTTGCGGTCTAAGATATTTTTATTTATGAAATGATCCTAAACTTTTAACCTTCTTCTTTTTCGTGATCAAAGTCCTTCTCTACCGCCACTCGAATATGTCGATTGTTTACAATATAATTGGTATCTAAACATTTTTTTTTCTCAATTTAGTTTTCTTCAAAATTAATAAAACTCAAATTAAAACTTTGATTTCTCTTAGTACGATCTGCAATCTTCGTCCCAATCAGCATAGAATCAAGATATATATTTTTCTCGTCCTTCTTATTATTCTCACCATTTAAATTTGAAAACAATTTTGAAACCAATAAATCAAAGAGAGTACGAAAATATTGATTAGATATAAAAGTTTTAACTTTTTTTTTTTTACAGAAATTTACCCAAAATCTAAATAACGTTAAGGGCTTAAAGATCGAGTGACCAATATAAGTGAAATTTGAAAATTAAATAAAAAAATATTTACCGTTAAAAACATTTTGGAGTGGTGGAAATTTGATTATTAATTTTAAGAGGATAAAAAGTTAAAATTATTGTGTCAATAATTTTAACTTTTGTATTTCCATAGTGACTGGATTGAAGTTTTATCATTTTTGGAGCCAAAAGTAATTTCTTTATTTGCATTCAGGGTCTAGGCCTACCTAGGCCATGCCCCCCTATGCCCAAAAGGGTAAATTCTTATTAAGTCACCTATTATTATTTAGTTTTTATTTTGGTCACTCAATTATTATTTATGTTAAATCACACTTAATTTACATTTTGGTTATGTTTTTGGTCTATCATCTTTAAAAAATTAGCGCTGATGTTGATATAACATCATAAGATAATATCATGTCATGATTGAAAAAGAATTAAAAAATTCATGTTAACATCATTGTTATTTTTTTAACGATAGGTGATCAATATATATATATATATATATATATATATATATGATTTTTTAGATAAAATTTTTATTATGTTTATATTAACCCACTCTATAAAATTCTTCTGGATTTGCATGTGTGGACATCCCTGGTGTATATTGAAATGTATAAATACAAACCTTAAACCTCGAATATAATAGAACATAAGTGTTGACAATATTTAATCCGTAATCGGATACACCCCTAATATATTTGAGAATGTGGCCTATAATAGATCTTTGTCAATTTAATTTAAATTAGTTGATGAATAAATTAGATGATTAAATAAAAAAAAAGTAGAATATACAGAAGACTGTGGTTCAAGAGGGCAATAATTTTATATTCTTTTATAATTAAAATTAAATAAAAATATTTAAAAATATTTAGTTTAAAAATAATATTTCATATTATCGATACCAACAAGTTTATCTCATTGCTCATCGATAGTCTGTCTCTTTTAATTTGGACGAAGAGTGGCTGGTGAAAGAACAACCATTGACTGTATATTTTTTCTAAAATAGAAAGTTGTCAATATAGGTTTATGAGGTTTCAATTTATTTTTTAATCTTGATTGAAGTAATTTATAGCGAGTTTTAGTACATATATCAGTCGTAGGGTCATTACAACTATTTATAGAATAATAGATTATGTGAATTCGTTAAATAAATTTTAAATTTCGTTTGAATATATCACATGAGTCTATTAAAGATCTTGTCTAATTACTGTAAGGGGGTGTTTGGTTCAAGGATTGTGAGATTCTCATGGGATGGAAATCCCACATTCCCATGTTTGGTTGGCCGGGAATCTCATTCCCAGTAATGTTTTATTACCAATAGTAGATTTTTTGGGGTATATTACCGGGAATGTCATTACCTCCATTCCCTTAGGTATTGTAACATTACCGGTGTTTTGGACTAAAATGCCCTTAAATTTTTATTTTTTTTTCAAAAATATCCTTTTTCAGTCATTGAATAATAAAAATTCTACGAAGGTTAAATTACAAATTTATCCTTAAATTATTTTAAATTTACAAAAAAAAATATATATAATTAAATTTTTATATAAAGTTCAAGGGTTAAAATTTTTTTACCCTTTCATTAAACCTTTTTTATATTTTTAATTTTGTAAAAAAAATTATATAAATATTATTAATTTAATTTTTTAAAGAAAATATATAAATATTTTACAATTTGTAATATTATACAAATATATTAATAAGGACAATTTGGTCAAATATACATTCTAATAATCTTTTATTCCTTTAACCAAACACGGTAATCTTACATTCCTGTTAAACCAACCAAACACAAAATACAACATTCCCAGTAATCCTATTCCCTGGTAATCTTTTATTCCCACTGGTAATCTTACATTCCGTGAACCAAACGCACCCTAATTGATTAAAAATTTGCATTCAGAGGGTATATGACTAACGACTAGTTGGAGGTTCTAGTGGATTGGAAAATTTATTTAAAGACCTTGACTGATAAAGAGTTGATAGTTTCAACGAGTTTGATATAGGAATGGAAATGGATGGGCGAGTGTAGATGTTTTTTCCCATTCTTATACCCGCATAATATTTTTGTATCCATCATTTACCCATCACTTACGAAGGGTAAAATTTTTAAATTCACACATGCCCACGCATGTACATTCTCAAATCTATTCTCAATCCGAGTACTTAACTGGATACCCACACTCATCCAATCTCGTCTATACCCATCCATAACTACCAATTTGAGATAGGAGAAACGATTGTAAGTTCAATTCTAAAAATGTTTATACCCTAACATATGGTTAAATTACAAGTCATGTCCTATACAATCTTAAGATTTACAGAATAATCTCTGAAATTATACATATATTCATAATGATTCAAAATTTATATGACGAACGGATGCGAGGTGATTAAGGTCTCAAACTCATCACCAATCCACTACTCACAACGGATATAACTTTTTATATCTACATCCATCCGCTAATCATTAAACTTATACTTATCTCCGTCCCAATTAAAATGAATACAATATAAAATCCATGAAATTGTATTCGTCTGTAATCTCTAGTCTAATATGATAAAAGTTTAAAGGTTTTCGAAAATCATTTCCGGAGATATGACAAGTATTAAAAAATCAGTTGTGTGAAACCATAAGCGACCATAGGATGAAGGGAATTCATAGGAGAAATCAAAATTTACTAATCGGACGGTAATCATGGATTACCAGTCACAGATCGTCTCCACACTGAAGCAGAGAATCCATTGGAGAAATCAAAGAGCTGTGATTTGAGCCTCTGGCCTTTAAAGGCCTCTTAGATGGGCTCATTTATTCATTCCCTTCTCCCTTTTAATTGTTTACAAGTTATAATTAGACCGAGGAAATGGGCTCAAAGTCCACGAGCATTGTTCTTTTTCCTCCTTTTGGTTGACCATTTCATCAGCTTGTTTGTGTGATTTTCCTAGATCCTCTTACCTAGGTGTAAATGAGTAGAGCGTTTGATGAATTATTCGTGAATCGTTTGTATAACGATTGTTTATGTTTGTTTATAAATACTAAATAAACGATAATGAACAAAATTCTTATTTCATTTAATAAATGAACCACTACGAACAAAAGGCCTATTCGGTTCATTTATGTTCACGAACAAACTAATTTATAAACCCATTTACTTCATTATCATTTTCCTTTTATTTTTTACATTTTAAATATGATGAAAAATATATACTAAATTGAACATAAGGAAAACTTTGGAGTTCAAATTGTGAAACCTAGGAATTTATGGACTAGTAGCATAATTTTATTATTTCTCTTTGACTTACAAATAAACGCGTAAAAAGCGAGTGTTGGTTCTCGAAAATTAAACAAACACATTCACGAGCATCGAGTGAAATGTTCACGAACGGTAAACGAATATCTTCAAATATAAATAAACGAACACGATATTAAAAATTTAAATCAATACGTGTTGAACATAAACACCTTCAAAAATAAACAATCGAACACAAAAATAATTTTATTAATTCAAGCTCCGGTTCATTTACACGAACCGGAAACATTACATTTCGTTTTAACCGTTCTTGCCTCGAATACCAAAGAGCTACGTGAGAATCTAGTAATAATAGTTCATCCCTTCTACTTCCATTGTTGTTTTATTGACAATTATTTCATGTTTTGGACCTTCTTTTGATTCAAATCCTATTGTACTTAAGTTATGCCCAAATCTTTTTCCTAATCAAATGTATATGATAAATATTAACCTTTACAAGAAAGAAACACAAATTAGATTAGTAATAACACACATTGATCTATAATCCCAACTACTCTATGAGACAAAAAAAAAAATCGACCAACAACCAATTGGTCTAGTGGGATGAGGCACTAGGTTCTTTAAGCAAGGTCAGGGGTTCGAATTTTGGCATTTGCGAATGGAGAAAACTGGGTTGGGAGGGTCGTCCTTGCCTTTGCAGTACCCAATCTGGATTAGTCAGTCAATAGATTGGATACCAGTGATTAATTAAAAAAAATCTATAATTACTCTCTTAAATCATGAGATAATTCTCTTGCGTTACAAACGTATATACTGGAATCCTCAAATAAAATTGGCAAAATACGAGCATTAACTAATTAATTGATTTTCAGGTTAAGAATGTATAGAACTTTTGATTTTCAACTATGGGTTTTTCTCTGGGATGGATCAATGGAAGCAGATAACAGCAATCATCTCCTAAAAGATTTAAATTTTTATATGTTTGAGACATTTTCTTTATATTTTTCGAATGAAAATTTGTTTTCTATATTCTAAAATTTTATAAATTTGTTTTTCCTTTAAATTTGATAAATTTACTCTTTTTAACATAAAATCTTCCGTATTTTCTCCTTGAATATAACGAGTCTACTCGACCATGGTTCTAATTTAGCAAATGGGATTTGAGGTTTTGAATTTGAGCAATGGGTAGAGTACGATCATAGGTTTGGTTCTTTTAAGGTTTCTATTGTTTAAGTATCATAGTATGAGTAGTTCTACTGTACAACAACCTAATTTAAGGTTAATAAACGTAAGAAAATGAGACTTAAAATGTTATAAAAATCATATTAGTTTATGTTGGATGCAATATAAAATGTAAACTTTTTAACATTTTTGGTTGAATTGAAAATATTATGAATAATATAACATTTTCAGTCGGCAATCGAAAATGTTACAAAAGAACGTTTTCAATAAAAAAATGTTAATAAAAAATTAACATTTTAATTTACGTCCAACCTAAAATGTTACGAGTTTTATAACATTTTCGATTGTACATTTCCTTAACCTTAAATTAAGTTGGGTTTAGATTCTTCCAATATCATAATTTCGGGTTTCGATTGTTGTAGAGATAGAGGATGAAGGTTAGGGTTTTTCTTAAATTGATGGGAAACAAATTAAGAAAATCCAAAATTGGATTATATCAAATATTATTTTTAAAAGACAAAACTATTAGTTATCACATGGCAATTAATGTAGGCTGAACAAAATAAAATATGTCAACGATATTTGTTACAAATTGTTAAGGTTGAGGAATTTGAACTTATAAAGTTAAGTTTAAATTCTATTACTGTTATTTTTTGTGAGCAATTTGTAAATTTTTATGTAAATTTTAACTGAGTGTTAGGCAGGGACGGAGCCATAATTAAATTTTGACAGGGGCCGAAATATTAGACTATTTAAGAAAATTTTAAAGACTTATTAGGTATTTAAATTAGAAATTCAGCATGAACCAAGCGACCTTAGTGATTAAGGGATTGTTGTTATCCTTGAGGTTCCAAGTTCAAACACGTATGTAGGGGTATGAGCGTTCATTGCCAAATAGTTTAAAGTCTTTGTACATATATTATCTTGTATTCACCATAAAATTTAAAAAACCCCCCTCAAAACACGAAAAACAACTTATAATTTGTCTAATATTTAAACTTATAGTGACTTAACTTGTAATTAGACAAAAAAATTTGAGAACCAGACTTATCATTCTTTAGTTCGACCCATACTTGATTAAATATTTTATAAACTTTTATATTTTTTAAATTTAAATATTTATTTTTACATGAACTAAAATACCATCAAATAAAAAGTTACATCGAATATATAAATTTTAACGGGGGCCAAGGCTCCCTTAGGCCCTAAGGGAGCTCCGTCCCCAGTGTTAGGTATGTTCTTGCCCTAGACCGAGGAACCACCATTAAACTAAACTTTTTGTAAAAAATAAAATAAAATATGATCTTAATGTAAAAATAATAGAATAATTTTCTTCAGTCAGTTCTAATCAATTTATGATCGGTGAGAATTATACACTCGACCTTAAAAACGAAAACTCAAGACCAAATTTTATTAAAACGAAAACCTCTATTGTGTAAATACTGAATACAATACCTTATATAGAATAAGGATTTAACCTTAGTTATGAATATGTAAAATAATAATAAAATAATATTACAACTTTCACCTAAATTTGGTAAAATTATCGATTTTTTTATTAATTTAATATAATTATAAGATAATATATATTTATAATTTTTCTAATCATTTGATATAAATATACATCTTATATATACAATTACTTGAATCTAAAACTTTTAAAATGAATGACACTGTATTTTACTACTGAAGCCTCTCAGTAGTTTTGAGTTTCAAAACTACTGAATTTAAATACCAATTTATTTTCCTTTAACAATAAATATCGATACAAAAAGAGTTTGTTTCATAAGAGGTCCCCAGATGATGATTTCATTTTAAATTAATATCTAAACTTTAAAAATATTATATATTAGTCCCTAAATTATAATCTCCATTATAATTGATCCATAAACGAATAGTGTGAAAAGCATGTCAAACTACCACAAAAAGGATCTAATTATGAAAGATCAATGATCTTTCATGATCAGGAGTTGTATTGTGATAAATATAGTACGAAATGGTAAATTGTCATAACAAAAACAAATCGCGTCATAAAAATGGAGAAATAACCATACCGAAAAGACAGACAAAATCAAATATTTAAAAAATATACGAAAAAAATAAAAAAACATAAAAGGGGTTTAATTTAAATCAAAATAAAGAAAACTAAACAAAAGAAAGTGAAATAAAAGAAAAAAAGAAGATGACGATACTAGGCGGTAGTCTAAGACAACACTTTAAAAATAACAAGAGAAAGAGAGAACTAAGATTAAACAAATTAATCTTCTAAATTAATAAAATCAATGACATGTTAATAAAAAGAATACTTATAATTTAAATAAAATCATAATTATCATTTAAAGACAAAAATCAAATATACAAATAGAATCTCTAAATAAATAAGAAATTAAGGGATGTTTGTTTACTTCAGAATGATTAAACGCTAAATGATTCAAATATTAAATGATTTAGAGATTCTGTATGAATTAACTCTGAACGTGACATGTTGTTTGATAATGGCTTTGAATCATTCAGAATGTACTTCTGTGCTAAATCATTCAGCACTGTTTTGTTGAATCAGTCAGCACTGAATCATTCAGATGTACGAAACAAACGCGCTGAATATTGAATGATTCAACATTCAACGTTAAATGATTCTATTAAGATACAAATAAACAGTCCCTTAATAATGGAAGTCGTCCATCCCGGTCTCCGCCTAACTATTCCTAGGTACGTCAGACTTGCGCTCACCAGAGGACGAGTCTTTTTTAGGTTTTCATTGGACGCTGACGTGTATGGTCCAGATTTAGAACTCTTGCGTGTCCTAGATTCCCCGTCTTCCTTATAAACAATTGTCGCCACCTTCTTAAAACCCTCAAAACCAACATCACAGATCTGAGTTAAAAATCATTGAGAAAAATTAAGAAATCTTCAATTTATATTCTCCGAGAGATTCATCGGGGGGTGCTGAGTATTCACTTTAATCGCCTTCGAAATTTCCTCTTTTTGTGTTTTGTTTCCGCCCCGAAATTGGGCGAGATCTACTGAAGAAATTTTCGTCGATTCTTGATTTTGTGTGAAGATTTAGGGATTTGGATCGATTTATTACTTATTCTTGAGAAAAAGTGACCGGTGCGTAAATATATGTTTGGTTTCGGGTCTAACTGGATCGATTAAAGTTAAAATAATTAGAAACGAAAAAAAGGGGAACCCTAGGTCAGATGGCAAACGATGAAATCAAAATGGAGGATGTTGAAGAAGGTGAGATTTCGGATTCGGCTTCAATTGAGGAGATCAGCGAGGAAGATTTTAACAAGCAAGAGGTTACGATTTTGAAGGAATCGAAATCGTCGAAAGGTGTCGGGGATGCGAATTCTAATACGAGAGTTTGGACAATGCAGGATCTCTACAAATACCCGTCTGTTTTACGAGGGTACTCATCGGGTTTGTATAATCTTGCTTGGGCACAAGCGGTTCAGAAGAAACCTTTCAATGAAATTTTTGGAAAGGAGGGTGAACAACCACAGCAAGATGAGAACAATAACTCCAAGCGATCGTCGCCGTCATCTTCGGTGGCTTCTGTAAATAGCAAAGAGGAGAAGGGCTCTAGTGGAAATTCAACTGATAGAGTTGTGATTGATGATAGTGGGGATGAGATGGATGAGGACAAGGTTGTCACTCTTGACAAAGAAGAAGGGGAGTTGGAAGAGGGGGAAATTGATTTGGATTCGGAGCCCTTGAAAGAAAGGGGTTTGAGCAGTGAGGACGGTAATGCTGGTAACTCGGATGAGTTGAAGAAGCGAGCTAACCTGATTCGGGGAGTACTGGAAGGGATTACTGTGATTGAAGCAAAGAAGTATGAATACTGTAATGAAAGGACTACCTTGTTTTAATCTTAGCGAGTAAAATGGCTCTGCTGAAATGTTTTTTTCCCAAATTTATTCTTTTGTAGATCCTTCGGGGGTGTTTGTTCCATATTGCAGAATGCTTTGGAGAGCTTACCAGGATTGGTATTTGAATCTAGTCTTCCCTCGAAAGATACACTTATTGAACTGGCGTTTGGAGCAGTTAATTCAGTAAGAATGGAGGAGTTGTACTCTCATAGTTTTGCTCTAATGGTTATATGAAAATTTTGGTTAATTTATAAAATGATATTTGCAAATATTGCAGAGTCTTATTTCTTTTCATTGCAGGCTTTCGTTGCTCTGAATGTCAATGTAAACGAACAGAATGTGTCCATTATATCAAGGTATTTTATTTGGTTTTAATACATTTTCTCTATTTTTCTTTTTTGTCAAATCAATTTGCTTAGTTATCTCTTTGTTTTTGCTTTTTGGGAACAGGCTTCTTTCTGTTGTGAAAGGTTTTGATCCTCCTCTGTTTCCCCCTGACAAGATGAAAGAGGTGTGTGGTTCATGACTTACTAGTGTATGAACTATTAGCATTGTAAGATTGTTGCGTTTATGGTGAGGCTAAACATTACCTCTGCTTTACAGATAGAGGTCATGCTGCTGTCTCTGCATTCACCGGCTAGAGTAATTGACACGGAGAAAGAGATAAAGATTGTGAATAATAAGGATGCTGATGCCTTAGCTGAAAATGTTGGTCATGATTTGACCATAACTAATAAGTTGCCTTTATCTGTTGATTCCGAATCTTATAATAGGCCAAATATGTCAATGGAAACTTTAAAGCCTGGAGTACCTAATTTTAGGAACAAAGGTCTTTCACTACCCCTTCTAGACCTTCACAAGGATCATGACGCAGACAGCCTTCCCTCGCCTACAAGAGAAACAACACCATATTTACCCAGTTTACCCATACCCAGGCCATTGACTATTGGAGATAGTATTGTTAAATCTGGACTTCTGATGACCAAGGGTTCACATGATGCAGTAGCTAATAAATTGCACCCTTATGAAACAGATGCCCTCAAAGCCTTTTCCAGCTATCAACAAAAATTTGGTCGAGGTTCTTTCTTTTCAAGTGATAGACTTCCTAGCCCAACCCCTTCTGAAGATTCCGGTGATGAGGGTGGTGATAATGGTGCGGAGGTTTCTAGTTCCTCCAGCATTGGAAACTTTAAACCAAGTATGCCTGTTCAGGGGCATCCAATTGTTTCCTCACCACCTTTTCTTGATACTGCCAGTTCAACTTCTAGCATGCAGGGACAGTTGACTTCCAGCATGCAGGGACCGATTTCAACTCAAAATGCTACACTTGTGACTGTGAGTTCTGCATCTAATATAGGGTTAAAGGCCTCAGCAAAAAGTAGAGACCCTAGACTTCGGTTTGCCAACTCCAATGCAAGTGCTTTGGATCTAAACCAACGGCCGTTGCATAATGCTTCTAAAGCATTGCCTGTTGATGGAATTACGGATTCAAGAAAGAAAAAGAGTGTAGAAGAACCCGTTTTAGATGGTCCTGCACTCAAGAGACAAAAGAATGAGTTGGTAAATTTTGGGGTTGTTAGGGATCATGTTCAAGCTATATCTGGAAATTGTGGTTGGTTAGGGGATACTGATAATAATGGGTCTCAGATGACAAATAGAAACCAAAACGTAGAGAGATTGGATTCCAATTCCCGGAAAATGGAATATGGAGTATCTTGTTCAAGTACTTTAAGTGGAAAAACCAATATGACTGTCAACAAAATTGAGCAAGTGCCACTGCCAGGCATGAGTACCCCTTCTTTGCCTGCTTTGTTGAAAGATATTGCAGTAAATCCGACGATGCTGATAAATATACTTAAGATGGGACAACAACAGAGATTAGCATCTGAAACCCAGCAGAAATCCCCCGATCCTGTAAAAAGTACATTGTATCAGCCGAGCTCAAATCCAGTTCTGGGAGTAGTTCCCCCAGGAAATGTTATTCCCTCACCCTCAGTTAACATTGTGCCCTCAAGCTCATCTGCTACTTTGTCAAAACCTGCAGGAAATCTTCAGGTTCCTCCTCCTGTGAGCACCTCATTACATATTTGCATATTTATATATACACACATATTTATAGTTTTGCATATACACATATATAAAATAAAATGCAAAACTGTGCAAGCCATGCTTGTTTTAAGCATCTGCGTCATTGGTAAATGTTTCAACTTCAGTGCATTTTGTGGTTTCATGCGGATGAGGATAAATAAAATTGTTTAACTTGTCTTTCGTTCAATGCTTGAAAAAGTAATATTTATTTTGCATCTCTTTTTTTGTCTTATGTTTAATAATTGATGACCTTCTAGGAGGAGTCTGGCAAAATTCGCATGAAACCTCGTGACCCTCGTCGTGTTCTCCATGGCAATGTGCTTCAAAAGAGTGGTAGCGTGGGATCTGATCAAATAAAAACAAATGGGATCTCCGCTACATCAAGCGCCCAGGGAACCAAGGACAATATGAATACCCAGAAGCAGCTTGAGAATCAGACAGAAGCTAAGGCAATGCACTCTCAGCTTGTTCCACCACCAGATATCACCCAGCAATTTACCCAAAGTCTAAAAAATATTGCTGGTATGATGTCTGCTTCGCAACCATTTACCAGTCTGCCAGTAGCATCCCAGAATATAGTCTCCCAACCGATACAAGTTAAGTCTGACAGCACGGATATGATATCAACAGTGTCTAATTCTGAGGATCGGCAGACTAGGACTGGTGCAGCATCTGATGGTGTAGCAAATCCTCCTCCGCAGAATAAATGGGGAGACGTAGAACATCTCTTTGAAAGGTATGATGACCGGCAAAAGGCAGCTATCCAGAGAGAAAGGGTGAGGAGGTTAGAAGAACAAAAGAAAATGTTTGCTGCACGCAAACTCTGTCTTGTCTTGGATTTGGATCATACACTTCTCAATTCTGCCAAAGTGAGTTTTAATTAATCAAGGGTGAACTGTTCCTTAAAAAACAAATCTGATATAGTTTTCTAATTTAAGGCCATTTACTTTTTTTGCCTTCTAAGTTTATTGAAGTAGACCCTGTGCATGAAGAAATCTTAAGAAAGAAAGAGGAACAAGATCGTGAAAAACTGCAGAGACATCTCTTCCGCTTTAATCATATGGGGATGTGGACCAAATTGCGACCTGGGGTCTGGAATTTCTTAGAGAAAGTATGCTATTTCGATTCTTCCTTGACTTCATTATTCTCTGGAACCTCATTTGCAATTGACACTGATTCTCTCTTATCATTTTAGGCTAGCAAATTATATGAGCTGCATCTGTACACAATGGGCAACAAACTTTATGCCACGGAGATGGCAAAAGTGCTTGATCCGAAAGGGGTTTTGTTTGCTGGGCGAGTTATATCTAGGGGTGATGATGGAGATCCCTTTGATGGAGATGAGAGGGTTCCTCGAAGTAAGGATCTTGAAGGGGTTCTGGGTATGGAATCGTCTGTGGTTATCATTGATGACTCTGTGAGAGTCTGGCCTCATAATAAACTTAACTTAATTGTTGTAGAGAGGTATGCATGCGTTTGATTAAACTTACAAGTACGTTGATCCATGCCACTGTCTTGATCTTCTGTTCATCTATCATATTTTCTACAGGTATACTTATTTTCCTTGTAGTAGACGCCAATTTGGTCTTTTAGGTCCATCTCTTCTTGAGATTGACCATGATGAGCGCCCAGAAGATGGGACATTGGCTTCTTCTTTGGCGGTGAGAAGACTGTTTTGCTTAAAATCTTAATTTTTGAAAGTTACTATTTGTCTAACCGTATTTTTATTCAAATAGGTTATTGAGAGAATTCATCAGAATTTCTTTTCACATGAGAATTTAGATGATGTGGATGTTAGGAATATCCTAGCAACAGAACAGAGGAAGATTTTGTCTGGTTGTCGTATAGTATTCAGCAGGGTGTTTCCTGTAGGTGAAGCCAATCCTCACCTACACCCATTATGGCAAACAGCAGAGCAATTTGGAGCTGTTTGCACAAATCAGATAGATGAGCATGTTACACACGTGGTGGCCAACTCTCTCGGAACAGACAAGGTAATTTATTTTTCAGTTTAATTGCTTTGCTTGCTTGGCATTGTTCAAGACAATTAGTCGGCCTTACCTGAATCCAAGCTGCCAGACGCTTTATAACTGCTGTGCTTGCCATACAGGTTTGTGTTGAACAAAAGTTGTCTCGTTGGGTTCATTGACAATAGCAAGGGAAATCTGAGCTCATTGTTTCGGTTTAACCAAAATTAATTCATATATTGTTTTCCACAGGTGAATTGGGCTCTATCTACTGGAAAATTTGTTGTTCACCCTGGCTGGTGAGATTGTCTATCCTTCTCAAGTCGGTCGAATGGTGGAAATTATTAGCTTTTTAGACTTAACATTCCCTCCTTTTTTTCTCTTTTCTAAAAAACAGGGTGGAAGCATCAGCACTGCTGTATCGGAGGGCAAATGAGCATGACTTTGCGATTAAACCATAAATAATCACCCCTAATCATTTTCATAAAACTAAGACCCAATAAAATTGAGTCAAACATGGGTAGAGATGAAACCATCAGGCATTTTTTCGGGGTTGGTTGACGTTGGGACCGAGAGCACCACAAGATTCGATTTCAACGCATTATCCACTGTCAAATGGTTGGCAATTGCAGACTAGCCCTTTAATTGCCAACCTGACGAAAGTAGTCACATGACTCGGTTTGGTTTGATAGAGTGCATAGAAGTTTTTTTTTTGTGTGCCCTTAGAGAACCTTAATGATGGGTTTTTTAGGATTTGAAATGACGACCTGATTGAGCAGGGGAGGGGGTGGTTTCATTAAAGCTCAACACTTGCAGTACTAATAAAACTGCCAAATGCCTAAGTGTGAAAGAATGAAATACAACTAATTGAAAAGAAAACCTCACCAACGGAATAAATGAGTGCTAAAAGGTATAAAGAAAGCAGAGGTATTTGAAAGAGGAAAAAAAGATGCGAGAGAGAGCGTTGTTGGTATGCACACGGGTCCGACTTGGGAATTAGGGGATGTTCTATGTTTAAATCACGAGGAACGTAACGAATGGTGTTTGCAATTGGTTTGTAATTCATTTCTCTATTATTTATTATATTATTTTTTGTGTGCTGGTTGTTGATTTTGGTGGTCCATCGAGTCTTGTGTTGGAATCAAAAAAGAAAAGAAAAATTCAGAGGTGCTATATTTGTGTAGTTTTGAAGGTGATGGAGAAGACTGGGTTTGAGGAATTGGAAGGAAAACTAGAAATAGAATTAAAGAGTGAGATTGGAAGTCAAATTTGGTACTTTAATTTGAATATATTGTCATATCTGGCTGTGCTTGAGAATTAAGATTAATACGGTCCTACCCCATACGTAGCCAGGCGATAGGGCGAGAGATTCCTTACCAAAATAGGCTTCAGGAGGACCACGACCAAACCCCGCAGCTACGCAATAGCATTGCGGTTTATGTCGCTTTTCTTATTTGCATGCTTTCTGAAAATTGGGAACTTAAGGAGAAAAATTAAGAGATAAAACGCACGCAATGGATAATCACATCATTTCAAGTTTATCACAATTTTTCAAAAAATGAATATAAATCTTAATTTTAAGGTCCTAATGAAATAAATGTTATATGCATGCACGGATGTCTTTTATATAAATTTAAGTATACATATTTGATATTCTGAATTTTCAGTTATAAGTGTAGATTACTATTTAAGTCTAGTAGTTAAATTCAGTCTACATAGTTTGATTTCAATGGTAAAATAGATTAGGGTGTTACAGATTGATTATTAGTGTTATCAAATTGTATTTAATAAATGTTATATGCTTGCTTTATCTCACATACATAAGATACTTAAAACCATCTTATGCTTTCATAGAAGAAAGGAAATCCTAGAAGTTTTAATAAATGAAAAAAAATTAATTTTCTACCAAGTATTTTTATATATCTCGTGTAATTTGTCGTTAACTTCGTAATTTTTTCTTTTTAAAATCATTTACGTAAATTAATATTTTTAAGGAGAAGTTGGTAGAATGTAGAGGTATGCCAGAATGCTTAGGTTTAAATGGGGTGATGATTAGGGGTGTAAATCAAGAGAACATTTTTGATGAGTTGTTTGCAAATTGATCATACATTGTAGGTTTATATTTGTTTATTAAGTTGAATAAACGGGTATGAATAAACTCATTAATAAATGAACGAACAAAAATATAAATGTGTTTTTCTTTATGGACTCATTTAGGATTTTATTGTTTGGATATCTTTTTATTTTAGTTTTTATTATTTTGAATATTGGTGAAGATAGAGATTAAAATGAATACAATGTGAACTTTGGAGTTGAAAATGTTAACATGTGAAACTTAAGGACTAGTGACCTAAATTTTTCATTTTTCTTTACCTCATAGATGAAAGAGTAAAACGAGAGCGTAAGTTGCTGAGGGGATTACAACCATATAAATGAATGTGTCCGTTAATGTTAAATGAATATCTTTGTAAACGTTAATGAATTAAACATGAACACCTTCAAAAATAAATAAATGAACTTTGAAATAAACACAAATATAATATGAACACCTTGAAAAATAAATAAATGATTACAAACACAACCTTGTTCATTCTTGTTTGACTCATTTACACCTCTAGTGATGATTAAGTAACGAAGTGGATCAGGGTTAATGTAGTGGTGTAGGTGATCTGAGTTAATTATTGTTTTTTGGTGGGAAGGAGTGAGCCGAGTTTGTTATTAGGGTTATTGTCATTGATAGCGACTATGGTCGAACTGGGTATTGTTGTGGCATGATGGCTACCGTGGAAGTTCAAAGGAGTGATCTCGGTTTCAGCAAGATAGTGTTTGGGAAGAAGGAAAAGACAAGAAAATGATGGAAAAATATACCCAAAAATGAGAGAAAACATCGTTACATATTCTTATTAATACCTGGGCATTTATTACATTTATATATCCTTGAGAATACAAGTAATTGCTGCTTTAACTTTGTTTAACAACTACCAACAAATTTCAGTTAAATTGGCATATAGTCAAATCAACTTTTATAAAAAAAAAGTAATTTGATGGAAAATGAGAATCAAATTAACTAAATTCTACCCCTAATGAAGTATCAATAGTCAGTAATCTCAGTTTGATGGAACCGCTTCTTTCTCTCTTCCTCTTGGAAAAAAAGATCGACCACTTGTCATGAAATCATCAGTTGCAACTCTTTGTCCAAATCGGAAAAAGCCTACTATTATCACAATCTAAATGTTATCATCAACGATAATCTTGTTTATTGTTGTTGTTATGGGGGTAAGTAATCGGATTGGTTTCAAACTAGTGCTCCTTATCTGTTAAAAGGGTTAAAGTAATGATTTTAGGTATATGGTTACTCACTCCTATCTTGGTCCCATCCCAGTATAGCTCTTCCATTTGCTTTTGCTTCAATGAGAAACCATCCCCATCACCATTCCTTCGCGCACACATGAAGAAAAACAATATTTTTACTTCATTCATACGCATCTCTAACCAATATGTCTTCAGTTCCATGTGGTGGTTAGTATTTAAGAGAGGTTTACCATTGTTTCAGCTCTCGGTGGAGACCGGTTATCGATATTGATTCAATGGAAGACAGTAATGTCACTGCCTGCAACGGTGATGATGTTATCCTGCTGTAGAAATGCTTTCATTAACGGCATATATATGATCAGTTGTTATAGATAATTATATGTGTTTGTATGCAGATCTTGATACGAAGGTAAACACCATTCTTGGCATCATCGTGCAAGACGACAGAGATACATTTGCCAAACGTGCCAAGATGTACTATCAGAAGCGACCCGAGCTCGTTGAGATGGTCGAAGAGCTGCGGAGATCGTACCGGTCATTAGCTGAGAAGTCTGACCAATTGAGATCCCAAGGACTGCAAAACTATTTTCAAGGCCATGAGGAACTTAACGGAGTCCGGTGTTCTAGTTTGCATCCCAAGTTCAGTGCCGAAGACCCCGATCAGGAGATAGAATTCGATCAAGACGCCTCGAATTCGATCAAGACGAGACCGGCCGATGAGCAGAAGAACATCAAGTTCCAGCGTAATATAAGTGATTGTTCTCTACTAATGGAGAACGAGAAGCTGTGGAATGAACTGAGGTTCAAGGTGTCGGAACTGGTAGACGATAATGTAAGCCAGCAGACCGAGTTGATAAAGAGAAATGAAAACGGAAGGACATCGGAATTAAGCGATGAAGTTGGTAAGAAAACTAGGTCTCGATTATCATGGCTCAAGAGACTGTTTTGCGCAAGGAGTATGGAATCACATGGTAGTTAGGTACCTAGCTAGGTTAATTGCCTTCTCATTCATTATGATTCTTAATTTATGCTTGTCTGACCTTATTTTATAGTTGGTGTACTAAAATTTTATAAATTATAAATCTTGCCGCTACTCTTATGGGTGATAATGCTATTAGTTCTCAGTATTTGCGTGTAGGTTTACTTAGATAAAACTACATAATAAAATTTATAATGAGATTTTTCTCTTTTACGACCCCTTAATATATATGATTTTGTAGACATATGCATGTTTAGGGGTGCTCAAAAAAACAAAAAAAAAAACTGCAATCGTTAATTGGTATAACCGTTACATTTAATAGGTTAATTAATCGAACCATTTATAATAAATGGTTTCGGTTAATTGAACCGCTAAAAATGATGGTTAACAGTTAAAGTTATGGTTACAGATTTTGATAAACATTTAACCAACGGATAACTGTTAATAAATTAAATTTATAATTTATTATATTTTGTCACACCCCAAAATGGGGTTAAATTTTAATCATATAAAATATTAGTGTCATTGTGTGAGCTCCCTAAAAGTGTAGGGACTGTTAGTGTAATTAGCCTAAGTTGGGTATTCAAATACCCAATTTCAGTTTTGAATTTGTTTTCCCCGTATTTCCATTTTTGCTCAATCATCTCTTTTCTTTATCTATTTTTTATTTTTCCTTAATTCGTCACCTTGAGTGTCGCTGATATTGTCATCGTCAACATCATTCGGACAGGCTCACCATTTCAGTTCGAATAGTGGTGACCTCGTTCTCGTTGTCATTGCTGTTAGCGGGGTGAAGCAAGATAATGTTCGGGTTTTGTAAAGCCATGTTTCCGTCTTGCCAAGCTCTGTCGTGAACCGACCTCGGTAAGTGATCCTCGTGCTTTAAAATGTAATATTGGAAAAAGATGGTATAATTCCAGCCACCAGAAGGCGTCTCACACGCTGTCGTTGTGCGTCTGGGAGTTGTTCTGCAACTGATGATTCGTTGTTGAACCGGTTTAACCGAACCAATTCTAGAGCATGTTGCTTGAACCAACCTGTTTGACCGACCGACCCTTTGATAGAACTGAACTCATTGACCCGACCCGTTGACTGTTGACTTTTCTCTTGGCCGTTGACTTTTCTATTGATAGTTGATTTTTTTGTTGATCGTCGACCATTGGCTTTTTAGTTGATTGTTGATTTTCGACCATTGATCGTTGACTTTGACTTTTGATCGTTAATTTTGACTTTGACCAATTGACTTTTTCCAAAGACTCCTATCACTATGTTTTTCGACGTCATAAATATGTTTCTATAGTTCGTTTTATCAAATTCTGATCCAAAATTCATGTTTTACAACATTTATCATTTAAAACCATAATTTTATTAAGTAAATTGTGAGATTTTGAACTCATTTTTTTGGTGCTACTTCTTAAAGGTAATCATGCATCTCCGCATCACTCTCTAGTAGATCATAGCCACCTCGTCCGGCTTAGCTCAATTCTGCTTCCCCATTTTGAGATGTGCCAAAGTATTAATTACTTGGTTAAAAGTCTATTTCTGTTTGATGTATTATTTCGTAATCACTTTGTACTATGTCACTATTAGATTACCAAGCCGCATGACCTAGTACTACTGATCGTGGGAAGCATATGACTTAGTTAGTATCAATTAGTTGTTATAGGTGTGTCACTTTGATCTGTTTGATACCTTAATATTGTTTGCTATTATGCTATATGATATTATTTATATGCATGTATGAATTCTGGTTGTGTGTGTTTGAGTTATGATTGATTTATGATTACTGTTGCATCATTTTAAATCTTTGCATTGATGCATTCCTGATTTTTCATGGGATTATATCCCCATACTGATTCTGCATAAGATTATTATTCCAATCTTGATTCTGCATGTAATTATATTCCCATCCTATTTATGCATGGAATCCTCTACGAGGGCAACATCCCCGTCCTGTTTTTAATTTCTGACGAGTTCCTCCTTGGAGGTTAACTCGAGCTCCTCTTCAGAGAGTAACGTCTCCATCCTAATTTCTATTTCCTGCTTTGGATCCACTTTGGTGATCTCAAGTTTTCTTCAGCATGTAATGTTTTTTATTCCGTTCTTCTATGACAAGAGGTTAGGTTGTGAGGATTCTGTATGATTTTCTAGTATTAAGTATATGGTTTTACTATTACTCGATTATCATGCTTGAAATATCTGAATTATTATTTGTATTTAGATGACACATTGAGCTTTGTAGATCACTTTGTTTCTGTTTCTATTTTCATATTATCCAAATGTATAGTTGGTTTGGCTATAAGATGAAGAGTCTTGATTTCATACCGTAAGAGGCTAAAATTTTGCTTTTAGTCTCATTAAATTGTGGCATTAGTTTATTCTAATCTCGTATTTGGTAAATAATTTTAAAACAATTATTTTTATGGTTAGCTTGATTACTCTGATTCAGTTGTAACTCCTAGACCGAGTTTAAGGGGTTAATTTAGTGATACCAGAGCACATGTTTAAACTCTCAGACTATGTAACCCACTACAGTTCTGAAAATTATTTTAAATAATTTTTGTAAAATTATTGTTAGACGAGTATGGAAATTATTTCTGAAAAATCATGCCACAAGATTTTTAAATATTTTCTTAAACTCTCGAGGCTCTGATGTCATTCTGGATAGTTACTACCTTTTTGTAATCTTAATGTGATACTTGATGTATATAATCATAGGTTTGGTATGAATACCTGATATTTTTTAGACATCTTGGTTGATTACTTCGATTGTAAGATTTGAACTCTAGCGAGTAATCGTTAGTTGATTAGTGATCGTCATTCAGTGTTATGAAATTTTTTGTACTCGATTTAGGTGTAATAAAATAATAATTAATTCAATTCTGACTGATTTGACAATGTCTTAGGTCAATTATCCTGCTTAAGAAGTAATTTCTTGTCTTTAAAGAAAATTTGTTCATGTATGGTTTTTAGTATTATCAGTTTACCTTAAAAAATCTGACCGAAATCTCTGAATCTGTTATGAAATCTTTCCTAAGCAATAACTCGTAGGGATCATATATGACATATAGTTAAAAGTTCTTCCAAGTTCATCTATAATTGCGAGTTTTAATAAAATTTTAGTTTTGTATGACAATTCGAGTATGTAAATGAACTTTTGTTATAACGCTAAGTACGACTTTGTTTGAATTATCACTCAAACACATCGTGATTCAATTTGAAAAAGATGATTTTGGCCAACAATATATATGTAATCCTAGGATTGCTAAGATTCATAAATGTTTTACATTCTAGGGTGAAATATTATTTTGGTCTGAATTATTTGATTTACTTCAAACTCTCGGTAAATCAATTTTGATATTTGCTTAAGGCTTTCTCATTCAAGTTAATGGATATATTCTAAAAACCGAAAAGATATAACATCTGTATCACTCTGATTCAGACTATCTTAAAGAGAGAGAGTCAAGTTCGAGTCTTTTTCTAGAAACTATGCAGATTTCAGAGTGAGAGTAGAAGTGAGTAACAGTAGACTTTTTCAGTAGATTACCTTTGTCTCTGTCTAAGTAGAATTATGTCTTTGTTTTACCGATTATCTCGACAAGTTGGTTGACTTTACTCTGGGTCAAACTAGTTATATTCTTGATAGCTAACTTGATGGTATACTTCTGAGACCATTAGTTTTTGTGAGATTTGAGTTTGATGGTTTGAGATTTTTGTCACGATTCTAAAAGACTTTCTTGAGGCTCTGTGTATGGGATTAAAACTTCAGTATAATTAATTATCTGTAGTATGATGGTCTATTTAAGTGAGTTATTCAGATTCTGAAAGATAGATTAAAAGGTTGCATTATAGGGTTATTAAATAATTGCATGGATTTTTTTACTGTTGATTGAGTTTTCCTATAATAATAATGTAGGTTATGTGATAGCTGTATAGTTATAAGTTTAACATAATTCTAACTCTTAGAATGTTAGATATATAAGGATTACTAATAAATAATTTTGTTTCTATTGGAATACTTACCATAACTACTTGTATAAAATAATATGTACTTAACTATGTGAATATACGACTGAAAAATTTTTTATTCATCTTTTTTTCCAATTACCTTTATCAACGTTCATTCATCTCTTTTGTCGATTAACTTTATCAATATGGTATCAGTTAGGTGAGCGATCCTTCTCCCTAACCCTAGTTGATCGTTCTTTCTCATAACCCTAGCCACCAACCATGACTTTTGCCTCATCTACATCGGATGTCACCTTAGAAATCCTCATAAATTCATTCAATTCAAACATCACAGATGTTTCTTCCGCCTCTACCACCTGTTACCGATTGAATGGTGACAATTATATCACTTGGTCTAATCTACCAGTCTCTATATTACCTGCTGGCGCAAGCAACACTATCTCTTAGAGACCACGCCCATTCCTATTATAATGAATCCTGATTATTCAACTTGGCTGACTGAGAATACTATTATTATGTCATGTCTCATCAATTCCATGATTCTTGTTGTGGAGAAAATTTTCTTCTATGCGAAACAGTTATCAAAATTTGGAGTGCTGCAAAGGCAATGTATTCGAATGTGTAAAATTTAACTGCCCTATTTGGGATTGAGTTCCAACGAACACAATAATGCAGATGTCTCCCACAACCCCAAGGTTAAGAGCCTTGTGTTCTACCAACTGAGTTGGATGGTCATTTATTGGTTTAATTCAACAAGTGTTTCAATTATCTAAAAACTAGTCCTCAAGGGTAACAAATCAACTGTCAACTAGTCCTCAAGGGTAAGCTTTAATATCGGAACACTTCGAGTACCTGCAGTTCTGGAAACACTCGGGAGCACAATAACCCGACGCTGCTCGATCGATGTTAGACATGAGCTTAGACAATCCGCAATCGGCCAGCCTCGGTTCATATTCACCATCTAACATCACATTAGTAGGCTTCAAATTGTAGTGCAAAATCTGAGGATCACAAGTAAAGCGAAGATATTGAAGGCCCTTAATCACCTCCACAGCAATCCTAAGCCTGACATCCCATCTAAGCTGCAACTGGTTTACCCTTACTCCATTCATCACATCCTCGAGGCTCCCCATTGGCATATAATCATAAACCAAAGAGAACCAATCGGATTCTCGAACATAAGCCCGTAAGCTCCTCAAATGCCTGTGCCTCAAGCTAGCAAGAACCTCAAGTTCTTGTTGTATCCTCCTCTTCACTGACTTGCTCGAGCCGCTGTCGAAGGGCTCCTGCACTTTGACGGCTACGATGAGGCCATTATCGAGAACCGTCTTGTAGTACTTGCCGTTGGAGCTTGACCCCAACAACAGGTTCTCATTGGCTAGGGCTGATTGAAGTGTCTTGGAAGATATCATGGGGGAAAATATAACTGGACCTTTAAGGAACGGGGTTTGGTTGATGTACTGAACAGTGAGTTTGATTAGTAAAGCGAAGAAAGGAGATCCAACCGATCCAGTTAGAATTCCCAGCACAATGCTGAGAATTACCCTTTTGAATCCAATCTTGAGTTGTCTAATGATCATTTCTTTGCATTCTACAGTTGTTGTTTGGTGAAAGCATAGAACCAGAAGCAAAACCAAACACAGAGTGAACCTGCAACTTTTGATTTCCGCCATGGAAGCAAAACGTAGCTACCAACAAAACCAAAGGCAGAGAGAACATGAGACAAAACACACATATACCTACGGTTCTTCTTTTCTTATCTTAAAGCTTCAAACTTGGTGGGAGTAACAGATGAAAAAAATCGAATCTTTCTTTCTTTTTCCTCAACTCAAAATCTTATGAGGAAAGACGCAAAGAATCGATTCGTCACTGAGTTTGAATTGTTCCTTCAACTGCAACACCAAGCGAATCGAATCTTCACATTTCAAACAAAAATAAAACAAGAAATTGTTCCCAACTTGAGCAACAGATACATTTCACAGTGAAAATCATCTCTCTCTCTCTCTCTCTTTTACTTCAGATATTAAATTTAACAGGAAAAGAAAATGAAAACCCAGACTTTATTTTTCAGTTTCACTCTCAGGCCATAGCATAGCTCAAAAAAGTTATATTTTTTCCACCTTTCTAGATAAATAATTGATGGGGTTCAAGATATCAATACAAAACAAATCAAGCACTAACAGTTTCCATTCTCCGTTAGTTTAATTATAACCAAAATCTGCGTAAGAAAAAAAAAACAGAGCTTTGTTGGTTTGCATTCCCGCCTTAGAGAAAACAAAGAGAGCAAAACGCGCGGTGGGGTCGGCTGCCACGAAGGCGGAGGCGTCGGTATCACGAGTGCGAGTCAGTGAGTACAAGAGATGATCGTGAGCGCTGACTGGGTTTGTTGGTTTACCTGACGATCAATGAATCAGTGGCCGGGAATTTGTGCGATGTGGTTTGATTTTTTTTCTTTTTCTTTTTTAGTATATACGCTTAATTAAAATGATTGTATTTAACCAACAATCGAGATAGATGACTCATTAGATCTTTTAAATAAAAGTCAATGATTTAAATTCTAACGCTTATGAGCAAACTTAATTGGAAGAGTCACCATAATCTCTATAATACTCGATCCGAATTAACGAATTAATAAATTAACGATTGTTTAAGCTAAACGTTAACATTTTAATAGGAATATGATAGTCTTTTGAAATTTCAACACTAGATTTTATCATATTTCAGTGAACAAGTTAATATTTCAGCTTAAATTACAATAATTTTTTTAACGAAAAATAATAATTTTGAAACATATGAATGATCCAATGATTATTTTATAACTTATAATAATTAAGAATATATGAAATAAGCTATGTGAATATATGAAATGACATATGAATATGCAATACGTGATACATGTGATATGATATGAAATACATGGTTACACATATATGTGGTATGTGACAGAAAAGAAAGAACAAGTGATGAGAAATGTATTCATCATAAATGCCTATAGTATATGATACGAGAGCTATAGGTATAGTTGGCATGCCAAGAGTCGAGGGTATTGTAGTCCTTCGGGACGTAGTGGTCCTACGGGACATATATATCAATCCTTCGGGACGAATATTGAACAAATGTTCGGTGCCCATGAGGGAATTTATACGAGTTGTGGTGACAACATTAGTGCACAACCTCAATGTACTCACATACCTTTGTTCTCGACAACAATATACATGGGCAATTGAAATATAAATTAAAGTGAAAGTGATGCAAAAAGGTAAGTTTCATGTGTGCATGACTTGGTTATATATGTCATATGAAATATATACATGCATATTGAAATATCATGATCAAATGGTAAGAATGCATATTCATGAATCTACTGTTACATGTTTATTTATTGCCTCACTAAGTCTATGACTTAGTGTGTAAGTGATTTACACGTAGGTACCAAGAAACGAGAAGAACAAGAATAGAAGTAGCAAGGACAATATTATTACTAGAAGATCAGATCAGAAGTAATCGACAAAGTAGGTATTTTGTTGTGTAAAGAGTGTTGGCATGTAATAAGTCATTAATTATGAACACTCTGGTCGAGTTTGTATTTTATGGTATCTTTTATGTAAATTAACGTATTTTATTTTAAAAAAGTTTTAAATTCCCGGGGTTTTTCTTTAAGAGTCAAAGTTTTAAAAGTTAAAGTGACACCTCGGGCTCGTATTCGAGTCGGGTACGGGTTGGGGTGTTACACCCTAAAATGGGGTTAAATTTTAATCATATAAAATATTAGTGTCATTGTGTGAGCTCCCTAAAAGTTTAGGGACTGTTACTGTAATTAGCCTAAGTTGGGTATTCAAATACCCAATTTCAGTTTTGAATTTGTTTTCCCCGTCTTTCCATTTTTGCTCAATCATCTCTTTTCTTTATCTATTTTTTTTCTTTGATTCATCACCTTGGGTGTCGTTGATATTGTCATCGTCAACATCATTCAGACAGGCTCACCATTTCAGTTCGAATAGTGGTGACCTTGTTCTCGTTGTCATCGCTGTTAGCGGGGTGAAGCAAGATAATGTTCGGGTTTTGTAAAGCCATGTTTCCGTCTCGCCAAGCTCCATTGTGAACCGACCTCGGTAAGTGATCCTCGTGCTTTAAAATGTAATATTAGAAAAAGATGGTATAATTCCAGCCACCATAAGGCGTCTCACACGCTTGTCATTGTGCGTCTGGGAGTTGTTCTGCAACTGACGGTTCAAGTTGTTGAACCGGCTAACTGAACTAATTCTAGAGTATTCTGCTTGAACCAACCTGTTTGACCGACCGACTCTTTGATAGAACTGAACTCATTGACCCGACCTGTTGACTGTTGACTTTTCTCTTGGTTGTTGACTTTTCTATTAATAGTTGACTTTTTTGTTGATCGTCGACCACTGGCTTTTTAGTTGACTGTTGATTTTCTTTTGATTTTCGACCATTGATCGTTGACTTTGACTTTGACCTATTGACTTTTCCCAAAGACTCCAATCACTATGTTTTTCGATGTCATAAATATGTTTCTATAGTTAGTTTTGTCAAATTCTGATCCAAAATCCATGTTTTACAACATTTATCATTTAAAATCATAATTTTATTAAGTAAATTTTGAGATTTTGGACTCATTTTTTGGTGTTACTTCTTAAAGGTAATCATGTATCTCCGCATCACTCTCTGGTAGATCCTAACCACCTCGTCCGGCTTAGCTCGATTCTGCTTGCCCATTTTGAGATGTGCCAAAGTATTAATTACTTGGTTAAAAGTCTATTTCTGTTTAGATGTATTTTTTGGTAATCGCTTTGTACTATGTAACTATTAGATTACCAAGTCGCAGGACCTAGTACTACTGATCGTGGGAAACATATGACTTAGTTAGTATCGATTAGTTGTTATAGGTGTGTCACTTTGATCTGTTTGATACCTTAATAATGTTTGCTATTATGCTATATGATATTATTTATATGCATGTATGAATTCCGGTTGTGTGTGTTTGAGTTATGACTGATTTATGATTATTGTTGCATCATTTTAAATCTTTGCATTGATACATTCCCGATTCTTCATGGGATTGTATCCCCATCCTGATTCTGCATAAGATTATATTCCAATCTTGATTCTTCATGTGATTATATTCCCATCATGTTTATGCATGGAATCCTCTACGGAGGGCAACATCCCTGTCTTGTTTTTTAATTTCTGATGAGTTCCTCCTTGGAGGTTAACTCGAGCTCCTCTTCAGAGGGTAACGTCTCCATCCTAATTTCTATTTTCTGCTTTGGATCCACTTTGGTGATCTCAAGTTTTCTTCAACAGGTAATGTTTTTCGTTCCGTTCTTCTATGACAAGAGGTAAGGTTGTGAGGATTCTGTATGATTTTCTAGTATTAAGTATATGGTTTTACTATTACTCGAATATCATGCTTGAAATATCTGAATTATTATTTGTATTTAGATGACACATTGAGCTTTGTAGATCACTTTGTTTCTGTTTCTATTTTCAGATTATCCAGATGTATAGTTGGTTTGGCTATAAGATTAAGAGTCTCGATTTCATACCGTGTGAGGCTAAAATTTTGCTTTTAGCCTCATTAAATTGTGGCATTAGTTTATTCTAATCTCACATTTGATAAATATTTTTAAAACAGTTTATTAAACAAAATTTCATCCGTAAATTATTTATGTGGTCAGCTTGATTACTCTGATTCAGTTGTAACTCCTAGACCGAGTCTAGGGGGTTAATTTAGTGATACCAGAGCATATGTTTAAACTCTCAGACTATGTAACCCACTACAGTTCTGAAAATTATTTTAAATAATTTTTGTAAAATTATTTTTAGACGAGTATGGAAATTGTTTCTAAAAAATCATGCCACAAGATTTTTAAATATTTTCTTAAACTCTCGAGGCTCTGATGTCATTCTGGATAGTTACTACCTTTTTGTAATCTTAATGTGATACTTGATGTATATAATCATAGGTTTGGTATGAATACCTGATATTTTTTTAGACATCTTGGTTGATTACTTCGATTATAAGATTTGAACTCTAGCGAGTAATCGTTAGTTGATTAGTGATCGTCATTCAGTGTTATGGAATTTTTTGTACTCGATTTAGGTGTAATAAAATAATAATTAATTCAATTCTGACTGATTTGACAATGTCTTAGGTCAATTATCCTGCTTAAGAAGTAATTTATTGTTTTTAAAGAAATTTTGTTCATGTCTGATTTTTAGTATTATATTCAGTTTACCCTTAAAAAATATGACTGAAATCTCTGAATCTGTTATGAAATCTTTCCTAAGCAATAACTCGTAGTGATCATATATGACATATAGTTAAAAGTTCTTCCAAGTTCATCTATAATTGCGAGTTTTAATAAAATTTTAGTTTTGTAAGACAATTCGAGTATGTAAATGAACTTTATTATAACGCTAAGTACGACTTTGTTTGAATTATCACTCAAACACATCGTGATTCAATTTGAAAAAGATGATTTTGGCCAACAATATATTTGTAATCCTAAGATTGCTAAGATTCATAAATGTTTTACATTCTACGGTGAAATATTATTCTGGTCTGAATTATTTGATTTACTTCAAACTATCGATAAATCAATTTTGATATTTGCTTAAGGTTTTCTCATTCAAGTTAATGGATATATTCTAAAAACCGAAAAGATATAACATTTGTATCACTCTGATTCAGACTATCTTAAAAAGAGAGAGTCAAGTTCGAGTATTTTTCTAGAAACTATACAGATTTCAGAGTGAGAATAGAAGTGAGTAACAGTAGACTTTTTCAGTAGATTACCTTTGTCTCTGTCTAAGTAGAATTATGTCTTTGTTTTACCGATTATCTCGACAAGTTGGTTGACTTTACTCTGGGTCAAACTAGTTATATTCTTGATAACTAACTTGATGGTATACTTTTGAGACCATTAGTTTTTGTGAGATTTGAGTTTGATGGTTTGAGATTTTTTTCACGATTCTAAAAGACTTTCTTGAGGCTCTGTGTATGGGATTAAAACTTTAGTATAATTAATTATCTGTAGTATGATGGTCTATTTAAGTGAGTTATTCAGATTCTGAAAGATAGATTAAAAGGTTGCATTATAGGGTTATTAAATAATTGCATGGATTTTTTTACTGTTGATTGAGTTTTCCTATAATAATAATGTAGGTTATGTGATAGCTGCATAGTTATAAGTTTAACATAATTCTAACTCTTAGAATGTTAGATATATAAGGATTACTAATAAATAATTTTGTTTCTATTGGAATACTTACCATAACTACTTGTATAAAATAATATGTACTTACCTATGTGAATATACGACTGAAATTTTTTTTATTCATCTTTTTTACAATTACCTTTATCAATGTTCATTCATCTCTTTTGTCGATTAACTTTATCAATATGGTATCAGTTAGGTGAGCGATCCTTCTCCCTAACCCTAGTTGATCGTTCTTTCTCATAACCCTAGCCACCAACCATGACTTTTGCCTCATCTACATCGGATGTCACCTTAGAAATCCTCATAAATTCATTCAATTCAAACATCACAGATGTTTCTTCCGCCTCTATCACCTGTTACCGATTGAATGGTGACAATTATATCACTTGGTCCAATCTACCAGTCTCTATATTACCGGCTGGCGCAAGCAACATTATCTCTTGGAGACCACTCCCATTCCTATTATAATGAATCCTGATTATTCAACTTGGCTGGCTGAGAATACTATTATTATGTCATGTCTCATCAATTCCATGATTCCTGTTGTGGGAGAAAATTTTCTGCTATGCGAAACATTTATCAAAATTTGGAGTGCTGCAAAGGCAACGTATTCGAATGCGTAAAATTTAACTACCCTATTTGGGATTGAGTGCCAACTTGCTAACCTCAAATAAGACAACCTGATCGTTACTCAATATTTTACACAAATTTCATGTTTATGGCATCAACTTGATTTGTTCGAATCCCATAAATGGAGGTGTGTTGATTGTAACACCTATAGCCCGTATGTGTCTCAAAATACGAGCTAAAGATGACACATCAATTTTACAAACATTCACTGATCATAAATGCTTAAAATTTTGTTCCATTATAAAACATTTCATTATTAACTTAACAATTATTCTATTAATCATGTAAAATCATAAAATAATAATTCTCATATAAATCAAGCTTAATTTTAGGCAGAAGTTCAGTAGATCAATAATAAACAATACTGTTTAAAAACTGTCTAATTTTAAAATATTTCGTTGTTCTCGTAAAATATGATTTTTATCTAAAATATAAAACTTAGATTCATATTTCTAACCCTAATAATATATCTTATACATTTCTTATTCGTATACATGCCATCTAGAAATTTTAAAAATAACAGGATGCCATTACTATACCTTTAGTTGTTCTTTGTTGATTGATGTCAACTCGACTCCTTACGTCACTTGCCATTCTTTATCTACGCATGAAAATCATCACACACTAAGTATTCACTTAGTGAGACATTATAAACAAACTAAGGTAACATAAAATATTAAACAACTTAACAACATCATAACATTATATTTCTTTATATAAAATTTAACTTAAAATATCATAACAATTCAAAACATTAAACTTAAATTCAAATAAAATCATTAAATATCCAAACCGATTTATTCAAGCCATCTTTCCTCATCAGAGACCTGAAAATCATAATCTCATGATTTTGTCAAAACTATGATAATTAATAATAAACATAACAATCATGTCATATTCTATTTCATTCAAATACTTTTAAGATATTTCTTATTTTATTCTCATTTCCCACTTTCATATTCATTCACATAATCATTTTCATAATCCATGTTTATAATAAGTACTTCCACAATTCAAAATTTATTTTTTGAATCAAAACTTATTTCCAGATTCATAACTTATTTTCAGACTCATAACTTATTATTAGATTCATAACTTATTTTCAAATTCATAGCCCAATGCATATTTATAAGAATCCAGGGTATGTGAGTCATACATAATGTGAACACTAGGCAATTCAGTGCCAAAGCATCAACATAAGGTACACTCCTAGTGCAAATCATATCATATTCACCAACGGTGCCATATGTAATGTCTCAAAATACTCAAGGGAATTGTGTTGTGAATACTGGTTTGCAGGGGAGTTCATTTACTAAAAACAAATGGAAGAGTTATAACAAATTTTTAGTCAGTTAAATCCTTCTTCCCAATCCGCGCAAGCGACTCCCTCTCATGAAAGTAAAATTTATTATGCTACTTTGGCTAAATCCAACACTTCTACTTTGATTGTGGATTATGGTGCAAGTGACCATATGACATGTGATCTTCGGCTCTTTCATACTTTCCATGCCGACTCATCTATCTACTATATCCGAACAACGAATGGTTTTCTTTCTGGTGTTGCTAGCCATGGGTCTATTCAAATATATCCAAACAATTTTATCTGATGTTTTTTATGTTCCCAATCTCACTTACAATCTTCTCTCCATTAGCAAGTTATCTGTCGAATTATGTTGTACAACGAAATTTAACTCTAATTTTTGTGAATTTTAGGATTTGAGCTTAGGGAAGGTGATTGGCAGTGCTAGGCTTTGTAGGGGTCTTTACCTGCTTTCGGTAACCTTATTTTCCCAACCTTTTGCTTCCTTAAATGTTATACGATAATTTCCTTTGTTTGATCATTCAACCGATGTTATGTTATTGCACTTTTGCTTAGGACACCCTAGTTTCTTTTATATTGCCAAGTTGTTTCCACATTTATTTATCAATAAAAGTCCTAAATCTTTTTCTTGTGATATTTGCCCTCTTGCTAAACAAACTAAGAGCGTTTACCTCCTTTCTCCATACAAATCGTCCAAACCATTTACCGTAATCAATAATGATATTTGGGGACCATCTCGGGTCGCATCTTTACATGGGTTTTGGTGGTTTATTTCATTTATTAATGAACATACTCGTACAACCTGGACCTTTCTCATGAAAACTAAATCAGAAGCATGCGAAATATTTAAATGATTCCATAAGATGGTTGAAACCCAATTTCAAAGTTCTATCCAAATGTTTCATTCTGACAATGGTAGTAAATTTTTTGCCAATGTTTTGGGTTCTTTCTTTCACGAAAATGGGATGCTAAAATTTAGTTTTGTTTCATTTTAGTATCCATTCAAAATTTAACGTTGAGTTTTGAAAAATTGAAAGTTTTTAATGGTGGGATGCTAAAATGAAATCAAAACTAAACGTCAAGTATGATTTTGAAAAAAATGAAAGTATAAGTACTAAAGCAGACCAAAAATTGATAATTTAGGTACTAAATACATAGTTTACCCTAATTTTTTATCTTAAAGAGCTAAGTTTTAGTTTCTTTACTTTCTATTTTCTAATTAATCTCATTGAATAGAATTAATATAATAAAAAATTAAATAATATTAATATAATAATAAATAAAATATTTTTTATTAATACGATAGTATCACATCATCACTTTGGATACATGACATGTGATATATCTTTATTTATATACATTTGACAGTGTTAAGTTAACATTTTTGACATACATGACTTGTTACATTAACAACAAATATTTATCATTAGTCAACGGTTTCGTCCAATTACATATCATTTTGATCCAAAATAAAATATTGAAACTAAAGTGATTCAAAATAAAAGAATATAGACAAAAATAACAGTTAATTCAAATATTATGGGTAAATTTTGACATTATGTTTTTTAAGTATTGGTTCTTTTTAAATTTGGAGTAATTACTTCATGAACCTATCTTATTTTATATCTTAATCAATTTAGTCCTTTCTCTCAATCTCTCGTTCTATTTTTAATTTCTATTCAATTTGATATTTACTTGTAGATTCAAGTTCAATCAGCTAACATATGATACTAATCTCGATAATTTTAATCTGGCGAATGAAAATTAATTATTATTATTTAATTATAATCTAAAATTCACAGTAAAACAAACGATGAAAGTTACACTAGAATCTCATGAAATAAGGAGATGATCCATACATTATTTATTTACAATCACAGTTTGATTTCAAGTTATGTGGTCATTGAACCCCCTTCTGATACTCGGGCTCACAGAACTCTCCTCCCAGATCATCACAAGCCTCACCTATGAAAACCCTGAAATCATATAAACATTTGAATTTCTTTCGAATTGTCATATATTTTATTGATGGTGTTAATTTCATATAAAAATTATGTTATTAATACGAAGGATCATCTACTTACGTCTTGGGGCTGTTGTACTCCAAGTATTCCCTGTCAAACTGCTCCGAACCGGTCTTTTCCTTGTTACTTTGAGCTTCTTTCTTCAGCTTAACCTCAGGGAACATCTCGACGACGCAGGCTTCTCCTCCGACGGTCTCGCATGCCTCGGCCGGAAAAACACTGCAACAAACCATCGTCCGGTGTTACAAAAACAAGGAGGCAAATAGATCATCTCCGTGATAACAGATGTTTGTGGAGTATTAAGTTTACGAGGCCATGGAGCTGTAATCAACCGTCGAGTTATCCTGTCCGACGGGCGTTGCTTTGATAACGAAACGTCTAGGAGTCTCAAATTTGAGCATGGGTTTACACGGCGGAGACGAGGTTTTGGTGGTTGTAACTATGGGGAGAGGTGATGAAGGTGCTAAGCTTAAGGCTGCCTGCATTTTTATTGTTGTTGGAGATCTTGTGAAATGCTGTATAAGGTTTGATGAGTTCATTAAAGACATGAATATGGATAAGGTTTGATGGCAAAGATATTTTGAACATGGGAGTGGATAAGGCAACATTATCTGGTTTGTGGTGGTGATTCCTCACTCTAGAGTTCTCCAATCACCTCACTTGGTTAGATTTTTTTTTACTAAAAACACACACAACGATCTTTGTCATTTAGGAGTGAAAACAACTCTCTTGGAACTCACATCTACATTGTATTCTAAGGTCATAGTTTGGGGATGAAATTGAAATATTTAGAAATTTAAGGACTAGTTTAAAATAGTCATAATTTGATAACGAAATTGAAATGTTCAAAAGTTTAAAAACCAATTTAAAATAAAAGTGATAGGTTGAGGAAAGGTTATGTAATTAGCTCAATAAATATTTTTTTGAATAATCTAAGGTGAATACAATTAAAACCGTTCTATATTTAAATATAGCATAATTTACACATTTAATATTTAAACTATTAGTTTTGGTCCGTTTTAGTACCTAAACTTTCAATTTTTTTTTCTCAAAATCATAAATAACATTTAGTTTTTGTTTCATTTTAGTACTCCGTCATTAAAAACTTAAAAGACGTGCTGACGGAGCATAGCTCCGATGGACTGACGACCAATCCAAATGCTGGACCACGAGAGAATGACGAGTTGACCAACATAGTCCAATTTCAGACCCATTGGACGTTGATGATGGAGATCAGAGGATGAAGAATTCGAAGAGTCTATCGTCGATTTGGAGAGATTGAGATATTTTCCAGTGAAACGAAGGCCAAAATCACGTTCAGGGATCGAAAATGTGTGGGATGGAAAGTTTGGGCTTCATCGATCGGCAAATGAGACGACTCGTCCGTTAAGTTTTAAACAGGTTACTAAAATGAAACAAAAACTAAACGTTAGGCATGATGTTTAAATAAATTGAAAGTTTAGGTACCAAAATTGATACTTTAGGTACTAAACATGTAATTTATCCTAAAATATAATTAAAAGTATATTTATGATAATAAAATGGCTATAGTTATTAAATTAATATTTACTAGATTATTATATAAATTAAAATTTACACAAATGTTAAATAATAACAAGTTTTACATTTGCATAATTATTACATTTATATTTATGTTATATATATTTTTCCATTCCGAAATAAGTATGTAAGAATTTTTTTTTTTCGTTTTGAAGGTCGAACAGACCATTTCAGGGGAAAACATAAAGAACAAAGACTCTCCCATCATTCCAAACATGAAAGCAGTGCAGTGAGAAAGCATATTCTCCCATTATTCCATCTCACCACAGGTTATTTTGCATCCAAAAGACCCTAAATTGATAATTTATATATAATACAAGAACTAATACCAGAATTCAACATATATGCAGCATACCGTACCATGATCAGTTGTTTAAGAACACAATAATGCACATATCTCCCACAACTCCAAGGTTAAGAGCCTTGTGCTCTACCAACTGAGTTGGATGGTCATTTATTGGTTTAATTCAACAAGTGTTTCAATTATCTAAAAACTAGTCCTCAAGGGTAACAAATCAACTGTCAACTAAAAATTCTGCAACGAACTCCATAATATTAACTAACAAGCCTAAAGATTCTACTACCGGATGCAGTAAGCTTTAATATCGGAACACTTCGAGTACCTGCAGTTCTGGAAACACTCGGGAGCACAACAACCCGACGCTGCTCGATCGATGTTAGACATGAGCTTAGCCAATCCGCAATCGGCCAGCCTCGGTTCATATTCACCATCTAACATCACATTAGTAGGCTTCAAATTGTAGTGCAAAACCTGTGGATCACAAGTAAAGCGAAGATATTGAAGGCCCTTAATCACCTCCACAGCAATCCTAAGCCTGACATCCCATCTAAGCTGCAACTGGTTTACCCTTACTCCATTCATCACATCCTCGAGGCTCCCCATTGGCATATAATCATAAACCAAAGAGAACCAATCGGATTCTCGAACATAAGCCCGTAAGCTCCTCAAATGCCTGTGCCTCAAGCTAGCAAGAACCTCAAGTTCTTGTTGTATCCTCCTCTTCACTGACTTGCTCGAGCCGCTGTCGAAGGGCTCCTGCACTTTGACGGCTACGATGAGGCCATTATCGAGAACCGTCTTGTAGTACTTGCCGTTGGTGCTTGACCCCAACAACAGGTTCTCATTGGCTAGGGCTGATTGAAGTGTCTTGGAAGATATCATGGGGGAAAATATAACTGGACCTTTAAGGAACGGGGTTTGGTTGATGTACTGAACAGTGAGTTTGATTAGTAAAGCGAAGAAAGGAGATCCAACCGATCCAGTTAGAATTCCCAGCACAATGCTGAGAATTACCCTTTTGAATCCAATCTTGAGTCGTCTAATGATCATTTCTTTGCATTCTACAGTTGTTGTTTGGTGAAAGCATAGAACCAGAAGCAAAACCAAACACAGAGTGAACCTGCAACTTTTCATTTCCGCCATGGAAGCAAAACGGAGCTACCAACAAAACCAAAGGCGGAGAGAACATGAGACAAAACACACATATACCTACGGTTCTTCTTTTCTTATCTTAAAGCTTCAAACTTGGTGAGAGTAACAGATGAAAAAAATCGAATCTTTCTTTCTTTTTCCTCAACTCAAAATCTTATGAGGAAAGACGCAAAGAATCGATTCGTCACTGAGTTTGAATTGTTCCTTCAACTGCAACACCAAGCGAATCGAATCTTCACATTTCAAACAAAAATAAAACAAGAAATTGTTCCCAACATGAGCAACAGATACATTTCACAGTGAAAATCATCTCTCTCTCTCTCTCTCTCTTTTACTTCAGATATTAAATTTAACAGGAAAAGAAAATGAAAACCCAGACTTTATTTTTCAGTTTCACTCTCAGGCCATAGCATAGCTCAAAAAAGTTATATTTTTTTCCACCTTTCTAGATAAATAATTGATGGGGTTCAAGATATCAATACAAAACAAATCAAGCACTAACAGTTTCCATTCTCCGTTAATTTAATTATAACCAAAATCTGCGTAAGAAAAAAAAACAGAGCTTTGTTGGTTTGCATTCCCGCCTTAGAGAAAACAAAGAGAGCAAAACGCGCGGTGGGGTCGGCTGCCACGAAGGCGGAGGCGTCGGTATCACGAGTGCGAGTCAGTGAGTACAAGAGATGATCGTGAGCGTTGACTGGGTTTGTTGGTTTACCTGATGATCAATGAATCAGTGGCCGGGAATTTGTGCGATGTGGTTTGATTTTTTTTCTTTTTCTTTTTTAGTATATACGCTTAATTAAAATGATTGTATTTAACCAACAATCGAGATAGATGAGTCATTAGATCTCTTAAATAAAAGTCAATGATTTAAATTCTAACGCTTATGAGCAAATTTAATTGGAAGAGTCACCATAATCTCTATAATACTCGATCCGAATTAACGGATTAATAAATTAACGATTGTTTAAGCTAAACGTTAACATTTTAATAGGAATATGATAGTCTTTTGAAATTTCAACACTAGATTTTATCATATTTCAGTGAACAAGTTAATATTTCAGCTTAAATTACAATAATTTTTTTAATGAAAAATAATAATTTTGAAACATATGAATGATCCAATGATTATTTTATAACTTATAATAATTAAGAGGGTCAACAAAATAATATATATAATCAAGCTTTTGTAAATTTTCTTTATATTCAAATAATTACCTTCAAGAGATTAAAGTTGGAAGTTAAGTTCTGCATTAAGCCACAATCCTCTCTATGAAAGAGATTTCAACTTAAAATTAACAAAGGTCATTAACTATTAGAGTAATGACTTAGTTGACACAAACGATTATATTCGTTCAAGATCAAAATTATTAATTTTATTTATTTATTTATTTATAATTAACTATATTAGATTCATTAATTGTTAATCTAGATTATACAACACAAAAACTCATTACAAAGACAGATTCGTTTAACTCAATTTACTCCATTCGCATGATTAGAATTCAAATCCTGAACGTTGTTTGAAAAACCTAAAACCTCGATTTATTAGACCTGCACATTGTTGGTTTAGATATATACAATTAAATGAAAACCAAAATTTTTATTTATATAACCACATCAAATTATAATTCACTTATTATATTGTGCATTTAATCGAAATCCAATGTAAACTTTAAAATTTAGAAAAATAAAAGGACGAAAGAAGTAATATAAGCAATGTTTGGTGGTATTTAGTAGGGATATTCGCGGTCGGTTAACCATATTGTTTATAACAGTTACTGAATTTTACTAACAATAACCTAACCATAATAAACGGTTAACCGTTACAAACGGTTCGGTACACAGGTTAACTTTTAGTTAACCTATTACAAATTTATTTTTCACATTTTTACTCCTTAATTTAAAAAAAAAATACATATTGATACTACATATACATACTAAATTTTCATATTTTTATATTATTTTAAAGTTCCAACACACACAAAATACGTAATTAATCATACTATAAATTTAAGCATGTATCAATTAACAATAGTTCAAAACACCATCAAAGTTTCAAAGATAAATCTTTAGTAAACATGAAATAAATATGATAACTTAAAGTCTCTAATGACTCCAACATAAGGTAAATGAAACTTCTATGATGTAGTACCGCAAGTCACAAAAATTAACTGTAATATCAAATCACCAACACTCAATGTCTTCATTGGCTTCCTCCGAAATAGAATTTATCTCATCAATCATAATTATTAACCTTTCTCCAAATCTTCTAACTCAAAAAGACTTTCCTCACTCATAAATAATTAAGATGATAGGTTGTTAATAATAATAATAATAATAATAATAATAATAATAATAATAATAATAATAATAATAATAATAATAATAATAATAATAAACCAAGAAAGAAAGATAGAAGAATGAGTCTCTTAAATTAATTTGAAATAGAATTGTTTTGAAGAAAAAAATAGTTAATTATAAAATCAATCTCCAATTTTTACTACGATTTGTAGAGTCATCTTTAAAAATTATATTTATAATTTAATAATGGTTAATCATTTTATCAAAATTTACAATCATAACCGTAACTATTAACTTTTATTTTTAATGATTTGATTAACTAAAATCATTTAATTTTAATAATTCAATTAATTAACCTGTAAAATATGATGGTTACACTAGTTAAGTTACATGCTAATTTGCACACCCTAATATTTAGGGAGGTATGAAAGAGCAGCAAGTGCATGAAACGAAGTTTTTGACATCCAGTTTTTCCTTATTCTCAGCGTGCAAAAGCTGCTTATACTTTCCAACCATGGGCTGCCCTTCCTTTTGCCCCTCAACGAATCCAATGCAACCAAGTATTTCATCATCCTTCATATTCATAGCTTGTATTGGATTTAAACAAAATGCATAATGTCAAAAGTATCCCCAATATTGACTAAAATAGTCATTTTGGCCCCTATTATTATTTTTGGAACATTTGGGCCCAACGTTTAACTTTGGGACAAAAACTCCCTATGTAGATAAAAATCATTAGTTAAAACACGATCAACGTTCCAAAATATGAGCTTTTTTTAACTTAAAATGAAACATTAACGGCTAAAATGCCTCAAAATAATAAGGGACAAAGTGATTAATCTATTAAATCTTAGAGGATCTTTTTACCCTAAAATGAAAAGTTAAGGGCCAAAATACTCCAGAAAATAGAATAGAAGACAAAATGACCATTTCGGTAAACGTTGATTACTAATTTTGGTATTGTACCTTAAATAAAATATGCATAATCCCCTCGTATTAAAATTTATTATTTTAGCACGAATCAAGTGACTGTATAGGTTCAATGATTTATTATTATTCTTTGAGGTCCCGGATTTGAGCGTCGTGTATGCAGAGTTATAAACACTTATTGTCAAATGGTTGAGAGTTTTTAAATATATACTACTTTATATTCATCTTAAATTTATAAAAAAATTACTTTATTTATTAAAAACTATTAATTTAAGATTTTATCTCACTGCATAAAATTATCGATGTTAATTATAAAGTTTTTTTTATTAATACTCGATATTTGATATATTGATCAACTAAATTGTATCACGTATTATAAAAATCCATTATGAAGTGGTTATCTCAACTTAACTTACTCCATTCACAATTTCATGATTTGAATTTTAATCTTACTTAAGAGATCTATTGTTTTATATCAGTAAATCAACTAATTATCAATAAGATTTATTTCAATTTAGAAAAAAAATTAAAATTATAGATAAATTTTAATTTAGTATAAAATATAATTTATAAGTTAGGATATTTTAGAAAAAAGGGTCACCTTTTCGAACAAAAAAAAAGTTGGTTGAGATTCAGATCCATTAGTACATATATTGTGATAGAAAAGAATTTTCACATAGAGCATAGGGAAAATTATTTTTCTTAGGAAATGCAATTGTTATAGTGTATAACAGAGGGTGTCTGGATGACACGACGTATTTGAAAAGATGTTTGAACAACATATCTTTGAGGAGATGTTCCAGACGATACGACGTCTTTCTCCTAGCTCCATACATACTGAAAAGCTTGTAACACTACATTCTTATTAAAAATATTCTATTATCTGGACATCTTCTCAAATACGTCATGTCGTTCGAACATCTTTCAACGTATATTTTAGCAATAATACTATATCAAAAAGTAATTCCCTTATAACGTACCTAAAAACTTTTTTCTTCATCATGTTGTTAATGCTCCGACACTATCTCACATTGAGTGGAAAATACCAATGGCATGGATATTTATAGTGTTCATTCTTCTCTTTCTTGTTGAGTGATAGAGAATAAGGAATCATCTTGTGTGTTGTTGCCATTATCTGTCTCAACACGTGGTTGTGGTTGTGGCAATACCGTGCAGATACTATCTTTTTGGAGAAAATGCGTAGATATTTTCTGAACAAATGTGAAAGAATTATATTCTGATATTTATAGGTTGCACCGTGTCATGTTTGATTTGAATTTTTCAGACGATAACAGCTGAATTTTATCCGTGAATGTTTGGATGTATCTGGATGATATTCTAGCTCTGTTCAAAAATGTTTATTGTGCCAGTTACAAAAGTAATTACGAGAGTTACAAACAACTGAAAATTAAGTCACGAATCTAGACTGCTTTGAGACCAGGTTCAACTGTTAATGACAACAATTTCAACAGAGATTAAATTCGAAAATTTAAATCAGATTTGTTTCTAATTTTTTGCATGGATGTTTTTGTCCCTGTCTAGGCCTATAAATAGAGAATCAATGTTAGCTTCTCAACTCACACTCAACACTCACAAATCCTCTCTAAACATTCAAAGGTTTTCTAAGCTTCATTTCTCTACTGCTATCAGAAGAGCAGCACCACCGACAGTCCACTTTGATTTCGAGTGTACGAATTATCGGAATGACCATGTTAACTTCGGGGGACAATACGCCTATCGCAACGATTACATACATCGAGACAAATTTATTTCTATGACAATAATTTTCACCACAACACGATTTCAGTTGATCTTTTACAAAATATATTTTTAATTTATCATATCAGTGCTAACAATATATATTACATGCTATGTTTTAATTAATTGAAGATGTTGTATGACGTATTCTAATATATATTACATGTTAATCTTTTTCTAAAAATATTAATAACAGTAAAAATTAATTTGCGATAAATAACAACAATAAACCTTTGTTGATAAAAAATGTCAAAATAAAAATATAATTTAAAGACTAAAATATGCATTATGTAGCCCTAAAACTAATGTAATTAATAATAAATAAGAACAACATTAAACATAATAAACTCATAAAATTCCACTGTCACATAAGTATTACAAAAAAGGAAAAACTAAGTTTATATTAGTCTTCAAACTTATTCATATCCTCCTCAGTTCTTGGGAACTTTATGCAAGTCTAGGGATGGACCTAGGCGGATCGGGAGCGGGTTATCGCTCCCCTAAAAATTTAAAATTATAATATATTTTAAAAAATTTATATTTTTTTTATTAAAAATTTATTTTCACCCCTTTAGAATTTTATAACTTCAAGTTCGTCTCCCTTGAAGTTTTATAAGTTCAAATTCGCCCCATAACATAAAATCATGCATCCATTCATGTGCTAGATTAATATTATAATTACCATTTGGGCTAACGAGATGGGTATTAGGTCTCTCAAACAACATCCAAGATTCAAATTCTAACATTAAAAATGAAGATAGTTAAATATAGGATAAAGTATACAGAAGTTCCTCAACTATAAGGCACTGTTTTATTAACTCCCTCGACTATTAAAAGTTATAAAATAATCCTTTAACTATAGAATGTTGCTTTATTAAGTCCCTCGACTATTAAAAGTTATAAAATGGTCAATAGACTATTCATTACGTTCCAAACCGGTCCTTTTCCTTTTGAAAAATTAGCGGTTGTCTAAGTTGGACGTTAACATGATGATTCAGATATGATATTCGTTTGAGATTCTATAATAACCTAGTTAATCTCTGTATTGAATACCGAATACCAAAAGCAATAAGCTTACTATCACGTGTGGAGGTTTAAAGGGTAGAAACAATTAATGAGAGATTCTAGATTGATTGAAATCGAAATCGAAATGCTTCCACTTCAAACAAGGTTTCCTCAATTCTACCAGGAACAATCGATGTTTGAAAACGACTAAATCCTTGATTTCAAGCCAAAGAAAGCAAAAAAAGATAAGCGGAGGGACGAAAATTGTATTTGGGCATTTACACGAATCGAGTGCCCGATCGAAACACACCACGGCCAGCACGTAACCACTTGATTTTGCAAACCTACACATTTTTAGGTGCAAACTCCCATCGTCCCTACTCGCCTCGGCTCCTCTATCATTCTAGGAAACTACAATTCATTGCTCTTCACTTAACATCTTTGTCTACGTCTATGCATGCAACATAAACACAACCTGTCCAAATGCTAGAGATAATTATGGCTGGAGTGTTTTATTTATTTCAACCCATTTAATTGCATACTCCAATATTCTTAAAGGATATCAATAAAAAAATACGGAATTATTAAGCGTACGAGAACAATAACAAAGTTGAATATTTTTCAGGGTGAACACACCTATAAATATTTTTAGTCAACTTTTGATTATTATTTGTATGTGGTTAGACACAAGGACAGAACCGTGATTGAACTATGAGAGAGATAGGTTATCTAACTTTTAATAGATAAGAGTCTTTAAAATTGAATAAACCATAAATTTTAAAGATGTTGTGGTTTAATTTCACTAATCCTAAAATTGAGGGACTTAAAGAGTAATTAAATAAAAAAATAGAGACCAAGACATAATTTTGTTTTAAAAATGAAAGGGTCCAATATTCTCATAATCTAAAATGATTATCATATCTCAGTCATCATGTTAACGTCCACTTAGACAACTGTTAATTTTTTTAACGAAAAATGACGAGTTTGAAATATAATAAATAGTTGGGGTAACTATTTTGTAACTTTTAATAGTCAATGAACTTAACGAAGTAACATTTTATAGTCAAATGATCATTTTATAATTTTTAATAGTCGATGAACTTAATAAAGTTGTACCCTATAGTCGGAACCATTTATGTACTTTAACCGAGATGTTTCCTCAACCATACGAGGGATCTTAATTAATTAATTATTAAGGTGAGGGTTCATTCCCATGACTGATCTCAAATGTTAGTGTTACAGCAAAAAATATTTGCTACATTTACCACATTTGTTTCATGCTTTAGGCGTTTACTTTGATTTTTTTTCATAACGAAAAGATGATTATCCAGCTCAGTTAGTAGAGCACAAGGTTCTTAACCTTGAGGTTGTGGGATTGAGTCTCACGAAGGACATTTTATAATTCGGAGGTCTTCTACGGAAGCTGCTCTCAATCTGGTGTTGAGGATAGCCTACTATCTTACCTCCTCTTACCCCATTACATATAGGAACAAAGAGCAACCATGGTTTCTTTCATAACGAAGCCGCGTGTTTCAAAGATAAATATTTATATGTTGTCGCATGTCAATTAAATATAGTAATAATTTGTTCTTATTGCTTTTTCCTTTTTGCGGCCAGTAACAGTAGAATCACATTGAGACCATTGAAGGCCACATTTAAAACAAATTAGTGAAGAAGATAGGGGATTTAAAATTAGGCAGAGCCAAAAAGAAAGGGAAAGGTGAGAAGAAAATTTTAAAAAGGAGAGGGGAAGGCCAAATTGGGACCCCAGGACTTGATGTAAGCTAAGACCTGGTTCCTAGAATCGATCGTCTTTTATCGTGGGGTTTACCCCCACCACCGAATACCAATAATTATGCTTGCTTGTCATAATCCCTAATTATTTATAATACCAGCTGAACTGGCTCGATCTCGGTGATTCGAGGCCAGGCAGCCTCAGGTTCAGACCACGTCGTATCGATCAAGGGGCTCATGCAAAGAGTGGTTAATTCGGCATACTAACGGATGAGATTATTTTTTAGATATATTATTCGACTTGAAACAAGGTTTATCATTGTTCAATAAACGCCATAAGCCTCTTACATATGAGAAAGCTTCTAAATCCCCAATGGTATATTCATGTTTAATTTTGTGAATTTTAAAAAAACTTTGGAAAAATCTAAATTGATATAATGGAAAAAGACAATAATACGGATGTCTAAGGTGAGCACATAAGACATTAGAGAAAGACAGTTTTTAACCGATTGTTAACCTAGGGTAGAATAAAATTATTATTTTTACTTATATGTTAAAACCAAACTATCATATCATCCTAATGTTAATAGGTTAATGATCTAATACTAATATAGTAAAATTAATATTAAACCTAAAGTTTAAAAAAAAATATTGTTTACCCTATATTATAATATCAATCGCCTCCCCCTATTACTCATAGTTCATGGCTTTTTTGGTTCAATCATATGGGGCATGTGTCAATGTTCATCTCCAAATCGAAACTTCTAATAAATAATGCAAATGGCGTGGCCTTTCTGTTGAGCTGATATCAGGCAATTACTTGGATCGTGATAAATATGACTTTGGGAACCCCACCTTTGATTTCTACCCGTCCTTTGCAATTTCATGTATGATCAAACTAGAACTCTCTACATTTCCCTTTGCAGTTAATTCCTGATTTTAGTCCCTCTACTATGCTCAAATTTTAAGATTTAGTCCTCCTATTTTATTTTAAGAGAAAAAAGGGGGCAGTTTTCAATTTGGTTGTGAAATTAAAGTAGAAGGCCATGAAACTTTGATTGAGATCTAGAGAGAGTCAAGCCGTTTTCCATGATTAATTAATTCAGTGAATTCATCCCTTCTATCAACCATCAATCATTGGGAGAGCAATTGAATATGCAATGCAATGTGGGGTACGGAGAAGTTAGAGCCAAATGATATGGTGGATGAATGTGATAGACCTATCATGCGTATACAAGGTGTAATTCTATACACCTAAGATCAACAAAAATAAGATTTCGATCAAAATCAAAATCACATATTACTGATATAAACTGGTCGGACCATGCGATGTTCACATGATCCGACCTTGTACGTTTTTTGAGCCACGAATCTGGCATCCTCCCAGTATGTCCACCTAGCATCCCATGACGAATAACTAGACCCCCCCCCCACAATAATACATTATTAGTAGTATTATTTGTTTGCAGCTCATGTGTACCATGTTTGTCCTTTTTCATATATAAATGCAATGAGACTTGAAGGAGAAAAAAGGGTCAATATTCTCTTATGCCACACGAAACCCTTCGCTATGAACACAAATTAAAACAACAATAAAGAGATATTTTTCGCATTTTTAGGGCTTACGCGTCACAACGTGTTCTATTTTGTGCGCTATAATTTTACGTATCGGTAGTGTATAGTTTTATTTATTATTAAAGAATAAAAGAATTATTAGAAAATAACAAAAATTATAGATAATATATTATTATGTTCAATATCATACAAACAGGTTTCAATATTTCAGTGTATAATATTTAAATTTTAAGGTTTAAAATCATTCAAATACACTAAAGAATATTTAAATGACGTACTTACAAAATAATTTTTAATGTCAATGCATGATACAATAATTATATTTGTAAAATAATTCTTTTAATGTCAATACATGAAATAATGCCTCTAAATAAATATCAAATTAATTACAAATAAAAAATATTTTATAAAATGTCAATGAATTCTTTTTCCTCACAAACGAATAAATATCAAATTAATTACAAATAAAAAATATTTTATAAAATGTCAATGAATTCTTTTTCCTCACAAACGAGATTTTAGTGTTGATAACTTCATATCATTTTATATAAAATTCTGATATTAATATTAACTTACCCTTATTCCCATATGTAATGGGGTATAGGGAGATAGGATAGTATACTGCCCCCAACACCAGGTTGAGAGCAGCTTCCGTGGGAGACATCCGAATTATTAATTGCCCACCGTGGGACTCGATCCCACGACCACAAGGTTAAGAGCCTTGCGCTCTACCAACTGAGCTGGACATGCAATATAAACCGACAATCGATTGGTAAGTGGAATGACACACTAGATTCTTTAAGTAAGTTCAGGAGTTTGAATCCTAGGGTTTGTGAATAGAGCAAACTAAATTAGGAATGTCGTCATTGTCTCTGCATTACCCGATCTAGATTTGTCGATCAATAAATCAAATATAAGTTATTAATTAAAAATTAATATTTAAAATATAAGATTAAATTTTTACCCTAATTATAAAGGCATGCAAAAACAAAGCGTAGGAAGCGAAAGAGAAACGGGTGTTGGTAGCTTCACGTGAAATGGGGCTTTTGGAAAGACACCTTTGCGGTGTATCTGTAGCGTAAATTAAATTCTGGTTTATGCTAGCTTCCTCGCCCATATATAGGGTTTTGAGAAAAATATTTTTTCATATAATATTATTTATTGAATTAAAATTTTTTATTGGTAAGAAGACGCTGTATATTTCTGGAGTCTTTTTCATTTGTTTAAAGACGTCATGTAATCGTAGAGTCTTCGTCATTTGCCTAAAAATAACGTGCAATCGTGAAGTCTTTATATTTAACTTGAAGACGCATGGAACATTTTAAAATAATATTATTCAATTCACCTTAAATAAAGAAATAATCTTAAAAATAAATTATATTAAAATTTTAAAAATCTCACTGGCCGGTTTATGCTATCATGCAATTACAAAAAAATTCACTTTCGCTGATATCGTGCGCCCCTTTTCTAATAGCGCGTGGGCCTCATTCCCTTTCTCATATTTATTTATTTGTAAAATTTAACCCTTCCATGCGAAAAACACGTGTCTTCCGCTTTTTATTTTAAAAAAATATTTGAGAAAAAAAAAACATATATTCATCATTACGTACATATGCCTTCTAAAAATAGTATTTTTTAATGTTTTATATCTTTTATGACGCAATAAAATTCAAATACTATAATAAACCACTAATACGATTTTAGTTCAATGATAAATAAAAAATTATGATCTCAAATTTGGTTTCCATCACTTCTCAATTTGATTTTTTATTATTATTTTAAATTTTAACTATTTATATTTGTATAAGAAAACGTTACACATTTAAATTCACTTAAATCTATAATTTCTTAAAAAAAATTAAATGATAACCGAAAAATCATCACTTAATTTTGCTTGTAAAATTGTGAAAACTAACTGAAAAACGCGAATCAAAGCGTGTTGAGAAATAAAAATGATTTAGCAACCAAATACATTAAATAATTCCTTGAGGTGTTGGGAGAATTCTTTTTAATGGGGATTAGGGTTTGAAATAGCGGTCGAATAGTAGTATTGCGACTGTTATATCGCGGTCGTGGTGGTGTCCGAAACCGCTGTCGTGGAAAATAACGGTGTGAAGCGGGATCACACCAATAGCGGCAGATCGTGGCCGTAATTTAACGAATCGTGGCCAATCACGGCAATAGCGGACCGCTATTCTGCTATTTTTCCGTTATTTTATTTTTTTTAAAACAGGTTTTTATTAAAAAAATCAGCTCTTTCGAAAAAAATTCACGATCACGATATCCGTAATGACTACAATAACATCCGTTATATCCGTAACCGTGATAGACGGGATGCGACCGAAAACGTAACTGTGAAGGTTATTTAAAACCATGGGAGGGATTAATTGTAGGTCATAGAATGGGGGATGCTTTTGCAGTACATGAAAACGGCGATGTTTCATGAAACTAGATGCTTAACAGGAAAACTTAACAACATTAATGCTTGGAGTGAAAATGCAGAGGTTTCTTCAATTTTCTTTTCATTATGTTTTGGTCGTTGAAGTTTAATTTTTTAATTTTCTGATTGAACTTTTGATTTGCTCCTATTTTGACCATTCTACCTTTAAATACTTAACAACGTTATGATTGAGCACTTTTCTTTTAAAAATCATGAAATGACCCTAGAATTTTCTTCATTTCGTGAAAACTTCTAGTATTAAATCCTATTTGAGTTCTCGATGATGAAACATCTTCTTCTAAATCCTAACGGTGGGGAGGTGGAGAAGGAGGAAGCGAGTTATATATCTTGATTTCACACTTATAAAATGGTAGATATTATAGATTAGAGTGGTTTGAGGTTTCACGAGTATAAAACTTAATGTTTAGTTTTATGAGTTTTAGAGTAATTTAAGTAAAATCTAAACAATATAGTGGTATGAGATAACAATACGAGTTCATCGATACCTTGAGTGATTAAAGAAGCTGAAGAATAGTAATTGTGGTGCCAATGTGATAGATAGATGAAATTGTAATTAATAAAAAGCCGTTCACATCAGCACATGTGGCTACCATGTCACTCTTTCACTTATGATTGAATATATGAGTGACCAAAATAGTAGCGTATCGAAAGTTTAGTGATTAAATTAAAATGTTTAAACCTTATTAATATCATGTGGATGCCAATTAGGTTGGAAAGCTGTACACGCGACTAAAAAGAGGCACTGAAATAATTTGGTAAAAAGTAAAAAAGAAAAAGAAAAGAAAGAAAGAGTTAAAAAATGATATTGATTTCATGCGAGCCTACCTACTACTAACGTATGCACTTGTCATGCAACAAAAGGAGTTAAATGCGCACACACAATTCCATTTATCACCCATTTCCCAACCTTTTCTCTCGTATAAAACCCCCTCTTTGCTCTCCTTTGAGGTCATGAGATTGTAGAGCTTTGAGCATTCCATAAGAGAGAAAGAGAAACAGAGAGCTAGGATTCTTCTTTCCCCTTCCCTCTCTGCAATTCTCTTTCCCAAAAACATAAATTTACCCTTTTCTTTGTTGAAGAAGATAGATCATGGCATCAATGGGTGACCACCATACCTTGGCAGTCGTTTTTGGTATCTTAGGTAACACTACTTTGCTCTTCCTTTGCTTACATGCATCAAGTATTCATGTCCAACGCTCGTGTTCGACTTAAATACATATTTGTATTCGTCACTCACCTACAATGATTTCAGGATTTTCTTTTATTTCGAGTGACGTCGTAAAAAATCAGTCACGATACTACATCCGCATCCGCCACGAAACCCGTCACCTTTGTTTTCTTCACTCTCTCTAGGAAGTTAATTTTTAGTCACGAATTGGTTAAGTTACAAAGAAAAATGAATGCACAACATGTTATATTTTCTTTCACTATATTTGGTTTAAAAACAAGTGTCTATTTTAGAAATGGATCCAATTTTCACCTAATGAAATGCATTAACTCAATGTTTAGTTATACGTAGTTGTTTAACTAAATGGAAAAATACATACAATAAATGTCATCACCTAAACGATGATCTATCGTCTACCTCTCCAATCATATGAAACACGCAAAGTACCATCTTTTCTTACAGAGTTTTCGTTTTTTTTTTGAACCGATGACAGGTAACATTATCTCCGTCCTCGTATTTATGGCTCCGGTGTAAGTATCCGATAGCATGTCTCGAAATTGATATAATTATTCGAACGTCGAACCATAATCATTGTTGATGATTGCAGGCCAACATTCTACCGGATTTTCAAGAAGAAATCAACGGAAAGTTTCCAGTCGCTGCCGTACCAGGTGGCATTGTTCAGTTGCATGCTGTGGCTGTGCTATGCGTTGATCAAAAAGGGAGCTTTTCTCCTCATCACCATCAACTCATTCGGATGCGTTGTTGAGACGATTTACATATCTATGTACATAGCTTATGCTTCAAAGGATAGCAGAAGATCGGCTATGAAACTCTTTGTAGCAATGAACGTTGTGCTCTTCTCTTTCGTCCTCATTGTCACTCATTTCATGCTTAAAAGCTCGATTCGAGTCCCGGTTCTCGGCTGGATTTGTGTCGCGATATCCGTATCGGTGTTTGCAGCACCGTTGAATATCATGGCCAGAGTTGTTCGAACGAAGAGCGTCGATTTCATGCCTTTCACCTTATCGTTTTTCCTCACATTGAGTGCAGTCATGTGGTTTGCTTACGGACTATTCATTAAAGACCTCTGCGTAGCTGTAAGTCGATCTCCCTTTTCCTTTCCGATATGAGATTCCGACATCGATACCGACACTAATGAATTGTTTTTATTTTTTTGAAATCGACAGCTCCCTAACGTACTAGGATTCATACTGGGGATGCTCCAGATGATTCTATACGCAATCTACAGACACAGCGAGAAGGCAATCATGGAGGAGAAGAAGCCTCCGGTTCCGGAACAAATGAAAAGCGTCATCGTCCTCGGCGCATTAAACGCCTCCGAAGTTCACCCCGTAGCTAACGCCGCCGCAGAGGAGGAAGCCGACGGTAACAAAGCCGAGCCTGACTCAGACGAATGTCCAGTTTGAATCAAAACACACACCCGCGGCTCTACTTAAAGAAGACGACTACATACATATGAATATATAGAGAGAGAGAAATGTATTAGTTCTGCTGTATTTTTCAGTCTTCGCCATGTCGGAATAATCACTTAGTTATTATTTTGAAATACAACCAACCATGACTTCATCTTCTTCATCATCATCTTCTCCACTAAGGGCAGCATTTATTTTCATTTGTAGTGTATCGTGTTGATGAGGAAAGATGATTGAATTCCAACCACAAGCAAGGGAATTGCTTTCCAGCTCCGACAAGGCAAAGCTACCAGGCTGTGTGGTTCGAATCTGTTCATTCATCAATTCATAACAAAACACGAGACACACATAAGAATTTATGTCAAACAAACGAATATAAGAATATATATAAAAAATTAAAAATATAAAATTATAAAATTTTAGACCGGACACCTCTCACATCCATTTCTGGACACAGCTGGATGCAATACCACAAATGAATGTATATATGGGTTAGAGAGAGATAGAGGAGAAAGGACCCATATTGTTTCATTAGGAAACGTAAGATATGGAAACTTCTCACCCTCTCTCTATTTTACGTGTTCCAAAAGGGCATCTCCATATAGAAAACTGATCAAATACCATATTTGTGAACGTGAAAATCTTTAACTGGGTTCAATACTCGATCTCATGCAATTTGGGATTTGTACCATAAAAGATTAAACAACAAATATATATGACAAAGTGACTTAATTATAAGGTGGCTTAATTATAAAATAAGGTGGTTGTTAAGTTTCAGACATTTAAAGTGATAACGTTGTAACATTAGACGTATTAATAATTCATAAAATAGTTTAAGCGTCTATTCGTGAAAAGCAATATAGTTTGAGCATTTATTTTACAATTAAGCCTTATAAGATAGTATATATTCAGAACTTATATAATCTCTTGACAACGCATATATATTTTACAAACGTAGTCGTTCGAGCCTAAAATCTCTAGAGAGAACAACATATCCTTTTGTCACGGGAGTCCTTTAACGAATTCAAAGAATAAATATATTTATATATAAATACTACAAATTATCCATATTTTAAATTTTAATAAAAGAATAAATATAGTATTTTAAAAAAATAAATCAAAACGCACTATGGTGAGTCTAAAATGGGTTTGTGTTAGTTATTTAAAAATGTAAAAGAGTTGGAAGAAAAATTGGTCAGACGGGTCTTAAACAAGAAATAATGAATTAATATCATAAAAAAATATGATTCAAATTCTACTCCATCCATAAATACTTTTTTTTTTGAATTAATCGTTGATATTCGATATATTGATCGACAAATTTATATCGGGTACTGCAGAGACGAGAGCGACCCTCCTAACCTAATTTGCTCCATTCGTAAACTCCATAATTCGAACCCCTGATCTTGCTTAAGGACCTATCACCTCATCCCACAAATACTTTTATATCGAGTATGTTTTATTTTTTGGATAAATTTTTGCTCTATTACCCAAAAGGAAGCAGTTAAAACTGTTATAAATCAACAAAACACAACCAGATTACAATCAAAAGACAGCCTCAACCTACAGATTAAGCTAAAATACCCCAATTAGCACACAATTAAGCATTAACATTATCAAGACTATCAATGCTCTTCTTACTAAACTTAGCACTGGCCACCTCTTTAATTAGATTCAAAATCACCTCAACGAATCTATCACACCCTCAGGAAATCCTGCAGTTCCTTTCTACTCAAACAAAATACAAGTAAGCACTCCAGGCTATCCTCAATATGTAAGACAACAATGATATATCCTTCAGCATCGAGCATGCCCAACCCAACTCAAAGTTCTTATCCCCAACCTGTCGATGGATGTTGCACAACCCCAACACCCCATCCCAGATCCTCTAGGAGAAAACACGAGAAAAACAAATGATCATGAGACTCAGGGAAACCATAGAAAATACACCCATTATCTACCACCATACCCGAGCGCAGCAAACGATCCCTCGTAGAAATCTCACCCAAGATGACAAGCCATGTAACAATAGCATGCCGAGGAACATGAAGAGGGAACCAGATAAGCCTATGCCAAGGAACCAAAGCACTGCAACACGCATTTCAGACCAAATCCATGCAGTCGAGACAACACTCCAATCAGCCACAGCCACCAAAAGCAGATACACCTCCTCCCGAACATTAAGAATCCTTCTCACACACCAATTAAAATGACCGTGGTAGCAGCCTGCCAAAAACTGATACCTTTCAAAACATAGGAGTGGATCCAAGCAACCCAAAGGTACCCCTGACCTGCCAAAATATTCTTAATAAGAGTAAACAAACAAACCTTGTCCCGGGATCTCAAATCCCTCAAACCAAGTCCACCCTCTGACTTGGGTAAACAAATTTGTAGCCAACTAACCTTCGCTACAGTAGCTGAAGAATCCGCCCCTTTCCAAAAAAAAAAAACAAATACAAAACTGCTCAACAGACTTAATAACAGACTAAGGAAAAATAAGTTGTCTACACCCAGTAATTCATTAAACTAAACAACACAAAACGAATAAGCTGCAAACATCCTACATAGCTCAGATTCAAATTACACCAGTGGTCCAATCTAGCTCTCATCGACTCAACCAAAGAAAAACAGTCCTTCTCTGTCAACTTTCTAGTCACCAAAGGAACTCCTATATATCTGAAAGGAAGATGGCCAAGTTGGAATCCTGAAATCTGTTGAATCTCTTCCAACTGCAGCGTACTAACCCCCAAAGCAAACAACTCGCTCTTGGAGGCATTGAGTCTCAAACCAAACCACACATAAAACTGTCCCAACACACTTTTCACTCTCATAACAGAGTCCAACGTACCCTTACAGAAAATGAGGTCATCAACAAAGCTCAAATGAGGTAACCCAATTTTTTGACATTTAGGGTGAAACTAAAACAACCGCGAGGTCACCACATCCAAAAGCTTCGAGAGAACATTCATCGCAATGACAAACAGGTAAGGAGACAAAGGGTCTCCCTGTCTAATGCCCCTACCTCCCTTAAAAAACCAACTAGGCTTTCATTCACTATAATAGAGAATCTTGAAGTTATCAAGCAAGCCTCAATCCACCCCTAAACCTCGAAGGGAGCCTTATAGCCTCCAATAAAGTCAAAATAAATATCCAACCCAAGGTGTCAAATGCCTTTTGCAAGTCAATTTTAAGAGCACACCTCCGGGAGAGCGGTTTTTGAGCATAGCCTTTCACAAGCTCCTCAGCCAGCAATGTATTATCAACAATACTCCTCCCTTTAACAATTGCAATTTGATTCAAAGCGATTAAATCAAGGAAGTAAGGAGTAAGCCTACTCACCATAATCCTAGTAATAGTTATATAAACTAGGGAAAAACAAGGGTCAAAAATCTTTAGCAAAGCAAGGATTAGGAACCTTTGGAGCCAAGAACACAACCGTAGCATTAAAAGAAGGTAGCAAACAGAGAGACAAAAAAGTGTTGAACTGCAGCAACAAAACCCTTCCCAACAATTGACCGAGCATATTTAAAAAGAATGCAGTATACCCATTAGGGTCTGCTGCCTTATCATTCCCTTGACACGAAACTGCTTCCCAAATTTCATTAGCTGAAACCTCCTTACAAAGCAAATCTGCAGCATTCTCATGCAGAGAAACTTGAAGCAAGTCTTTAAAGTAATTCCACACTAACACCCTCCACCTGAGGGTCCGAAGTACCAATCAACTTAGTATAAAAATCAGTCACGACCTTAGAGATCCCATCAAACGTGTCATACCTCACACCCTGCTCATCTAAAAGAGCACTAATAGCATTTTTCTTCCTTTTATCAGCCACAAAATAATGAAATTTTTTTGAACCAACATCATTCTCCTGAATCTATTTACCATTTACCATTTTAACGTTCGCGTTTGCTCCTAAAGAAAGAAACAAGTTGGCGGATGGCATGGCTCGTTTGGCTTGGACGTTACCTTGGGGAACTCGTGTTTTCTTCGATCCTCCTTCGACGGTGAAGGCAATCTTCCGCAGTGATCTACAGCATACTTGGCACGGTCCGTTTGTTAAATTAATCTATTTATTCTATTTCGGAATCATGTTCGTTAATACCCACTTGACGCTTCTTTCGGATCAATGTGCAAACCTGTTATATGATAGTGAAAGAACATACTATCATATTGGCAATTTTTTTATATTAGCGATTATTTAACATTCAGTCCCTGCACTACATAATTCTTTCCAATTTAATCTCTATTTTAATTAATTTTTGTTTATTCCTTATCATTTGACCTCTAATTGTTTTTCTGTTTATTTGAATTTTAAATTTTCATCATTTTTTTAATGTAATTCCTGAGTTTATTTATATTTTCAACCCTTCTAATGATTTTATATTATAAAATCATGTCATATCATTATCTTAATTTTTTAAATATGTTTTTATTTAATAATTTATTATAACATTAAGATATCATACATGCATGGACGGATGATAATTTTAAATTTTTAGGAGGGGGGCGACCACCTCACCAGCCCCGTCTAGGTCCATCCTGTTGAAAATTAAAGAACAAGTTGGGCTGCTAAGTAGCAGCCGGCTGCTAAAACAAATTGGGGAGGGGGGCTGCCCAAAATATTTTTATTTTTAATTACAATATTAGTCCCTAAGTTTTAACTATAAATACCCTAGCTCATTTAGCTTCAAAATCATCCCAAAATCTTCTAGTTCTCTCTCAAGTGTGTTGTGTAAACACCTGTAAATTTTCTCTTAGTAAAAGATCTGCAGCAGTCCGGAGACGTAAGCATAAATTGGCTGAACTCCGTTATCAAATTTCGGGTATTATTTTTCCGCTTTTATTTCGCATTCTCACAAATCTGGTTATAGGGAAATTACTTGTACTTGGTTTATTTCCTAACAACTGGTAATCAGAGCTTTTGGTTGTGAATTTTGTCAATTTTCTGCGAGGTTACTATTCATTACTATTCACGTGAATAGTGAATTTCGTGAATAGTGAAATTCGGTCGGCGATACGAGTTTGTCGACGGAGGTGTTCTAATACACGGCGGTTCGCAGAAATTGTCAGAAACGATCCAAACGAAGCCAGATTCGAGTGGGAGCGATGGCTGCAGACGAAGGGAAGGTGAAAATTGAAAAGTTCGATGGTGCGGACTTTGGCTTTTGGAAGATGCAGATTGAAGATTTTCTGTATCAGAAAAATCTATATCAACCTCTTTCAGGAAAGCAACCAGAGGGCATGAAGAATGAAGACTGGGCTCTTCTCGACAGACAAGCCCTCGGAGTTATCCGACTGACGTTGTCCCGAAATGTTGCTTTCAACATAGCAAAGGAAAAGACCACGGCAGGTCTTATGGCAGCTCTCTCCAGTATGTATGAGAAGCCATCGGCCTCAAACAAAGTTCACTTGATGAGGCGATTATTCAATTTGCGGATGACGGAAGGGGCATCAGTGGCTCAACACCTGAATGAACTCAACACAATCACAACCCAGTTGAGTTCTGTGGAAATTGAATTCGATGATGAAGTTCGAGCTTTAATTCTCTTATCATCTCTACCAGACAGTTGGAATGCTACTGTTACAGCAGTTAGCAGCTCGTCGGGAAATAGTAAATTGAAATTCGACGATGTTCGGGATCTGGTACTGAGCGAAGAAATTCGACGGAGAGAATCGGGTGAAGCATCAACCTCCTCAGCCTTGCACACGGAGTCCAGAGGGAGAACTTCAGAAAGAAATTCAAATCGTGGCAGATCCAAATCCAGACGGGAAAAATCCAGAACGGGAAAGAAAGATTTTACCTGTTATAATTGTGGCAAGAAAGGTCACTTTAAAAGAGATTGCCGAGCACTGAAGAAAGATACCGGTGCACAGGAATCTGCCAACGTGACAGAGGAGACAGGTGATGCCATGATTCTAAGCGTCAACAGTCCGATTGAATCATGGATCTTGGATTCAGGGGCATCTTTCCACTCCACCCCATGCCAAGAAATCATGGAGAACTATATCGGTGGTGATTTTGGGAAGGTTCATCTTGCTGATGATGAAACCTTGAAGATCGTCGGAAAAGGAGATATCCGACTAAAGCTGCCAAACCAGACCACCTGGAAGCTGACAGGAGTGAGACATATTCCTGGCCTCAAAAGAAATCTGATTTCTGTTGGACAGCTTGATGGAGAAGGATATAGTACAACCTTTTCAGGTTGTGAATGGAAGATTACCAAAGGAGCACTCGTCATTGCTCGTGGTAAGAAGACTGGTACTCTCTATGTAACCTCAAATTTAGAGAATATCATTGCAGTAGCAGATGCTGATGGAAAATCAAACCTATGGCACCAAAGGCTTGGCCATATGAGCGAGAAAGGAATGAAGATACTTCTGTCAAAAGGGAAGCTGCCGGATCTAAAGAATGTGGATGTCGGACTATGCGAGGATTGCATCTTCGGAAAACAAAAGAAAGTCAGTTTTGCAAAGATTGGCAAGGCACCCAAGGCAGAAAGGTTAGAATTGATTCATACTGATGTATGGGGACCATCCCCAGTTCCATCTCTTGCAGGCTCACTATATTATGTCACCTTCATCGATGATTCAACAAGGAAGGTGTGGGTTTATTTTCTGAAGAAGAAATCAGAAGTCTTTGATACCTTCAGAAAATGGAAGGCCATGGTGGAAAATGAGACTGGTTTGAAAGTCAAGAGGTTGAGGTCTGACAATGGAGGAGAGTACAGAGACAGTAGATTCAGAGATTTCTGCGCAAACAATGGGATTAAGATGGAGAAAACAGTTCCCATAACACCGCAGCAAAATGGCGTAGCAGAGCGCATGAACAGAACTCTGAATGAACGTGCTAGAAGCATGAGGATACATGCCGGATTGCCCAAATTTCTATGGGCTGAAGCTATCAACACTGCAGCTTACCTGATCAACCGTGGGCCCTCTGTTCCTTTGGATGGCGGAATACCAGAGGAAGCTTGGAGCAAGAAAGAAATAAACCTTTCACACTTAAGAGTGTTTGGTTGTATTTCTTATGTACACATAGAATCTGCTGAAAGAAGTAAACTTGATGCTAAGTCCAACAAATGTGCCTTTGTTGGTTATGGCGGTGATGAGTTCGGTTACCGGTTTTGGGACTACGAAAATCGAAAGATCATCAGAAGCAGAGACATCATTTTCAATGAAAATGTGATGTACAAAGACAGGTCAACCGCAGAATCAAGTAATACCGAGGCTGAAACAAAGGAATTTGCTGAGTTCGAGGAGATTTCTAGAAATGATGTTCAGATCAGTCCTGAAGCAGTTCAAGAGGAAGAACCAGGCACACCAGAACTGAGACGCTCCTCCAGAATTCCTAAACCAACCCAACGGTATTCACCTTCTTTACACTACTTGTTGCTGACTGACAATGGTGAACCAGAGTGTTATGATGAAGCAATGCAAGTGGAGGATTCAGTCAAGTGGGAGTCTTCCATGAAAGATGAGATGGACTCGCTTATGTCAAATCAGACGTGGGAATTAGCTGAATTACCACCAGGCAAGAGAGCGCTCCATAACAAGTGGATTTACAGGATCAAAGAAGAGCACGATGGGAGCAAACGTTACAAAGCAAGATTGGTTGTCAAAGGCTTTCAGCAAAAAGAAGGTATTGATTACAATGAAATTTTCTCTCCAGTCGTGAAACTGTCTACAATCAGACTGGTGTTGAAAATTGTAGCTGCAGAAAATTTACATCTTGAGCAGTTAGATGTAAAGACAGCTTTCCTTCATGGTGATTTGGAGGAAGAAATCTATATGAGGCAACCAGAAGGCTTCATAGAGGCAGGCAAGAAAAACCTGGTATGCAGGTTGAAGAAGAGCTTGTATGGTTTAAAACAAGCTCCTAGACAGTGGTACAAGAAGTTCGATAGTTTCATGGGTAGTAGTGGTTTTACCAGATGCCAAGCAGATCATTGTTGTTACATCAAGAGGTTCGACAACAGCTTCATTATTTTATTATTGTACGTTGATGACATGCTCGTTGCAGGCTCAAACATGCAAGAGATTATACACTTAAAGCAAAAATTGTCGAAGCAGTTTGCTATGAAGGATCTGGGCGCTGCAAAGCAGATTCTTGGGATGAGGATCAAGAGAGACACAAAGTCGGGGACTTTGATGTTATCACAGGCTGAGTACATCAACAAAGTACTCTCCAGGTTCAACATGCAAGATGCTAAACCAGTAAATACACCTTTAGGTGTTCATTTCAGACTCTCCAAAGAACAGTCACCAAAGACGGAGGAAGAACGTGCACACATGGTGAAGGTGCCGTATGCCTCAGCAATTGGAAGTCTGATGTATGTCATGGTTTGTACCAGACCAGATATTGCTCAAGCAGTGGGAGCTGTTAGCAGGTACATGAATAATCCAGGCAAAATACACTGGGAAGCAGTCAAATGGATACTCAGATATCTGCGAGGTACCACAAACAAAGCACTTTGTTTCAAAGGTGGAGATACGATACTAACAGGCTATGTAGATGCTGACTTAGCCGGAAATGTTGACATCAGAAGAAGCACTACAGGGTATGTCTATACTCTAGGAGGAACCGCAGTGAGTTGGGTTTCTCAACTACAGAAGATAGTTGCTCTCTCCACAACCGAAGCAGAATATGTCGCTGTTACGGAAGCCAGCAAAGAGATGGTCTGGCTCCAAAGTTTCTTGAATGAGTTAGGCAAGAAACAAGAAAATAATGTCTTGTATTGCGACAGTCAAAGTGCTATCCATCTAGCGAAGAATCCGTCTTTTCATTCCAGGACGAAGCACATACAATTGCGATATCATTTTATCCGGTCTCTTCTGGAAGATAGGATTTTGAAACTTGAAAAGATCAATGGAGCTCAAAATCCAGCAGACATGTTAACAAAGACGGTAACTACGGACAAACTGAAGTTGTGTTCAGCTTCAGTTGGCATGCTAGAATAAAAGACCAGAAATACTGCTGCATCGATCGAGGTGTGAAGACAGATTGAAATCAGTCTTCAAGTGGGAGATTGTTGAAAATTAAAGAACAAGTTGGGCTGCTAAGTAGCAGCCGGCTGCTAAAACAAATTGGGGAGGGGGGCTGCCCAAAATATTTTTATTTTTAATTACAATATTAGTCCCTAAGTTTTAACTATAAACACCCTAGCTCATTTAGCTTCAAAATCATCCCAAAATCTTCTAGTTCTCTCTCAAGTGTGTTGTGTAAACACCTGTAAATTTTCTCTTAGTAAAAGATCTGCAGCAGTCCGGAGACGTAAGCATAAATTGGCTGAACTCCGTTATCAAATTTCGGGTATTATTTTTCCGCTTTTATTTCGCATTCTCACAAATCTGGTTATAGGGAAATTACTTGTACTTGGTTTATTTCCTAACACATCCCTACACACACATCATGTAGACACGTAACTGTTCAAATTTAAAATCTTTATAAAAAAAATAATACTCCTTTTTATCACTGAAGTCGTAAAATGTTTTATAGGTAGAAAAGGCACTAATGACATCAAAGGAAACATAGTTGGATATTCAAACTCAAACTGAACCTATTTATAATAGTTTTGGTGTAGTGGATTGTCCAAACGTGGGGATGGTTGCCCCATTAATTATTGGCTTGAATTTCACTCAAGGATAATAATCCTTGCCAAAGGCATCATAATTAAGAGGCGAAATCAATGGGCGACAAGTTAGAGAAGGCTTTTTTAAAACCAAATTAAGACATCTCGATGGGTACATTATGAGTGAAATTGGCCTTTCTCTATTAATAAATTCCATGCTTTTTTATACTCAGACGAGTTAATTAAAATAAAATTATGTTATTAATAGAGAAATGTCTCTTAATTTATTAATAAAAATTCCATGTGATAATTTTTTAAAATAATAATAATAAAAACATTAATTATAAAAGTTCATTTATTTTTATTAAATTTTGGATTCTTTAAGAAATTTTTTATATTGCTATTTTAGAAGTCCCTACTTATTAGAATTTTTAAAAAGAAAAATACATTTGTCAAAATTTGATTGGATCACGTCGTCAATTTTTAATAAAAAGATATTCAGGGGCTGAAGTGATAATAAAATTTAATTTGAAAGGCTAAACCGACTGAAAAATAGTAAAAGGGACAAAAGTGAAAATTGTACTAAAATACAAGACTAAAGCAGGTATTAAACCATTATAAGAAAGATGTGGAGCAGCGCATAATCCAAAACAAAAATGAAACTTTGTGAGGTCAACGACCAATTCCCGTTATTTACGTTATAATTCTTCTTTTCTGTTTCTTAATCTCTCTTATCTTCTCGAACACAAATGAAAGGTTAAATTACAAAGTAAAATCATAATCGCCTTGCTTGGCTTGGCTACTGTTACCTCATCATGGGGAAGAGCCAGAACGGTGAAAACTTGGGAACCGACGGTGTATCGGACGGTGGGGATGAGAAGAACAATCCCGATGAGTTATCATCGGAACCCTGTTTTAAATTTGATCAAATCCTGAAAGATGTCGATCAATTCATCGAAAAGTTCGATTCCGGTGAGAATAATTTTACCTGTATTGACCAGTTCTTGGAGATGGTTGATTCCGAGATTGCAGCATATGAACTTAGGGAAGCCTCAGCTAAATTCGGCCTTAACATGGAGGAAGACGCCTCGTTTTTCGAAGTCGTAAAACGCCTTTCGACGATCATTCGTAGGCTCGAAGAATTACCATCCGATTCCGGTGCGGCTTCTTGTGTAAACCGAGCAGGCTCCGCTCACCATCGTGCCATGTTGTTATCCGAAAGCGAATTCCGTACACTTCTCGATCTAAATATGGATCGAAACGAAGGCGACCCGAGGTCGAAAACGGAGGAAGAGTTCCCGTATTTTTCGACTGAATCGATAGCTATCATGAACCAAATCGCTAGCACAATGATCTTTGCAGGGTACGAGGCAGAGTGTTGCATTGCTTATAGTGGTCTTAGGCTAAAAGCACTGGATGCCGAGTTGAGCAAGCTATCGTTCGAGAATATCAATGTCGACGATGCCGAAAGGATGAGCTGGGAATCACTGGAAGTCGAGATCGGTAATTGGATCCACATTATGAGACATTGCACCAACAATCTCTTCTCCAGCGAACGCATGCTTTGCAATTCGGTGTTTTCTGAGCATCCCTCGATTGCTCAGAGGTTGTTCTGCGAACTCGCGACATCCTTGACCATGAGGCTTCTTAATTTTCCGAATGCCCTGGTGTTGCCTAGACAATACTCAACGGAGAAACTATTTAAGTTCTTAGACATATACGAGGCATTGCTTGATTTGAACAATATGGAGATTGGCAATAACTTGTCTGCCAAGGAATTTGTGTCCGAGACATCTATGGTGCAATGTAGGATCGGCGAAACAGCGGTGAGCATTTTCTCTCAGCTCGAGAATTCGATCGAGAGTGACAATGCAGGCCGAATCCCTGTCGCAGGCGGTGCCGTTCACCCCTTGACTCGATATACAATGAATTATCTAAAGTATGCTTGTGAGTATAAGGACACACTAGAGCAAGTATTTCAAAAGCACAACGAAATGGAGGAATTGACCGTTGACAAAGTTCCCGAGAACTACACCGAAAAGGACGATCGGTGCCTGCAGGCATCCCCATTTGCATTAAAGTTGATGAAGGTCATGGACTTGTTAGATGCCAACATCGAGATGAAATCGAAGCTCTACCGGAGCCACTCGTTGCGTTACATCTTCTTAATGAACAATGGGAGATACATTTTGCAGAAGATCAAGGAGTCGACCGACATCTACGACATGCTCGGTCATTCTTGGTCACGGAAACGGACCTCGGAGTTGAGACGGTACCATAAATTGTACCAAAGAGAAACATGGAGCAACGTGTTGCAGACCATAAGCCATGAAGGTGTGCAAGTCAATGGGAAAGTGTCAAAAACCATACTGAAAGAAAGGTTCAAGAACTTCAACGCCTTGTTCGACGAAATCCTCAAGACACAGAGCACTTGGGTCGTAAGCGACGGACAGCTTAAATCGGAGCTACGAGTATCGATATCGTCGGTGATGATTCCGGCATACAGGTCATTTGTAGGGAGATTCCAGTCATACTTTGATAACAGTAAACAAGCAGGGAAATACATCAAGTATCAACCAGAAGATATTGAGGAGTTGATTGAACAACTTTTCGAGGGAAATACGACCTCAATGGTTAGGAGATGAAGAAGATAACACAATGCCTTCTTTTTCTTTTTTTTCTTTTTATTTTGTTTAAATACTAATTCAGTCCCTACCATTTTTATCCTCTTGTGTTTCATTCAATTCCACCCGAGTGGGACGGATTAGCTCACCTTCAAAGACGAGGGCTTATGCCCTCAAACTTTTATGATTTAATTACATTTTAAGTCATTTATAGTTTTGAAACTATTGAAATAGCTCTTACTCAAAAAATTGATTTAATTATTTTCTAACACCTTGTCAATTTAAAATTAATAAAAGGGAAAGGGTAACTTTTGCCCCTATAGTATACCCAATTTATCACATTCGCCAGTATCGTACTTTCGCATCAATTTAACCCTTGAAGTTGCTCAATTGCATCATTCTATACCCTACCCTAAACTTAAAACCCTAAATTATAAATCATAATCCCATAATCCTAAATCTTAAACCATAAATCCTAAGCCCTGACTTAGGGTTTATAGTTTAGGGTTTTAAGGTAGGGGTAAGATATAGAATGATGCAATTAAACAACTTTGAGAACTAAATTGATACGAAAATATGATAGAAACTAAAATGATAAATTAAGTTTACTACATAGTCAAAGGTTATCCTTAAGCCTTAATAAAATTAAGCATTAATCCATTTTTTGATTTAATTATTTATAAAGATCTTGTAATTTTAAAATTAGTGAAATAAAATCCTACCCTCTTAATTTTTATGACTTAATTATATGTTAAATTCACGTTATTTTTTAATAAAAATACATGTTCATTTTAAATTAAAGTTAAATAGCTTATTCCCTCGTAATTTAATTAAATCATAAGTTATATCTACTCACCTTCAGATTTAATCAGAGCCATTATTAGGGGTGTTCATTTTTTTGTTTTAACCGAATTAATCGACTTAACCGAATTAGTTCGGTTAATCCGGTCGACCACCAAATTAGTTCGGTCGGAGAATGGTTAATGCTTTTTTCAATATTCGGCTAACGGTTAATTCGGTTCGAAATCAGTTAATTAACCAAATTAACAAAAATTATTAAATATTAAATATATTATATATTAAATACATATTTTAAGCTCAAAACCATTAAGAATTAAGACCCAATTATTTTTTAACCACACTAGACTCATTAAATTATTAATACTTAATTAAATTTTAAACTAAATTTAAAAATATATTTCTATTATATTAAAATTAATTTAATTAAGAAAATTATTAAAAATTTTGGTTAATTCTATTAACCGACCGAAATAACAGAACTTTATTCGGTTCGGTTAATATTTTCAAAAAAAAAAGTTCAGTTCAGTTAACAATTAAAGAAAAAATTATGTTAATTCGATTAATGGTAATTCGGTTCGATCGGCCACTGTTTTAACCGATTGAACACCCCTATATTGTAACTATTAAATACAAAAATTAATTAATTTTAAATATATATATATATATAATTACAAATAATATGAAAGGTGAAATATAATTTGAAGATTTATTTTTGTAGTAGCGTCCCTTTTTCACGTTACGGTCTATTTCACATGATGTGTTATATATATATATATATATATATATATATATATAAGAGTTCATCGAATCTTAATATAAGTTGTTGAAATTTAAGAATTTAAATTTATAAGGTTAAATTCAAATTTTATCATTATTATTTTTGTAGTTAATTTATAAATTTCAATTAAATCTTAGTTAATTTATAAATTTCAATTAAATCTTAGATGTATCATGGCCTTAAATTGAAGAATAATCCATAACATAAACTTTATTGTATCAATATATATATATATATATATATATATTAAGAGAGAATCAAACCAACCTGTCAACTCCATTGTTTTGAAAATTGGACCGGACTGGCCGGTTCAACCGGTTTAATAGAGAATCGTTGCCTAGTCTGGTTCAATTTACACCGATTAAATCGCTATTAGTGAATCGGCCGAAATCGTTGAACCGTTCGAATCGAACCGGCTAAAAATCGAAAAAAAATGAAAAAAAAAAACGCCAATTTTGTTTTTTTTTTAAAAAAATTAAACCAAACGACGTCATTTGTTAAACGAGCCAAGTCGAACTCGAGTTTTGCTGAGCTCGACTCGAACTTGAAAACTTTAAAAGTAAGCTCAACTCGACTTAAACTCACGAGCTAAAAATTATCAAGTTCAACTCGTACTCGAAATATAATATTGAAACTTGAACTCGAAAATGCATGAACTAAAAAAATTTAGAAACTCGATTGAAACCTAAAATTCGAGCTTGATTAAAGTGAAAGAATAGCTCACTCAATGCTCACCAAAAGGCTACATGATTTTGAATGTCAAATTACCTCTATTATTTATAGAAGTTAGTTGTGATGCTCTTCTATGTTTCTTAGACATGTGAGATTGTTTTTTAAAAAAAAATTAAATCAAACAATATCATTTTGTTATGATTTTTTTAGCCCCAAATTTATTTTTTAATTATAGTTATATAATTATATTTATTATTTAATATGTTTTACCTTCAATATTATGTTGTAGTTAATTTGAATCATTTTGTTTCACTTGATTTTATGGTTTTTAACTTATATATGTTATGATTTGCTTTGAATATGACTTGTGATATAAAAAATTATTTTTATTAAATATTTTTGGTATTTTTATTTAATTTTTTAAATAATTATAACGCCGTCCGATTCTTCCGACCGGTCGGACCGATTCGACCGGTTGAATCAGTGAACCGATAACATGACCAGTTCACTAACTGATCCGGTTCGCTAACCGGTCCGATTTTAAAAACCATGGTCAAATCCAAGATTCTGATTCTGTCTGTGCAGCTATGGACCAAAATCTGTTGAAAATATTGAAAATTTAAAATTATTACATGTTTAAGATTGTTTTATGTACTTTAAATTGAAAATGTGTTTTTCTCCTAATTAAGTTTTATAAGTTTAAATTTAGTCCTTCAAAATTTTAAAAAATTGAATTCACCTCCTAAGATAGAATCTGCATCCATCCTCGCACGAATATTAGAATGAAAAAGTATTTTTCTTTGACCCACGCCCACTTGCAAGTTAAAGCTGTGATTCTTTCTAGGAACTAAGAAAATCACCGTGCCCAGACTCACTTTTTATCCAATAACCAGACCTTAAATTTTACAAGCAACGTACAAAGAAAAGCAGAAGCAGCAGCACCGGGATTCTGTTGAGCATGCGTAGGTGAAGAAGAAGAAGAAGGTCAACCAAAAACAACAACAAAGGGATGCAGATATTAAACCGGTATTCGGCGCACAACCGTACCGTCCCGCCGTCCCGTTGGAGCAGGTGCACTGCATGCACGCCTGAACCAAGCTACTTTAGCGACTGCTGTGTGTCACTTTGTCTGGGCTTTAGGTGAACATGTGATTGTGATCCTTTGTCTCACTGTCACTGCTGCTTTTTATACCATCATGCATAATTAATAAAAATTACGTGCTCTGAAATGGTACTGTTTCACGCAATATAAGCAATGCTATACAGTAAAAAGCTAAATAAACTTAATTGTGTAAGACTGTATGGGGCTGGTCGATGAAAGTTCTACGACACCTTAATTTAAGGTTAAAATAAAGTATTATTGGTTTTGTTATTATTTAAATAATAAAATTGATAAAAAATTATTTAAAATATTATTATTTTTTATTTAAAACATCAATTTTTTTTAATATTTTTAATAAAAATATCTAATAATAACAAAACCGGTAGCGCTTTACCAAATCTGGTAAAGAGCCAAATGATAACAAAACCAGTAAAAATAATAATATTTTAGGTAAATTTTTTATCAATTTTATTATTTAAATAATAATAAAACCGATAATATCTTTTTTTAATCATATATTAAAGCCGTCACACGTAAACATTTTCCGATGGTCCACTTGTTCCTGAACATGAGAAGTTGAATGATTCATTTTCGTTAAGAAACCCTTCATTTATATAAATGAAAAAAAAACAGCCATGAAAAAAATGGTTGTCCAACCATATAGGGATGTTCATTCGGTTAATTCGGTGGCCGAATCAACCGAACTACCATTTTCGAATTAACCGAACTTTTTTTTTCTTTAACCGTTAATCGAACCGAACTTTTTTTCGAAAATATTAACCGAACCGAATAAATTTCGGTTAATTCGATTAATTTTCGAATTAATCGAAATTTTTTAGAATTTTAGAATTTAATATTTTTTTAATTAAAAAAAACAATTTACAATTAATTTAAATAATATCTAATTATAAATAATATCTAATTAATTTGATTCAAACATTTTGCATTTAGTTTTAATATTATTTTAATTAATTAATATTGATTTAGGTTTTAAATGGATTGAGCCTCTTAATATAATTATATTTAAAGGTTAATTCGGTTAATTCGATTAATTAACCGATTTCGAACCGAATGAACTGTTAACCGAATTTAAAAAAAAATTCTTAACCGTTCCCCGACCGAATTAATTCGGTGGCCGACAGAATTAACCGAACTAATTCGGTTCGATCGGTTAATTCGGTTAAAACCGAATTTTGAACACCCCTACAACCATCCATATATTTTAAATTCGTCATTTTCTGTTGAAAAGTGATATAAATAAAATATAATCTCAAAACCTCAAACAACTATCACATTTCACTTAACATGTAAACTTTTTTTTCGAAATGGGATAAGTTTGAAACATGTGAATAATCAGATATCTATTTTTTATCTTTCGATAGTCGAAAAATCCAATAAAATAACACCCTATAATTTACGAACTATTTTTATACTTTTCCTTTATTTAGTATTTATAGCGAATAATTTCTGAAAATTTTACCAAACAACAAAAACTTTACACAACATCGTTGAGCAATGGAAAATAACGGTAAGAAATTTTATTTCAAAAAAATTATGATTTATTTTTCGAAAATCATTTTACGAAATAGATGACATTGGAAAACCATGCACAAGTGAACACGAGGCAACTTATTTCCTAAAACAAAAGCACTAACACACATGTTTAATCCCACTAAACACAACTAATGCACTCATCAATGCAATGCTCCTTCATTCACTACGTGTGATCTAATTGATAACCAATATAAGCTAAACAAAAGTATTAGTCCCACTATGTATAGCTAATGTGGAATCCACTCTATCTGTCTTTTTGAGATAAATCTGAATCCGACTCGAAATAATATATTTTAAAAAAAATATTTTTTTATTAAAAATGGGATTTAATTGAAAAAATATATAGATGAGTATTATTGCACTTATCCCTAAATATATAAGGTAATATTATAATATTTTGAGTCGACTAGAGTATTTTTCACCCTAAACTCGACTCTGACCATTTTTTTAAAAAATTCGACCCGATCGAATCGATTCGGGTCAAAGCTCTTCGGATTCCCATGCCCCCAATTTTTTTTATCATTAAATAATATTGGGATAATTACCTATTGATGCCTTTAAATTTTGATTTATTTTAATTTTTCCCACTCCCAATTTTTTATCATTAAATAATATTGGGATAATTATCTATTTAGGTCTTTAAATTTTAATTTATTTTGATTTAACCCCCTAATTTTCTATTGTTAATTATAGTTTACCCCTTGAACTAAAATTCTAGCTCCGTCCAACATCAGATGTTATTTACGTATAAAACCTTTGTAGTATTTTATTTAGTGTGAAATATCAAAGTTGGGGAAAACACAGTCATGGTCCCCGTTATTCGTTCACACCGTGTAAAATTTTGCAGTCAAGATCATAGAGCTTGGTTTTGCAATTTTCTATGCAGTAGGAGCAGCAAATCATACGTTAAACCACGTAGTTTGCACCAGAAAACAAACTTAATTAGCGAAGCAAAAGTAATCAAATTACCAATCTAGTACACTATTTTTTTTACTTTTTTAACTCTGGTTTGATCATGACCCTATAATTTAGAGGACACAAAGCCCCTGACGTGTGACATTAGAATTTATGAAAGTTTAGAATTAGAGTAGCGGAGTAGTGTTGCTTTAGATTAGGTTTTTAACCCATTAGATTTTATTCCTTCTCGTAGCTTGTTACCGTTGAATATTGTGTATCATTCTCTTCAGGTTTCCTCTTTTTAAATTTAGTGGAGTCTTACGTTTTTGTCTATATGCAAATATTTTAATACAGGAATTTATTTACAAGGATTACTTCTCATTATTGACGTGTATATGAGAACTGCATAGGAAGATTGTTCAATTATGCAATTATTTATTTATTACTACCCTACCTTCTCCTTACTTCATTACACATGAGAATATGATTTTGTTGTTGTCGTTGAAAGTCCCTGCCCTCTCTAGCGGATTAGGGCAAAAAGGAGGTCAAAAATACAAGCTGGATGATGAATTCATCATCTCCAAGACCCAACACATCACCATGTTCGACTGTTCCAAGAAGACAAAGGGCAAAACATGCGCGCAGGGGTCGGGTCTTGTCACCAACAAAAAGTGTAAATCTCATCAAACTCGAAGGCCACCCCACAAGCAGCACCAAACCAAGCCGTCTATCCCAAAGAACCTTTCGGTTTTTGCTTGAATGGAAAGGGTCTGTTCTTTTTTTAATATTACTACACAAAAAGGAAAGCACTATGTGATTAAAAGTTGGGACCGACATTTAACTCTCTCGGTAACTGGAGTAGACAAACTACCCCTACCCTCCATTCTTCAACTGACACCTATTCTCCTCTAGAGTTTTATTGGTTAAAATGTGAAAAGGGCCCTTAACTATTTCAAAATTTAAAGTTTAGTCATTATACTCCAGTTTTGCGACGTTGATTGTATGTATTATTTCCGTGGGTAAAGTATAGATGTGGTTACTAAATTCATTAAACTTAGTGAACTGTTACAAAATGAGCATTAAACTTTTGCAAACTAGTACAAAATGGTCATTGAACTTATCAAACTATTACGAAATGTTCCTTAAACTTATCAAATTTTATCACTATGTTATAACATACAATGATCATTTTGTAACAGTTCGGAAAACGTAATGATCATTTTATAACTTTCAAAAGTTTAATGGCTAAAAATGTCGTTTCAACATAGTTTAATAATCATTTTGTATATAGTTTAATAATCATTTTGTATATTTACCCTATTTTAATTTTAAAGTCTCGATGCATATCTCGACTCATATTCGATTTTCTTTAACGTTCGACCTGAAAGCTATAGAAAAAAGTAAAATAACTTATTTAGTTTTTTACGTTTACAATTCTTTTTTTTATCAACGTGACCTTTAATCTTTAAAAATAAAAAAATTATTATTAATTGAATAATAATGTTTTTCAATCATCTCCGTTTACAGTTTTTTAAGAGTCAAATTGATAAAAGATATAAATATGAAGGACTAAAAATGTTGTTCTATTTTTTCATATAACTGTTAGGTCAATATTGACAAAGAGGTTGAACAAAAGTTAGTAAAGAGACCAATATTTTCACGGGTAAATTATGTGTTTTGTACCTAAAGTATAAGTTTTTATTCATTTTAGTACTTAAACTTTCAAATTTTCAACCATACATAAAGTAGCTTTTGTTTCATTTTAGTACCCTGTCGTTAAAATTTTCAGTTTTTGTTTCATTTTAATATTTTGTTCAAAAAAAGTTTTGAAAAAATTGAAAATTTAGATACTAAAACGGATCAAAATAAATAGTTTAGATACTAAACTCGTTAAGTTTTTAACGACTGGATATTAAAATGAAATGAAAACTAAACGTTAGGTATAATTTTAAAAAATTTAGATGTTTAGATACTAAAATAGACCAAAACTAATAGTTTAAACAATAAATGCATAGTTTACCTTATTTTCAAATAAAATATTATAGTGATTCAGTGTCATAAATTAAAGTACAAAGACTAAATTTCATATATTAAAATAAGAGAGGGACCTTTGGTATATTTAAACAGGTTTTTAGTTGTATTGTTGTCCTCTCTGCTCTAACTTATTGAGGCGATCAGAACTTGAATCGACTTAAAAAATCGACTTTTTTCACTCAACTTGAATTTAGTTCAAGTTTTAATTTCATAAATTCGACTCGAAAAAAATTTAAGTTCAAATCGAGTTGTAAAATACAACTCGAATAACTCGAAAATTTTAGTAAGTAGTAGATTAATTTTCAAATTTGAGTTAAAGTTTTAGTCGAGTCCCTCGATTTTATATGGCATGTATAAATCATATACGAAAAAATATGAATATGAATATATATATATGGTTAAAAAATACCATTTAAATTAAGATAAAATAACCTCAGTGACCAAAAATGCCTTATAATATACGATTTTAACCAACATTTTTTGGATTTGCCAAAATGACCAACTAAATCGCAATGCGATCAATAATTCGCAACGCGATCTCCGGTATCGCAAATCACTTTCTAGATTCGCAACGCGAACTTCGACTATCGCATTGCGATTTACATATTCGCATTGCGATAGTCGAAGTTCGCGTTGCGATTTATTCCAAGTTCGTTGCGATAGTCGAAGTTCGCGTTGCGATTTATTCCAAGTTCGTTGCGATAGTCGAAGTTCGCGTTGCGATTTATTCCAAGTTCGTTGCGATAGTCGAACGAGACGAGACGAGACTAGACGAACGGCGGCGGCGGCGGCGCGCGAGAGTCTCCCTTGTTCTCTATCACTCAACAAGGAAGTGGGAAAACCAAGCCTTAAATATCATTCCTAATAGTGTTTCCAATACTATGTGGGATTGAGCATTACCAACACTTGTTCCCAATACTATGTGGGATTGAGCCTTAAATAGTGATATTATTTTTGAATATTTTGCTTAAAATTGCAATAATCGCGATTGATTGTAGATTGACTTTTAATTATGACATATTTAATCGTATAATACTAATGCAATTAGTTGCTGATTCAGTTGTTTTAAGGTGCATGATTGTTAATTGTTTCCTGAATAATCACATTGTATTGGAAACAAGTGTTGGTAATGCTCAATCCCACATAGTATTGGAAACACTATTGGGAATGGTATTTAAGGCTTGGCTTTCCCACTTCTTTGTTGAGTGATAGAGAATAAAGGGGACTCTCACGCGCCGCCGCCGCAGTCCGTCTCGTCTCGTCTCGGGTCGTGGTTGTGGTCGTGGTCCTTATAAAATGCCGCCACTCCCTCAAACGCCTTCCCCTAAGCTCCACCACCATCTGCGTTTCTCTCTGCAAAATTTTCGGTTCAAAAAAAAGGAGAAAACAATGTATTGCGAGGGCGAATCGTGGGGTTGTTACCTGCCGATGAGCCTGAGCCTGAGGAGCATCGAGTCGGACCCCCATCGAGAGAGTGGCGCAGCTGGCGTCGGAGAGCGCGGTGGTGATATTCAGCGTTAGCAGCTGTTGGATGTGCCATGCTGCGAAGCGCCTCTTCTGTGGAATGGGTGGGAAGCTGATTGGTGCCATGGACAGAGTCATGGCTTCACATATTAATGGGACTTTGGTGCCACTGCTCAAGGAGGCCGGAGCTCTTTGGCTCTGAATCTGATAAGTAGTGTTAGTGAATAGTGAAATCAGAGGGCTAATTAATCATTAACCATGGGTTATGAGTTTATGATGGAAATGTCTATCCAGTTTTGTCATGTACATTAGCTAGTTTTTCCAGAGACTTTGAGGTCCACTTTACACTTTCCTTGTGGATAAATTGGTATGTTCCCTCTTAACATGCAACATTGTCGATTACGAAGGACAGCAATGTTTTGGATTAAATTAGAACAATTTTAAACTATCTATTTAATCATTCAACTGTTATTAGCTACTTTTTTATATAAAAAAAATCAAACCTAATGATACTTTATTTATTCCAAACAATAGAAAAAATCCAACGAAGTCTAGCTGTAGGATACAACAAATGGGTGGCAAGGCAAGGCAGGCAGGCACTATTCCAGCTTGAAGCAAATAGCACTGACCGACCGCCGAACAACTACTACATAACTCAACCACAACAACAGCACAACAGAAGCCGGAATGCAAGACAGAACCACTACAAAACACTATTCAGACCTTTCTCAAATCGCAGGCATCAACCATACCTGCAAACTAAACGTAAGAGGATAACCAATTCTAGATAATGTTAACCAAAAAAACGAAGAATTCTGTGCTACGCTATGCTATGCAGTGCGATGAAATTCTCCTACAAAAGCATTGCCGAGAAGTACTACATCACATTGCATACCAAATATTGAGGGAAAAAATAATGAACCACTTTCTAGTTAAATCTCTACACCGCAAAACTGTAGGATTCAACTCATTGCCCCAGTACGAGAGCAACCTTCTCCGGAGAAACAAGCGAAGAAGCATGGGCAATCAGTGGTTCGTAATGATCAGCGCCAGCACCGCACCAACCTGACACATTAGGGGACTTTGTAAACTTGCAATTTGATAAGAGAAGTCTTTTGTTTAGCAAACTGGGAAAAATTCCAATACCTGTTCCTTTCATAAACAGAAAGAAGGGAGGTCCACATATTTCACTCCTTGGACGATGCGGAAGGAAGAAAACACAGTTGTCTTCGTCAACCATAGCATCTGATCCATGTGCTTGCACCTGTGTAATGAATGAGTTGAAAGAACGAGCTTTCAATCTAAGCTAACGTTGAATGAGTTTCTAAAGAACACCGATATTCACTGGTGCATAACCGATCACCACGTGTGATAAAAAAGTTGTTAGATCTGTAAATAAGGCTTATATCACAAATAAGTACTTCAACCTAAGCTAAAATTGAATGGGTTTCTAATGAACATCGATATTCACTAGTGCATAACTGATCACCACAAGTGATAAAAAAGTTGTTTGGTCTGTAAATAAGGCTTATATAACAAATAAGTACTTAAAGTATGCCATCTTTTTCATCTAAGTACCTAAAGTACTTTTTGGTCAAAGTAGATACCTAAAGTTATCATTTTGATCAAGATAGATAGTATTCAATCTTTTTTATTTAATTAGCTAAAGTATTCTTTTATTAATCTCATGCGTAAACTTTTTTAAAACTTAGATGAAAAAGATTGAATACTTTTAGTATCTATTTTGACCAAAAAAATACTTTAGATTTCTATTTTGACTTTGACCTAAATGATAATTTAGGTACTTAAAAGATAAAAGGGAAAGTGTTGATCAGTTAATGAATTCTTTGTCCAAGTAAATGGCAAAATTGCATGTTAATGAATTCTTCCCATTGCATTAGCATCTTAGTTTCAGAATTCATAGAACACAGCTGCAGCAGTAAGAATAAGAAGCAATACACGGCCATTGTTATGAAACAAAGGCTATGTAAGTACCAATCGAAAAAAAACAATGCTTTGAAGACATAAAACTAGCTGAGCAGCAAAATCCATGCGGCCATATAATCATAACAAACAAAGCTTCAACTTACTACATATATCTCGCGATTGAACTCAGTTGCAAGACATTCGATGGCAATGTCATCCCCAAATGCAGCAGCACGGCCTTCTCTGTTCTCATCTACAGATAATAAACCCTCCTCAGTATATTGCAAAGTGATGATATCATATTCATCACCAGGTGAACCAGAAATGGACATGTATTTGGCCCAGCTCGAGCCGTCATTCACAGGAACACATCTCTCTTTGTAAATAGATTCGGCAACCAATTCTCTTCAATAAGAAAAAATTGACGACAAGAGAGCGTATCAAATAAAGCATTGATACAATAATCACAAAAATCAGATGAATGGATCGAAGAAGGGGGGGGGACCTTTGCATTCCGAGCTGAACGAGCTCTTCAATGGAAGAATCCAAGGCAACGCGCTCCTCCTTCTTGGCTAACAACTTAACTTCTTGAACCACATGAACACCCCACCCGTTCCTCAGATCCGGAGAGTACATATTCCGGATCACCTCATTTATCATCTGTCTCTCTTCTTCCATAGCAGATCCAAGATCCTCCAAGAAACGCTTCACCGTCCGCTTCCTCAAATCTCGCGCGTCGACCTCACGCGCCATGGCTCTCTGCGAGGCCGTGAAAAGGCAGTTCCCATCCGTCGACACATCGCCGCCGTGAGACAGACGGAACACCAACGAGGAGCCGCTCTCGTTGGGGTGCTTCCACAGCACTCCCTTAGCGTGAAGCTTGGTGAGATGCCGTCTCTGTTGGTCCTCTAGGCCAATCACGTCGTCCCACGTGGAAGTAGCCGTGATGATCTGGTCACCTAGATCAACCGGTTCAAGTGTCGTGTCATTAGGTTCCCTCCGAGGTACCGTCGGAGAAGACGTTTGAAATGTCTCCGTTGGATCGCATAGAAGTTTCCCCATTTTCCAATTTTTTTAATTATTTTCTTCCCTTCTTGATAACCGTTGTTTCCTTCCTTCTTTTGAATATATTTTCTAGGAATTTTCTTTCTCTTTCTCTGCTTCTTCTTCTGTGATGAGATGAGAGTTACAGAGAGAGAGAAGAGAGAGAGAGTGAGGGAGTTTCGGGAGAGAAAATTATGGCACGTGTACAAATCAGGGAGATTTAGGGATTCAAGGCCAGTGGTTCTGACCGTGCTGTGCCAGATGCTAACGTAAGCTCGTGGACCGTCAAGAGAAAACCTGAGCCTGGCATATATATATATATATATATATATATATTCATCATTCCCCTTTTTTTAATCACATTACATGGCAAATCAATTTCTTAAATTAAATTTATGGAAATTTTGCGTATCTAGAACATTCTTTTAATTTTATTAAAATATTATCTTATCATTTTATTTTTTTACTTAAAATTATAATTTTGTTGTCGTAGTAAACTTAAAATAGTATTGTTGTTTTTATTTTTTAATTATTTTTAATAAGTTCAATAATATAATCAATTTCTATAAAAAATTTGAGGAATTATTTAATCGTAAGTAAAAATAAATAAGAATTTAAGAAATTGTTAAAGTTTCAAGAAATTTTGATTTTTAACAATTTATAATTTTAATTATTTTTAACAATTTATAATTTAATATGTAACACGTGCGTTGGTGGGTGGTTAAGGAGGCTTCTTGCAAAGAGACAGAAAACAAGAACCGTGTCGGCGGCTAAACATATGGGGGACTTAGCCTTGTTTTTCAAGCTAAAGCGTCAAAATAGGTTTTCATGTACCCACGTTATTGAAGCGCACGTTCCCAACGGTCACAAATTTGAAATTTGTTATATTTCACTATTTTCAATCATGTCTATTTAAAAGATTAACAACCTTAATTATAAATTTAAATGCTTTCAAAGCATCAAAAAAATGTTCAAGTTGATGGCCCACAAATCAACTCATAGTGTTATTTTTTAAAAAAAATTTATATCTGAGTAACTAAATTTATTGTACGCGTTATTAATCTAGAGTAAGTACAAGACAGTATTTATTTATAGATAACTCTCAATCTTTCATGATTGAAAGATTTCATCATTGTCATCTACGATGCTCGAACTTGGGTTCTCAAAAAATAATAATACTTCATTTATCACTTAATTTGTGCAACTTTTACATTAAATAGACCACTATAATACACGACAAATGAAAAGATATAAGCTGTAAGGAAGCTATGGAATGTGAGAGGATTATGCACGTTAACCTACCTTTCACTGCTTGTGGTGGGCAAATTAGATCTCGATCACCTGCAATAGCCAGGACAGGTACATTGGTTTTATGTATATGATCCTTGAAGAAAAATTTACCATTCCTATCGCACAACCCCCGTTCTCGAAAAGCTGACGTGAGCTGCAGAAGAAGTTTAGCTGGTATGGTACCTGGAAATCATAGAAGACGTCATGTCAGTCACCTTTTTGCAGATAACAAAGCATAAAACTTGAATCCTAATAGAGCAACAGAGATCAGATTCAGAGAGAAGTTCCACCAAGCAAGAAAGTTGATAACGGAACATCAAGCTACAAAATCAGAAACCCAGTTTTCCCTGAATTATTTGGGTTCTGTTTCATTAATCATTAAAGACAGTATACACAGATGTTCATTTTCATGGAAAGAGGAAAGCTGTAAATTCAAATAACAGCTGTAACATTTCACATCATGTGAAGAGAAATATACCCATGCTCACAGAAGTTGTTTAAGACAAGCTTTTTGAGCAACTCCGGATGCATCATGCATTATTTAGCCAACCCAAGACATAAGGAGGCCGAGATGATAGAGGATAGGCAGCTGCCAAAAGCGTTCCTAATGGAACAACGGGTACGTTAAGAGCTTGTGCAGGATCTGCCTGCATAACAAGTTCCATGATATTACTTTCTCATCAAACCTATTTGTATCAAACTTTTAAATAGGTAGTTATCAAAATCACATAAACATACATAGTAATTAACAATGGTTCACTGACTTACAAGAGGTAAGAGCAATTTGAGTGCCGAATTCGAAGATTTGTAATCAAGTGATGATGCCAATGTTATAATAGCCTTCACTTCAGGTTCCCTTCCTTCAAAACCTCACAAGACGTATAACACAACCAATTGTAACTTTTATTAACAGAAAAGAAAAGCAAACTATAAACAGAAGAACATTTTTTTTTGTAAAATGGTTACTTTGTATTATAAATTACAAAGTACACCACCCTAAGGATCTCGTTAAAAAATCTCCCTAATCCTAAGTAAAGGAAAAAGAGTGAACCTTGGGATGGAAGAAGGTCCAACATGAACCCTAGAACAAACAAGAACAACAGTAGGGAACTACACCACTATAACCGCCGAAACAGGCTACATCAATGTAGGTTCACACTGCCCCTGAATGGAATTCACCAAGGGACTACACACATCCAAAACCAAACAACACCATGCTACAAGCTCCAAGACATAAGACAGATGAGCATATGCCTAACAATGGATACAGGAAATACATAACCCACTGCAAAAACTAAGACCAGGAAACACCGCCACTGCACCACTAGCGCAGCCCCATCAAGGGCCTGAAAAAACACGTCCGAAATCAAAGCGAACTGAAACTAAAAAATCAACACCCAGAGCTGAAAGTGCCATACCAACAAGAAGCACCGAACCAAACAATCACCAAGGAAACAATCAAGAAGATCCAACTTTACTCTGTTCTTAATACAGAAACACAACCCGAAATGTACCACCCTAAGCTGGATCCAGTACTATAAAGCACCACAAAGCATCTGCAGCAGCACGAGCCATCACTGCTACAGAGGTAAACGCCCTCCATGCCACCAACGTAATCCCACCTCAAAATCCAATCTATTACCACTACTAAACACTAAAACTTGCTTCTCTACCCTTGGAACCAAGCTACTTCCATTTCACAAAGAGAAACCTCTTAGAAAAGACTGAAACGATTTGCCCCCTCGAACTTGAATTTAGAGACCACAGCAAAAGAAACCTCAAGAAACCTTGAGCACTTGGATAATAAAAAAGACGGCCAAACTAAAAGCTTGTTCTCTAGACAATGGCAAAAAACAACCTCAATAAAAACGAGTTGTTCCACTAACCCAGAACACGAAAATATGGGAAACTCGAACACCCCTTCTATAACAACACCCGAAACAACCACTATAACTCCATCATGCGTCGCACTACCTTTCAAAAAACCTAAATAAAACACGCCTCTGACTACTCGACACAAACTGCTCCTGCCCATCCAAAACACCCTCAAGACCCACGCCTTCTTTCACTAACGAAACCTGGTGAATTCCGCAAGCAACAAAACATGCTGCCAATATTCCACTAACGACCAGAATTCTCTGACTCAACGCCTTGAAACTACACAACCCCCATACCACCTTTCTCGGGACCAGATTTGTCTGCACATGTCTCTATGAAACCAGAAACCTCCACCAGCGACTGCAAACCACGTTCCGCCTCCGACCAGAGCCTGACAATGCAAACACGAACCTCACAACAATGAAGAACTTCCAAAGGAACTGCCAAGGTTTCAAAAAATGGTCCGCGACCGCGATATAGCGGTTTCGCTGCCGTCCGAGTTACCCGCGACAGCCGCAATAGCGTCCGCGACGGCCGCAATCACGGTAAATCCGAAATAACCGAAAACGCGACCGCGATTTGAAACCCTGGGAACTGCACCTCAATACCACAATTAGAATAGGAAACCAGCAAGCTGCAACGGAACCCTCCTTCAACCTAAGACACATCTCGTCACCAACAACACTGAAAACTCCGCTCCACCACCGGCCGGAGTGCCAATAAGGACCACACAATGCAAAACACAAAACACAGGAGCGGGCAGTCGTCACCGACAAGCCTTGAGCCAACACGAATTTTCTTCTTTGAAATATACACATTGCATCACAACAAAAGCAATCCACTACCCTCAAACTTGAGATAATCAAACGCTCAAAGGCCTGGTTCGCAAAAGCAATTACACAAACAGCTTGCAAGCAGTTTTAAAGAATCACAAACTGACTCCAGAGCTGACAAGAAAACCACGCGGAGTCTCACGAATATGAACTAAATCACAAGAAAACCCCAAAAAACACCAGGACAAGGCTGACCAAACCTATGTACAACGACACGGTGTTGGATTATAGAGATCAAGAGAGAAGCGGTCAAAAGAGAGCGAGAAACCAGCCAGAGCGGTGGTGGAGGCGGCCACCACCGCCCAGACAACGACGGTGGATTATTAGTTAAAGAGTAAGAAAATATGTTTGTATTTAATTTGAAATTATAAACAGAAGCACATTAATAACTAATGCTAACAAATGCTTTTGATTCAAATAGAACCGAACTTTAAATACATTCCCTCTAAGCTAAATTTAACACAGCAACGTTATATGATACTAAGAAGATGTTTGAACCGTTGGCTCCGTTGGGGTAGGAAGCTCCTACTCTCAAAATAAAAGTAATAGGACTCTTCACCACCGTCGGAGTGTACAAACCCACAAGTGAATGCCCCTTAAAGTATATTAAAAAAAACATTCTGATTGTCGCCTCACTAACCCTGCTTGTGGTGTTTTTTTCACTCCTGCCAGATGATAAGATGCAAAAGCTAACAACAAGCACAATTACCTTTCAAGCAAGTTGATGTCCTATTGGAGATTAGTAATACCACAATTAATCCCCCGTATAACATAAAACCTAAAACCACTTCATAGTGGACAAAGCCATAAAGAGAACGGTTTTCCAATTATGAATCTCAATAAAGAAAAGCAGGGGAAAGTAAAGAAATATACAATTGAAAACTTTGAGGGTTGCTTGTTAATATCAACCATTGTATGTTACTAAGAGGGAGATGACCTTTATAAGGGCTCATCAAAATGTACATCCTTACTCTTCAATATGATTTGCATGAGCACTGGTAATTAGCCAGAGAACTGAAAATAAGACTTTTACAATCAGAGTAGTCAGTCCCATTACCAGTCCTTAAGAGTCGGACAAAGAAGCATTTCCCTTTTGATAACTGTTTTCTATATCGATAACTTTTCTAATGAAATTACTTAATGCACCTCATCCATGTGGCATTTTCATCTCATTTTCTTCTCCTTCCCCAATAATTTATCATAAAAATAAATCTTAAAACAAAGAACAATATGAATACATCCAAGGACCAAAACGTAGGGGGAAAAAGGATTATCAGGATTGAGAAAGAAAGCCAAGACCATGAATACCATCTAACTAGAGATCCAACATAGATAGGGGCAGGGCTTATTATTCAAACAACAAAAGACTGAGGAAAAACACATCAGATATAACAGTTAAGGTCTGAGCTAAATGAAAGCTCCGTGCAACCTGATTGAGAATAAGCTTAATTTTGTTGCATTGGCTGCTCAACGTGCACTCTGTGATAGTTTTTGTTTTGGCCAGAACATGGTAATAGTTTAATAGCTCCACTTTGTTATTATACGTGACCACCCACAAAGCAATATCATAACGACAAACTTGTGTCAATGGGGTCAACTTAGTAGTATTATCTTCCCTTGTTTTATTTATAATATTTGTTACCTAATACAACATGGACAAAATTAAACACAACAAAATATTCAAAAATACAAAAACTTTCAAGTGAATAAATATTTTTGAAAATTTTTGGCATTATTTAATTACTGTGGAACGTTATTTTTTTTCCTCCACTGATTATTGTAAACCTAAGGCAGCTTTACCGTTACAGGTTGATGAATTGTTAGTTTAAAGCTTAGAATAAGACAAGGGCACACACAACATACTCATTTTAAGGCTTTCAAAGTGTAGTTGAACAAATCAAGGGATGAATCTTGCATTAGAATTGAAAGGTGAAAATCATTGGAATGTGACATGAACTGCAAATGATAGTATCTTACCACGCCGTGACAGCGTAGCATAAAGCAATATGCCTCCCATTGAATGACCAACTGCAAGCAATTTCCCATCCTTCGGCTTTGTCAGTGCTGATATGTATTCCATCTATATCAATGAAAATGATAATTGTCAATTCAACCCAAAGACAGTAAACATTGATAGTATGTAAAATGCAAAATAACAAATTAAATTCATATCATCCTAATTAGGAAGTGAGAAAAAAATGATTCAGCATTTGCATAGCCTTCCAGCGTGGCAAAATGTCACCTCACCGCTGCAGGAACATCCTCCTCCAGATAGTGATCAAAATCCCAATCATACTTCACAATCAACTCAAGTTTTTTCTGAAAATCTTCTATCGTTGATGAAAGCCGCTCTTGCATATCAATAAACCGAGGTGAAACAGATTGTTGGTATGGATGGCAAACGGGCGGGTCGGGTGCGGATACCCCTTCCCATCCTCATACCCACATAATATTTTTCAATCCACCACCCGCCCACCACCCATGATGGGTACAAATTTTCAAATCCACACCCGCCCACGCGGGTATATTTTCAAACCCATCCCCACTAGCGACATACCCATCTAGACCCGCCTGACAGCAAACTAATGGGATGTTGGAGTTGGTTCCCAGACAGTTCGTGATGGGGTAGCAACGCATGCTTCAATTTGTCAGAGAAGTGGCTCTACGAATGTTATGGAGACAGATTGTAAGGAGCATGTAGTCGCAGAGCTGGATTGTTGAGTTGCTTTCGATGTTAATGCTCATAGTGCGCCTAATATGGGTTTTGAGGGACTAAAGAACATGAAAACTGCTGCTTTTGATGTTAATGCATATAGTACGGCTAATTTGTGTTTGGATGGGCAGTATGGGCTAAGAAACATGGAAAGTGACGTGGTTAGTGAGATTATGGGTTTAATCAAAGAGCCGAATATTTCCCTAATTAAAGACTAGATTAAAGACTAAATATCCTTAATATTTGGTTAAATTATATGTTATATATTATACAATATTAAAATTTATAAATTAGTCTCTAAAATTACACCTAAATTCATAATTGTCCAAAATTTAATAGATATTTAGCTGGGCGGGCGGATGTGGGGCGGGCGGATGCGGGGCGGGTAATGTCTCAAACTCATTACCCGCTCACTACCCGTTAAAATTATACCCCTCCCCGCTCCAATTGGAGCGGATGCGGTGCGGAATCTACGAAACTCTACCCGTTTTACATCCCTAATTGTTGGCCTTCTTCAATAATATTTACAAGCCCAGTGACAATCGTAAATCAAAGTCAAGCATTACGAGAAAACTATCTCTGAACGCAAATTGTATATTTGAGGGTCCAAAGCAGAAAATATAAGTATGATAACAAATAAACATCATCTTAATTCACTCAAACGATATCAAATCAAATTCTAAGAAAATGAAAGAAAGATAATAACTAAACGACGGCTAAAAATATCAAAAACACATTAAAAGTGTCATAAAAATACAAAAAAGTGTCATAAAAAGAAATTTATTAGAAGCTAACAAAAAATAAATAAAGATATGATGTAAAAAATAAACTATTAATTGAACGCAATAATAACATCAATTATAGATTTTATTATAATAATGTAGCAAACGGTTGGATAATTAAAGCCTAGCAAATGAGAGATTCTTTAGCTGGCGGTGGCATATGTATCCAATTCAATGCATAAATAAATTAGGTTTATAGCATCATTTTCTCGTGTCGTTTTTTAATATTTTTTTTATTATATTAGTCTTAGATTAATCATTGATTTCTGATTTCTTTTTCTTAATTTTTTTTAAATTTTCTTATAATTTAATTATTATAATTTATTTAATTAATCTTTCTTTTTTATATATAAAATGTGAATGATTTTATTTGTTTTTATAATATATTTATCAACTATTATAATACATTTTTAAATTTTTTTTTCTAAAGTATTGAATTTAGTAACGTCTCCCTTAATTTGAATAACGTTTATTTAATTATTATACTTATTTATCGTTAATTTAAGTTATCATATTAGATATTGAAATATGTTCATAAATCATAATTATTAAAGATAAATTGTAATTTAATCATGATAATATCAATTTATGAAATTGATTTAGACTGACATTTAATATCAAAGTTAATTGTCATATGGACGAAGAAACCCAATTGAAAAGATATTTTAGTTTGAGGGTTTAATTAAATGGACTACTTTAAATTTGGATTCATATTTTGAGGATGTATACTGTAATTAAACCAATAGTTTTGGACTCCAAAATCTGGCTACATCCGTCGACTTTTCAAAACTCAAAGTCATCCACCAAAATTTGACTGTAAGATCGTCACGAGTTGCTTTCTTGAATTTATTTACAAAAACAGCACCCAATTCACAACCAAATTTATTCCCAAAATGGAAACCGGAATCGGAGCCAGCGCAGATTCATCACCAAATCTACCTCTGCTGGTCCACGACGGAGAACCGAATGTCCCCGACGGCGCTCGCCTAAACCAGCTGGGTTACAAGCAAGAACTCAGCCGCAGTCTCTCGTACGTAATCAACAACTTTCCTCCGTTATCTTTCCGTTTCTCGACAGTTCATCTATCTGTAATGGAAATGATCGAATGTCGATGATGATGAGAAATGTTAGGATTTGGTGTGCAGGGCGATTGCAAATTTTTCGGTGACGTTCTCCATCATATCGGTGCTCACGGGGCTCACCACGATGTACGGTATAGGATTGGCCTTCGGTGGGCCCGTTACGATTGTGTACGGATGGCCCATCGTGGGCGTTTTAACCATGATGGTGGGTCTGGCGATGGCGGAGATTTGTTCTGCTTATCCTACTTCCGGCGGCCTATATTTTGGAGTGCCATGTTGTGCGGCAATGTGTGGGGTCCTATGGCTTCCTGGTTCACCTGCTGGTAAGTTCCAGTTTAATTTCCGTCCATTTTTGTTTGTTTCGCTGTTTAATCCTTTTCATTCGCTGTTTAATCCTTTTCATTCGCTGTTTAATCCTTTTCATTCGCTGTTTAATCCTTTTCATTCACTGTTTGGACCTTGCATTTTCTCTGTTTTGTTTTCTGCTGGGTTTGATTCCTTCCTTTTGTCTGTCACATGCACGTGTATTAGTTAGGAAATGGTTTGGCAATTAGTGATCAACTTGGGATTAGTAAATGAGATAAAATGTAACCCCTAGATTAAATTTAGATTAAATTTAGACGGTCACATATCATATACAAAAATCTTTTTTTAGTGAACAAAATTCGTATAACAATAAAATTACGAAAATTTGCAGAAGTCTGTATAAAACATATCCAGAAACAAAATATCGATACTATAGATAATATATATATATATATATATATATATATATAAAGACAATAGTAAAAGCATGTGTCACAAAAATATAACAAAAAAGACATATAAATATATAGTGGGTGCAAAATGGAGAACTGTCGATTCTCCTGATGCTAAGTCTGCTAGCTTACGGTCTAGTAGTATCTGAAAGGTTGAAAATAAAAGAGTGAGCTATAAAGTCTAGTGTGCTCCTTGCGGTGTATAAAAACAAACAGATGAAATGCTTAAGTAGAAGTTGATTTATAAAATAGGTTTTGAAAACATGAACACTACCCTCATCCAATCATTAGAATGTGTAGGTTTCCCTGAACCATGCACTCACCTATACACCTGGTAAGGATCCTATAATGATAGTATAAGGGTTTTCGGTAACGACTTACCTTGTGCACAAAGTAGAGGAGTATGTAGTAAGGTCTTACAAGTAATGGACTAAGCCTGATGCACTTCCTCCAATCATATCCCCCAATGATTGTAAATGTGCATGTATTCGAGTGAAAACAATAGTTTAATTTATTAAAACATGCAATATTCCAGAATCAGATACAAAAATACAGTAACCAGAGATTATGTCGGAAATATACAGTAAATCAAATATCATGCAATTAGAATATTTAATATAATCAGAATTTTAAAACAATATTGAAAATCCAATAGGAACACACCTGTATCACTCTGAGAAGTCGGATACCGTAGCCTACTCTCGGGTCTGCCTATCACAATCTACGGCAGTGCTAGATCCTACGAATCAAAGAAACTATATCAAAATCCTAACATAATAAATAATAAACATTAATTCAACTATTTACAGAAACCTACAAGTAGCTCTCGAAGAACATGAATCGTACGTATCTACTAGAGGTGAAGCGTCGGACCAAGTTGAACTTCGACTAGGATCACAAGTATATTTATAAAAATATAATCCCAGATCAATTTAATAATCAAATCCCAAATAAAAATGCTAAAAATACTAAGCATTTTTTATTTAACGAGATTGATTCAGGGCTTTCAGGTTAGAATTTGGTGAAACGAACTGAAAAACCAAACTCAGGACGTCGAAAAACATCAAGAGGGAGGTTTTCGAAACAAAAGTCAATGATCAAAGTCAATGTCGATCAACGGTCTACAATGACGGTCAACGGTCAACAACTTAGCTCGACGCAACTCGGCTTAGCTGGACTAGTTCGATCCGATTTGGTTATGCCGGTCTGACTGGATCGGTTTGGATTTGGGCTGAACTTGGGTCGTATCAAGTGATCGGGTCGGGTACGAGTCAGCTAGAAGCCCACCAGGACTGTGGAGAAGCCCCACGTGCAGCGGTAGCCTTGGAGCGTCAGTAAATTTACAAAAAAAAATCTAAAAATTATTTTAAGCATTTTTAAGGTACTTACCAAACTCAGTTTACCATGGTGAACAACGAAAAACCCAATTACGTTAGTAAAAAATTGCACTATCTCACCCATCCACACGCCAACGACGAACACAACAAGACGCCACCGTTGGGCCTGGCATGACACAAGGAACACGTAGTATGGGCAATGTAGTTACTAGAGCTACGGTCGGTGACGAAACGTCGTTTGAACTTTCTTAGATAAGAAATGCTAGAGAGGGAAGGTTGAAGATGGAGAAAATCTAAAGTTTTCAGAATGGAGTAAACCCAATTTACTTAGAAATTGGTGAAATGTTGTTTTCTGAGTTTTGTTTTGAATTTAATTAAAAATTCATTTTGGTCCTCAAATTTAACCGAAATTTAATTTAATTACCGAGATTAAATTAGGGAAAATTAGCCTCGGAATTGGGGTGTGACATGAATCATATTATAAGGTATTCATGTTTAATATTTTTATTTATAAATAAATCTGTTTACCTAAGTGTTGTTTGATAAAATAAAAAATAATTAACAGAAAATTAAACTTTTAATTCATTGAATACTAAATTTTAATTATAAAACTATTTGGTATAATACTAAAAATTAATTGCTAAATATTAATATGTATTTTGATAAGTTTAGAGAACAAATTATTTTATACTTTTCATACTCAATTCTATTGTTTTCATGTTAAGCTCAATGTTAAATTTATGGATTTTATGATGTTTTAGACTAAACAACATCTTTTTTATTTAAATTTAGTTTCCTGTGGGGGAGTTAATACGATATCATTTTGGTATGTCATCAGATCATCTGACATATCATTACATTGTTTGTTATTGAGTTAATACGATATCATTTTGGTATGTCATCAGATCATCTAACATATCATTACATTGTTTGTTATTTAACGATTGAATGACTAAAACATGAATAACTTAAAAATTTAATGATCAAATTGAAACTTTTAAATTTTAATGACTAAAATAGAATTGCAATGGTCAAAGATTTAGATTCCAAACAAATTCCATTATTAGTTGGAAAATATGCATAAAATTTTCCTGGATTATTTTTTATGGATAAAGTAACATTTACTCCTAAATTTGTCAATTTTCTCAATTTAGTCCCTATAGTTTTCTTGGTCGATATTAATTCCTAAACCAAACATTTTTTTCCCTAACATCGTCTTTTTTTTCTTCATATTAGTCTCGGAATTTGGTGTTTGCCTCAACCTGACCCTTAAACTTAAATTTTATTAGAGATTTTAATTTTTAAAAAATTAAGGTTATAAATGAATATAACATTTGATGAATTATTAAAAAAATTATTTATGATTATTTATTTATTAAATTAAATAAATGAATATAAATCATTTCAAAAAATTTAATATGTATTCATGAAAAACAATCTCTTTCAATTGTCCCTCAAATCAAATCATTTCAAAACCCATAAGGTAAACTAGTGATTTAATACCTCAATTGTTATTTTTGTTTTATTTAAGTCAATTATTTTATTTTATATAATATTTAGTTATGATTTCATTTCAGTCATTCATATTTAGAAATTTAATAATGATGTTGATGTATCATTATAAGATAATGACATCTCTCGAATATGTCACATAAAAAGTATATTATTTTTTGAATAATCTGATATGATTAGTAGTATTTATTTAGAAGTTTTCTTAATCATTAACAATGCATACACACATATAAACGCAGTTGCTCAATCGGACTCAAAATCTAAAAAAAAAAGAATTAATTACTTGGGTTGCTTTGATGAATTTATTGGGAAATGCTCACGTGCGGTAGATTAAATATACGGTTAAAAAAGGTGCTACCGATTTTGTTATTATTTAAATAACAAAACTGATAAAAAATGACCGAAAATATTATTATTTCTACCGGTTTTAATTACCGATATAGGTAAACGCAGTAGAAAAAACCGGTAAAAAATAATTGTCATAACCATTTTTAGGTAAAACAATTAAATATTATTTTTTTAAAAACGATTATGACTTTAATATTGGAAAATTAGTGATTTGGAATTGATTTGGATTAAATTAAAAAAGGAGTCGCCATCGACCTTTGGGTTAGGTAGGTCGAATACCTAAAAACGTCTTTTAAAACAATTTTAAGAAAAAACATTTTTTAAGACAAAAATGGTATGCGTTTACAAAGATTCGATTAAAAAAGGGTTCGAGAGTCGGTTACGTGTGGGGAAGGGTGAGCCCCCTTATAACGCCCAAAAACTGATACTGTGTCGCTTACACATCATCTTAAATAGCGGAAAGTATAAATCGAATATAAAATTAAAAGATGCTCTGTTTATTGAACATTGACTAATTTGCTTCAAATTAATTAATTAAAGAAAATTCTTTAACTCGAAAAAAATGTCGCAATTAGTAATCATCCATCAGAAAAGCTAAATCGACTATTTCTTATGAATATTCCCTCATAATTGATTTTAAAAAAATGTGAATCGAATCTAAAAATGAAAATCGATCTTTGCATAAAATCAATCGCTATTTAGTAATATGTATCGCATTGTTCAACTTAAAATAAAATAAATTAATTAGTAAAATAAAATCAATTTTATTTCAAGTTCACATTTGTTCGAATGTCGTATTGGATTATACCACTTCGATTAAGTGATACTTTCCATGCCCATTCTAGAAATACGTATTCTTGAAATTATTCGTATAAAATATTAAAAAAAGAAAATTAACATCAAGTACAGGAGATATAAAACATTGAATTGAGCATCTTATAAAATAAAATAAATAAGTAAGGTCAAGCAAGATAAAATAAGCGTTAGCAATATATACAAATATACAAGAGTTAATGAATATATATATACACATATATGAATAATATGATATAATATATACAAGCAACAGAGACCAAATAATAATAAGAATAATAATGATAATAAACATACATAAATATACTTATATGATAAAAATAAAAGTAACAGGAACCAAATTATGTGAAGATTATATCAGAAACGAAACAAAACAATAAGTATAAGGTATATAATATACAACATGCCATGCGACTATTATTATCGAACCAACATAAACATACATATATAATGTAATAATTAAAACATAATTAACAGAGATATAAATGCATATAAGGCATATAATGTATTTACATATATGAAATAATATAAAACACATTTAATAAACATAATAGTACACACATATATACACAAAGGTAAAATGAAAGAAATAAAATAGAATATAGAGACTAAAATAAATGCAATGTGCAAGCTTTCAAACGGAGGAAATGATGTGTGTATTAAGGTAGGATTATACTAGGAATCAAATGAAATTAATTAGCGGAAAATGATAAAATGCAACCAAAATCTTAGGGGAGCTTTAAAAGATGCCTTCAAGAAGTATGGAAAGTGAATCAATTCATCGAATATAGAAAAATAAAAAAAGGAAACCAAAATAAAATTGGAAATGAAATTAAAGTTATAATATTTAATATACACATATTCGTGCTATATAAATAACATATACTTATATACTAAATATATCCAAATATTAAAGGTAATAAATATATAAATATTATTATACTATTAAGCTTGAATGTAAATATAACGAATCCCAAAAATAAATAGCAATAGGAAATAAATTACTATTTTCATACCAACAGACAAAGGACTAGAATGGAATACAGAGAAAACAAGCAGGCTTAATTTGATATTTTTCATACAACAAAGATAAATGACTAAAATGAATACTGAATAAATTATGGGTAAATAATCAAAAGTTAGTAGGAATTTAAAACAATGGAGTAATGACTAAAATATAAGAATCATAAGTAACAGGAACAAAATAAAAGCAATTAAAACTTCATTAATAACTAAAATAACATGTTACAAAATAACATTGACTTAAACAGACATTTACCCCATGCGCGAAATTACAGAACTCATCCCCTCAAAACGACGCCGTTTTGCACATGCTATAAATAGCCCAAATAACTCCAAAACCGACCATTTGTTTCATTTTCACCTAGAGAAGAGAGAGAGTAAGAGAGAGACACAGAGAGAGATCCAGAGATCTCTCTGGAAACGGCTAGACTCCGCCGCGCCGGCCGCCACTGATCAGCGGTCGTCGCCGTACGCCGACGCCGGAGGGAGAGAAAATAACGCCATTCGAAGCGTCCCCAGGCCCTGAGGAAGGATCTGGCCTCCCTTTGGCCTAAAAGTGGCTCAATCATGGTGGATCCGAGGAGAAACCGCCGTCTCCGGTGACCGATTTTCATCGGTGCTCGACCAAGGTATGGTCTCTATTCTCTCCTCTTTCCTTTCTCTTTTCTTTTTTACTGGAAAACCCGAATGGTCCCCCTATTTTCTCTCTTTTTTTTTCTTTCAAACCCCTCGACTCCATCCCTTTTTTCCTCTGTCCTTTATTTATCTTTGCATGTGTCATTAGTGATGGTTATTGATGGATTTTAGCCCCTTGGTAGGAAAATGATATCCTATAATATAAGATCGATTTCAATATTTTTTCTTGGACTTTCTGATCGATTTGGTAGACTTGTCACTGTTTGATGGTTTTTTTTTGCAGGAACCGGTCACTGTTGATGACATCGGCATCAGAAGCTGTCGGCGAAGGGAGGTTTGGCTTGAGGCTCGACGATATTCGGCTTGAACGGCTATTGGAATGTTGAAGAGGCGTGGCGACTGGATTGGTATAGGGTTGTAAAACCCTATTTGCCATCGATCTGGACCGTTGTATGGGTCCAGATCGAATGGTCTCTGCTGGTGCGGCACTAGCAGAAAGGATGAAACCCTAGCGGGTCGAGATGCTGGGCCAGTTTGGGTCTCGGGTTGGATCTATACTCTGGGTTCTGTTTTGTGGGCTGTTAAACCAGGCCTGATGGGTTAGTTGTTGGGTTGCTTGGGCTTTAATGTAATTTGGTTTGGGCTTCGGGATTGGCCTGTAAAACAAAACAAAATAATATTAATAATAATACTAATACTAATAATAATAAATATTTAACAAAAAAAAAAGACCATGACAAAAATAGGTGTCTACAATAATATTTTAGGTAGTATTTTATCGAAAATATTATTTTTTTTACCGAGATTTTCTACCGCATTTACCTATATCAAGAATTAATAATAATAACAAAATTGGTATAAATAATAATGCTTTCGGTCATTTTTACTGGTTTTATTATTTAAAATAATAACAAAACCGTTAACGTATGTATATGAAGTTTGTCTAACCATAGAACTTCCCGAATTTATTATATGGCATATAAATCTTTTTTTTAATCATTATAGTTGTTTTATACTTACCTCATATGTGACGTAGAAATTAAAATATACTTTTATCTTTACTCAAAGAGATCTAGTTAATAAAATAATATTATTTTCTATATCGATAATTTGAGTTAAAAAAAAGCTTAATTAATAGATCCATGGTTTTCAGAATCGGACCGATTAGTGAACTGGTCATGCTATCGGTTCATTGGTTCAACCTGTCGAATCGGTCCGGTTGGTCTGAAGAACCGGATGATGTCATAATTATTTAAAAAATTAAATAAAAATACCAAAATATTTAATAAAAAATAAATTTTTATATTACAAGTTATATTCAAAACAAGTCATAACATATATAAGTTAAAAACTATAAAATTAAGTGAAATAAAATGATTCTAATTAATTATAACATAATAATTAAGGTAAAACATATTAAATAATAAATATAATTATATAACTATAATTAAAAAATAAATTTGGACTAAAAAATCATAACAAAATAATATTGTTTGGTTTAATTTTTTTTTAAACAATCTCACATGGCTAAGAAACATAGAAGAGTATTCCAAAAGTCTAAAGAGTAAAAATATGATAACAAAACATTATCACATGATTAAGAAACATAGAAGAGTATTCCAAAAGTCTAAAGAGTAAAAATATGATAACAAAACATTATCACATGATTAAGAAACATAGAAGAGCATCCCAACTAACTTCTATAAATAATAGAGATAATTTGACATTCAAAATCATAGAGTCTTTTGGTGAGTATTGAGTGAACTATTATTTCACTTCAATCAAGTTCGAATTTTAGGCTTCAATCGAGCTTCTGAATTTTTTTTGAGTTCAAACCTTTTCGAGTTCAAGTTTCAATATTATATTTCGAGTTCGAGTTGAACTTGATAATTTTTAGCTCGTGAGTTTGAGTCGAGTTGAGCTTACTTTTAAAGTTTTCAAGTTCGAGTCGAGCTCAACAATACTCGAGTTCGACTTGGCTCGTTTAACAAACGACGTTGTTTGGTTTAATTTTTTTTTTATAAAAAAAATTGGCTGTTTTTTTCGGTTTTTTCCGGTTTTCAGCTGGTCCGATTTGAACGATTCAGCGGTTCCAGTCGATTCACTAATAGCGATTCAACCGGTGTAGATTGAACCGGACTAAATAACGATTCTCGATTGAACCGGTTCAACCAACCGATCCATCCGATTTTCAAAAGAATGAATAGATATGAATAGAGTCAAATAATATATTCAATAAACTGAAAATGGGAATAAATTAATGCAATGATCGACAATGAATGCCATTTTCTCAGCTTGGAGTTGACAACTTGAACTCGGAGTGTTTGACCATTCAACAGCCTGGCCTTGAATTTGCCATTTCAAAAATTTTATTCATCGAATCCTGAGATATCGTATCCATGTAACCCCATCTTTTTTATTCTGAATCAATGCAATACACCCCAAAAAATTCACAAATTTTGATTTGTTCTGCGCTCAAAAGTTTATGAAGACACAAGAATCAAAGTGAGATTGGATATCCAGCAAGGAAGTGGAGCAGAGAGAATAAAAAACTACCCAGAAATCATTTCCTTTTTTCCCTTCCTTTTTGTGAAAACAATGGTTCAGGCCAGCAAGAAAATGGCTCTTCCGTCCCACACAGTTCAAAACGGCGGCGTTTCGGTTGATTCAGGCCAGTCTCGTCTCAGAGAGCTCGGCTACAAACAAGAGCTCAAGCGTGATCTATCGTAAATTTCCTCAACAACCCTTTTCTTATTCTTTTGCTTCAATCTGATCGAGTGTGAAAGAGAGTGTAAATCAAGAAACCAAAAGTAGAATGAGTTCTCTCCTTGTTTAATTTTGCAGGGTGTTTTCAAATTTTGCGTTTTCGTTTTCCATCATATCAGTGCTCACTGGTATCACCACTCTTTACAACACCGGGTGACTTTTGGGGGACCTATCTCCATGGTTTATGGTTGGTTTATAGCTGGCGGGTTCACCATGCTTGTTGGGTTATCAATGGCTGAGATCTGTTCTTCTTACCCAACTTCTGGTGGCCTTTATTATTGGAGTGCTCGGCTTGCTGGCCGAAATTGGGCTCCCTTTGCCTCTTGGCTCACTGGCTGGTAATCTTTTGCTACTTTATGACTGACAAACATTATTGCTTAGATCTTAAGTTGGTCGATGGTATCGTACTTATTCGAATGAATCAAGTTTATGAATGCTTGATACTTTCATTGCCAAAGGTAGATAGTTCATGACATTTCCCAATGAGATTGCTATTGGCGTGTTAGATTTTGCATTAGTTGTGATGAGGTCTATGACTCTATGCTAGTGTTTTATAGTATTGGTTTTGACAGATATTGTGTTCTTGGTCTAGAAATTTAAGCTTTTGAGAGTTGAGAAGCTTTATTTGAGCTAATGCACTATCAATTATATGTGAAGCTTGTCTTCTATATGTTATTAGAGTGTTGTCGTTCCACTGTATTTTCCCTGTCACGGACCGGATGCATATGGATTACATTGCTGTGGTTCCGGTGTGATTGGTTTCTCACGTTGTGATCGCCTTATATTCTTATTGAAGTAACTCGGGAATGAGAAACATACAAAGATCGAGGCTTAGAAAAATAAAGAAGCAGATGAAACCAGAGAACAGGATGTAGCTCCGAAACACTAGATTACATCACAAGTTAAACTTCATTTGAGCATCTATTGCATGTTCTAGAGCTATGCATTTTGCACATGAGGCCCATTATAAATGTATTTTTCACTGCTTAAGCCCCAAAATGAGGCTATTAAGTTCTTCTTCCCTCTTTGCATTTATGTTCTTTTCATTAGATAAAGGGCTCCCAACAGTGCAATTCAAACTTACAGGGAAACACTTCTGCTTTGCTGCTCCTTTATATATTGGCCACTTCTTTTATACATTCTTCATAGAAAATCGGATTATGGCAAATTTATTTGACTAACCTGATCTTCTTTTCCATTTCATCCTTATTAATAAGCATTGTCTCAGTACTCGGTAGGATTTTATAATCAGCTTTGTCACCCTTCATTGCATCTAATCCCAGATCATTTGTTTATTTTGGCAGGTTCAATATGTTGGTCAGGTGTGTCTTCGATTTTTTATATCCTTGGATTTGATTTGCTCAAATCCGTCACTGGAAGGCAATCTTCTTGTGGATTAGACATCAACAAAATAAAAAGTTCTAACTAAACAAACTGCCTTTTCATTTGCAGTGGGCTGTTACAACAAGTATAGATTTCTCACTTGCGCAACTGATTCAGGTGATAATTCTCCTTAGCACAGGTGGAAAAAATGGTGGTGGATACGAGGGATCGAAATATGTACTCATTGCTTTCCATGGGGGAATCCTATTGATACATGCTATATTAAACAGTCTTCCCATTTCGGTTTTATCTTTCTTTGGACAGCTTGCTGCTGCATGGAATCTTTTAGGTATGAGATATCAGGGCTTAACATAATTTCCGGCTAAAACGATTCCCCGTTTTCAACTAACAGTTCTTTGCATCTAGGTGTTGTTCTTCTTATGATACTCATACCCTCAGTTGCAAAGGAGAGGGCTAGTGCCGAGTTTGTATTCACTCATTTCAACACAGATAATGGAGAGGGAATAGGCAGTAAAGTCTATATTTTTGTTCTCGGGCTTCTTATGAGTCAATATACCCTTACTGGATATGATGCATCTGCTCATATGGTAAGCTTTTGTGTTTCTTTAATTTCCTTCTCGTTCAAACCCATCTTTTAAAGCTGTAGAAAATCAGGGAAATAAGTTTAATCGGATACCGTGTAATGGTTCCTGCATATGTTCTGTTTAGTTTAATGACATGAATCTTTAGGGGAATGCTAACCTGAACAAGAACTTAGTTTCACCACTTTTGTTCGAACTTGTACTCTCGTTAGATTTGCTTTTTTTTTCTTCTAACGCCTCTGCCCTACAAAGTACTTACAGTCTGACAAACGAAACCAAATCGTGTTGTTGATCTTAAACTTTCTATTTGTAGACAGAGGAAACCAAGAATGCTGATAAGAATGGACCAAAAGGAATAATTAGTGCCATTGGGATATCTATTATTTTTGGATGGGGTACCTACTTGGTATTACCTTTGCAGTACCAATATCCCATTTCTTTTGAGTGAAGATAACGATGCCGGAGGCTATGCTATTGCCGAAATATTTTACCTCGCATTTAAGAATAGATATGGCAGTGGTGTTGGGGGAATTATTTGCTTGGGAGTGATTGCGATCGCCATATTTTTTTGCGGAATGAGTTCTGTTACTAGCAACTCTAGGTAAACACGTTATCCTTACGTTCTTGTAGGACAGATATCCCGGATATCGTTTCCCATAAAGTGGCAACAAATTGAACTAAATATCTGTTTCCAGGATGGTTTACGCTTTCTCACGAGACGGTGCCATGCCGTTATCGTCTTTGTGGCATAAAGTGAACGAGCAGGAGGTTCCCATAAACGCAGTTTGGCTCTCTGCAGTTATCTCTTTCTGTATGGCACTAACGGTATGTCATCCGATTAACCATCCGTTTTCATTTCGTCCCGGTTTTGCGATTAGCAATATTCATTAATAGCAACAATGCTCCCTTTGTTTCCTGTTGTTGCAGTCTCTGGGGAGCTTGGTGGCATTTCAGGCCATGGTATCTATTGCAACGATAGGACTGTACATTGCTTATGCTATACCGATATTCCTTAGGGTGAGTTTGGCTCGGAAATCATTCGTCCCGGGACCCTTCAACCTCGGGTGCTACGGAGTGGTGGTCGGTTGGATCCCAGTGCTGTGGGTGGTAACCATTTCGGTCCTCTTCTCATTGCCGGTCGCATATCCGGTGACGTCCGAGACACTCAACTACACCCCTGTTGCTGTTGGTGCTTGTTATTACCGTTTCTTGGTGGATCTTACGTGCTCGACATCGGTTTACTGGTCCCATTACCAATATATCAACGTCTTAAGATGGCTTTATAGTTTGTTTTTCATACGAACGGTAGCAAACAGCAATAGAACTTTTGTAGATTTGCCCAATATTCCACGTACATTTCTATTATGAATGTTAATATGATTTTTGTTTATTTGTGTTTCAACATTTATTTAATCCAAATTTATTAAAAATATGATTTTAGTATTATATTGGTATAAGTTAATTCTTTTATCTTTTTACTTTCATGTCCAATGTGTAAAATATTTATTTATATAACTAAGACAAATTATATATATATATATATATATATATATATATATATATATATATATATATAAAGATCATTGATGAGTGTAATTTAATGGATGAGGTTGTGTACCTCTTTTATTTCATAAAAATCAACTTTTAATTTTAACTATTAAGTTTCACTCATCAAATAATTTAAAATAATTTATCAAAAATAATTTTTAAATAAATTACATATTTAATCATTCAATTATTTTTACATTTTCGTTTTAGTCATTCAATTATCTTTTTAAAATCATACTCATCATTATATTTTAGTTATCTATCACTAAAAAATTAACATTGATAATGAAATGTCATTATAAAGTAATATTATGTCATCATTAAAAAAATATCATGTTAATAATTTTATTTATTTTTTAATGACCGATGAAATGAAACTAAATCACGTTAGATATATATATATATATTTAAAAATTAGATAAATAAAATGAAACAACATAAATAATTGGGTGACTAAATACACAATTAACCATATTTTTCTTTCAAAATTCGTAGGGCATTTAAAAAAAAAAACCGAAATCTGCTTGTTTTTAAAGCAACTTGTCCATGAAGCCGGATCGAAGTACAAAAAGGTGGTGGAGAAGGAGAGGAAATCGTACCGAGTACGAGCTCTTATGGCTATGAATTCTTCGTCTTCTCTCTCACCTAAAAGCACTGCCATCAGATCTACCATTATTTTTATGACTTCAAAAGACGCCGAAGAAGGAAAGTGGGAGAGAGCCCCGGGAAAATTCTGGAGTGGGAGGCGTGGAAATTTTTTTTTTCTCTTCAAAATCAAACCAATAGATCAAATAAAATCTTTCCTACTCCTCCCGTACCACTCATTTCCAGTTCCCCTCTCCTTTTTCTTTCTTTTTTCTTCTTCTCTATCCTCTGCTCTTTGATGAACTCGGTAAGTTAAGTTAGATCTGTTTATCGTCTTCCATGGATCTTCTGAGATTTGAGTTCATCATTTGTCTTTCTGCATCTAGATCTGCATTCAGCTAAATCGATGATTTTAGGTGAAAAAGAGAAATATTTCAATTTTATATCAGAAGAATCTGGAAGCTGTTTGTTGGATCTGAAAGCATAATCTCTGGTTATTAAGATAAATTTATCGAATATCGGTGAAAGTTGGCAGTTGATTATTAAAAGGTGGAGGAATTTAACTAAAAAATAAAGATTTAAGGATAAATATTTTCATTAAATTTTAACAATCTCAACATCATTTTTTAAATTTATAATTTTAAATATCAATTGAATTAAAATTTAATTAATACTTTTAATTTTTTTCAAATCTATATTAAAACAAAATTATAATTTTTTATAAAAAATGAGATTTAAATTATTCATAAAACAGTGCAAATTTTACAAATAATACAATTCAACAATTAATAAAGTAAAGAGCTCTCTATTAAAACTGAACAGTTGCCTAGGGGTGTTCATTCGGTTAAAACGGTGGTTAACCGAACCGAATTAATCATAATCGAATTAATCAAAAAAAATTTTCTTTAACCGTTAATCGAATCGAATTTTTTTTGAACATATTAACAGAACCGAATAAATTTTGGTTAATTCTGTTAATTTTGAATTATCAAATTTTTTTAAAAATTTTCTAATTTATATAAAATTAAATATTTTTTAATTTAAAAAAAGTTTATAATTAATTTAAATAATAAATAATTATAAAATAAAAATTTTAGATAAATTTTTTAATTAATTAATATTGATTTAAGTTTAAAAGTCATTGAATCTTAAATTATTAATTGGGTTTTAAATAGTTTGGGCTTAGTTCATATGTTATATATAATATATTTAATATTTTTAATTAAAAACAGTTTACAATTAATTTAAATAATATATAATTATAAAATAAAAAATTTATGTAATTTTTTATTTAATTAATATTGATTTAAGTTTAAAAGTTATTGGATCTTAAATTATTAATTGGGTTTTTAATGATTTGGATTAAGCTCATATGTTATATATAATATATTTAATATTTAAAATTTAATTTCAGTTAATTCGGTTAATTAACCGAATTCGAACCGAATTAACCGTTAACCAAATTCTAAAAATTTTCTTAACCGTTAACCGACTGAACTAATTCAATAACCGAACCAAATTAATCGAACTAATTCAATTCGATCGATTATCCGAATTAATTCGATTATTTGAACACCTCTACAGTTGCCCAAACTTTTAGTAAGTTTGAAAATACGTATACCATTTCCTCAATATCATTGATGAGTTGAATAAAACATGCGATATTTATGGATTAATAAACTTTTTAGTGTCTAAATTATATCTCAAAATAAGATTTAGTGCCTATTTTTTTTTGGCTAACAACACGTGTTTAATTTTTTAAACGTTATATTCTTTGACTGAGCCGTAACGACCGTTAAATTTAGTCGTTATCTTACACGTGTAACGTATATAAAATTTTAAAAATTATTTCATTTAAAAGCTTAATATTATAATTTAAAAAAACATCACCAAAATTTACATCTTCTATCGTCGATTGGTCACTGTCAGCTCGTGGCCGTCACAGTTGACAGTATCAGAACAATCTCATTGTGAAAAACGTAGCGAAGAGTTGTCAAATTTCTATTTTGCTGTTGTTATTTTCGGGTGATTTCAATTGCTAAAACCATATGTACGTTACACGGCCGCCACCGTTGAGTTCGTCGTCCTGCTCCGAACAAAATCTTATCGGCGATGACACTTGTCGTCGGAGGTGGGGAGATGGGAAGGAGAGAGACGACATGGGGTGATTTTATTTAAAACATATTTTTTATTAAAAATTAAAAAATATTTAAAAGTGTAATGGAAAAAATATTATACACATATTGTTAGCGTAAAATTCTTTAAATATCAAATCGTATTTTGAGATATGGTCTAAGGATTAAAAAGTATATTAAACCATATTTTTTATTACCAAATCTTTGAATCCAAGCCTCTTCAATATGGGGGTAACAAAACACTCCAGGAGGGTGAGCGTTCGATCGAGTGGAGTCAAAAAATTTTGAGTTTTCGAATCGAGTTGAGTCGATTTTTTGGGTTTTTGTTTAAATTTAATTATAAATATTTATAATATTATAATATTATTTGATTATAATTTAAATAACTTTCTATAACCATATATATAATATAAATATATTTTTTCATATTTTTTTCATATTTAATATACATATATTATACAAAGTGGAATGGCTCGACTCAAACTTGAAAATAGATCCACTAATTACTAAAAAATTTGAGTTATTCGATTTGTATTTTATAACTCGATTTAAAAAAAATCGAATCTAAGTTTATAAAATTACAAATCAAAATCTCGATTCGAGTTTTTTTGATTTAAATTAAATAAAAAAATCAAATTTTAAAATTACCCTCACTCTAACTCATTATTGCTGCTGTCACTCATGTGTTTCTATTGATATTCAGACTTAGGACGGCAAATTATCGTTTTCTATCTAACACTCACCTACTTAATAAAATAATTGTAATTATTTTCAATATATATATAATTTCTACTAGGGCATTCGTCAGCATAAAAAAGAGAGTAAATTGTTACTATCATCATTTATTTAAGCCCCCTTTAGTGATGAGAAGCCTTGGCGAAAGAATAAGGAAATAGGTGCGAAAGGTAAGGGAATCAAGTCCTGAATAAATTGTACTCTTGTGGCTATAACTTCTTGCACTTTTCCTCTCTAATCTGGAAACTCTCACATCAGATCTACATTACTCTTCTGGTTTGAATGTTTCCGAAGAAGGAAAAGGAGAGAGCTGCCGGAAATTCCTGGAGTGGGAGGGATGGAAAATTTTTTTCTCTTGATTTTCTTGGAAAATCAAACCGAGAAACATGAAATTTTTCCTACTCCTCCCATTCTACTTATTTCCGCTTCTTCCTCTCCATTTCTTACTTTTTAGCCGATCCTTTCTTCGTTCATGTATTCGGTAAGTTAAATCGGTAAGTTAAGTTAGATCTGTTCGTCAACTTCCATGGATCTTCAGAGATTTGAGTTTCAGCAGTCTTCCTGCATCTAGATCTGAATCGATCAGCGTGTACTTTTCTTTTTGGTAATTTTAGGTAGAAGGAAATCCTTAAATTTTACACAAGAAGAAACTTGGATCTGTTTTGTTTTTTAATAGACATGAACGTATAGACTATTAAAACTGATCTGATATCGGTGGAAGTTCTAGATCTTGCATGAGTAGGTGAAAGATTAATTACTGGATTTATTGATTTAATTGGAACGCCGGTGTGAAGTTTTAATCGCACTTTCATTGCTTTTGAAATATTCTTAAGTGGATTAAGACCTGATTCATTATGTAAATTATAAGCAAAGAAGAACACGGCCGGTTGCTATACGCCATTGACTTGTTCCTATTTTGCAGAGAGCAACAGTGACACGCGTTATTAGATGGCGCTGAACAAACTCCAGTTTTGTGTACGATATTTCTATTTGGCGTAGAAGAATCGGTATGATATAATCCTCCAAATTGATATACCTACCGTGGGTTATTTCTTTAATTTAACTATGAGTGTAAATTAATCCAGTTTAAATAATTAAAATTATATTCATGTTTGGTTTTTTTTTAAATAATTTGTTTTTGTTTATTTAATATATATATATATATATAGAGCATGAATTTCTCAATTAATGCAGTTGAATTTTTTTATTTTTATTTTTTTTGTGCTTGTCAATAAATTAAAAATACTTCAAATTTAAGCACAAATTCTTCTATATATTATCAGTTTAAGTGTTTAACTAAAATTGACTAAGATTTGTCAATTATATATATTTAATTTTTTTTGTTTCACATTACTTCTGTAAATGATGTATCTAGAATCAAATTCTTGCTTTTCTAATATTCAAACATGATTATAAAATAATATTTATATTCACTTTTAATTTAATTAAAAGTATATATAAATATAAATAAAATTATTCAAATTCAATAAAACAATAATGTTCTTTAAGATAATTTTCAAATTAAGTGGTTATGTAACTGAAAATTCGAGTAATTAAAATCTAAAAAATGTAATTAAAAAAGGTTAACAATATAAACTTCTTGGGTAAACTATACGTTTAGTAACTAAATTTTATTCTCATTCCTATTTTACTAATTTTACTTTCAATTGTTTTAATTTATTCATTGAATTTTATAGATTGATTTTTTTGTTTATTATGTCGTTAAATAATTAACGATTACCGTATTTTAGTCGAAATGACAACTTACATCAAAATGACATCATTTTGATGTAAGTTTTCATGCATTAAATTTGTTTAATTATTGAACGGGTGAGTGACCAAATAAAATTAATTTATAAAATTTAGTGAGTAAATTGAAAAATATTAAAGTACAGTGAGTGAAATATGATATAATAAAGTTTAGTTACCAAACGTGTAATTTACCCAAACTTATTTTAACACATTACAATTTATTTTTCTCGAGTTGTTCGAACTAGGGCATACGTCAGTATCAGATATAGCTAAATAAAAAATTTCTTACTTTCATTGAGCACCGTCTATTTTTAAGACAGCTGAGATCCCTCGCTTTCACAAAACAAAGTAGAGAAGGGGGAAAGTGAGGAGGCCTGAGGAGGTCTCCGGCTGCCGTGTATTTGGTAAGATCAAAAAGCAGAGATTAAGTTATCTGTTTATCATCAACTTACCGATGCCACGCATGCCGATGAAGTCCTCGAGTTTCCTCTCTCTCCGGGCTTCTCTCTCGACGCCAACCAGATCTACGATTGTTTCCTGAAGAAAGGGAGAGAGAGTTATCGGGAATTTCTGGAAGTGGGAGGGCTGGAAAGATTTTCTTTTCTCCTTAATTTTTCCGGGAAAATTTAAAATCAAGAGATGGAAAGTAAAATCTTTTCTACTCCCATTCCACTTCTTTCTCTCCATTTTCTTACTTTTTTCCTCCCATCTTTAACTGATCCAAGCATTTTGTAAGTTAGATCGGTAAATTTTACCTGATTTTCGTGTAGATCTGAATCCGGTTTGGTTAGTTTCTCTTTTGGTTTCTTAAATCTGATTGATAATTTCTTTAGCTGTGTATTAGATCTAAAAGTAGAAGCTAATCAGTAAAGTAATATTGTATCACTGCAATTGTAGATCTGGTCTTTTATAAGTCAGATTAACATAACTACCAGCAACACTCTCGAAGGCACGGTGCATCAGCATTGCATTTCAGTCGTTCGTCCTGTGGTTTCATTTAGCGAAACATCACGACCACACAAGCTTACCGTCCAGCCATTTCTACCAAAGACGATCCAGTAAAAGTTAGAATATGAGCTAGTGGATCATGAGTTTAGCAGTTTTCGATTTTTTATTTGAAAATCTTTCTACTTATGCACAACTAACCATTGTTTTGAAAATCGGGTTGGATTGACCGGTTTAATTGGGAATTGTTGCCTGATCCGATCCATTATATTTTTGTTGAATCGGTACTAGTGAACCGTTTTAAACCGTTTGAACCGGACCGTGAATCAATTCAACTTAAATTTTTTTATATTTTTATTTAAATTTTATTTAAATTTTTAAATAATTATGACGTCGTCTGGTTTTTACGATCAGTCTGACCGATTGAATCAATAAATCGGTAGCACGATCGATTCTTTTACCGGTCCGATTGTGAAAATCATGCAACTAACATATTTCGTTCTATTATTCCATTTTAAAAAAAATATATCTAAAATCTAATAGAATTTCATAGAGATAATAGAAAGGCTTAATGCCTAAATAAGTATTATAATATTACCTCTTAGATACTTTACCTTTAAATTTTACCGATATAATATTTTTTTAATAGATCGAAGGTATGTATGATGAAGCGCACTTTTAAGAGGAATTGTTAACGTTAAATTACGTGGACAGGCGTGTTTTTAATTTATTTTTGTCACATCAAATAAAAAAATAAATATAAGTAGATTCATTATATATAGAGATTAAAAAATTAAAGTATATATCTTTTAATATTTATCCTACATTGTTAATAAACATAAAACATATTCTAAAATGTCTATATAAATTAATATCATTAAACTCTTCAATACATGAAATTAATATTATTAAATTATAATGTTAGTTTTTATAGTTTTATTTTTAAATTTTTTAAAGCATTAGCGAATTTAATGTTGTAAAAAAATCTTAGAATGTTTTCATCTTGAAACATGTCAATATTTTTCTTAGAAAACGTGTTTTATGGGATGCGTCTTCAATCTATCTAAGCAAAGGCACGATTTACAGAATGCGTCTTATTAGAAATAATGTTAGATCAATAAAATTTAGAAAAAATGTATCTAACCGATAATATTATAATATTTGAGTGATTTTGGGTAAAAATGTCTAAAATAGGTGTCTATTTTATTTCTATCTGGGTGTTAACGCTAATACTTTGTGTTGGGATGTGAAGGTCGTTAAATAAAAATGGTTATCCATTCATTTTCTAACATGCGAGTCCGATTATAATATTATTTATTTTTCTATAAGATTTGAATATGTAAAAATTAAAGTAAATAAAATATTAATATTAATATTTTAATCCTAATATATTAACCTAAAGAGAAGAATGGAGGCCAAAAGAGCCAGGCAAAGTTAACACGAACGCCGTCTTCGTTGCACCGTTCATCGTAGATCGTCCGGTCGTCCATCCACATCGGAATGCCTCTTTCTAGCTCTGATCTTCGTGGCCGTTACCTTTTTCTTGGCTTCAAAAATACAGAGGTTTAATCAACCAAGGCATTGCTTGTTTCAAAGAAAGGCTCCAGTTTTCGAAACCCAATTCGAAGCCTGTCCAGTTGTTCATTGGAGAAACCCATTACAGCAAAACCAACAACAACAACAACAAAGAAAACGAAAGACTTGAGCTGGTTGAAAGAGAAGGGGTGGAGTTTTACAGCAATGGGGGCTTTTACGAAGGCGAATTAATGAATATTTAGGTATTAAAATTTAATGTTAATTTTTTATTTTTTTTTTTAAATATTTAGGTATTAAAATATAATAAAATTAATGGTTTAAATACTAATGGTGTTGAGTTTTTAACGACAAAGTATTAAAATGAAAAAAAATTAAACGTTAGATATGATTTTAAAAAATTATAATTTAAACACTAAAATGAATTAAAATCGATAGTTTAGGTACTAAATATATAGTGTATTCATAAATATAAGGCGATTAACCTATTAAAAATTAATGAGTTGCATGAACCAAATGACATCGGTTGTAAATAAATTATTGTTATTCATAAATATAAAGTAAGAATACTATTACATAATCACCTTAACTTAATAAAAAAAAATGGTTGTCCATTGTTCTCATGTGTAATGGGGGTAAGGAGGAGGTAAGATAGTAGGCTGCCCCCAACACCAGGTTGAGAGCAGCTTCCGTAGAAGACCTCCGAATTATGAAATGTCCTCCGTGGGACTCAATCCCACGACCTCAAGGTTAAAAACCTTGTGCTCTACCAACTGAGCTGGATAATACTTTATTCTTTTTAAGTCTTTGAGATTTAAAATTCATCCTATCGAATCATTCTTCATGTATTTCATATGAATTTAATGTCATTTATAAGAATGAGGTGGTTTCATCTAGATTCTTTAAATTTTTCGATCTTAGTGGAAAGGTTTTATAGTGACTTTTAAAATTAATGTCAGATGTAGGAGTATAATTGCTATTTGGAATTCAACGTGCTTAATAAATACAATAGGATAACATTATATTTGGCTATAATAAACTATTAGTTTTAAATCGTTTTAGTATCTAAACTTATTCTTTTTTTAAAATTATATGTAACATTTAGTTTTTGTTTTATTTTAAATTTAATTTTTTATTCTTAATTGCATATAGGAATAGAGTTTTGTTGTTGTTGTTATTGTATCAAATTAGGAATATGGAGGTAGTTGAGTGATAAACGATGCAATTTACTTATAAAAATACTTAACGGAAAGGTATTAAAATAAAAGAAAAATTAAAAGTTAAATATAATTTTGAACAAATAAGAAAGTTTTAAATATTAAATAAACTAAAATTAATAATTGAGGTATTAAATACGAAATTTACCCAAGTTTGATAGTTTGAATAACTAAAATTCAGTAATTATAAAAAGACTATTTTGTTCGAATTGGGGGAGAATTCTAAAATTCTTAAATTACCAAAATCATGGCCGACGGCGTCACCGATCCGAATCAGCGCAAAGAAAACCGGTCAAGCAACTCACCGCCGACGCGCTTCCGCGTGAATTCAACTCGCCGATCGGCTTCGAGAGGAGACCGACAAAGCGGGCAGTTGAAATTGAAATGATGAAGCCAACCATCAAAGCACTCCTTATGAAACACGTGGCAACAATCGAGCTCCCTCACCTGCTCCCCATCTCTTAGCCTACACAAGCACACCACACAATCACAAAACCCTCCGCCGCAATAGTATCCGTACGACAAAACCCTGTTCAAATTGAGCTGCTCCGCCAGTACGACGAGGCTAGCCAGGCCTGAACCCACGGCTCCCGTCCCGAAGTCGTCAGCAGTAGCGGCCCGGAAGGTGGAATGGAAAAGATCGAAAAGGAGGCTTCGGAGATAGCCGAAGCAGTCGGCGATCAGTGCAAGGATGAGAAGCGGGATTGAATCCGACGAGACGTCGTTGAGCTGGCCCTGTAATCCCATTCGTTTGACTGAATATTTTGTCCGCAAATTTGAGAAAAACGAGAGGTTTTGCGAGGAGGAAAAAGAATGGAAGAGAAGAGGGTTTTATGTTGTTAATATTTGTACAGCGACAAGAAGGAGAAGAGAAAGTCTGAGCTAAAAAGCTGGGGATGAAAGCCATGTGGGTTCTTTCTCATTTAGCGTGTTGGGTGACGTGGCTAAATGAGGTGGCATCTCAAATATTGCTTCTAAATTACTTTTTTGACTCCAATTTTTGAATTTATTTATTTTTGTTTAAAATAGGATATTACAATTTTTTAGTGGATTATTTATTTTATTTTTTCAATTTTGTTATTAGTTTGATATATTTATAATATAATATATATTATTTTTTATTAATTTGAAATACTTTTAAACTATTAACGTGGAATTTAATTCGTTTTTATATTTAATGTTAATTTTTTCAAAAATAACTTTGAAAAATATTAAAAACAACTTATTGTTACATATATTACGTATTTTCATTTGAACTTTAAAATCTGAAATTTAAGATTTTGGTACGAATTTAACCATTTTTTTTTGGATTTGCCAAAATGACCAACAAATTCGTAACGTGAATTCTAATTTCACAACTCAGTTTCCAATTTCACAACGCGAATATGTAAATCGCAACTGAATTTCAAATTCGCAACATGTTTTAATTTCGCAACACAAATGTTTTGGGTATATAACAACGCAGCAGCAGCAACTCATAACCTAAATCCCTAAATCGTAACTTTTCCATCTATCACTCTCTCCAGCAACATTCATTCATATATCTAACGGCATCCTTCCCCATCTCTAATTTTTTTTACATAATTTTATTTCTATATAATTTTTCAATGATTTCTCTCCCAAATTATCAACTATCAACTTAATAAAGGTATGTTTTTCTCTAAGTTAGTGATGATATCTAGTTTATAGCTCGTTTGTTTAGTAAATTAATTTACAATTTTTAGAATGAAATCATCTAATGTTGATCATGTTTGGATATATTTGTGTTTTGGAGGGTCATGGGAGAATGTTCATGGTGTTTTACAATATGTACCTTTACCCATGAATCTTCAACTAAAACTGTCATTAAAAAAGTTAACTTATGAAACTCTAATGTTACGTGTTGCAAAGAAATTGAATTTAGAACCTCTAAGTGGATTTAGGCTATATTATCTGAGAAAATGTAAACTTTATTTGTTAACCGACAATGAAGATGTTAAACGATTCATTGCTTACATTAGTGTTTCGCAAGAAGATGATGTTACATTATATGTTGTTGAACCTAGAAGTAGTGAAGTTGGGTCAGTAGCGGGTAGTAATCAACTAAGTTTTTCAACCCAAAATTTAATGGTTCCACCACAATTTCATCACCAAGCAAATTTTGTTTCACCACATTTCCAATACCAAACACAATATCAAACACAATCTCAAAACCCACAACCTTTTCCTAATCCAAATCCCAATCAACTTTCAGCACCAAATTTTGATTTTTGTATTGACCAGTTAGACGATTATGAGCCAATAGAAAAAATTGTTAGTACTAGTCAGTATTCGAAATTTGATCTTGGTCAATACCCGGACTTTGATCTTGGTCAATACTCGGATTTTGATGATGTGATGGAAGAAGAAACAGACCCTGCATGTAATGATTTTGATATTGGTCAATACCCAAATTTTGATGATGAAACAGCCGTTGCCGAGGAAGATGTTGTTGATGATAATGAGGAGAAAGTTATGACTGTGAATGAACATGTTGAACATCCATTCTGTAATTCATATAACCCTGAAGAAAAAAAAGAAGAAGAAGAAGTCCCCGAAGAAAGGAAAAAGAATAAAATACCACGGGAGTATAACTGGAATATGCCAGAATTACTTCAGATACCGGAAGAAGAGTTGGTAAAGATATCAGTTGATTGTTACACAAAAGTTATTCGTATCAAGAAAGATGATTGTTTTGATACAAAGGAAGACTTGAAGATAGCTTTGTATACGAAATGTGTGGAAGATGGCTATCAACTAAGAGTTAACAAATCAAGTAAAGATCTATTCGAAACAAGGTGTATGATTGACAAAAACTGTACGTGGCGTATGATTGCAAAAAGGATTAAAGATTGCGAAATATTTCAAGTTAGGACTTTTATTGATAAACATACATGTTCAAGAACCCAAGTTTTTCCTCACCATAGACAGACAAACAAAAAGGTATTGGGAGGTTTTCTGGCTGAGTTAATGTTTTTGAATGGAAGGGTATATCGGGGACATGAAATTATGATTGACATGAATGCTCGGTTCAAGATTAGTATCTCATATTCTCAAGCTTAGAGAGCCAAATGTTATGCCTTGGAATTGTTGAGGGGGTCGCCAGAAGCATCGTTTGCCCAACTGCCGGCTTATTGTCACAATTTAAAGCTGAAAAATCCTGGGTCGGTAACTCATATCAAAACAGATAGAGATGGACGCTTTGAGTTGTTGTTTATCGCCATTGGTACTGCAGTTAGTAAATAATTATAATTTTGTTGACTCATTTTTGTTAGTTGCATGCATTTCACATTTAAATGATTATATTTCTTGTGTATATGATTTTTTAGATTCGTTCGTTTATTACTTGCATGCGCCCAGTTATTATAGTTGATGGAGCACATTTGAAAGGTCAATACCTTAGAGTAAACTTATTAGCAATAGCCATGGATGCTAACAATGGGATACTGCCAATAGCTTATGGGGTTGGTAAATCTGAAACCTCTGACTCATGGACATGGTTTATGGGGTATCTTAGGGATTGCATATGTCCTATTAGCAATCTGACAATCATATTCGATAGGGCAAACTCAATTGACAACGCTGTTAAAAAGTGTTTCCCAGATGCTTTTCATGGACTTTGTGGTGTTCATTTGTACAGAAATCTAAAATCAAGGTATGCTGGTATAAAAAATCACAAATGGACATGCTGGAAGGCTGTAAAAGCTTATCGGGAAGTGGATTTTAATAAGCATATAAATTGTTTAAGACGTGTTTTGCCTCAATGTGCTCAAACACTAGAAGATGTCGGGTTTGAAGGATGGTCAAGAGTACATCAACTTGGAGCAAGATATGGTTTCATGATGTCTAATAGTGCAGAATCAATCAACGCTCTAAGTCTTCATTCCCGGAAATTACCCATTACTATGTTAATGGAGTTTTTTCGAGCCTTAATTCAATAGTGGTACTACAAGAAAAGAAACCATGCAAGTATTATTTCTTTAAATTCGTAACTTACCATATATTTTACTAAGTATTATTTATTTAAATTTACAGGAACATTGGAACGTCGTGTTACACCATGGACTCAAAAAAAGATAACGAAACGTGTTGTGAAGTCAACGTCCTGGAGAGTTGAACCATGTTCAAACACTTTGTTTGAAGTATTGGATAATAATTTAAATGGGCTTGTCGATCTAAATGCAAAGTCGTGTAGTTGTAAGAAATGACAAACATCTGGTTATCCGTGTGGCCATGTTATAAAAGTTGCTCTTCATCTAAACCAATATGATTCAAGCGCATACGCTATGGATTGCTACTCTACAGAAGTATATCGACAGACTTATGCCGAGATTGTCTACCCATGTCCACATCCTTCTGAGTGTGACATACCATATGACTTACAAACAATTTTGCCACCAGTTATTGACAGCAGGCTACCTGGTCGACCAAAAAATCACGATCGTATATCGTCTAAGGTTGAAGAGAAGAGGATATCGACATGTAGTCGGTGCAAGGAAAGTGGTCATACAAGGTTGACATGTGAATCACCAGTACCATCACAATCATCTTTTCCTCTACCAAAAAATGGATCCTCATCAAAATCCAAAGCTCATATGGTGCCAAGCAAAAGGAAATCAAAATCGCAATCAAAATCAAAATCCCAATCACAACCGGCTTCACCTTTTGGGACTTATTAACTTAGGTGATTTTTAAATGCAAACGTTGTATTATGTGTATTTTATGTGTGAATGCATACATTTTCAGTTATACATTCATTAGTAACTTGAGTTTGAACATTACTATGATCTGTTCAGTTGTTATCATTTTTGGGATTTTCTCTTGTGTTTGATTGCTTGGATAGTTGTTCTCTTGCTTCTTCATGTGTCCTTAGCTTGTATTTATAGCTTGTAATGTGTTTGATGTTATATATACGATGTTGTATGTTGCGATCAATGCGAAAGTCAAATTCGTAACGCGAAATAAGGGTTGCGAATTTGACTATCGCGTTGCGAATTTGACTATCGCAACGCTTATTTCGCGTTGCGAATTTACCTTCAACAGGTCTTTTTTACCTTCAACATTATGCAAATTGAAAATTAAACAACAAATCAATTAAACATTATTGTGGGTACATTATTTGAACATTGTTATGGGTATATTATTTGGAAAAATAATATTCTGGACTTCGTTAGAAATAACCCTTTTTCATCGGATTAATTTTGTTTTTGTGGGTACATTATTTGAACATTGTTATGTATAAATTTGTTGTGTATGTATGTTTTGGTTTGATTATATTGTATGTATATTTTCATTCAGATGAGATGGGCTGTGTATAACAAAACAATCTATCTCTTCCATGTGAGTACTTTATTCCAACCATGTGACAAGTGTGACAACCCATCAACTCACAACTCAGCTTTGAACTCAATCAATATTGTCTTTTAGCTTGATGGTTCATAAAGCATGTTACTTGAACAGTATGAATCAATTATGCAATTTTCATGTTCAATTTAACACTGCATTTCAAATTCATTTCATATGTAATTGGAGTTTGAATTTAAATTTCAATTTGAGTTTGAATTTCAATATAAATTTCGGCTCCACTATAAAATATTAGCCCTAGCCAATATGCATGTTATCATTGATTATTCATAATTTCCATTATTTTTTTAACTTTAAACGCGAGGGAAATCCCGACCATCGTATTTTTTGGTCAACTTTAAAGCGTCAGAAACATTTTGGGCGTATGATTTGGGTGGTATACGAGAAATGCAACAAATGGAAACTAAAAATCCCGATAATTGAGGGCTACAACCTGTAATAATAACAAAAATAATAAGTCCGAAATGCTTCTGAGTACCACCCAAATCATAAGTCCGAAATGCTTCCGATGCTCATCAAAATCCAAAGCTCATATGGTGCCAAACAAAAGGAAATCAAAATCCAAATCTCATATGGTGCCAAGCAAAAGGAAATCAAAATCTACAACTTGAGTTTGAACATTGATATGATCTGTTCAGTTGTTATCAGGTTGGGATTTTCTCTTGTGTTTGATTTTTTTGGATATTTATTCTCTTGCTTCTTCAAGTGTCCTTAGCTTGTATTTATAGCTTGGAATGTGTTTGTGTTGCGAAAGTCAAATTCGCAAACCGAAAATCGCGTTGCGAATTTAACTATCGCAACGCTTATTTCGCGTTGCGAATTTGTACCTTCAACAGGTCTTTCTTGCCTTCAAACATAATGCATATTGAATTTTTTAGAAACAACAAATCAACTTTTACAAATCAATTAATAAAAAAATAAATCTTATTTCCTCATCAATTAAACAAATCAACTTTTAATGTAAAATTCAATTAAACAAAGAAAAAAAAGTGTACCCCAGACTGTTGTTTATGCACAAATACATTTCACGCATCTCACTTCAGGATTAACATGCAGAAACCAAACATTTGCTCAAACAACACTTTCTACACATCTAAAACTAACAAACAACAAATTACTAAATTCTAGGTACTTAACCAAATATTTTCAAACCAATTAAAGAGTATATATGTTAACAACACTTGCTCAAACTTAAACTTACCAATTGTTTATGTACAACTTTCAGCACGCGGATGCAGGTAGGCAGCGTCTCGTATATATCGATATGGCCATATAATGCCGAAACCACAAGCCTACTACAGCTCTATCTTTATCTGTGGGAGGTAGATATTGTATACTTCCTATCGTCAAACATTCCAAGCACAAGTATACGAGAGGACCACAATCCCCTCTGGCTCCCTGCGTTTATTGTGGCGCAGTCTCGTCTCTGATCATTGTAATTTTGAACTTTTTTGGCTTATTGTTTCCAGAATTTGTCCAATAATCAATCGCATTCAAGTATTTAGCCAAATGATTGCTCCATCTCTTTATAATAATATCTCTCAAATCAGACAATGGTATGTAATTCAACATGCAGTCATATACCATTGTCTTCAGGGATGGGAGCTGAAGCTCGACGAGAAGCCAATGACGATGTTCCAAAACAGGGATAAACACCTGCAATCATAAATAATTGCGCACATCAAATAAAATTTATAAAAACCTTTAAAATATTCAAAAAAATAAATACTAACCTTATCGACCTCCCACCACGCAGTATAACGTTTAGCTTTTCCATTAGCCAACTTATATGAAGCATCTCTCTGATCCTTCAAGTGAGCGGTGTGAAAAGACGTCGGCATAATATTCCATCGAGTACCTCTTTTCTTCAATTTCCTTATTATTAGAAAACGTGACACATATGCATCAATATGCTGTTTTATAAAAAAATTAATATATTAGTGAATTTATTAATAATTTAAAAAAAATTAATCAAAATGCAATATAAGAAGAATATAATACTTACCCCCTTCGAGGTAGCCATTATCTTCAACCCCTAATAAAATACCCCACCAAGACCAATCAAGAAACAAATGAATAGCATTGTCGATTTGGCATAGGTCAGAATAACACCCCTTGCTCCGCTCATGTAGATAAAAATCAAATGCGGTCTTAGCCCAAAGGGTATTATCCGTAATTGTGTCCGGTAGTGTTTCCATCTCCTGTTGAGGAATGGTACTGGCCGGTAACTCATACGAAAGCCAATACGCATCCATCATATCGGGCACGGGAGGGAATTTATCAATATATCGACATATGATGCCAAATGAATCGGGCTCTTGAACGGTTGGCGGGACCACTTGAACGATGACAGGGGCCTCTTGAACAGTAGGAGGAGCTTCTTCGATGATGAGAGGGGCCTCTTGAATGATGATAGGTGCATCAAGCTTATTCTTACGGAGTCTTGGCACTAGTGGGGTGAACGGAGATGTAATGGCACGTGCACAACGTCTGACGCGTGAACCCCGTTATGCAAGAAAAACCCGACGTAAAGCATATACCTTATCGGGCTGCTGAAAATAAATTAATATATAAATCAGTAAATAAATAAATAAATAATGCCGAAAAAAGTTATTTGCATTTTTAGTATAGTATTAAACAAATTTACCTCATTGCGTAGAGTATTAACCTCATTCTGCAACAATGAAACAATCTCACATAGAGCGATAACCTCATCACGTATGGTAGATACCTCACCGCGTAGCGCACCATTGCCATCGCGTAAAAAATCCACCTCACCACGTAAAGATCGAACCTCATCACGCCATGTACCATTATCTTCACGTAAAGTACCGACCTCATGACGCAAAGCACCGACCTCATCACGTAATTTCCCTAACTCATCCCGTGGAGATGGAGAACATGGAGATAAATGTCGTGGCCTCTTTGCCGGTCGCCTATCATGAGGTGATGGTGGAGAAGAAGCTCGATGGTGTGATGAAATAGGTGATGGTGGAGGTGGAGAAGAGGCTCGATCAGGTGATGGCTCCGGGTGTCGAGCTGTAGAATCGGCTCGATCAGGTGATGACTCTCGAGGTGGGGGGTGCTCATCATCCGTCCCATCAAAAAACTGCTTAATTGCTTGCCACCAATCAGTGGCAAGCTCAGCCTCTGTGGGTGTCAGCCTCTGTAATGGATAGTTGGCCACCTAACAATATAAAAGCTCAAACAAAGTTAAACTTGTACTAGTAATAACTTGTTTATATGGTATTATTTGTGTGTTAACTTACATCATTCATCGTCGTATATGTGAATAACTCTTCCCAATCCAACATGCGGATCCTCTTCCAGGTAATAGCCCTAGGAATATCATTTGATCTTTTTATCGCATATGTCCGCATGCTGGGGAAAGCCTCAAATATCTAAATATACAAACAATATAATACACAAACATTAGTAATTGTTAAATAATTAATTATAATTTTGGAAACATTATAATATAAAAATTCTTACCTTAAAGGCCCAAGTAAAGCTTGTCAAAGTGTATTTAGAACCATCGCCCCGCAAACTTTTTCGGTTCTCAAAGGCAGACAACAACTTCTTCCAGGTAGCTTTCCATAGATATGAACCCCGCGGAAACATGTTCCATGCATTTAGGTTTAATGATATGGATATCTCTTACGTCTAATTAAATTTTATTAAAATAATATTTCTAATTTTTTAGAATAAAAGGAGAGTGATGCATAAACTGAAAAAGCTACGAAAAGTCTAGTTATCATCATTCTGAGCCTGTTGCAGAGGACTATTACCATTTAGAAATTCAATCACTATCCAGGGACGAGTCTGTAGCAACTGAAACCGAAGGGTAAGCTCCAAGCCGATTTAGGTACAATCTGAAGGACAAATTCCATTCCCTATCCACCAGTTCATGTATATGTGGAACCAACGAGGAAACACCATGGATTGTCGGTTCTTACCAATCACCACAAGTGGCTCCTTGATGTCCGTCTCAACGACAATATCCTTCCCGTTCAATTGTTCATATCCCACGCAACTCGTAAACTTTCATAAATGTCTCGTAGCTCCGCTTCAAGGGGCTAACAACACTCTTTAAATCAACAGTGAATGATCATCTAAGATCTTCAATATTTCTATAGAACAATTTATAATAAATATTGTAATTAGTTATAATCTAATTCCTGTTAATCTTAAATATGTACGAGTATCTACTAAAATTTTATGAAATTATTCATAGAAATTGTGAATGAATTCACAAGTTTACTTTTAGATATTATTGCATGATACATGTTCAATACATGCAACATCACCAGTTTTCTTTAAATCTTTCATCACTTTTATCTTAGGGCATGGATTTTGAGATCTCCACAGAGGGATAATCGTCAGAACCTGACTCTTCACCAGCTAATTAGGGGGAATCAATGATCCTTTACAATTGGAAAGAAGTCGAACAATGATATAACTGTTGATACAAGCACTGTTTGGTGATGATGAAGATGAATGGTGTTGATGGGAACTGGAAATGGAGGATATCGTGACGAAGAAGATGAGTAGTGCCAAAATAGACGTTAACATGACATGTTAGTTTTTCTTAATAGTAACCTATGGAAACGACAGTAATGAAAGCGATTTAAAATTTTAAAAAGTCTGCTGTTAATTGTAAGTGACCCGATCCTTCTATTGTGTTTTAGTCATTGGTTCATATTTTTCCTACATTTTACACATTTTTTTTTGGTTGGGAAGGAGGGGGGCTCGAAATATGAGCATGTTGATGAAACCATGAACAAGTGTGTGACGAGTGAAATTATTGCAGTGTTACAGGTTCAAGTCGATTCGGGTGATTTGTTAATTGAGAGTTTAAGATATAATCTTGGAAAAAAAACAGAACAGAAAGAGAAAGGGTAAGGAATAAAACTAGACAATTCGAGCCAGCTAGCAACTAAAATGAAAGAAGAAGACGAGGCATGTGCAATGCCGGCGGGCTGGCTAGCTGGCAGGGTGGAGCTGTTGTCTTGTTTTGGGCCCTTTGAGAGTCTGTAATATGAACATGCCGGTCCTGGCATTGACATACACATATCCCTTTGATGTTAATAATAGAACAAGTTAAATTAAATTAAAAGGATTATTTTTATAAATATATATTTATAATATTTTATTTAAATTAATTTAATAATAAATGAGATATCAATAGTTAAAATTAAAATTGTAGAGCAGTGGATACTTGTGATGGTAAAGTTGGTTGCAGGATAATAAAGGATCAAAGTCTGACAATGCTAGGTATGGCTCATATAGCAGTTGGAGGACAATGCTAGGTATGGCTCATATAGCAGTTGGAGGACAGATGTTAAAGCTACGTTCGCTTCGTTCACTCCGCTCCAGTATCTGTCCATTAGGGAAGTTTCGTTACTGTTTGTGAACTAGGATTAAGTGGGTTAGGAGTGCGAGGGCGAAGCCCTACTGTACAATATGGGGTATTTTTGTAATTGTACCAGGGTTACCCTTTTATACTGTAATTGTAACCTGATTTTTTTATTTATTTCGAATAATAAAGAGAACATCTGTTCATTGCTCCCGAGGACGTAGGCACAATGTCGAACCTCATTAAATCTTGTGTTCTTTATTTGCTTTACTGCTTGTTGATTTATTGAGTTAATTAGCCCATCTTCACAACAATTGGTATCAAGAGCAAAGTTTGAGATGACTATGTTAGGTGTGAAATTTGAAGTGGTGTAGTTTAATGGTCACGGTAACTTCGGATTATGGCAAACGAGGGTAAAATATTTGTTGGCGCAGCAAGGGATTTTGAAGGCTCTACGACCTCAAAAGCTAGAATCGATGCATGACGATGATTGGGAAGAACTGCAGCAGCGAACAGCAGGAACCATACATTTATATTTGGCAGACGAGGTTATGTATCACGTAATGAGTCTGCCGTCTCCAAGAGAAATATGGACGAAATTGGAAAGTGAGCTTATGTCCAAACCCCTAACAAATAAATTATATCTAAAGCAGAGGCTGTATGGGATGAAGATGCAAGAAGGTCATGATTTGGCGGAGCACATGAATGCTCTCAATCAAATAATTACAGATTTAGTTCAACTTGATGTGAAGATTGAGGATAAAGACAGAGCAATGATTTTATTGTGTCCATTGCATTCCTCTTACGAACACATGATGCTACTCTTATATATGGGAAAGAAACAATCAATGTTGAAAAGATTACTGCAGCCTTGTTGGCTCACAGCCAGCAAAAGCAGAATGAATGGGAAAGCTCTCATGCTGATAGTTTATATATTAAGGGTAATCAAGACCGTGGAAGAAAAGCAGAGAATGAGAGGTCTGGAAAAAGAAATTCCATATCAAAGTCTAGGGGCAAAAAGAAAATTCATTGCTACAAGTGCTGTAAAGAAAATTCTTGGAAAGAAGATTCACAAGAATAGAGGCTCAAGGAAACTGTGGTTATCTCAGTAGGGCTATGTTGAGAAAGTGTTAGACATGTTTGAGAAAAGCAATGCAAAGCCGGTAAGCACTCCATTGGCAAGTCATTTTAAGTTTTTTTTTTTTCCAGAACAATGCCCTAAGACAGATAAGGAAATTGTTCACATGGCAAAGGTTTCAAATGCCAGTGCTATTGACTGCTTGATGTATGCAATGGTATGTACTCGCCCTGATTTAGCTTATGTTGTTAGTCAAGTTTGTAAATACATATCTAAACCAGATAGGCGACATTGGGAAGCAGTCAAGTGGATTTTCAGGTATTTAAAGGGCACTGTAGAGAATGTAATTATTTTTGGTAGTCAACATTATAATCCTTTGGTTGTATGATATGTGGATTCAGACTATGCATGTAACTTGAATGATAGAAGATCTACAACTGAGTATGTTTTCACTCTTGGTGAAGGGCCTATATGTTGGAAGTCAATTGTTCAGTCTATTGTGACATTATCTACAACTGAAGCATAATACATGGCAGTAGATGAAGCTGCAAAAGAAGCTTTATGACTTACTGAGCTAGTAAAGGAATTGCGTGTTCAACAAGGTGGAGTTCAATTGCATTGTGATAGCCAAATTGCTATTCATTTGGCTAAGAATCAAGTGTATCATGCTAGAACTAAGTATATTGATATGAGGTTTCACAAGATTAGAGAGCCGATTGCATCTAGAGAGATATTGTTACAGAAGGTTCATACTAGTGAGAATGCAGCTGATATGTTGACCAAGTCAGTTACTACTAACAAGTTCATGCATTGCTTGGATTTGTTGAATGCTTACAGTGGCTAGAAAAGTATGGTATCCCAACCCACTTGGATGTTTGATAAACTATCAAGTTTTTTTTTTCTATTTCATCTCCTAAGGGGTATTTTTATAATTGTACAGGAAATTTTTGTAAATGTATTGGGATTACTCTTATATATTGTAATTGTAACCTAATTTTTGATTTATTACGAATAATAAAGAGAACAATCGCTCATCACTCTCGAGAATGTAGGCATATTTTTGAACCTTGTTAATTCTTACGTTTTTTATTTGCTTTACTGCGTGTGGATTTCCCGAGTTAATTATCCCGTTTTTACAACATACAGGAAGTGTATCAAATCTAGTATCGGCAGTTGTGCCCAACAGTGGTTAGCAATAAGATGAATGGAGGTAAGATTTCATGGAATGTGAATTTTTAAATTTTTAAAAAATATATAAATATAAAAAGAATATATAACAATATAAATGTATTATACCCAACCAATTCTGATGGAAGAAAAAGCTTTATCTGCCATGAGACGGTAACCATAGAGGTAGTTCCCCTCTTCTGGGAACAATACAGCACAACACTACGACTCCCATATCATTTCTTATCAATTTGGTCTCATCCAAAAAGTTTCAATTTTTATCAGTAAAAATATGTTCTTCAAAGCATGTCATTTTCAGACTTCTGGTCGGAGAATCCAGTGTCGACGGAGAACACGGTGCCGTCGGCAATGAGGAAGAAGACGACGACGACCACAAAGTGGACAGCGGCGATGAAGAAGATCGATCATCGCCCTCGTCTCTTATCTTTCTCTTGTTGATTCCTCCTCTTCTTTCTTCTCCCTCCCTGAAGTATGTTGCCATGTAATCTATTATGCGTTTCACATCTGATAACTTCACCGGTTTCACTATGAAATCCTCAGCCCCTTCCTCTAAACATCTGTCGATTCGAGCTACGACGTTCTCCGATGACATGATCACCACCGGAATTTCTCGAAAAGCAGATGATTCCTGTTCATGTTAAACAACATTCATTCGGATGAACATTGCAAAGTAAAACGAATTCCCAGAATTTGGGTTTTCTTTCTAACCTTAACCTTCTTCATCAATTCGTAGCCGGTCATTCCAGGCATGCAGTAGTCTGTGATGATCAGATCAACCTTCAAACCCTGAAATTCATGAACAAATGCTAAAGATTGAGCTGAAAAACCATAGAATTAGAACACCAACGACGTTGATGAAATTCAAATTCAAAGCAGAACTCACATCAAAACCATTGGCTTCTTTTTCCTCATCCAATCCCAGGAATTGCAAAGCTCTCCGGCCACTATCCACCGCCGTCACTGCAACAATCCGGAATCCCATTCAATTCAAATTCAAAAGAATGATTAAAGTGAAAAGAAAATGGGAATCTCGATGACCAACCTTTACAAGAAGTAATTTTCAGCAACCTTTCAATTACTTTCCGATCAACGAGGCTATCATCGACGGCGAGGACATGGACTTCCTCTGAATCAGAAGCTGAAAGATCGTAGCCGTCGATCTCCTCCGTCCTCCTCAGCCAAGTAACGGCGCCGTTCACCGCCATCCCAAGGAGAACACAAACACAGAATTCTTTTGAAAAGAAGAAAAAGATTTTAACTTTAATAAACAGAGTTACCCATTGCTATATGCCTGGCTTTTTATATGCAGCGATGTTTCATTTTCTTTAGTTTTTTTTTTTAATTTAATTTTCGTTTTCTCTCTCAAATCAAATCTTTCTCTCTCTAAAAAATCCACAAAATCTTTTTTTTTTATTACAAAGGAAGGGACGGCTCAATAGTTGCTGGGATTCGAAAATCCACTTTTTTGTGCCTCTTTGATTATCTCGTCTAGGGAATCATTTTCTCGTGATCTAAAATCTCGAGAAACGTTGAAGTTGTCGGTTCCGGCGAAGGTGACCGGAGGTCAGTGTGGGAACGCGCCGTCAAATCCGACACGGCTCCCAAACCGGCGACATAATATAAAAACATCTTAAAAATCTCTTCTTTGTAATGAATTTTCCAATATTTATTTACATTTTAACATTAAATCACGAGAGTATAAAAATTATAAGACTTCGATCAAATGTATGTATAGTATATAAATTTATTCTATACAATTATAGATATAAAATTTCCATCTCATTTACTAGTTTATGAGTTGCTATCGTTGACTTTTGTGTAGTATTCTTTTTAAGTTTATTCTTTTTAAATTTAGTCAGGTTCTACGTTTCTGTCTATATGCAGAGATTTGTACGCAGAGATTTATTTGTAGGGATTACTCCCCATTACAGACGCGCATATGTAGAATGTTCAACTATGTATTTATTTATTTACTTATACATGTATTGCATTTTATCTTTATTTTTAATTTTTCTGACTGCCGGAGGTAGGGGTGTAAACGAGCCGAGTCGAGCTCGAGTATTGCTGAGCTCGACTCGAAAACTTTGAAATAAAGCTCGACTCGACTCAAAAACTCGCGAGCTTAAAATTTTCAAGTTCGACTCGAACTCGAACTCGAAATCCTAAACTGAAGCTCGTGAGTAGCTCGAAAAGGCTCGAAATGAAAAAAAAAATTTAAACTTAACTCGATTGAAGCCTCAAACTCAAACTTGAACATGAACATTAAATACAAGAAATCTTACTGTATTTTTTTTTATAAAAAAAGCAATACATAAATATTAATATTATTAATAATTTATTTCTAAAAAATAAAATTTTAATATATTATATTTTCGAGCTGCTCACGAGCTTTTCGAGTCGAATATCGAGTAGTTCGTTTCGGCTCGTTAAGAACTCGAGCTCGAGTCGAGTCCATTCGATCCGAGTGTTTATCGAGCCTTGATCGAGTCAATCTCGAGTAGCTCATGATCTGTCTCGTCTCATTTACATCCCTAGTCGGAGGTCTTCCACGGAAACTGCTCTCAACCTTGCGTTTAGGACCAGCCTACTACCCTACCTCCCCCTTACCCCATTACATATGGAAATAGTGTTTTGTTGTTGTTGTTTACTAGTTTATGAGTTATTAAAATTGTTATGGTTTTATTTTTTTTTATGGAATTATTTTGTTATTTATAAAAGAGGTAAAAGAAGGAAAATAAATAAAGATTTGGAGGGGATAATGACATGGAAGGGAAGATATAAAACGCAGAAGGTGGAAGGAAAAGGTGACCAAAACGACAAAGAGAGATCTGCAGGAGTGGCAAAGCAAATCTTGGGACCAACAAAGCTTCTCCACACATTTGCCTTAACTTTTACCTGAAATTTGATGCGATTCGATTTGATCCTTTAGTTTTTTTTCTTATTATTTTATCTCATGAATCTCTGTATTTATAAATAGAGATAAAAACTTCAATTTTAATGTTCCAAAAGCTCGACCATGTTCCATATGTGCCCAGTACTTCCTTCCTACCTTTCAATTAATTTCTAATTAATTACTTCATCCAATATAATTAGTATTTGTTGATAAATATTATTTGATTTTTGAAGGATTGGAATCACACTAATAAATTTTTGGGTAAATTACGCATTTAGTACCTAAACTATTAGTTTTGATCCATTTTAGTACCTTAACTTTTAATTTTTAAAATCATATCTAACGTTTAATTTTTGTTTCATTTTAATACCTATCGTTAAAAAACTTAACGTGTTTAATACCTAAACTAATAGTTTTGACTCATTTTAACACCTAAACTTTTATTTTATTTTTTTCAAAAATTAACTTTAAATTTTGAAAAGGAATACTAAAATGAAACAAAAACTAAACATTATATATAGTTTTGAGAAAATAAAAATTTAGGTATAAAAATAGACCAAAATTAATAATTTAAATAATTCACCTCAATTTTTTCTTCAAATTTATGCTAATTTCAATTTTTTAAAAAGTTAAAAGATAAAAAAAACATGAAGCCAACATGTCCAGAAGTTGACGTGACGTGAAGAAATAAAGCCAATGACTTTTTTTCTTCTTTCCGAAAATAAATAAATATTATACATAATTCAAAATAAAATGTTAAAATGTAAATATATATTGAATTTTAAAATAAAAATGAGAGAGCAGTTTACATTGAAAAAAACAAAACAAACTATTAACATAATCATAATTTAATTTGAATAATATTTAAAACAAAATTAAATATTAACATGTTTAGATGAATCGAACAAACATTAACGAAGATATATTCATATATGTTCATTTAACTTTAGTTAAATAAACGAGAAAACATGAAAAACTAAATAAATAGAATTTTTTATTCGTATTCGTTTATATTAGTTCATTAAAAATGATAAATAAAAACAAACGAACATAAAATATAAATTTCTTTAAAATAAAGCCAAAATCTTTTAAAAAGTATAAATAAATGAATTCTTCATCATACTATTTACAAATATTTTGCTGAATGTTCGGTTTATTTTTAGTTCTAATATTATTTTAAAGCCTTCAAGACACCTCCCATCAGTGACAAATGCATGTATACTCTAAGGCGGGCAGCCCACCTTGAAATTCGATTTTTTTATTTTTGTTGTTCATTTATCAGTGATATCCACCCTAAAATTTCATTAGTGTCTCTTTTATACAAAAAACTATCAATTCATATATTAAGGGTTCGTTTGTTTCACGTAAAACGTTTTTCGGAAAATATTTTCCTCATTTTCCGGTGTTTGGTTGGAGGAAAACTAGTTGGTCAACGTAAAATATTTTCCTGGTCAACAGAATTTCTTTTGTGTTTTATGGAAAATGACTTACGGTCTAATTTTCCTTAAGTCATTTTCTGAACTTTTAACTTCAAAGAATAAATACTCAAAATAATTTTATTTTATGAATTTAATATTAATAAAATATTTTAATATCATTTTAATCAAAATATTAATTATTAAAATATTTAAAATATATTTATTAATATTTATTAATAATATTATATTATATTTTTAATATTATAATAAAATAATCAATTATATTATAATAATATAAGATATTATATTTTTATTTTAATAGTATATAATAAATTATTAATAAATTTATATTATTATTAATTTCATAGAAATAATAATATTATATAATTAATAATGAATAATATTATATATATATATATATATTTAAGATTAATATAAAAATATTTTAATAAAGATATTTAAAATATACTAATTAATATTTTTAAAATATAATATAACACTATTTCTTTAATAAATAATTAATATAATTTATAATATTTTATTTCAATAAATATACCAATATTAATATTTTTATTAATAAAATTATAAAAAAAATATTTTAATAATAAATATATTATTTTAATATTTTAAAAATAATAATATTAAATTTTATGATAAATAATATTATTTATTGTATTTAATATTTGTAATAAATAATTTTTAAAAAATTCATCAACTAGTGGAAAAAGAGTTTAAAAACATATTCCAAACATCGTAAAATATTTTTCAAAAATTGTAATTCAATATTTTTTGAAAAACGTTTTTAGTGAAACAAACATACCCTAAATAATTCTTCTAAATTCGTCACTTTCCGACGTGACCTACAAGCCCACGCGAGAAAGCCCTCATTGTGGAGGACCCGCGACTGGTCTAAGCTCGTATGCAAAAGTAGAAACGAACAAAATATATTCATTTTAAAAAAAATTGAAATAATAAATTATAATCTTTTAAGATATCTCATTCGATATCTTTAAAGGTGTGAACTATGCTTTATTATTTTATTTTATAATATACTTTTAATCTTATTTAATTTAAAATTAATTTTATTTGCAATATAAAAAATTACTAACAAAATATTTTCATATACTACACCAGACGATGCTCATCCGTTTGATATGAACGTCACGTACAAATCAATCTAAACTCTTAGCCTCTAATCACTTTCTAAATAGTCAATTAGTCTTTGTTTAATCGCATAACCGAAAGCGATCTATTTCAATTTCCAAAGAAGAGGTTGACTTCTCTAATAATGATGATAATAAAAGCAGCGACACAAAGACTAAAGTAATCACGAGGAAATCTAATTAATTAGGGTTAATGCGTTTTAGTCAAACTGAATCTAAAACTGGGTCATTTTCGGGTCCTACAAATTTGTATTCCCTCGTATAAGGGTAAAACAATAATTTCATGTCACGAGGAAATCATTGTTATATTTTACTTATGATAGTCTTGAATGTATTTATTCAGTATGTATCTGACAAGACGACGTTGATGATGCTTTCGACAAATGAATATATCATAGTCCTACTTTCAAAAAACAAATCCTCATAGTGTGAATAGAACAATCTGAACGAGAAAAATCGTTCCTATAGTAATTTTTTACGGTGTATTATCAGAATCAATTGATCAATAGATCAAATTCATATAATTAAAATTTTGATTTTGATTTATTTCTACCATTTTTACATTCCTTTTTTGTATTATACCATATTGTATAACTATATTTTTTTCGTATGTAATGCCTAATTTACTAGTTATATTTCAAACATGAGTTTGATTGGTGTAACAAAAAGAAACTCCTATTATGTTCTCCCCTTTTGTGAGTTTTATAAAGGGATTACATAGGTCATAGGCCATACATGAGAGATTGGTGTTGTTAGGTCATGGCCGACCAAATGAACTTTGCTCAAACTGGATCCCTTATGAATCAATATGTGAAAGGTTTTAAAAGCAACATAAACTTTAATATAATATAAAGATACGATGGAATATTGATTATCGAATGTTATATCTTCAAAAAAAAAACATCAAATCTTTATAATAAAAACTTTCAGAAGCTTTTCGATGATACTAATCATCTTTGAAATCTTTTTTCATCAAGATTACTTTGTAGAATATTGATATAATCTTTAACAGAATTAAATCTAACAATGATATATATATATATAATCTATCAGTTTATTAACAAACATGATAGTTCTAAATCTGACAACAGTCACCAAAGGATTAATATAAAAGTATATCAGATAGATCTGATGAAGAGGGATCTCTCTCCTTATTATCATTAACATCGATAAATAATAAGTGTAATGAAAAATTATATTATACTTTTAAGAAAAGAATTTAAACATAAATTTTAAAAAATAATATTATTAAGAAAATAAATTTTAATATAAAAGTCTATTAGATAAGTCTGATAAAGAGGGATTTTATTGCTGAGCGTCTTCATGTTTTCAATGCTACTGCCATCACTCTTGTTCCTAAATTCCCAACCCTTGTAAGATTAAGGATTTTAGGCCTATAGCATGTCGCTCTGTGATTTATAAAGCCATAACTAAGATTAAGGCTTACTCCTTATTTTCCTGGGTTGGTCTCTCCAAATCAGTTTGCTTTTGTGAAGGGCAGAAACATTGTAGTTAAAACACTCTTAGATCATGAGCTGGTTAGGGGATACGAAAGGAGTACTCTATCCCCTAGGTGTGCAATTAAGGCTGATCTTCAGAAAGTTTTTGATTCACTCAATTGGGGTTTTATTCTGAATGTTCTGAGGGGTTTGAGATTGCCTAATAAGCTCATCAAATGGATTGAATTTTGTGTGACTGGTGCTAGGTTTTCTATAACTTTTAATGGCACCTTGGTGGGGTATTTCAGAGGGAAATGTGTTAGGCAAGGGATCCCTTATCCCCTATATTTTGGTTGCTATGAATGCTCTATCATGTTTGTTAGGTGCTACAGTGGGCAAAAGGATATTTAATTTCCATCCCGAGTCCAAGAAGGTTGGTTTCACTTGTATATGTTTTGCAGATGACTTACTTATCTTTTATAAGGGGACCGTGGAGTCTATTTTGGGGTTATGAGTGTGTTGGAACATTTCTATGAGCTTTCAAGGCTTAGGTTGAATGCTGCTAAAACTGAGATTTTTGTTTCTGGAATGCTTGGCGATACTCTGACCCTTGTGAGTGAGGTAATTGGTTTTAAGGTGGGGTCTCTACCAGTAAGGTATTTAGGTATTCCTATTGTTACCAAAAAGTTGTCTATTAAGGATTGTGTTTGCTTGGTAGAGAGGATCAAGGCCAAGGTTGGGGTGTGATCTAGTCGTTGGTAGAGAGGATCAAGGCCAAGCTTCCCCTATTCTTTGAAGATTTGGCATCTTCTTTTTCAAAATTTTATGTGATTTGGGGTATTTTCTTTCTTCATCAGGAGGTGAGAGATCTTTTCTCCTCTTTTACCAAACAACTAATCAACACATCTTTCCCAACTTTTCAAGCACTAGCACCTAAATCAATTTAAGGATATGGTATAATAATATTAAAAGATTACTGATGTCAATCAAAGATGCCTTTGGATTGTACATAAAATAATTACTTTGATTTTTTCTATAAAGTAAACCCTAGATAGGCGGTGGAATTCTTCATATTTTTAAGCATTTAATGTTAATTATTTATTCTCCATGGATGATTATTTTAAATACTGATAACAAAATAAAAGAATTCTATGAATAAATTTTGATGTTACTATATGTTTTTAATATGATTAAAGTATATACGTAATATTTTTTTACTTGTATTATTTTATTTTACCATCAATACACTAAATAATAATTTAATATTTATTATTGTAATCACCAAATATATTGAGGTTAAGTTTGGGTTGATTTGATTCTTAGGAAGTGGTGGGGGTGGAAATGAATCTTTGCATCTCTATTTGTTTCTTCCTATCAAACCTCCATGTTATGATCCAAGGAAACATGGAGAAGATTTGATCTTCTCCTTGATGGCTCATCCCCAATGAAGGATAAAATATTGGGTAAACTACATATTTGTCACCCGCTTATTATTTAGTTTCTGTTTTGATCACTCAATTTTTTTCCCCAAAATTGTGCTTAATGTTATGTTTTAGCTGTCTGACGTTAAAAAATTAATGGTGATGCTAACGTGTCACCATAAGGTAGTGTAATATTAGCATTGTAAAATAATTGAAAAATGCCACATCATGATCACAATTAATTTTTAAACGGTATGTAATTAAAACAAAATCAAAGCATAACATTAGGTATGATTTTAAAAGGTAATAATTGAGTAATCAAAACAAAAACTAAGTAATAAATGGGTGACCATATAGGTAGTTTATCCTAAAATATTTATCTGTTCGGTGTCCTGAAGTAGGCCTTGGAAGTCTCTATTCGTGTTGGAGTAATGTAATAGCAGCACTTCTGGTCCAAGTTTCAATCTTAATAAGCATTTATCCATAACTTTGAAGGAAATAATTTTGGGTAAAATAAATCATGGATCATTGTATTATGAGTAAGTTTATACTTTGTTATTATATTTTAAAAAGTTATACAAAATTATTTTATTTATTGATTGTAACAACCATATCACTTTAATATTAAATATGTAATGATCATTAACTTTTAGCTATATTTTGGTTACTCAACTATGAGCAATTATACATTTTGTCTACAATAGGGATTCCCATTATCTAGGGGTTTTCTTAGAATAACCACCGGTTTACGATCTATTGATCGATTAATCCAGATTGAGTATTGCAGAGGCGAGGGCGACTTGCCCAACCCAGTTTACTCCATTCATAATCATCATGATTCGAATCCCTGACATTACTTAAGAGATCAAGTGTCTTATCCCAATAGACTAACTAGTTGTTGGTCTAAGGGTGTTCATTGTTTGATTAAAGTGTTAAATATTATTTATCAAAGTTTGTTCGATCAAAAAATAATTGTTTTTTTTAAAATTTTATTATCAATTAATTCGGTTTTAAAATAATTAATTAAATGTATATTACATATGTTTTTAAGCCTAAACCCTTAAAATTTTAAGACAACTAATTTCTAAGCCCGTTAGTATACCACATGTTAGACCCAAATGAAAAATATCCACAAATTATGTAATAAAAGTAAAGCTAAGTCTTATTCTAGGGTGTTTATCGAGTGAGTCGGTCGTGAGTTGTGCATTGTTTGACTCGTGCTCATTAAAAAATTTTGTTACTCAACTCAACTCGTTACTTATTAAGCTAGTTAAAATTTTGCACGACTTGTGCTCGTTAAAAAAAACTTGTTACTCAACTCGTTGCTTGTTAAACCTGTTGCTCGTTACTCGACTCGTTATTCGTTAAGCTCACTAGAATTTTTACCTTGTTTTTGAACTATGGATAAAATCAACTAATATTATATAGAGCTTAATATAAACATAAATTAACTAACAAAATTATCAAAAGAGTGTGTGAAGCAATTTCAAAGCCAAAAAGATAACAATCCACAAATACACCAAATTAACATATTATTTTTTAATTAATATGGCGTAAGTATAAAGCAATATTTGTTCAAAGATAACTCTCAACCTATCGATATTGAACGCTCACACCTCTGACATCTATAGTGCTCAAACCCTAAGTCACTTAGTTCGTGCCAAACTAACATATCTTCAATCACTCAATAAATGTATATTTAAAAAGATATATTTTTTCACGCTTTTTGTCCAAAAATTTTAATATTTATCATGCTTGTGGTCGTGTAAATATGTGTCTTCGACACACACGGCACATGTTTATTATTTTTTGATAAAATTCATGTAATTTTTCATATTTTTTTACCTCTGCTTTTACTTTTCTTTCATTTTAACTCAACCTTTAAAGTTATAACTGACTTCTTTCACAATAGCATAAGGTGGTTCCTACAAAACAGTATCTTATGAAAAATATTTTTCACGTAACACACCTTTATTTTACGTAACATAAAAAGATATAAATCTAAAAAATAATTTGAAATAAATAGGGGTGTTCAAAATTCGGTTTTAATTGAATTAATTGATCGAACTGAATTAATTCGGTTAATTCAGTCGGCCACTGAATTAGTTCGGTCGGGGAACGGTTAAGGTTTTTTTGAATATTCGGTTAACGGTTAATTCGGTTCGAAATCGGTTAATTAACCGAAATAAAATTTTAAATATTAAATATATTATATATAATATATGGGCTCAGCCCAAACTATTTAAAACCCAATTAATAATTTAAGATCCAATAACTTTTAAACATAAATCAATATTAAAAAATTAAAAATTTATATAAATTTTATTTTATAATTATATATTATTTAAATTAATTGTAAACTGTTTTTCTGAATTAAAAAATATTAAATATATTATATATAACATATGGGCTCAACCCAAACCATTTAAAACCAAATTAATAATTTAAGATCCAATAACTTTTAAACCTAAATCAATATTAATTAATTAAAAATTTTATATAATTTTTTTATTTTATAATTATATATTATTTAAATTAATTATAAACTGTTTTTTTAATTATAAAATATTTAATTTTTATATAAATTAGAAAATTTTAAAAATTTTCGGTTAATTCGAAAATTAACCTAATTAACCGAAATTTATTCGGTTCGGTTAATATTTTCAAAAAAAGTTCGGTTCGGTTAACGGTTAAAGAAAAAAAAGTTCGATTAATTCGGTTAATGGTAGTTCGGTCGGTTCGGTCACCGAATGAACAACCCTAGAAACAAATATTATTTTATTTAGTATATTAAGAATAAATACATCTTATAAAATTATTGAATCTCATTAAATGTAGCTGATCTTGACCACTACTATATATATATAGCAAGTTGAACCGTTGAAGTAGCAATTGCTCACTATAGTTAATTTAGTTATTAATTCGACGGTCCCAATTATCATTCATAATTTGTTATAGTTTGGTATTCTTAGTTGGTTGGTAATCAAGACATAGTGTTTATTTATTTGGTAAGTTGGTGAGTAATAATCATTCTTTTAAATGAATCTAATTATTATTTAATAGCGGTGTTGTAGAATAATGAACAAATTTAATTATACTGCAAAATATATTATTTTTACTATATTTTTGCACGTGTAATTAAAGATTTAGCACGAACAAATTCAATAATGAAAGGAACGTTATTGTTCCTAGAGATTATTGGTTCGAGTACTAATAACTACAGAGTGGTTGAATGTTTATTGTCAAATGATTGAGAATATTTAAAACATATACTACTTCATAATCACCTTAGCTTAATCAAACTTTTTCGTTGAAAATTAAAATATTAAAATGATTAATTTCAGTTTTACATATATTTTTCTATTTTTTATTTATATTGTTATCTATAATTTTATTGAACAATAAGATTACAGCCGCCCACGAGAAACACGAGCACATACATCTAGCATGTAACACCTCAACCCGTACTTGATCCGGATACGAATCTGAGGTGTCACATTACATTTTTAAAACTTTTATTATTTAAAAATTTGTAGAAAAGTTAAACTCTTACTTATATTTAAGTGGTGAAGCCCTTATAACAAATTTTCTATTGAAATTCATAATGAAAATAAACATTTGATAATTTACATAAATGTAAATTTGTATGATTACAAAAACAAATCAGAGCATTAAAATTTAAAACTTGTAATGCATGCCAACAATTTACAAAATTACAAGAAACCTACAGTCTAAATTGTTCAGATCTGATCTTCTTCAACCGTATGATGTCCCTTCCTAGCTTTAGTCCTCTGAACTTTTCAATTTATCAAATTTAACCACTAAACTTTGAATCCTTACATTTCAGTCACTGACCCTATGTTTGGGGTATTACATAACATGGTCTCGTCCTTGGCAGTGACAGACCGAGGCCAGGGTGGTTGGTAACTTTGTTTCACTAAAAAATTTAAATATTTTTATTAATAATTTCGTTTTTATCTTTCAAAATTTTTTAAATATAAAATTTTAAGTTGGTTCATGATCCTTAGAGTCAAAAGAAATTAATTGATAATAATTTCGATTTTAATCGAGAATGTTACACTACGACTGGTTTTAATTTTAAATGTTATCATGTCTACTCTAAAAAGTTACACAATTAATAATAATTTCGGTACAATCGATAAAGTTACATGAGTTTCTTGACAATAAATATTTAAGTTTCAACCATAATAGTTATACAATTTACATGATTTATTATAAAAATATATATAATATTTTCGGTTTCAGCCTAAAATATTATCAAAATTATTCAAAAAGATTATACATTTATAAAATTTTCAATTATAAGTAATTGCAACATTATTTTGACTTTATATTAATTGATTATATTTTATACTCTCGTCTATTTACATACTTCCTTAGGTTATCATCTATTGATAGACGAGGCTTACCAAACTGTCTTGTATTTCTGTCACACCAGATGATAAGGTAGGCATGCTTTCCAAGCAATTTTAAGTGTAAGCTTGTATTGAGGTAGGCAGGCTTTCCATTTTAAGGGCACTTACCCTTCAACTTCGTAATGGCCCCTTACTGTCAGGTGCCAATGTGACCACCACAAGCAAATACCTTGTCTGTTAGCCATCAGTACTACTTTCTACGTACAAATTTGTATCCAACGAATAATTTGAATAACACCTCCTACCCAAAAAAACCCTTTATATTTCCAACGAATAATTTGAATGTATTATTAGTCCAAATCGATATGGGTCACACATACAATTTTGGTAGGTGAATCTTTCGACAGAGATCTTTTGTATACACAAGGACTCGAACTCGAAACCTGCTTAAATGATATCAAACTATTTACCACTAATCCATTTGATAAAAAAATATCTTTATACTAAACAAACAACAAAACACTAAAAACTAATCATGTTTCAATCAAAATACGTACATACATAATTGGTATAAATAAAGTTATCATTATACTGTAGAGAGGTCGTGGGATCGAGTCTCATGGAGGGCATTTCATAATTCGGAGGTCTCATACGGAAGTTGCTCTCAACCCAGTGTTAGGAGCAGCCTACTATCTTACCTCCCCTTACCCCATTACATATGGGAACAAGGGACAACCATTTATTATACATTTATACTGTAGCTGGCTATGTACTTGTCTTGTACTACTCAAACTGAAGTTGTAAGATTTGAGAGAAATGAAAGTGCAAATGCAGCATGAATTGCAGCTCCTACAGGGAACACATCCTCATCGATGGTGAAATAGGGACTGTGTGGAGGATGTACGGCCCCGATTTTCTCATTGTGGATGCCTAAGAAGAGGAATGATCCTGGGACCTTGTCTAGGTAGAAAGCGAAGTCTTCGCTCCCCATAAATGGAGGAGCAACTTTTGTGTTTTCTCCGCCTACTATCTCCCTCGACACTCGCACTACGTGTTCGTATACGTTTTCGTCGTTGACGGTTGGAGGAATTGTCGGATTGTCCTTTCCCGAGAAGTCGATAACGGCGGAGCACCGATGAACAGCTGCCTGAGCTTTGATCACCTGGTAACAAAAAGTTGGCTATATATACATGTATGAATTCGTACATGAAAAATCATAGTAATACATTATTCTGCTATGTTTTCTCATGTTCTTGTCCTCATCGAAGATGTGTTTTACTTTTGAAAATGGTCTTCAAAAACGTCCAAGTCTCTATTAGACTAGACTGGTTGAAACTATCTGCTCTCCACCAATCAAAGTCTTCATACATACTTTTCTGTCCACTAGAGTCTTCGATAAGCCCACATTATCCGAGTTCAGACTTTTTTTATCTACTACAATACACAAATAAGAGCTCTGACAAGTCTACGTGACTTATCGAAATGTAACCCTAAGGTTTGATAATTAAATTTATGTAGCCCGTTAGTCTAGAAATATGACTATGACTAATAGATGCACTAAAAATCATTATAAATACCTCAAATCAAAACTAGAAAAGGGGTTAGAGACATAATCTCTATATCGTTTTCTTCATCCTCTATGATCAACTCTTTTCATTTTATAAACATCGAACAACCATCATTCTCTCAAAGACTAAGGTCTCTGTCCAAATTAAAAGAGATTAATCGGTAACGGCCGACGAGAAACACTTGTTCTCATTGACAATAAATAAATTGATAATTCAAATTCCATTTGTGAGTAATGCATTTTAAGATCACCTGTTGTATTCTGTCCCTAAGTGCGTTGAATCTCTTGGTACTGAAAGCTCTGAAGGTTCCTGCTATTGTTGTTGAATCTGGGATTACATTGACTGCAGTTCCACCATGAATCATGGATACCGAGACCACCTGCAGCATGCAATAGACTGACTCTTGATAACCGATGCATTTTTATTACATTAAAACCCAATGACTGAAAGTACGTAGAAAGTAGAAACAAGTAAACCTGAGAATCTAAAGGATCAATTTCCCTTGAAACAATGTTTTGTAAACTTATTATCGCCGTCGAAGGTGCCAAAATGGGATCAATGGCGTGTTGGGGAATCGCAGCATGACCTCCTTTACCACTAATCGTGGCTTTAAAGCTCCCACAGCCTGCTAGGAATTCTTTAGCACGTGTGGCGACCACACCAGTGGAATATGCATGCACCAAATGCAACCCGAAAATGGCTTCCACGTTTTCAAGAACACCCTCTTTTATCTTGTCTTTGGCTCCTTCACCTCGTTCTTCTGCTGGTTGAAATATAAGGACTACAGTTCCCTATATCAATAAAAACTCAAACTTTAGTTCATATTGGTGTTGGGGGCATAATTTATGCATGCTTCTTGACCTGCAACCGGCATCGGAGTTTTTGCAGTATCTTGGCTGCTCCGAGCAGCATGGCAACATGGGCATCGTGTGCACAAGCATGCATTTTGTTATCTACTTTGCTTTTATGCTCCCATTCCACCAATTCCTGCATGTTACTCGAATTAATTTCTATTTGCTATTTGATCTATTAAAGCTGAAAATCACAGGGTAGAAATCTGTTTCTATTTCTTCTTTTTTTTCCTCTCTATATGGGAAACTGAATCTTAAAAGAAAGAATAAAGGAACCAGACCTGAATAGGTAAAGCATCCATATCAGCTCTGAGAGCAGCCAAGGGTGGAGAACCGGAGCCAATTTCAGCGACGACGCCGGTTTTAGCCACCGGCCAGCGATAAGAAACGCCGAGCGATCGAGTTCGTGTCTAATGAGCTTACTGGTCTCAACTTCTTCATTAGCAAGTTCAGGGTGTTCGTGTATTCTCCTCCTTATTCGCTTCATCCAATCCACCGTTTCTCGATCATTTGCGAGGCTGAGTATCCGGTCTTTGATGGATTCGTTCGGACAAGGTGTTGCTGTTGTCGGGGTGAAAGAACGGAACCAACAATCATCTTCGTTGTAAGAGAAGCAGAGGGAAGGTAGGGTTACGGAGATTAAGAAGAATTGTTGAAGAGTTCCACTCAAGGCCTTCATGGCCATGGCCGAGTCTAAATTAGCTTGGATTCGAGCCAGTGGGTGGTTAACATTTGTAGTAACCTTTTGGGTAAATTAACTTATTTAGTCATCCATCTATTATTTAATTTCTGTTTTGATCACATAACTTTTGTTCTTTTCAAATTATACTTAATATTATGTTTTGATTCTATTTTGATCACCTGTCATTGAAAAATTAAATGTGATAACGATGTGATAATTTTTTAATTATTTTTTAATACTGACATATCATTCTCAACATTAATGTTAACATTTTAAAGGCGGATGATCAAAACATATAAAAAACTTAACACTGAGTATAATTTTGAGAAAATTAATAGTTGGGTGACTAAAACATAAATAAAGTAATAAGTGGATGACTAAAGAGGTAATTTATCTTAAACTTTTTTCAGGCAAGCAGATCATTAGATTTTTCCTTGTAAATCTACATTTTATTTATTATAATAAATTTTATTATTTATTGGTTAAAATATGTCCCAAATCCTTTTTACTCTTTGTATATTGGAAACTTAGTCCCTCCACTTTTATTTTAAAAAATTCAGTCCATGTACTTTTTGGATTTAATAAAAAAAATCATCGATCTTTTCGATTAAATTTGAATTTTAAAATTTTAAAAATATAGGATTATACTTTTAAAAGTAAATATATGAGGACCAAAATCTAAATGAACAAAGAGTATAGTGATTTGGAATATGTTTTAACCTTATTTATTTGATGAAGTGGGCAAATATCACATATTGATCAATATCTTTTAGGGTAAACTATCATTTAGTAGGTAAACTATCATTTAATACCTAAACTATCAGTTTAAGTTTGTTTTAGTACCTAAATTTTTAATTTTTTTAAAATCATATATAACGTTTAGTTTTTGTTTCATTTTAGTACTCTGTCATTGAAAACTTAACAGACTAACTCGCCAGTCGCCATGTCTACAGTAGTAGATCGTCGCATCCGCCGACCGATGAAGCCCAATCAATGATGAACCCTTCTATTTATTCACCCTCCGATCTCCGTTGTTAACCGTCCGGCGGGCCTGAAACTGGACCATGTTGATCATCTCGTCATCCTCTCGTGGTCCACCATTCAGATTGGTCATCCGTCCACTGAAACTATGTGCCGTCAGCATGTCGGTTAAGTTTTTAACGACTAGTATTAAAATGAAATAAAACTAAGTGTGGTTTTGAAAAAAATAAAAGTTTAAGCACTAAAACAAGACTAAAATTGATAGTTTATATACTTAAATACGAGATTTACCCTTGTCTTTTATATCCATTAGTATATTTCTCATTTTTCACGTTTTCTATTCACACAAATTCCTCGATTGGTGGTAGATTCCCCATCTCCTCTCCTGTTACCAATGAAATTCACATTGGTGGTTTTGGAAGAGAAATAATTAAAATTTAAACAAAGTACATAAAATATTTTAAAATTCAACTTAAACTACTAATTTAGCATAGTTTTTTTTATAAACATTTATGTTTAGTACAGTTAATTAGACAACTAACACTAGCAGTGTTCATATATAAATTCAATTTATTTTATTTTTTATTAATTATATTTTATCTCATGATATCTGTAATTCGGTCTATATTTATGAAAACGCCTTCCCTTATTCTTGTGCTGAAACATAACTCACCTTTAGGGATGGGCACGAGGCGGGTAGATTTTAGCTACTCAACTTAGACATGAAAATATATATTTTTTATATATAATTTCGTTACGTCCTGCCTTGATGATTTAATTTTTTCATGTCTCGATTCTGTCTCGATTTTTAGATTGTAATTTCAACATGATCCAACTCAAATATATTAATATTTTAAAATAATTGAAACAATATATTTATAATTATTTGTTATATTTTAAACGGATAAAATAATGTATTTTATATTTTTTAATAATTAAAGAATATATTTTAAAATATAAAAATAAAAATTATTAAAATCTTAAATATATTAAGAGTTAACTACATGATTGATCATTTATATTTGTGTCCTGCTCACTTTTTCTCACTGTTTTTTAAAAAACACATTATATGACCATTTTTGTTTTTAGTTAATTAAGTTATGGCCACGACAGGTTAACTATCGTTGGATTATTGACGATTTGCTGAGTTGGCACTATAATTAAATAAAATAGAAAATATATCTTTTCCATGAGGATTGGGTTAACTACATGATTGATCACTTATGTTTGTGTTTTGTCCACTTTTCCTCATTGATTCAAAAAACATAGTATATGTGGTCACTTTCATTTTTATTTTATTAAGATGTAATCACCTCAGATTAACTGTCGTTAGATCATTAACAATTTACTAAGCTAACATGGTAATTAAATAAAATATATCGTTTTCACATGGATTATACGTGGGTTAAGTTTAAAAAAATTGATATAAACGTGAAATAAAAAAGTGTCATCAACTCCCTATTTTCTTCAAAACTTTAAAACGAAGTACCTTTCGAAATGATTTTCTTTAAATCCCTAAAACAATACCAATTTGATATATCTAGTAGCTTTTAAAATCCTAAGAAGAAGAAGAGTAAAATATGCCGACGAAGAAAAATATTATAGAATCAAGCAGCGACGAATACAACTCGCTCTCCCATTTTTCATCGTAGAGGACGAGTTGAAATCGTCACTACTTGATTCCGTAATGTTCTTGTTCATTAGTGTCTTTTTCTTCTTTTTCTTCTTAGAATTTTAAGGCTGCTAGAGTTATCAAAAGGGTGTTTTAGGGATTTGAATACAAATATTTCAAAGGGGACTTTGAATTAGAAATTTAAAGAAAACGGATAATTGATGACACCTTTTTATTTCACGCTTATATCAATATTTATAGACTTAATCCATGTATAATCCACGTGGAAATGATGTAATTTCTATTTTATTTAATTACCTTGTTAACTCGGCAAATCTTTTTGGTTTAACATCAATTACCCCGTAGTGACCATATATTAATTAAATAGAAACGAAAATGACCATATATATTATGATTTTTTAGATCAGTGAGAAAAAGTAGAAAAAACACAAAAATAAGTGATCAATCATGTAGTTAACTCAATCAACGTGAAAATGATGTATTTCTATTTTAGTTATCTACTATGCCAACTCTACAAATCGTTAATGGTCTAACGAGAGTTAACTCGTGGTGACCACATCTTAATTAAATAAAAATGAAACTGACCATATATTATGTTTTTTGAAAGCAATCAGGAAAAGTGGACAAAACACAAATATAAGTGATCAATCATATAATTAACTCATATATTAAATATATAAAAGAATAAACATAAAGAGACTTTCTTTTCTCTAACCCAAAAATATAACGCCTGCAAAAAGAGTGTACCAGGAGCGATTTCACAAGTACAGGCACCATCCATAATGGAGTTTTATCAAGCATGACTGTCCAGGGTTCCAGGCTACCTATTAATTTCACGTCAATTTACAAGTATTCTAGTTGCGATTACCGAAGGCAAGAAAGAAGAAGGATATGACCGGGGAAAAAACAGAAAAGAAAGAATCATACAATAACAATGAGTTGTTATCGTCCTTGATATGCTGGAGAAATGGGTAAACCATCTTCTTCACTTCACGATCAACATATTATGGTGCACTGCCTTACTTGGCTGCATGTATGTTGCGCCACAGAAAAAAATTAGGTGCACGAGGAGAGTTTTCGGACCCCGAAAGTTGCTGACTTCTTTCTAAGCTGATACAATGATCGACCAGATTTAAAGCGATCGTTAATCGTTGTTTGTTCATTCGAATTGGAGGGAAGCTTCCTAGAAAACAAAATACCATACTTCACCTGTTCAGCATGGCTTTCTCTTGTCTACTTTTAAGTGTATATCATACCATTTCTTCTTCTTCGTTCTGTCCCTCGTAGAATGTTTCCCGTCTCTTCACCGTCTTCTTTGGCCTCTTTGGAGGCAGCCTTACTCTTGTTCCTACTCGAACTTCGCTTAATTAGCGGAATATTTGTGTACAAGGCATGAATCTCATTCCTTTGTTTGAGAAGCTCGTAGATCTGCAAAACCGTCATATAGGATGTGATCGAGAAATTTATCCATTTAGTCGTAAGTCAGCTTAGGCACATAATTCCCACATGTTAATCTAACCTCTTGCATTTCCTTTGTGTATCTGCTTGTCATCTCAGTGAACTGTGCCTGGACCTGCCAACACATTACATGAATATCGACGATAAAAACATGGTTGAATACAGACATGAACATTTTATGTGCAAAAGTAAATACTTCTCTGTATTCGGTTTCAAACTTCGACAGCTCCGCTCGTTTGGACAGAATCTCCGCTTCCACAGCTCTAAGATTCTCCTTCTCCTCTATGAAAGGTGCAGCACAAATAGCTTATATTGTGTAACTTCACTTTTGAAAAAGTTGTCACCTAGAAGTTATGTGCCAGAATTATTAAAATGGTAGTGAGCTTCATAGATGCATATAAACCAACAGGCACAAGGCCTCAGCGAGGCGTATAAATTAAAGAGCACTAACCGTAAACAGCAAATACATGTGTGCCTGGTTTTAGTTCAGTTATTTCACATGGTTGAAATCCATCCAGCTTTTTGAAGAAAGCCGCATCCGAATCCTTCGCGGCAGATACCTATAGCGAAGCATATCCAAAACCAGAAGAACAGCGACAAAATCTAACTTCAGTTTCATTGTGAAGCACAACCATGACATATCCGTTAATGATAACTCACCGAGTTTACTGTTTGATCCAAGCAATAGACTGGGAAGCTAAGGAAATACATTCACCGAAAAGAAACAAATGTAGCTTTAACTCGTTATGCAACATAGACAACGGATAATTTGCGAATTCTAAAAAGAGAAAAGCGGAAGGGAGTTCGTTACCTTCAGTGCAAGGCTTAATCCACCAGTCTCTTCTAGATCAAAATACAATAACTGCAATAAATATAAACAGTAAAACTACACGACATAAGAACTTTCAATACGCAGATGATATTGAATCCATAAGTTCTAAGTGATAGTCTATCCACCTTGAACTTGCTTTTGTCAGATGATCGTACTCGGAAAACGAGCCCATCTCTTGCTTCTTCTTCTGCTATTGCGACAGAGTAGAAGTGAGCACATTGTTTTTCAACCAGTTAAATGCATACGAATTCGGTGATTGCATAAATAATCAATAAAAGTACTAGAAAAGAACATGAATATAATTATCTCACCTTCCTAGAAATAGGTTGCCCCAGCAGAAGTGGGCGAATGGTGACTGCACCATTAAGTGCCTCCTCTAAAACGGTTGCAGATACAGTCGTCTTAATCGGCACACCAAGTTTACTATTCATACATATCAGTTACAATAATACAGTCGTCTCAATCCTCAACATGAACAACGGAACACGTTAACTAGTATCATAAGGACAGGGAGTTACCCAAAAAGTGCAGCAAACATGGTGTTCACTGCCCCCAAACTTGAAAGATCTAGCTCCAATTCTTGGTTATCAGCTTCAACAGCCTATTCAAAGGGGAAAAAACAGCATGATCAATTCTTGAAAGATCTAATTTGGCCAATTAGATCCATGTATAGGTTACCTCAAAACCAGCGGCGTCATACTGGTGTCTTTTATCTGGATCGGACAAGATATTATAAGAAAACGTGACCTCCTTGAACATATCAGCTGCAACAGGATCATTTCCATTCTTATCAGGATGGTACCTGAAACAGCATAAGAGTAGCATTTATAATAGCTAATATGACTGAGCAAAACTCGATTCAATTCGAAAAACCAACTCGACTCAACTAAAAAAAAATTCCAATAAAGTCTGAATGATAAAATATGACTCGTCAATTCAACTAACTCAATGTTCTTTAACTCGATTCAACATGACTAACTAGAAAACTCACCCCTAATTCCATGTCATTTTAACACTATAGAATATCTATGTAACTTCAATTCTTACTTTTACCAACAAATTTACTATTTTTGCAATTTAGTCCCTCAACTTTGCATTTTATTCAATTTATTTTTTACTACAGTTTATTTTACAAATTCTTTTGGCTCATCAATTCCTTAATTTCTTTACACTTTGATCATTACTTTTTCCCAAAGGCATTTGGTTTATTAAATAACATTGTTGTGAAGAACTATATATGTATATATTATATGATTAGATTAAGTTGTTAAATTGGACCAATCTACACCATAACATTATAAATATTTACAATTAAATTTGAACATAAACTCAAAATATTGACTCGAAAAAAATTATATTACAGTTCGAATCCTAAAATAGGAATAATCAACTTAACTAACATGAAATGTTTTTACTAGACTCGACTCGATCGAATCCTCGCCCCTATTAGCTAAGCCACCATAACAGCTAGTTGGATTGATATAATCAATCCTCAATACTTATTCTCCCACTATACTGCATGTACGCATGTGAGTTTACCTTTGTCGACACCATTTTTCGCTTGGGCGGAGAAAGACCGATACCGACTCGGGGATTTTCTCTTTGAAAAGTGTTTCGAAATGTGAGGAGTCGCCACCAATCATTTAAGGTGCGATTGTGACACCATAAAAATCGGGTGATTTTAATAAAACATTTCATTTTTATCAAAACACCAAGTTTAAGGTTTGCGAAAATCTAGAAATCAGGTTCAGGAGTCAGTTACGCGTAAGGAATGATTAGCACCCCCACAAGCGCCCAAAAATTGGTACCTAGTTTATTACCCTATATTTAAAATCAAAAATTTTGAGTTTGATCTTTGCTTAATTTGAAAGTCATTACAGATGCAAAAAGTTGAAAAGGGTATTCATTTATTGAGACCAATAACATTAGCTCCCAAGCGTAAATGCGGGAGATCAACTATTGTGTCTAATAACCAAATATTGCCTCATTTTTAGAAAATCTTGATGCAGTTTTGAAAATGATGTCGACTTATTTCGGGAATTACCAGTAGTCACCCCGGAGCATGATTGCGAGAGATATACTATTAATTCCTTAATAAGTGAACAATACCTTAGAGTTATAAATAAAATGCGATTGGAATCATGTGAAATAAAACATTTATAGTAAACATAACTAATAATATTTATTTACAAATAGCTACATAATATGTAAAATATATACATATAAAAAAAGAACTAAAATAAAATAAATGAACATTGCAAATCAAAATAAAATACCTAAAACTAAACATTTAAGGGACTAAAACAGAACAATAAAAATTTACAAATCAAAATATAAATAACCAAATAAATATATTTGAAAATTTAAGGGCCAATTTGATATTAATAGAAACTTGAAGGACCAAAATAGCAAAGATAGAAATATAAAGATCCAAAATAGAAAAAATAGAAATTTGAAGGACCTAATAAACCATTATGAACAAATCAAAGCCCTAATCTACATTTTGAACAAATACAGATACTGGAAATGAAAATAACCCAAAAATAATATTTAGGACTAAAATGTAGTAAATCGGAAACATGAAAGTCAAATCATAATTAAACCAAATGTAAAACAGTGACTAAAATGAAAGATACAAACAACATAGGGTCAAATTCGAACATCAACCAAAATACACAACACACTAAATCAACGACTAAAATGAAATAATTACAAATATGGTGACCAAAGTCAAATATTAACAATAATAACATAACATACAATAATAGGGCTAAAACATAAGTACTGAAAAATAAGTGCTCAAAATGAAATAAAATAGAACTTCATTAATTGACTAATAATAAGACATTACAAATGTGGGGACCTAAACTGCAATATACCCCCCGATGATTAAAAACAAACAGGTGAAATTACAAAACAAGGGGACCAATCACGTCATTTCCCCCAAAACCTCAAAAACACGGAGAAAGGGAGAACATGAAACTACGTCGTTTCCAGTGTGTAATAAAAACCTCAAACCCAAGCTAAACTTCCCCATTCCCCTTATTTTCCCCCTGAAAACCCGAAATAGAGAGATAGAAACCAAAACTCTCTCATTTCTCTATTTGTTCCTCCATTGTGAGGAGACTTTTGAGAGCTCACGGCCACCGCAGCCGACAGCGATGGCATGAGAAACCACCCTGAAAATACCCTTTAGCATTCCCTCTCTCTTATCCTTCGAAACAGAGTCGTCCCTCCTAATACCTAAAAAACGAGACCCGCACTCAAAAACCTTAGATCTAAGAAAGGGGAAGGTTTTACTTTCGATTGCGGGCTCTTCCAGCTTCGGTGATACCACAACGACAACACCTAAGGTAAGTCTCGGTTTTTATTTCTTTTTCTCTTTTGTTTTTCCTTTTTTTCTTTCAATTTTCCCCTTGAAAACTCATTGTTTTTTCTTTATTGGTTTCCCCGAATGGTTCTCCCTCTTCTTCTCCTCTGATTTTTCTCTCTCAAACCCCCCTTTCAATCCTTTTTTTCCTTTTCCCCCCTTTTTATCCCCTTGCATGCGTTGATATCATCCCAATAAATCCCTTCGGGATCTTGGTTGTGATTTGCTTCTTATTTTTTATGGGATTTCTTTGGCTTGATTAGTGATTTATGCCACTGTTTGATGGATTGGTTGACTTGGGTGTAGGTGACGACGTCAGAAACGGTCAGAGGTGGCAGCAACAGCAGGTGGCGACGGCAGAAGCTACTTAGGATTATGATGAAATCCTAGGTGAGTTAGGTTGGGTCGGGTCGAGTCGAGTCCTGGGTTATTGGGCCTGTTCGGGTCAGCTTGTATCTGGGTTGCTGAGCTGCTGGACCGGGTCGGATCCGGACTCCGGGTTTCAGGTTACAGTTGGGTTTAATTTGGGTGTTTGTTGTTGGGTTGAGTACTTCCTGTAGGATAGCTGGTGGACTCCAAATTTGACCTACACAAAATGTAAAATAATTAATTAATAATAATAATATTTTTATAGACCCGGACAAAAATAAGTGTTTACAACCTTGTATTAACCATAATTATGACTAAGCTTAAATCCTGATGTATTCTAAAGTAATCCCAAAAACATGAAGAAAAATACCAAGAAATGGAGCATTTCAAAACCTTTCACCTTGTATTAACCATAATTATGACTAAGGTTAAATCAGTCAATCCTGATGTATTCTAAAATCATCCCCAAAACCTTGAACAAAAATACCAAGAAATGGAGCATTTCAAAACCTTTCAACTTATAAAAAAAATAAACATACTTTAGAGCCATTTTCCGGTATGCGCTCTTAATTTCCTGATCCGTTGAGTTTCTGGAGACACCAAGCACCTCATACGGATCTCGACGAAGATGCTTGGCCAGGCCGTCGTTCTTCTCCGTCTTGGATCGATGTGGCGGCATTTTCTACAAGAACCACCAAACAAAAAAGAAAAAATAAACTAAGTTTTCCTTCTTCTTTTACGTTTTTTTCCAGTGAGAAGAAGAAACCCAGAATTCAAAACCTTCAACTAAATTCCAAAAACGGAATGAAAATCAATTCCTTATCTTTCCAATTCATCAAGGTAGGAAACTTTTTTGGGTTTAAAAAGCAGAAAAAGGAGAAATTTTTCAGGTGCATTGAAAGGAGTAGAGAGGAAAATAGAACAACTCCATGGGACCTAAAAGCTGGAGCTTTGGAGAGGAGCAGCGAGAGAAGAAAGAGACAAGCACAGAGATCGGAAAAATTGGAGGGGGAAATGAATTAGGTAGTACTGCTAATATTTTAATTTTGTTTTCATCTTATGTTTTTGAAAATGGTAAATTACATTTCAAAGTCACTAAATTATTAGTAAAATTATATATGAACTATTAAATTTCCAAAAATTTATGAATATGCTATTTTATTTATCGAATGTAATAAATAGATCATTCTATCGTTAAGTGTATAATTAGGAATGATAATTTGATCTAAAATCAATGAGTTCTGACTTGATAAGGTTGATGTTTGTATCAGGTTTGAATCAAGTCAGATAAAGTTTTGTAAAGGTTGAGAATGATCGGATCAGGTTCAAGTTGAGAGTGGAAATTTTTTAGTTCGATCTCATCCGAGATAATAATATAATTTTTTATGTCTATGAATAATTCTAGTAATAACTCTCACTATATTTTTTATTAGTTTCCTATTTTTCGAATAAAAATAAGATTTTTTTATATATTTTTGTCGGTTAGATCAAGTTAAATGTAGATTTTTACTTCACATTTTGAACCAATTCTCATATCAAATAGGATATCCATAAATTCGAGTTGAGTTCAAGTGAAGGGATATGCTTTTCAAGTCAGGTTAAGTTAACCAAAAATCCAATCTAACCTGACTCATTATCGTCCATATTTATAATAGACTTTAACTTTTTTAGTTAAAATTGAATGGCATGATTTTTGTTATTAATAAATAGAGCGATTTGATTATTATAATCGATGAATAAAATAGTTTGATTATAACTAAAAATCTAAAATATATTACACACTTAATGATAGAATGATATGTTTGTAACTATCGGTAAATAAAATGACTCATTTGTAACTTTCTAAAATTTAGTAATATATTTACAGTTATATTAATAATTTAATGATTTAGAATATAATTCACCCTAAAATATTCTATGGGTGTCCGGTTGCATTCTATCTGAATAGCGCCATCGCCAGTTGCCACTGTGCAGTTGGCACGTGTCAATTTATCGAGGCGCACGTGAATGCTCACTCCTATAAAAAGTTGATACAAATTAATATAAATATTATTATCAAAATGTTTTGAATAAAAACTTAATAATATTATGTCATACGATTAGACACGAACTTTAAAATTTTATAAAATAAAGTATTAACGTACCAAAATTATTTTGATGCATGTACTTCATGATCTTATAGGAAACAAATCTCATCCCCATTTTACACGAAGCACGTGTATATTATATATTTAATTTTTTTATTATTGGTAATTTACACATATTTTATTGATTACTTGAGCCCAGAATCTCTAAAAAAATAATGATATATTTTACTATTAAAATCACTCAATCAATTAAACAGGTTTCATCTTCAATCGAATTGTGATACTCAAACATTGTAAATATTTTAAAAGTTGTATCTTATTTCGTAAACCCTAGAGAATTAGATGACTAATTTTGTAATTAAATCAATTTTAAGTAGATTTCAATTCTTTCTCGGCCCTTTTTCACGAACAGCGCCCCCAACTTCTTTTCATCTTTTTGTTTTCTTTCACTGCGCAGCTACTCCCATCTCACTCTGTCCCCGCTGCCGACCATCCATTTTGTTGTCATTCTCGTCGATTCCGTGCAAAGGTGAGTCACCGTTGAACGTCCGACCTCGACCCTCCGCTCTTCTTTCTTAGTTCGTTGTGCGTCGCTGTTCAAGACTTTAAACCGAGACCTCTCTCGCCACCGATCGTGGTGTCGCGGTTTTCCGTGGTCGTCGAGTGGTTGGACCGCTCGTGAAGAAGGTTGCACCGGTCTGGTAACGGTGTGTCTTACCTTCTTCGGCCATGGGTGGCCACTATCGAGTACCTTTCGATCGTTTTGGGCTTCCTTTGGGCAGCCAAGGTTGTCGTTCCACCAAGCCATGGCTGCTGCCATGGTGCTTGTCACCGACAGTCGTGGGGCAGCAGTAGTTGCTGCCATATTTGTTCGGCAGTCCCTTTAGTTCGAATCAAATCCCACTGCCCGGTTCCTAATTCTAACCGATAATTATTTTTAATCGTCGTTAAATTGCTTCATTTATCTGAAATTCGTTGAATCGAGATATTAAATTGGAAGTCGTAATTTTTGCAGGTGATATCGAATCGGAATCAAATCTATCGCCTCCTCCACCGTTACCGGTTAACTTTGAACCAAATCGGGTTACAAGAATCGACAATGAGTATCAGTTAATACCTTAGATTTAGGTTCAGATTTGTTATTAAAATTAGAATAGTAATTATTAGTCAAATTTTATGTAGGAGCCGATTCAGTTTGATCCATGGTTGGGCCGATCATGGGAAGCGCAATTGTCGTGGTTAACTATTTGTCGAGGTGTGTTTATTTTCGGTGCTGCATTATTTTATTTGGTTGTTTATTTGTTTGTTAGTTGAAATTGAATGAAAACATGTTCGTCTGTGGGACTGTTTGTGCTATAAATGTCATGGGTTATTTGTTAAATTATTGGAATCAGAATATTGCTGTGTATTTATAATATGAGATTGTGTTGTGATATCGGAATCGGAATATAAGTGTTTCGGAATATTTGTTATTAAATATTGCTATTCGGATCATATCAGAATTCAAATATATGATATTCGAGTATGTGTTATTTAGATATATCTTATTTGAATCTGATCAAATATCGGATATGTGTCATTTGTATGTCATATTGAGACGAATTTTGATAAGGGAAGTTAAGTGCATTCACTCGACGGGTGTGAATATCACTTTTGGATTGTGGCCTCTTCCTTTGTGGCGGACTTCGCTCTCGGTTATGGAGTGATTGTAGTTTGAGTGGTTCTGGGGAACCCACTCAATGATGGAGTGTTTGAAGTACAGTGAGTGCATGAGTATTTGCATACATTTAAATATTTGATTATCGTTGATTGATTCGAAATATGATTATTACTGTTTGTTTTGGATTGTGTTGTGACTTGTGTTTAATTGCACTTTAGAGACACACTAAGGGTCTGTTTGTTTCCCTGTAATTGGTTCTGAGGAAAATGTTTTCCTCATTTTCCATGGTCAATGTAATTCATTTTCCTGATCAACTGAATTTCCTTTGCATTTTCTGAAAAATGACTTACCATTTAATTTTTCATAAATCATTTTACGAACTTTTCAATACAAAGCAGAAACACTCAAAATATTATTATTTTATATATTTAATTTAATATATTATTTTAATATCATTTTAATAAAAGTATTAATTATTAAATTATATTTATTAATATTTTTAATAATATAATATAATATTTTATTGTTATAATTATATAATTATAATATATAATATTATAAATTTCTTTTAATAATATATAATAAATTATTAATAAAATTAATATTATCTATTAATTTTATAAAAATAATACTATTGAATTGTTGAATATTTAATATATATATTCCTTGAAATATAATATAATATAATATTTTTATTTTAATATTATAATTTTTGATATTTTAATAATATTTTATTTAATAAATAATTAATATAATTTATAATATATTATTCTTTTTTAATAAATAATCAATATAATTTATAATAATTTTATTTTAAGAAAAAATAAATTAATTATAATATTTTTATTTATAAAATTATAGATATAATATTTTAATAATAATATTGAATGAATTATATTAATATTTTAAAAATATTATTATTTTGTGTTAATAAATAGTATTACTTATTATATTTGATGTTTATAGTTAAGAATTTTAAAAATAATTTATCAACAATTGAAAAATGAAATATACAACATCATCCTAATACCATAAAATGATTTCCATAAATTATTTTCCATGAAATGTAATTTATTTTCCGAAATCTGACAAATGGACCAAAGCTTAATCATTTAACCCCCTTAGTTTCTTCTTTCAAATTACCAAGCTAGGTGAATCCATACTTGGAGATCAACGTTATTTTGTTTTCATAAATTTTAAAGTATGACATTTATTCGGATTTATTTTTTTCATAATTTAGTAATATTTTATTTGAATAATAGTTGTTTCGTTAAAATATTTTTGGGGACATTATACATAAATTTTATTTGGAATTTGGGATTTGAAACATGAATTTGATTGACATTCTCTATGTTTTAATTATTGTTAAATTACTTCGGTTATTTATAGTATTTGAAATCAATAAAAACGAGTGTTATTTAAAAGTATTTTAAATCACGTTTAGATAAATTTTGGAGATTTAGTTAATGACTCTCTAGATTCGATTTAATTTCTTCTAGGTCGAGTTTAGGGGTTACAAAAGTAATTGGTATAATTATACATTTGATCTTCAATATTTATTCATTCTATCACTTTGATCATAAATTTAATAAATTAAATAAATTTAAATTATATAAAAAACATTTAATCTAATGGTGACACATGTTATCGTCTAATTGGTGAATTAAATTAAATTTAACCATATGAATATACGGAGTCAAGGGTAGTTTTAATTTTCTTAATACACGTAGTTTCAATTAACCAAATTACTCCAATGATTAAAAAAATTATTATTACTTTTAAAGATTGCGAGTTCAATATTGTAATCAAAGATGATTGAACTTTTAAAGATTGCGAGTTCAATATTGTAATCAAAGATGATTGAACGTTCATTATCATATAATTAAAAGATATAATCCTCTATAATCCCTTAACTTATTAAAAATGTGGTTTTACGCTAGCCATGCGGCTTCATGGTTATCCTTGTTACTCAAAACCAAACCTTACCTGCCAAGGCGTTTTTCTGCATCAACTCCGTAGGCTCATCTACCATAATCTTGCACTGGACTTGAGCAGCTGAACTTGTTTTATAATATTAAATTACGATTTCGATATTACAGTTGCAAAACATGATTTTTTTTAAAAAAACAACTTATTTAAAAAAACAATTATATTTTTAATGTTACATATACAACTTAGGGTATCAAAATAATCTTTAAGAACTTTTGTATTTATAATATTAAATTAAGATTACAATGTTATATTATAGTATTAAATTACGATTGCAATATTATAGGTGCGGAGCAAATATATTTTGTTTTACGATTAAAATATTTGTTTTAATGTTACAAAATTTATTTATACTATGACTTGTTTATAATTGAAACTTATAATATCTAAACTCATATTTAGAAGTGTGATGTTCACAGTTAAATTTCCTAAGTTGATTAGTAGGATTGATATTGTAACTGTTTAGAGAAGATAGATTCCAACACATTTAAACTCATATTTGGAATCATAAAACAAAATATAACTCAGTCAGCTTCTCTCTATGATCTTCCTGCTTGCTCTCATGTCTTGGGTACCTCCACGATGGTCTTCAGGTTCCAAATATCATCATCCCATACAACATCGCCGAACAACTCACCGTCAACATAATCAACATCCCAGAACGGCGACCAGAAACACCCCCACGGCATCAGCTCATCCACCGCACCCCCACCACCATCACCACCGCATAACCACCCCCATTCCTCCCATCCACCACACCAATTCTCCACCGCCACCTCTCCTCCATTACCATCATCACAACTCTTCCCATCATTTTCCTTCGCTTCTTCCACAGCTCTCTCGACCTTCTTAATCCCTTCATCTTTCTCCTTCACCAAGGCGGCGGCGGCACCCTCTATAGTACTACTTCGTTGCCTCTTCATATGGTTCGTTGTTGATATTTGGTTTTCTCTGAAATGAATAATCAGAAAGATATATATTTATAGGTGAAAAGGATGATCGAGAAGAGTAGCGAGTGTTTTGGGAATAGGAGTAGAGCGGAGCGGCAGCTTTTGTGGGTGACTTGGTCTCGTAAAAATATCATCATCACATGCAACTCACTTTGTCTTTTGGCGTTGAAGGTGGAACGCGTATACCGACAAAATCTACCGTCGCCGACGTAAAATTTGATTTGGTTCTGAAAAGATTGATTTATTCTTAAATTTAATTTAATTTTATGTAACTTTACTTTTCATTATTACTTATAAATTTATTTTTTTCTATAGTTTAGTCTTACTTTATATCATTTGATCTTTTTATAAAAAAATTCTTCCAATCAGATTAATAATTTGTTTTAAAAAAATCTCTTATTTATAGATAATATGATAAATAAATTTTATAACTTTAGATATTTTTTAATTTATTAAATGTATGTAATTATTACCCCTACGAACCCTAACTTTGAGACATGCATGTGTAAGAGCTTATCTATACGTAAGAGCTGCTTAGACTACCAATGCTGATTTATGCAGTCATTTATGATTTTGTCAGCTTTTAATTTGGATAATGTTGGTCGTAGAACTGTTCCCCTTCATTTCTGGGAATTAGAGTTGAGTTAAGAAATCAATAAAATTAAAAAAAATCCATCTATTTTTATTTTATTTTGCAGTTCGATTTAAATATTTATATTTATAAATTGATTTAGTTTCAATTTTTTGTTTATACTAATTTAAAAAGAAAAATAAATGATAATCTAAACATTTAAAATTATTATAAGATAAGTTTAAATAAATATAGTCTTAAAATTTATAATATTATTTTTTTGTGAGTATAAATTTGTATGTATGTACTCGATTTAAGCTTGAAGTTATTCGTAGATGTTGAATTTGAAAAATAATAAATAGTTAAAAATAACAAAACCAATATAAACTAAACTAAATTAAAATTTATACTTTTTGTATTGTTTTCAAATTCATTTTTTTAAAAAAATAACATATTACGATTTGATTTGATTTTTATAAAAAATTCAATCGAATTTAACTGAATATACTGTTGCAGGAACAGTGGGTTGGAATTTCTTTACAGCATAATTGCTACGAGCCTACGATGTTTAGAAGGATATACATAATGTAGATATTGTATGGAAAAAAAATAGATGTGTTGTTACAGGGAAAAGGCTGAAGTGGAGATAAAATTTCATCCGGGGAAGGAAAAACGTCGATACATTCGAGAACAAACACAAAATTTTATATTAAATATAAAATTTTAAAATTTTAGAAAAGAATGAATTTCTAAAATATATGATATTTTAAGTTTTTAAGAAACGATTATCGTCACCCATTCTTTCGATCCATTCCTCAGTGTGTTTGAGAAATTAAACTAACATCATCTTGGATGTTTTTCTCAAGCAGCTCATAAGATATGTACCCTCCACGTTAGGAAGATGCAATCAATACTGATTGTTATAATTTAACGCATTGATTCGTATTTGGTATAAAACTGTGGATCCGGATAATTCGATCTAATTTAAGGTGTCACATTAACATTACTGTAGTGACCCGCGATAAAATCCGTAAAATATAAAATTTATCAAACCGTTCAAAAGACCATGAAACAATTTGAAAATCAAAATAAAATATAAATTCAGAAAGCATTCATAATTAAAACATAATTCACAAGTCAAATTATAAAACGAGTTTCAAACTCTAATATAGAAATAATATTTGTCCTACATACCTAATTACACAAATGTAATACTCCGCAAGCAACGTTAAAAGTGTTAGAAATCAAACTTGATTTCTAAATATTGAAAATTTATTAAGGTGATCCCACACAAATATTATAAAATTACAGCAATGATGAAGTTATAATCTGCTTAATTATTAAACAAAGTTCAAGGCGGCAGAATATTCTATGGATGAGTTGGCAAGCTTGACAATTAAGGAAGAGTTTTGGCAAGACAAGCAAAGTTTGCTTTGATATAAACATGTCCATGTGAAGGATTGAAAAGGCAGCAACTATAATACTTAATTATTAAGGAATTATAAGGCTGTAGAATGAAAGCAATCTTGAAGCTTTATGAGGCGGTTAAATTGCCTATAAAAAGGCTTTGATAGTTTTAGTTAATGTATGAGAAGGAATATGAGAAAAGGCTTAGAAAAGCCAGTATGAGAAATAGCTTAGAAAAGCTATTAGAGAATAAAAAAGCCTAGCAAAGCAAGGACGAGAAATAGCATTGAAAAGCTATGAGAGAAAAGGTGAAGCTTAGCAAAGCTTAGAATAACAATGTTGTGTTTGTAAACTAGTTGCAAATAGTATTGTAGTGTTATAATATTATAATATTGAGGTAGTGTCGTTGTAACGTATTTTGTTTTGTATGAATAGTAATTTTGAGTTGTAAAATTATTGAGTGCCCACCTACGCTTCCAACAAAAGGAATTCTCATTATTAATGTCGATAATTGCACAAAGTCATTTTCTTTAACCTAAAATGATAAGTAATAGAATGAGCTTTGGGAAAGTCAGCAACACAGAACTATTAAATGATGCTAAATGCCAAGCAGATATATGGTAAAACATAAATTTTTTTTAGTGATCCAGACATACACAAATTCCAGTGAGGTGTTGGAATTTCATTTATTAATTCTTCAAGTAATAATCGGGAATCTACAATCCAAAGGAAACATTTAAAGAGAAAGATTCAAGATATTAAATTTGAAAATCTAGTGTGACCCATCAGCGCAAAGAAGTGTAAAAATAAATTAAAACAACAACAATTTATTTCAATAAAATAAATTTTAAAAGTCACATATATACATTTTCTCATAACATCCATAAGTCTAGTTCATATATTCTACGTAGAAGGAGAAAACAACGTGAAAAGTTCTAACAAACATCTTCTATTGTAGGTGTATATCAACTACAAAATAACACCTGCAGAGTAAATGAGAAACAATCCGGCAACATCAGCATCCGACGATGCTTGAGATCAATGATGGGAAGCGATTTAAACTTTGGTAGAAAAAAAATGATGAATTCTCTGAAAACTCTTACAAAATCTTCAGATCAATACCGATGGCTGGGATAATCAGGCCTAGTAATTCTATTACTTTAGTTTATCATAGTAATATCTTACCACAAATAGTAAAAATGGTGCTTGCATGAGGTTATCGGTTCGAACATCCGCATCCTTTTTAAAAACTCTTTGTTTTGCTTATTTATGCCTTTCAATTAAAAAAAAGGATAAATTACATCCAAAACTACTGATTTTTACAAAATTCACCTTTTAGACTTCAATCTCTTCCCTACATTCAACTTGGTCCTTAATTTTCCACTATTTTTTTAAATTTTAATACTAACTTTAACATTTAATAATTTAATCCTTTAACAAAATTTAAGGTGTTACAATTTGACTTAGAAATATCGAGTTTACGTTGTTTTCAAGTTGTAATCATTATATTAAAAAAAAGAAAACAAATTTCATTTTGAACGTTCAATGCTAAAGAATCAGAAGAAGAGAGAGAGAGAGAGAGAGAGAGAGAAACAAACGGGGTAGAGCACCAACACAATGATATGCTACGCGAGAGAGAGAGAGCAGCATGTGCCATGATGGTCGTTTGGTGAAAAGAAGAAAAGAGCAGATCACATGAGTGGACTGTTGAGAGGCGTTTGAGTGAAGGACCTGGAATTAATAATAAGATCTTTAACATTTTCCTACTCGCTCGATTTCCGAGATTACTTCCTCTTTATTCACAGTTGACAACAGCATCATAAAACTTGTTTAAATCAAGTTAAATTGATATTCTGTGCTTTTGATGGAATCCCATAAAGGCTTGTTTGATCAACATTCAGTCGGCGTTTCAGTATCAGGGACTTCCCCCAGGCACTGGCGTGATTCTTAAGCAAACAAGCCTTATGGGATTCCATCAAAAGCACAGAATATCCATTTAACTTAGATTTAAACAATCAAAAGATGTGAACAATTTTTTGGTCTTTATATACACCATCAAGTATTTAGTTTGACTCAATTAACAACTCGATTTTTTTTTTGTACAAATTTCCTTTTCGACTCGAGACTCTTAGCAAAAAGAAACCAAAACAGAAGAAAAAAAATGGACCCCAACCCAGCAACCTCCCAAGCTAAGCTACTCCCTTATTCGTTTAAGGAACTCAGATACTTACAATACGACATCGTTTTGCTTGCACACAATGAACCCTTTCCCTCTAACCATATATTTACACTAAAAGAAAGGGCTCTTTGGCTTTTCTCTCTCCTCTTTTTGGTCTCACTTAAAAGACTTCAAAATTCTCTCTTCTTCAAGTCTATGTACTCTAGGCCAGCGCCGGGATGCTGCAACTCCGGCGATCTTTGTCGAGGCAATCGAACCCCTCTACTCTCACTGCTGGATTGTTAACAAAATTTGCTCGGATGCAGCCTCCTTTCCTTGAAGAGGATGCCGGAGACGATGACGGCAAGCCGGACATAGGCAGGTTCGTAGACGGTTGTGACAGAGGGGTGAGGACGTTGTCGTCCACAAATCGAGCATCTTGAATTAACGGGTTAGCTACTCTACTCGGCGGCGACCCACAAAAAAATGGGGGCGACGACACTACTTGTTCCGCTCTACAACCACCCTGCTAAATTCCAAAACCAATAATCAGATGACCGGTTCTCCTCGTAGATGAAATTTGGAAAACCAATACAATATTCTTCTAGAAATTCTTTAGTTGGCACGTTAAACTAACGGTTGTATTTTAAATGGTCCCCCACAAACAAAAGACTTGCATCGAGACGTCGCCATTGTTCCAAAGCTAAAGATTAATTTAATTATTTTATAATTAATGATTATTTTAGTGTTTCCTCAAAACAAAGTCCATTAAATCAACTTTGCTTAGTCCGTTAATTTAATCAAGAGAAAGAAGCGTACCTTTGTAAGAATCATATCCAAAATATCACTCCCTGCTTTTGAATCACCAAGCTCGGTTTGATGGCTGAAAATCATCAAACAAATCTGTTACTATTTCCCTACTCCTAGCTTATTTAATAAAAAAAGAGGTTAAAAATTAGAGGAGGCCATGTAAATAAGAGGAAATTACCTAATTTGCCATCTGAGGGATCTAACAGGGTGGTCGTTGAAAGAGGTGTTTAGGAGACCCAAACGACGTGGTTTCGGGCAAACAACGGCCTCTCTCCGATCCGTAACCATAACCGAAACCGAAAAAGAGCTCTGCAAATCCTCACGGTTACTTCCAGTAGCGGTTCGCTGGATCGCAAACTGCTGCATCATTTGTTCCTTTGACGTTTTTTTTAACTATTGAAATTCGATATCCCTATTTAATATAAAAATAAGGTCAATCAAACATCATCTTCTACAGAAACCGAAAAATTAACCGTAGAATTGTTGCAGTTCAATTTCTAGGATCAAATTTCCACAATTACTGAAAATCAGTTAAAGATCGCTAGATCTACACAAGCCAAACAATAAATGAATAAATAAATCTAACTGCAAAATTGAGCCGTAAAAAAATTTAAATATCTAACGAAGCTTAGAGAAGTAATTCATAAAGAAAAAATATCAGCTTAAAATTATAAAATTAGGTTTTCGTGAGGAAATGATTCAAATCAAGGAAGAAACAGAGGAAATCCTTGAAAAGGCGCTGTTTGGAAGCTGAAAACATGGAAGAAAACAGCACTACCTTTGATTTTAACTGTACAGTGCGTTGATGAACTGTTGGAGTAGGTACTAAACATGAACAGAGAACGATATAAAAAATTGAAAAAAAATCTAAAAAAAGTACGGAGAAACAAGAGAGAGGAAACAATGGAGCAAAGAAGAAAGGCGAGAGAACAAACAAGGGCAATGATGGAAAGGTCGCGTGTTATTTATAGAAGGAAAGAGAGAAGGGGGAAGGAGACAAGAGAATCACGAAAATTGCTAGTGAACATAAATGTTTAAACGGTTAATTTGGTCCTCGACTAAATCGAATTAACTATCATAGAATTAATTAATTTTTTCTTTAACCGTTAATCGAATCGAAATTTATTTAAAAATTATTAATTAAATTGAATAAATTTCGGTTAATTTTTTAATTAATCAAAAAAATTAATTTTTTTAAATTTATATAACAATTGAATATTTTTTAAATTCAAAAAAATAATTTACAATTAATTTAAATAATATCTAGATTTTTTTAATTAATTAATATTGATTTAGGTTTAAAATTATTAAATCTTAAATTATTAATTGAGTTTTAAATAGTTTAAACTGAGTCTATATGTTATATATAATATATTTAAAATGTAATTTTGTTTAATTAATCAATTTCGAACCGAATTAATCGTTAACTGAATTCTAAAAAAATTATTAACTGTTTTTCGATCGAACTAATTCGATGACCGAACTAATTCGATTTGATCAATTAATTCGATTAAAACCAAAAAATATACACCCTTACTACTGAAATGAAATAAATTAATAAAAATAGCAGAAATCACAGGGTAACGTGGCAACATCACAGCTAAGAATAGAAAAATAAAATATTACAATAAAAAGGAAAAGAAGAGCCCGAGTATATTGCACTTTGAATAGGGAAGGCTTCCATTTCAATTTTAATTCTTATTTTGATTTTTTATGATTTAAAAAAAATTAAATTGATTCTCATATGTTAAAATTTGTATTTAATTTTTTTATTAATAATTATTATTTAATATATTGATGATTAAATTAAAATTAACACTGGTAGAAAATTATATCATATATTAAAAATTATTTTTCCATTAATATTGTTTAGTTATGAGAAGATTTAGAAGATATATCAATCAAATTTATATCATTTTAATTTTTATTGATATTGAATATTCAATTTAATTTATGAATAACTTGTGCATCTTTTAAACTTTAGCGTGCATATTGTAAAAATAATTATTATTTACATAAATAATTTTGAAAGAATTATATTTTTATATATAATGTTAAAAGTAGTGTATTTAGTTAATAAAATTTAAGAATATAGTTGGTGAATTTTTTAACAAAAAAACACAAGTACTAAAAATATAATTTTTTATTTAGTTTACTTGTTACAGTTTTTATGAAATTTATTATATCGATACGATAAATTTTATAAAATATATTAAAAAATTTAAAATTCATCGTTCGGATTAGATGAAAATTATATATAACTCATCAAATTAACGCGATAAATTTTAATTATTTATTATATTTTATGAAACTCGTCATTTTTATACGACGAGTTTCAGATAATATAAAATAAATAACTTAAATCTCAAATTATAGTTTGACATTAAAGCTCAGTTCCCAACATTGAAATTTTATGAAGTAAATTATTTATATAAATGTCGACCAGTTTAATAGTTATATTGTACGACAGTCTAATATAAGACTAATGAAAGACGCTACCGAAAATATAAATATATTTTTAATATTTTCGGTAGAGCGCATTTTAAAATGTTATTCTTTCTGTCGAAAATATTAATTTCACTATCTAAAATGAATTATAATCAACCCTAACTTGAATTTTTGTTCCCCATACATATACCTAATCCAAATTAAAGGGGATCATTGGTCGGATAAGCTCGAGTCAAGTTTTTGACCCATTTAAAATTATATTTACGTCAAATTTAAAGAATTTATGTCTGATTTGAAATTCCATCAATTTTCAGGATAAAAATTTATAATCAATTTGATTTGACATATATATTTATATATAAAAATTATTTTCAATAAATAAAATAAAACTTTAATTAAAAAATATAAAAAGAAATATTATTACAACTATCATAGAATATACAAAAGATAATTGTATTATTTTTTCATCCTAAATTCGAATTCTTCATTTTTTAAAAAGTCGACCAATCCAATAAAAAAACATTCAGCATCATTAGATTGAATCAAAATCTATTAAATCCATATCAAATGATCATCCCTATGCCAAATTATTACATCAGTGAAATAACATGTCATCTTGTTCTATCACAACCATCCATTTATTTTTAAAACCGATCAATATAAAATATTTAAAACGAATAAAATAACACATTATCTTTAATAATCTTGAATAATTAAAAGATAATATATGTATTTTAAAAAAAAATTAATCATTAATAATATATATACGTTTTACAGATGATACTAGACTACTCCTTGAGTTTGGACAAAGGGGTATCTACCTAGGGCAGGAGGGGCAACTGCTTAAAGTATCTCGTACTATTAAAAATTAATAATGATATTGACGTTATATTTTTAAATTATTTTTTTACTTCTCAATTAATTATTCTTTTAATTTTTTATTTTAACATAAAGAAGGTTGAAATCTACTATGTGCCCTCTTAAGAGAGGATAATGTTTATTTTGTGTGAATAGTTGGATAACTTTTTTAATATTTTATATTTAAAATTTGATGTATTTATTATATAATTTATTAAATATAATAATAAATAATTTACAATATTTTTTATTTTTATTATGATTTATTTTTTTTATACTTATTATTAGGGGTCTAATTTATATATTTATCCCAAGCCACTAAAATCTTATAAACGCGTCTGTATCTAATTACTCAAATCCAAAATCTCTAGAAATAATAATACTCCATGTAACATCTACCATCACTTGTTGGATTCGAATAGAGTGTACTTTATTAATTAGGAACATAAATATATATGTATTTTTCAGTTTACGTAAGACCTTAAAGAGACACATCCTTTTGCTTGACCTAACGCAACCTTAAGCCCTAAATTGAATTTATTTAGGGAAAGTTTGGAACCACCAAATCCAGAACCCAACAAGCAAAGCAGTGGTGGTGTCGTTCTCAACAATTTTGCATTCCCAGTTGAGTAGCCAATCCGCCCAAGCAAACCACCATCTCACTATCACCATTAATCAATTCCACCCAACTCTACTTCTCAGAGGCCCTTGCATGAACTCCCATGGATAATCAAAATTAGGAATCAACGAAATTTGACTCGATTTAAAAAAAAGAGTTTTTTAATTCGATTCAACGTTAAAGAAAACTCAATTTAATTTAACTTATTCTTGTAATTCCATAAACTTGTTTTGAAACAAATTCAAATAAATTTTGAGTTATAAATTATGATTTGCATAACTCAATTTTTTTTTAATAATTAGTGGATTGATGTTTTAAGTTTGAGTCGAGACTCGACTCTGCACGCAGGGACAAAGTCTTATTCTAACTCAAGGAGCTAAAGTATAATTAATCATAAAAAATGAGGGGACAAAACCAAAACAAACTAAAATTGGGAGCACTAAATTAGGATTTATCCATATATTTTATTAACTCAAGAAATATACATATATATAGCATATGATTATAAAAAGGTCATTTAAGTTAAAATCAATTAGTATCATAATATTATAACTATTTAAAATTAAATTAAAACAATTTAACTTGAAAAAATTAAATAAAATACGATTCATCAATTTAAATAACTTAAAATTTAATGGCTCGATTCCATCGAATAATCTCAAAAACTCAAACTTTTGAAATGATGGAAGGTGACCAATCAATTAGTTGATTAGCAAAATATTAGATATTGAGAATGTAATTTTGGATTTAAATGTGTGATTGCACGTATCCATGAAAAGCTGGATTTGATTTAGAAAAAGAAAATAGAATCCATCAAATGAATGATGCATGCCCCACTATCACCATTATTTATGTGGTAATTTTTATATTAAAAACCTAAAATAAATAATTATTTAAAGAAATAGGACTCTCTAAAATTATTTAAAAGAATAACCCCTAAATCGTTTATATAGAATAACCTCGTGGCTTGCAAACAACATGTTAAATTCTCGCATCTTTCAACACGCAAGATACGTTCAACGTGGGCATACTTTCTAAGTAAACCAATAAAAGAATTAGATAAAATGACCCCACACATTGCAAAGCGCGAGGTAACTTGAGAATCAAAATATCGCGAGATTTATGAGAGACCTCGCGGCCTACAACGCGCGAGGATCTTTCAAATTGAAATTAATAACAAATAATATAATAAATATAATAATAATTAATAATATTAATTATTAAATATATTAAATAATTAAAATATCATAATAAATAAATAGTAATTAAAATATATATTTTATAAATAATAATTATAATCTATTTTGTAAATTTTGAAATAATCAAAACTATACACATAATATAGTAAATATAATAAATAATATTATAATTATAATATATTTTAAATTTTATATGATAAAAACTAGTATTAAATTTTGAAAATAATAATCTTGCGCCTTGCAAACCGCAAGGTACTGGAAATAGAAAAAATTTCACATATTTCCAACGTAAATCACATCTTGCAGGACACGAGATATTTAAAATCATGTTTCTCTAGGTGCAAGAAGGCCTATAAATATGGCCTCCATTATTAATTATCATCTAACTCATCGATTTCTTATCATCTAAAGTATCATATATTTTTTTAATATATTCAAAGATTTTATATTATGGTAACGAGTTTATTAAAACATGATTGAAGTCACATATTCGATTATTAGAAGTGAAATGACGAGGTAAATTAATTAATATTATTTTTTATTTTTAGTATTTATTTATTTGTTTGTATAGTTTATTTGTTTTGATATTCAAATAATTTTTTAATATTTATTTTGTAAGAATATGAACGTGTATTAGAGTATCATATAAATCGTGTGATAATGCCCGATGCGGATATTATTGACTATTACATAAGCGGGTTTCAGATATATCAGTAGTATAACTATTGACAGTGTGAAGTTGCATTCTCCACTTATAAATGCGTTGATGGAAAGATGGAGGCCGGATACGCACACATTTCATTTACCGTCTGGGGAGACAACTATTACACTACAAGATGTTATATTTCATCTGGGACTACCTATTGATGGAGTAGCTATTACTGGTGTTCTCGGCACATCTAGAAATGTATGTGAGGCATTGTTTGGAATTGTTTCGCCTGATAATGCAAGCGATGGTGGAAAAATAAAAAATTAAATTTTTGGATAATAATTTTTCACACCTACCCCACGATGCAGAGCATGCAGTGAATGAGGTAAATATAAATGTTTTTATTTATGAAAATTTACTATTATTGTAATTTATTTATTTATTATTTTGGAAATTGAGTAATTATATTATTCTATTAATTTTTCCAACAATTTTCTCATGCGCATATACTACAAGTTACTGTGAGAATTTTAATGCCAGACAAATCTCAAAATAAGGTGCATCTAATATGGTTGAATCATTTGCAAAATTTAAGTGATTTAAGAAATATAACTTGGGGGTCGACAATTTTGGCATTTTTGTTCTGGGAGTTTTGTAAAGATGTAAATCCAATGAAAAATGTCATTAGATGATGTTTATTGTTGTTGCAGTCGGGGCATAGATCTGAATGTCATTTTTATGCTCGATTGTTAAAACACATGTTCCATATGAATTTCCGTTACTTAAGAGGTCAAAAAATTAATTTTTATCTATTTTAATAATATTGCTAACAAATAATAATATTTTATTATATTAATGATAGGTGGATTAATGAAATCTCTCACGCCCACTAACCAACACATTGACGAGACTTCAGACTTTTAATCGATAAGCTTGGACATTAGGTAATAAAATATTTTCCTTCACCTTAATTTAATTTATTTAAGGTTTTTATCTAACAAAGTTGTGTAAATTTAATTTTATAGTTCATGTTGACGTTTTACTGCGACATTACTATTGTCGACTGTATACCGCATGAGATTTGAGTGACTAATGCTCCCGTGTACGTCGTGTCATTCCCTTTAATCTTGTATGAGATAGTCATATGTCATCCTACCGAGCGCTTCCTTCGACAATTTAATTGTGTCCAATTGGTTCTGCCACATCCACCATGCTTGGATGAGTTGCATTGCTTAACGCGACAAGGGAAGACATATTAATTAGGCAGACCATCATACGATGTATCTGAACGAGTGGGCCTGAAGATTCGAGAAGATGCTCATGACTTAACCAATCTTCGACCACAGCGTGACATACGACTATATGTAGTGGTTCCAAGAATATGGATGCCATATATATTGACCGATGAGGAACGAGTGCGAGAATTATATGTTCCTCCACAGATTCGCCTACGGACGGGGAGGCAAGGTGGGGGACAGTCAAGCCAGAGAAGAAAAAGACACAAAGGTGCATCATTCTCATCGACAACAACACAGGGACATTCTCAGATGCTACTAACACACCCTGACCATGTCTTCACCCACTCGGCTAAATCATCATTTTAGCAAATGTGGCAGTTGTCGAAGGTTTCCTTGCTGGCATATTTGACCAGTTGAATTCACCACTGACACAATTGGCGGCTAACTTTGGATCTGGTATTGTTGAGCAACCGCAGAGTATATTCTACATCAGTCTCGGTTCCAATACAATTGGTGGATCGATTCCATATACAATCGTCGAACTTGATCATGATAATACTGAAGAGGAAAAGAAGCTACACTTACGTTCGCGTTGGACTTGTTGTCCACCACGATGCGGAATTGGTGGACATAGACATTATTAGCTCTTATTTATTTCTTCAAAACTGAAATATTTATACTGAACTATTTTATTTTTAGTTAATTAAAATATTTTTTGTTAATTGATTATGCAGTTTATTGACAATTTTTACTTTAATTGAACCATTTTAAGTTATAAGAACTCTTTTTCATTAATCGAATCATTTTGGTTATATATAAGTGAAATTTGGGGTTATTTTTCTAATAAATTAATAAAAATAGGTTTATGGATTACATTATACCATGATGGAACTCGCTCCTTGTAACCCACGATATCAGCAGTCACGTCAGTAAAACATCGCGCTTTATAAACCACGAGGTTTCTCCCAATAAAAGAAATGCAAAAGAAGTTAATGGCAACAACTCAAAAAATATCGAGCAGATAAAGCCTTACTGCTTTGGAATATTACGATGATGAAATTATCAGTGATGCATCTCTCAGGGTCGTGTTTCAATCCATACATATTGTGACAATAATGCCACCAAGAAAGTTAACGTATAACAAGTTGATAAATGAAATGAAGAAAAATGTCCCACATGCTCACAGCACAAAATTGTTACCCTTAAAGTATCGACTACGACATCATTAGAATCATTAACGTACACAATGTACATCGTTGAGGACAATGGTGATGTGCAGTTGATGGTCGACACTCACTTGCAATATTTATTTGGAGGGTCGATGGAGTTGTATGCATTATTTTTTTATGCTAATTATGGTACCAGTGTGCCAAGTTAGAGACAAGCAGAGTTCGACTTTAATCCAACTGTTCACAATCTGACAATAAATTTAAGAAATAACTTTAATTTATTAAGCACACACGGTACATAAAACGATTTGGGTGCATCATCATCTTCGATGCCAAGGTATTTTTGCATTTCTATATTCGAGTTTGGCTTGAACATGGCACCAACGCAACAATCCACGTACAATCTATACAGTACGGATGAGACTGTGTCATTTTTTTAACATACCAATTGGTGGTCATACCATGAAATATTTAACCCGTTCGATGATTTCTCATTTAGACGATATCCAATGTATATCTTTTATGCGGATAACGTCTCAACATATATGGGGATACATTCTTTTAATGGTGTATGTTACTTTGATCTTGGGGAACCGATTCATGAGTGGTCTCGTGATCGAAGAAAAATAACAACAACAAACTTTGATTTAAACGATACTGAACTATTATACTTTGAGGGGGATCATTCTGACGAATAATCGGTAAGGGAGCCCGACACTGATGGTGATGAGTTAGGTGAAGAACCAGAAGACCTTGACATTCCACTAGAAGCATAAGACAACGAAGAATATGGCATAACTACAACAGTTCCACATGCTGCCACACCTATTTCTTATTACCAGCCACTATCACGCTTTACAACAATTGATATGGAAGCAATCAACACTCCAGAATTTTCCAATTCATTCACATTGAGCAATACAATCAATGTAATGATGATAATCTTTATGTTGGAATGATTTTTCAGGTTAATATAATGTTTTAATTTTTTATTATTTTTTTGATTTGTTTATTGGTAAGTTTGCAATTTGATTTACTCTTTTTATGAATGAGTTTTAAGACAAAAGAACAAGTTGTGGCTGTAATCAAGAACTATAACATATGTCGCTCTGTCACGTCAACTGTGAAAAAGCTGATGTAGATAAGTACACCGCTGAATGTCTCAACAAGAAGAAGAGATGTAATTGGAGGGTTCGTATATCATGGTTGAAGACGGTGAACAACTATTGGAAACTCAAAAAATACATCCAACCACATACATGCACCGCCAACATTCTAAATCAAGATCATCGTAACTTGGATGTGAATGTGCTTTCTGAAGCCTTCATTCAGCTGCTCAAAGCAAATCCATGTGTTACGGTTGTGACCTATATTGCTTCAGTTACTTCATTATACAGGTACACAGTTGACTACCACAAAGCATGGTATGCAAAGCATCTGGCCCATCCAAAATTGTTCGACCAATAGGATGATACATATAATGAATTGGGGTCATGGCTTAAACTGATAAAGAAACACATTCCTGGAACAGTTGTGAAATTGGAAACAGTCCCGACGTATGAAAATGATCATGTCGCACAAGGTATATGTTAATTATACCAACTATTTTGGACTTTTCTGTAATGTATTAATGCATTATGACAGTGCAAGCTGATGGTTCAAATTGACGACATTTAGTTATATGGTTGATACACTCAAATAATGTTATTGGCGGTTATAGAAGACGACAACAGAAAAACTATTCTCATCCCCTTTGCAATTGTCGAAAAAGAATATATCGACTCTTGGAATTATTCCTTACGAACTTACAAACATATGTTCTATCACATGTGATGCATGATAGAGATGATGGAATTTGTCTTATTTATGATAGAGGTACTGGTATCAAATATTCACTCAAGTGTATGAGCCCTTCTTGGTAACCCCCCAATATTTATCACATGTATTGTTTACAATATATTACCGCAAACGATTTGAAGAAGTTCAAGAGTGAAGATGAGCGCCTAATGGTGCTTTGAATGGGTACATCTTTCACTATTTTTGGTTTACCATATATTACAAAAATTATTTCCAATTAATTGTTTCATTTTTTATTGAAAAGTCATACACAGTCTGTATGTGAGTTTGATAACATGCTACATGAACTGAGACACATGAATTATGATGGCTACAAGTACCTTGCTATAATCCTAAAGGAGAAATGACTTCGATCATTTGATAAGGGTATACTGTATGGTCACATGACAACAAATTTGGTTGAGGCAATAAATTCATCACTAAAGGGAGTGCGTCATTTTCCTATCACATCCGTTGTCAAAGCAACATATTATCGATTGGCAACCCGTTTCACAACTTGGGAAGGCAAGCAGTTGACTGGATGGTAGGTGGCTACCAAATCTACCTAGATCTCCTCAGAAAATTGTAAACATTCCAGCTTCATTCTAACGCGATGAGTGCTATATAATTCTCTCGCGAAATGTCATTATTATTTGTATCAGAATTTGCGAGGCCATTGGAAGGTATACACACAACACATTTGTGGTTAATTTATGATAAAAACATACGAGTGTGAATTCTTCTAAACTTTCAAATATATGTGTGCGCACATCATTGCTGTTGCTTCTTCTGTTCGGTACCCTACATGAGATTCGTTGATTGAGTTTACTTACTTGAAACTATATTAAATGTTTATGAATATGAGCTCCCTCCCATTGTAAATGAATGAGATCTAGATGAAGCTGATGATGAACCTACAATACGACCATATTATGCATTACGACGAAAAAACCCGGTTGTCCTCGATCAACCCAAATTTTTTGTGATGAGGATTTGGTCGAACATCAAGAAAGAATCGAACAACCGAAATTATGTTCTACATGTAAGAATCCCAAACACACGAAAAACAAATGTCTCAATCGTTCAGACCCACGTATCATTAAATGGCCTTTTTGTACCATTATTTTTTAATTAACAACAAATATTACTTAGTTTTAAATTTCTTTTGATTTCTTCATGTACCAAATCATGTATTATAACATTTTCCAACATAATTTTTACCCCCATTAAAATATCTCATATGTGGCCAAATTAGCATCAATATAAATATAAGTTACAATATTATTCTTCTAAGCATATAAATTATGAAATTACTCTTATTTATAAGCTAGAAATAACAATTCAATACGTCTATCTAACTATTTTTTTGTTATTCCTTCACAAAACCATGATTTTTAATCATTTTAACGTCATTTTTACCCGGCTTAAAATGTTTCACATATGATGATATTATAATCACCTTAAAGATAAATTACAACACTACGTGTTTATAATTAAAATTTTTAAAAAATTCAAAATATATATTTTTTTCGTTATTACCTCGCGGTTTGCAAGGCATAATATTATAATCATAATATTATTAATTATTTATTTTAGTTAATATATTATACATATAATTTTTCATTATTTCAAATTTTACAAAATATATTATAATTATTGTTTATAAAATATTTATTTTAATTACTATATTTATTTATTATTATATTTTAATTATTTATTATATTTAATACTTAATATTATTAATTATTTATTATACTTATTTATTATATTTATTTGTTATTAATTTCAATTTGAAAGATTATCGAGTTTTACGGGTCGCAAAGTCTCTCATAAAATACATTTAGAATGCGTATGTGTCCATTTTAAAATTTAATTTTTTTATATTAATTATCTATTTTTATTATAGACATCCATTTTTTATATTTATTTTATATTAAAATTTTAATATTTAATATATATCGGCTTTCAAAAATATTTTTAAATGCACTACTGCTTATATTTGATGAAACAATGGATAAATTCGTTAGGTATGTTCTGTTTCTGTGATGAGTGGGGAAAGTTTGGCCACTAGTGTTGTGGTGCATCTGCTCAGGAGAAATTATTGGAGCATTATTGATTCATTTATGCCCCCGTCATGCCTTTTCCTTTTGGGTTTGGATTGGATGTATAGGGATGGCAATAGGTCGGGTCGGGTCGGGTTTTTGGGCCACCGACCCGACCCGAGAAGAAAGGGTTTTTCACCCGTGACCCGACCCGACCCGACGAAATTAAGGTTTCATCCGATCCGACCCGAATATATGACTTAGAAACCCGACCCGACCCGACTCGACCCGAAATAATAATAAAAAAAATTTTATTCAATGAAAACAGTGACTTAATTGAAAAAAATTATATATGGAGGGACATTATTGTAATTATCCCTAAATATATAGGATAAAATTATATATATTTTTCGGGTCGGGTCGGGTAGGATTTTTTTACCCTAAACCCGACCCGGCCCGACCCGAACAGTACATTTAAAAAAAACTCGACCCGACCCGAACCCGAAATTTTTTTAAAAAAATCCGACCCGATCGAGTCGAGTCGGGTCGAAACCCGTCGGATTCGGGTTGAGTTGCCATCCCTGTATGAAATGAATAGTCTCCTCCTCAAATAAATCAAACGTCATTCGCCGGTCTCTGCCCCTTCTCCTTTTTATATGATAATTTTGTGTATAATAAAAGAAAAAAACTATTTTTATATATTTTTCTGAAAATTATTATTCGTTGCATGTGTTTACATAATCATAGATTTTTTTAAATCAAGAAAAATCCAATGATATTAAGTATTAAACCAATAATTTTTAAGGTAAATTACTAATTTAATATCAAAATTATCATTTTTATCCATTTAATACTTAAATTTTCAAAACTAACCTAGCATTTAGTTATTATTTCTTTTTACTACCTCGCCGTTAAAAATTTAAAGGGTGATTTACACGTGACACTTTTTCTATAGAGAAATTGCATTTTTAATCACTCAACTATATTCTCATTCCTATTTTGGTCACTAACATTTAATTTTTTAAAATTTAATGACATAACTCTCAACTTACTCCTAATTTAATCACTCCGACTTTCAATTTTTTTTATTTTTAATTATATATTAATAAAACAATAATAAAAATGTCATGTCACAAAAATTATTAATAAAATAAAATAGAGTGACTAAAATAGGAGTAATTTGAAAGTTTAGTAGTTAAATTGAAATTTTTTAAACTTTAGTGACCAAAACAGGATTCAGAATATAGTTGAGTGATGGATGGTTACCCATAAAAAATACAGTGCCGTTAAATTTAACAACTATGTACTAAAATGAAACAAAAACTAAATGTTAAGTATAGTTTTAAAATAATTAAAAGTTTAGATACTAAACCAAATAAAAACTAATAGTTTAAGTACTAAAAGTATAATTTACCGTTTCATCACTATTATTCGGCCTTTGAATTTATTGGATCATTAATATTGGGCTTTAATTTAGACATTGGACCCTTAGGCATATAGGGGCTTCTTTTAGCCCAATGTGTTAAAACTTTATGGATTGGACCAACCCATCTTAAAATAAATAAAATATTAATGCGAAATTAAAAATAAAATAATTTCCTCAATTTATTTTTCTGAATTAGATCGATTCATTGAGTGTTATTATTGGTGGAAGAGAGTGTTTTATTTCTAGAAGTTTTAATTTGATCAGTTGCGTCTGCTGGACGTGCACGTTATTTTTTTTTTGATAATTTTATTTTTATTATCCAAGAATGGAGTGTTCTATTACAACAAAATCTCATTAATAGGATAAGGACAGTCTACTTACAACAGAGATGGGTGGTCAACACCCCAACAATTACAAAGGTAAATATTGATACTATCTATTCTATCTATATTCCTTCATCTTAATTGAATAACTACAATCTCTTTAATTGAATTCAGAATTTCTTCGACACTTCTTTTGTTTCCTCGGTATAATCTTCTATTTCTTTCTTCCCATATGCACGTTAGATCAACTTAAATACGTTCGTAAAATATATACGTGTTGTCAATGACTAAGAAAATCATCCTAACTTGTCTCAATAATAAAAAATCGATTAATATTTAAATCAAAAATTAAAAATGATACAAGTATGGTACCATTAGGTGGCATCGACAATCTAAAACCCTAATTTGAGCACCAATAATTAGTGGGTATGCATTTAATAAAGGGAAAAAATGTCCATTACACGTGCTGTAGGTGGTAACTAGCATCAAGTAATTAAATAAAGTTTAATGAGGCATGCAAATGGTAGAAACCAATTGTTGCTCATCGTGCTTGTAAAAAAATGGAAGAACCCCGAGAGTTTTATTAAGCATTATAAAAATGGGTAAACTATGCATTTAGCATCCAAACTACTAATTTTGGTTTGTTTTAATACTTAAGTTTTTAATTTTTTTAAAACCATACCTAAATTTTAATTTTAATTTTATTTTAGTACCCATGGTTAAAAACTTAACGCCGTTTTAGTACCTGAACTTTTAATTTTTTTCAAAATTTAACATTAAATTTTGAACGAGGTACTAAAAATCTAAGTTCATGTATTTATTTGAACCAATTAAATAAGTTCAAACATCTTTAGCATAGAGTATTAGGTTGTCTGCGAGAAAAGGTGTGAAATGGGAGTTCCTCCACGAGAAAGTTTGCAAGGTGCTCAATCACCGTTTTCGACAGAGGCCGATATCAAATGGCTCGATCACTCCGTAGTGATATTGAAAAGGTATGGTGATAGAAGGTCGCCTTGTCGAATCCCCATCTCAGGCGAAAAGGCAAAAAGCTAAGTTCACCGTTAAGAAGAACTCGCATTATCATAGTTGAAATATAATGCATGATTAAGTTGATTAACTTCATGGGGATACCTGCTTCTTTTAAGGAAGCTTCGATAAAATCCCATCGAAGACGATCGAACACCTTTTGAAGGTCCACCTTAATGGCTATCCACCCAATTTGTTCTTTTTTTGAGTGCATCGTGTGGATGATTTCTTGATTTAAGATGACGTTCTCCGTGATGTTACGACCCTTTAAAAAGCTTGTTTGGTGAGGGCCAATAAGAATTGCAAGAGCCGACTGGAGACGTCAAACAATAAGCATGGAGAGCTATAGAGAACTGAACAGAGAGATATTGACCGAAAATCTTTAGGAATGAGAGCAAGCACCGTTCTATTAAAGATAGGATTAAGAGGGGCACCAAAGAAAACCGATGTAATGACAGCACATACTGAAAAACTGACTGTATTCCAACATTTTTAGTAAAAATGGGTGTGCATGCCATCTACTCCTGGTGCTTTAAGAGGAGCCATGGAGAAAAGAGAATCCTTAATTTATTCTTGACAAAGTTCAAAAGAAATTTGAGGGATGGTCTGCTCGCTATTTATCATTCGCTGGGCGTCTTACCCTCCTCAAGTCTTCCTTACTCGGTATTCCGACCAATGTTATGCAATCAGGTCGGTTACCGAAAAGTTTCTATAACAAGCTCGAAGCCATGACATGTAGATTTCTATAGGGAGCTTCTTCTTCCTCTACCAAGCCTGCTTTAATTAATTGAGACACCCTCTGCCAACCTCTCGCTTGTGGAGGATTGAGCATCCACAACTCTCATTTACACACACAGCTCTCTTAATGAAAATCTGTCATGCTTTGGTTCGTTCACCTAACAAGTTCTGGATCCGAGTTCTTCGCGAGAAATACAAATTACTTGACACCTGCCCAAGCTGAATTGCAAGATCAAATTGCAGCTCATTTTTTCGATAGCCTTCGACGATTGGTTGCTGCATAATTTAGTATATTCCTCCTGCTTCAATCCAGTTGATGTTCCCTGGAACTTTTTTTTTTTTGCATCAATTATTTGGCAATTATGGAAAAATCGGAACTTGACTGTGTTCCAAGGCTCACACTTATCTTCTCAGACTATCCTCCACATATCGATTTCTTGGGCTAAATTGACTGCTACCCTCTACCAAACCATGCAGCGTCAGCTAACCAGTCGGCTGCTTTGTTAAAATGGCAGCCCCCTCAAGTTGGCTGAATTTGTCTCAACTCCGATGCAACTGTCTCGTTATCAACTAATTGTTACTCGATTGGAGGAACATTCTGAGACCACCATTGTACTTCCTTTTGTCCTATTATGAAAGCATTGGAGCTCTTCAATACTCCATGCAGAGTTCTTGGCCATATATGAAGGTTTCTTATTGGCTTGGAGTCAAGGCTACGAATACGTCATTGTCCAAACTGACAACACGGACGATTACGAACTGTTATCCGCACCACTATCTGATAACCCTTCTCTCTTGTACGTGACATTGATGGTCTTTGTAAGAGAGCTTGGTATGTTGAATTCACCTGGGTACATTGCGAAGCAAATACGGTGGTTGATTACACGGCCAAGATGAAGCCTATGCCTATCGAGTCTCTGCAAGTCTTTGAACAGCCTCCTCCAGTTCTTTCGATGCTTCTATTTCTTGATCTTAACGGTCCTCTTTATGTGCGCTTAAATGCATAAACTGGCTCCGGCCTCATTATTTTTAAAAAAAATAAGTTCAAACATCTAATTGGATTTACTATTCTCGGTAGTCTTCTAATAGTTTAATCTTTTTTGTGATTCATTTGTTGATGTAAACAAATATCCATTTCATCAAACAGTGAGCACTTCTCACAAAGCTTCATGCGGTGGCCGGTGGGTGATCTCAACTACTCGCCACACCGCGTTCCGACTTCATCTCCATCTTCTTCCCCCAGATTCTAACTTCGGCCCGTGATTAGGATCGGATCGATATGCAGGAAGTTTTATAGTTTAGTTTTAGGGTAATGACTGCAAATGGTTGAACCAAAATTACAGACAGCAACCGAGTGTATTTTTTTTTCAGGTGTAGCTTTCTACGTGCGGACCATGCTTACGGATAATAGCTTGATGGAACATTTGGTGGTCAGGCATTGGAGGGGATAAAATACAATCAAGGCAATTATGAGTTGATGATAGCAACGATTATCCTAATCCAAGCTGATGCATAATTTATTTATTTATTTCTCATTTCTAGGCGCATGAAAACAAAAACGAAGTTCTGTAGACTCATCAAATGATCTTAATAGTAAAAATAAACATTGTTTTTTATAAAATATACGAAGTTAAACGAATATATCCGTAAAATGTTTATACGTTATTAATACATTAAAAAATCTAAACATGTAATACCTTATAATCCATTTAATAATCGGAATTGACATTCCAAAAGTTTATGGGTGCAGTTAATGAAAGCTTAGCTCATGATGACGAGAGAAACAAGTAAGACTAAGGAATTCTCATTCTAAAAATAGATAACAGAGCATTAGGACCTTTGCCCGGCTGTTCCAAGAATCCAGGGCAACCTAGGTCTAGCTTTTGTTTTTCTTTCCCAACTAGCCCTGTTCTTTACGTTATAGGGTAAAGCGGCCTAAACTAAAAGGTATGAAGGACCTAATTGACTTGTAATATAGTTCCAAGGACCAAATTGGACTTTTGAATCCCCACCTGTCATTCCATTTAAAACCTTAAAAAAACATGATTCTGTAATTATAGTACGGAAACAGAAAACACAACAAAAACTTGTCTTTCCTACAAAATTTGGTCGCCTCATCTACCAAAAACATTATTACATTTTATGTGTGCATCAAAGCGAGAGAGAGAGAGAGAGAGAGAGAGAGAGAGAGAGAGGTTTTGTTTTAAGAAGGAAGAAAGAATAAATTAGCTGGAATAAGGCTGGAACAACAACCTACTCCAAAAACCGGTTCACGGCCTTCACGCTTGGCTCCAATACTTCCTTTTCCCAAATACTCCTCCACTCTTTCTTCTTCATTATCTCTTCAAACGACGCCGTTCCGTCCAATCTGTTTAGCTCCCACCCGGATTGTCTGAGCTGCTTGATCTTCCATATCTGCCGCTTCGCTAATCGACACGTGTTGTATTTGATCTCCCTCACGGCTTCCTCGTATGCGGCCCTCCGCGCCTGATTATTACACCCCTCCTTTGGTGGTGGTACGGTGCCGTTTTCTTTGCTCTCCCACGGTGGGTACTTTTTAAAATATTTGTCGAATTCGGGTACTCCGATTGCTTTTCTTAACCCGACCCGGCTATCATCTTTTGTTGGGTCGTAGAACTGAGCCAGCTCTTCCAGCATGCCCGAGTCGAGCATGTCGTCGACGCGTTCACATAAGTAGTCGGAGAGTACCGACCAGGCCACGTCGACCCAAAGGAAACAACAGTCGTACCTCAACAAATGACTCACTGAGTGCGGCGCAGCGAATACGTCGTCCCCTCGAGGGTCTAAGGTTTCCACGAGGAGAGCATGGATGAAAGAGTTGGACCCACCGACGAGGAGCGGCAAGTTTCCAGTCGAAGCAATGTTGGCAATGGTTAAACCCGCCTCCGAACGGAACTGCGACGGAGAAACGTCGGCGTCGATGGATTCGACGTCTCCGAGCAGATGGTGGGGGACGCCCTTCCTTTCGTGGAGAGGGATTTTGTTGGTGGTTATGTCCAGGCCTTTGTAGCGTTGCATTTTGTCGGAGTTTATGATTTCAGAGTGAGGGAAATGGGTGGATAAGTCGATGGAGAGACGACTCTTCCCGGTGCCGGTGGCGCCCATAATAACGATAAGTTTCGTCTTGTTCTGATTGGAGCGGCTGTCGTGGGGTGGCGAGGACTCCATGCGAGCCCACCGTGGACGGCAGTTCGGGGGAAGAAGAGGGTGAAAGAGCGGAGAATGGAGAGAATGAAAAGAAGAGAAAATAGGTTTCATGAGGACGAACAAGGAGACAGGCTGGTTATGAATTTTTATGAGCTGTGGAAGGACATATAATACGGAAGAAGAAAAAAAACCCTTATGCGTGTACCGCAAATAACACAAAAAACAGAGAAACTGAAACAGAAACAGAAAGAGGAAAAAAACACACACACACACACACACAGCGATGATATTTTTTGGCCTACATACAAATCATCACTGCTTATGCGTTCTGGGTTTCATCGTCTTCACTATTCCTACATTACTGCACCTTCAGTTGATCAAATCATCAACTTTTCACAATCCAACAGCAAACAAAAACCAGAACAAGAAGAAGAAAACAATGTGAAAACACCACAAGAGAAGTATAATATATATATATATATATATATATCAGGTGTTTGTATATATATAAAAAAGAGAGAGATTTGAGTTGTTCAAGTGCTTAATCAATGGCCGTTTTCAAATTACTGTATAAGTTTGAGGTGGTTGTGGTTGAGATACCCAAATCTATCTCTCTATTTATAATAGTTCCTCGTAAGAAAATAGAATTAATGTAAGAGAATATGTCAAAATGAACCTTTTTGGTTAGTTAAGAATGTGATTAAGCTAAGAGCAAATCAAATCTCAATCGTAATCAAATAAAATGGTTTATAAAGTAAATTAAGCCCAGGAGCTGCAAAATATAGTATTATGCTTTGCCATTATGGAGGAAAGTGAGGATTTTTAATGTGCTAATGCTTCGCTTTCAGGTGGGAACAAACATATTTTGTCTTTCGATTTTAATAATACTAATACTAATAATAATTGTGTATTAATTTATACGCATCTAATAAAATTAAAGGTCAATTGCAAATTTCACCATTTAACTTTCTTCACACTTCTATTTTAGTCACTAAAACTAAAAGTTTTCAATTTATTCACTTAATTTTTTTGATTTGATCCTATTTTGGTCACTTGAGTGTTAAGTCTAAATGGAAAATGACATGGTAGCTACATGCACTGATGTGGAATGATTATTATTAGCATGCATTCATGTATCATTTACATCATTTTCCCTTCTTTTTTTAATTTTATCTTCTCCTCCAAATATGAAAGTTTTATGGTTTCACCTTTGTGTCACGTTGGTGTTGCAATTATCATTCTTTGTTATCTTCTTCGACCACTCAATGTATTAGAATCTTCCTCTCATTATCTCTTACCACTCTATCAAGTTATATTTAATCTAAATCACTTTAAAATTCATAGAACACAACCATAAAACCAAAACTCATGAAACTCTAAACCATTATTAACCGTAATATCCATCATCCGTTCATCATAAAATGAATATATATAGTTTTCTTCGTCTTCTCCACCTCTCCACCGTTGAGATTTGGAAAAAAATGTTTCATCAATGAGAAATAAAAGAGGATTCAAAACTATAGTTTTTCGCAGAAAAATGAAGAAAGTTTTTTGCCGTTAAATATTCAACGATGAAGTGATCAAAATTCGAGCAAATCGAAACAACGAGTAAATTAAATTTTTTAAAATTTTAATAACTAAGATAGAGATGATAAGAAAGTTGAGCAATGAAATTTATAATTTATCCTAAAAATAAAACCAGTCATATTATATTATTTAGGCCACAAAATATTATCGCATAGGTAACTATAATGATATTTGCAATGCTTTCATGCAACTAATTGAGGTGCAGGGACGGCGTGGGGGGCAGCACCATTGGACCTTAAAACGATCACTCGTTTGTTAATATATTTAAATTTTGAATATATTTTCATTTATGAACACATAACAATTAATATAAGCTATAAAAATATAGCAAACAAAAAAGGAAAATGGGAGTGGTTTATTTGCTTGCATTTGAAGCTTTCTTTCATCGTACACTCTGAAAGAGAATTAAAGTTGAAATGGAAGAAGAAAGTGTAAAAAAAAATGAGCACTCTAATAATGAGCTTTCTTTCATCTCCATGAAAGCATATAATTAACTTTGAGAATTCTATGAGGAACACAAACTTCCCCCTCTTTCCGGCCATTGCTTAATTTGTGCAAATTGGGAACTTTTACCGTGTTGCAGCCTTAATATACGGTTAAGGAAATGTGATGGGTGATATGCGTCCAATACGTGATATGTAATGTGATGGGTGATATGCGTCCAATACGTTTGAATTCATCAACTTTAAATTGTTTCATGAATGGTAATATCATTAAACTAATACTCAATTAATCTAAATATCATCATTGAATATTTAAAAATATAAATTTGAGAAAGTGTAAATTTACAACTTGATTGATAATTAATCTTGTTAGGAACGATAATTGATGATAGACGATGATTGACTAGTGATGATAATCAGATGAGTTGAAAATTTTAAGAAAAAAATTAGGAAGATTGTTAGGATTGATGAAGTTAGATTGAACAACCGAAAATGTGTCAAGAGGGGATGAATTGACAATTTAAAGTTTAGGGAGTAAGGAGTATAAAGATAAATAAATTTGCACAATGATTTATAATGGTTCAACTGATCAACCAAGTCTACATCCACTACCTAAGCTCCCCACTTAGGATTTTCCAACAAAAATTCACTAATTTGTTCTTTCTTTTTCAAGGATCAAGAGTAACATTTACAACTCCCTATCTTTTCAAATGGCGGAGATAGAACCAAAACCCCTTTTACAAAAAGGAAAAGGATGAAAACAAGAAAATCTCTCTAAGGTATGTGTTTACAAAGATTAGGCTCACTAAGCACTAATATTTACAAGAGAAAGGAAAATAGGAATAAAAAGTTCTTCTCTTGTGTTTGATTTCTTAGATAGGTGTTCTAACCCTCCTTCAAGTGTCCTCAACTTGTTTTTATATGTTGGAATGTGTTTGTGTTTGTGGTTGTTTCTAGTCGTTGGCGATGATTTTGAGCCATTGGGGATTAATTTTCTACAAAATAAAACTGCCCATAACAGGGAGTATCGACACTCCTTTAATGAGTATCGATACCACCTTTGTAATATTTAAATAAACTAGCCATTGAAGATTGTTGGGCTTGACTAGTATCGATACTATGCTTCATGGTATCGATACCACTTTGTAAAGTAGTATCGGTACCCCATTGAGTATCGGTACCTATTTTGCATTTTGGAATTTGAGCAATTTGGAAAACAACTGGTAGTATCGATACTACCTAGAGAGTATTGATACTTCTCTTACCTTTGATATCGGTACCACATGAACAATATCGGTATTGTTCATATAATATCGATACTATATAAACAATATCGGTACTAAGTGCTCAGAAAACTGTTTTGTGCTCAAATTCTAGTTTAATGGACTTTGAATTTTTTTTGAAAACTTTGAACAAATTTAATCAAGTCCAAAAACGTTTTGCCTTAATTTGTTATATCAAAATATTATAAAACATGGTTCAACAAAGATAATGGTCATGTCATTACATCATTAATGTTTTAACTATCTAGTGAAAAAAACAATTCAAAAAATTTAGTGGCGAAATTAAGACTTTTTATAGTTCAGTGGCCAAAACGAGATAACCCCTAAAGGTTAACAACTAATTGTGTAGTTTACCCTATATTATGGGTAAATTACATATGCTACCCACTTATTAGTAAAATTATAAATGAGTCACTAAATTTTTAAAAAATACAAGTGGGTCACATTTATCGATTATAACAAACATGTCACTCTACAGTTAAATGTGTAACGAGCATGATTTTTTTGTTATATTTAGGTTATTCTATTTATCAATTATAACAATCAAATCAGTTTACTTGTCAATTATAACAATTAGGTCGCTCGATTCTAACTAAAAAGTACATGTATGTTATACATTTATGTAAAAATTAGAAGAATAGTTATTCTGTTAGGCAAGTTGCAGTTTAGTTAGAAGGCAGTTAGTTCAGTACACTTGTATATAAGTAGTTGTATTTTTGAATTAATTAGTTCAATGAAGTATTATTTTTCAACAATTTAACGAGGGAGTGACCTTTTTGTTACAATCGATAAATAGAGTGACCCATTTATAGCTTTTCAAATGTGATGGTCCATTTATAATCTTACTAATAATTAAGAGACTTATGATAGAATTTACCCCATTTTTAAATATTAAAAGTAATATTTTTAAGGAGAAATAAGGAGTAAAAATAGAGAGAAATGTGGATGTCAGTACAACAGTCTTAATATACGGCTAAAGAAATACGTTACTGAAAATGTTAATATTGGGCGTTATCTAAAATATTTAACATTCCCGATAAAAAGTTACCTAAAACATTATATTTTTTCTTCCGAAAATATTAATATTGGATTATACAGGAAATTATTTAATGAAATTAACATTTTCAATAAAAAAATAATATTTTAAATACCATTTTACTGAAAATATTAAAAAAATATTAACTTTTAATTAACTGTATATTAAAATTGTCGTATAATAAAACTACCTTATTTGTGCTTATAGATGTGATTGATGGATCAGATTGGTGACAGCAACTTATCTGACCCGATCAAATTTAGAAATTTAGGAAAAGCAATTTAAGGGAAAGAAAGTTATCATAGTCATTAAAAAATGGTTAAACCCACGTTATACCCTTGTAGTTGTCCATTTTTATCATTTTATCCCTTAAATAATTGTTTTATGAATTTCGTTCATGTAGTTTCAAATTTTTAACGTAGTTAATTCAATGTCTAAATCCATTAAAAATGAATTGTTCAATCAAAATATTTCACGTGAATTTAATTAAAATTCCACACTTTACTTTGAGAAATTCAAAATTCATTAAGGGGTAAAATGATAATAATGGATAACCTCGGGTGTATAATACGATTAAACCCGAAAAAGCAATTGTGGGGTCTCATCTTTGAATGATGTTGTACAATGGAAGAACTTATGGCCGGTAGGGCTCAACCTGGGTTTGTTCTAAAGCTTTTTGTCAAATCAATTTTGTTATGGTTAAGTGAGAAAATAATGGTAGGATTTTGTCAAATCTCAATCACACCCCGCGCATGCTTCACATATACATTTCTGTCCACAAACCATTGGGGAGAATTTAGACTCCCCTCAATACAATATAATTGTTGTGTAAAAAAGAAAAAGAAAATATACGAATCTAAAGAATATCATGAACAATCATCCTAGAGAAGAGAGAGAGAGAGAGAGAGTCCTCTTCTGTAATCATCCTATTTCACATTCGATCTCCTATTCAAAGAATTTGGAGCATATTCCGATAAAATGGAGGTCGTATTCAAACTCAACGTGTTAAGGCTAAGCGACCCATGAAATTTGAAATTGAACATCCCCATCTACGACGATCAACATTTTGACTTTCTCACTTTTGATCAGATCTGGAGCATAATCCAACAAAATGAGGATCGGATTAAAACTTAAAGGGTCGAGACGAATCGCCCGATGAAATTTGGGATCAAATGACCACCATCTACGGCTGTCGACGGTGGCATTCAATAACGACGAACAATGGACGAGTACCAACTGTTTTAATTTTTATATTTTAAATTATTTTATATTAATCAATAATAAAAATATCATATCATATCAAAAGAATAATAAAATAACTTAGATTGACCAAAAGATGAGCAATTCGAAAGTTCAGTTAATAAATTAGAAAAATTAAAAGTACAATGAGTAAAATAGGATAGAAAGTAAAGTTCAATGAGGAATGATGTAATTAACTTTTTTTTTTTTTGAAAATTAGATAACGAGTATGGAATTGTAAATGTATTTTAAATTATAGTTATTGGTAATGTTATGAAATAATATCTTTTTAGTAATTAACCATAAGAGTAGTACTTAAAAAAATTATTTAAAGAAATAATATATATTTTAATTATTTAAAGGAAAGAAATATTTAATTAATAACGTTTTATTAAACACACTCTTAGGGGCTGTTTGTTTGTCTCTTAATAGAACCATTCAACGCTGAATGTTGAACCGTTCAACATTCAGCGCGTTTGTTTCGTACCTCCGAATGATTCAGTGCTGACTGATTCAGCAAAACAATGCTGAATGATTCAGCATAGAAGTACATTCTGAATGATTCAGAACCATTATTAAACAACATGTCACATTCAGAGTTAATTTATACAGAGCCTCTGAATCATTTAGCATTTGAATCATTCAGCGTTTAATCATTCTGAAGTAAACAAACAGCCCCTTAGTTGAAGAAGTTTTTGTCTTATTTGACACGTTATGCCACGTAGGACAAAAACGCTTCCAATTAAGAGTATCTTTAATAAAACACTTTTAGTTAAATATACATTTACCCAACGTAATTAAAATATATGTTATTTCTCTAAATATTTTATAGTATTTTCATAATTAATTATTAAAAGAATATTATTCTTATAAAAATTATCTAAATTATTAGAATAATTAAATAAACAAATTTACTTTTACTTTTATTTTGTTTAAAGCTACATAATGGGTCGTAAGTTTAAAATGTTTATACTTTATAATTATTATAATAAAAAAATTATTACTAAAAAACAACTATAATACAAATAAATCTTCTTTTTTGCATGAACGTACATATTGTTTTAAAACTATATACAAAAATATATAAATATATTAAAATTATATTATTAAAATATACAAATAAATTTTTTGGTTTATATAACAAAAAGTATATAAAGTATATCATCGTTTCCATTTAAGTACCTAAAGTATATTTTGATCAAAATAAATATCAAAAGTTGTTTTTTAAAATAAGCACCTAAAGCATTTTTTGGTCAAAATATGTTCTTGAAATATTCAATTTTTTTTTATCTAAGTATCTAAAGTATTCTTTAATTAATACGTCAAATTTTTTAAAACTTAGATGAAAAAATTTAAATAATTTATGTACCTATTTTAATAAAAAATAACTTTATGTATTTATTTTGATAAAAAAAACATTTGAAGTACTTAGATAGCGAAAGCGAAAAATACCAAAGCAGGTTAAATTTGACTTTGATTAAAATGACGTATTAAATTTGACTCATGTAATTTGAATATTATTCAATCTAATTTCATCAACATATTAAAATATATGTATTTATATTTAATGAAGCATCAATACGTGGAAAATTTTCTTTTCTAATGTATTATTGTGATTAGATTTATTATTATTATTTTGTTTAAATAAAAGTAGTTAATTTTATTAAAAATTACAATCCGAACGTAAACCAATCTGAGTCGACCATCGTGAGAAAACCATTTCCAAATGTAAGCTGCATATCTAAACCAATCTGAGGGTCCAAAGCATGAAAAATCAATAGGATAAAAAATAAGCGTCACCTGATCAATCGGGACGACATCAAATCTATCATGAAAAAATTAAACTAAAAGAACAATCAAATAACCGATAAAAAAATTGAATTGACCTAACCCAACTAAAATAGACTTGAACTTGAAATCAACTCAATCCGAATTAAACCATACTCGAAACAAATATGACCCGAACATGACCTGATCCACCCCATTCACAGGTCTAATATAGATGTTTGATCCAAACACACCATCATCCTACTTGAATACGCATCAACACATTGAGCCGGCACGACGAATGGTGATCTAAGAAAATAGAAAGGGTGAATATATATTGGGTAAATTACACGTTTAGTATCTTTATTATCACTTTTGGTCACTCAATTATTTTCTTTTTTAAAATAATACTTAACATTTAGTTTTAGTTTCATTTTAATCACTCACAGTTAAAAAAATAGCAGTGATGCTTACGTGTCACCATAAGATATTGTCATATCATCGTTGAAAAATAAAAATACCATATCAGCAGTTTTGTTAATTTTTTAACGGTGAGTGACTAAAATAAAACCAAAACGTAAACTTATATATGATTTTTCATAAATCATCAAATTATTGAGTGAACATCATAAATACATACTATCATCTTCATGATTTTCCATAAATTCTTCCTACTTTTTTGAAGTCTTAGTCTTAGCAATATGCGACCTTTTTTCTCTACCGACCACTAAGGACCATCATCATCTCCATCAAAACCCATATATCAAGCCGGCCAGACCACCGTTTCTCGACTCATCAAGTAGTGCTTTTCATTGACCATTGTCGCTTTTATATATGGCTTTGGGCAGTTTTGAAAAGCGGATGCATGGTTTACCATTTTTCAAAATCTTCCATCATAGCACAACTTCAAGTATCTTTCGGCCGTAAGTCGGCGAACTATGTTACACTCGTCTGTATACGGGTTAGATACGAGGAGGGGTACGAAATGTGAAATGATAATTTCTAAAATTATAGGGTACCGTACGATAAGAATAGGGTAAATATGAATAAATTTTAAAATTCTAAAATGATACGAATAAAGTTATGAATATTCATTAAAGTTTATAAATAAATTTACAAGATTAGGTATTAGATTCGTGTCTAATTTTTTTTATTTATATTATCTTTGTTAAAACAAATATATCTTGGGTTTCTTACGTCCGATTGAGGCATTTCAAGATGTATTAGAAAGATAACTGGAAGACGGTTCATATGTAAGGAGACATCTCAACCCAAAAATATCCGAATCTCATCCAAAAATCATCGTAAGTCAACTAATATTTCAGGCTTCAAAATCAACTTCAACTTCTTATTCACAAACATCTTTTTTTTTAAATATATATTTTTTAAGTTAAATCTAAAAAATGACTATGGGTATGCGAATGAATATCAGACGTCATCCTTGATACATCTTCGAAAATCTCTACGATATAGTAAATTAATTCTAGGCGTGCTTCTTCAACATGGGACGTCCCCGTTACGTACCCAAACTGTACTCGTTTCATATCCTTCACAAGTACGTATTGGGTACTTGGAACGACATTGACTTATCCTACCCTTGCAATATAGTCAATAAACCCTAAAGGACAACAACGACCCAACCTCCCCACATCGGATTCAAAATCAGGGTTGTATCCCCGTGGTGGTTGAGCACCACATGAGTGTATTATTAATTTTGAGAACAATGTTCAAAGTTTGGTAGCTAAAAGTACCTTTTGCATTAACATCTGTGCTTTGCTCAAGGAGTAGCTAATATGATTGTTGTATGAAACTATATAACAGTTTAATAGAGTAATTATATTTTTATTAAGTTAAATAATGTGAAAACTATATTGTTTTAATAAAAATATGATTTTTTGTTAAAATAATTAATATAATTTAAAATAAAAAAACATATAAAGCAAATTCATGCATAGTCCATCTCCGAGATATGGAAACTTATTCTTATTTATTGAACTTTATAAATTTTGAATATTTATCTCAGATTATTTTAATAAATCAGAGTCTATTGGTAAATGAATGTAAAAATATTATCTTAGATAAAGGATTTTGACAGCATCTGATATTCTATTCAGCATGACATCTTTGATAATATGATATTTGCGACCAATGTGTTTAGTTGTTTTGTGATGTCTCATTTCGTTAATATTAGATACGATAATATTTTTTTATTAATTTGGGGTAAGTATAAAGCAATATCTGTTTAAAGATGATTTTCAATCATTTTCACATTAGACGTTTATACTCTTGACATTTTTAGTGCTCGAACTTGGGACCTCAAAGAATAACAATAACAAAAACGGATGCTATTCACTATATTGCAGGGAACTGAACTGGTAGTGCACTGGACACAGAGCCTTGTACCAAGCGTGCTTTGGAGAATGTACCAAGAGATGGCCCATGTTGGTAAATGGTAGGTTTAGGTTCTTGGGCTTGTTATTGGAGTTGAAGCTCAATTGGTGACTGGAGGGTGTTTTTGAGCGAGGGAGGAAATGTGGAGGACCAAAGGTGTAATTTTACCCTTAAGGGAAAACAAATAAGATTCTTTTGTCTCTAGCCTTGATTTAGCCGTGGGTTTGGTGATATAGGGGACAAGGTGACCTCATTTCTTTCCCTTTCCTCTTGCTCTCAGTGACTTTGCTTAAGGTAATACATTCCTATTCTTGATAAATTCAAAGAAACTATACATGTGATGTCTTGTGGGTCAAAATGTATGCTATAGCTAAATGTACATATTTCCCTAATTCAAAATAATTCAATAAATTTTCAATATTTAAAATTTTTATCAATTTCATCCTCTTTTAATTTAAAATAATTTAATGAATTTAACCCTCTAATGAGATGAATAAACAATAAGAACAAAGTGATCAAACTTGGGTAATTAAGATAAAAAAGACTTAACCATTGAAACATATGAATAATGTTATCTAATATATATAAAAAAAAAAAGCTCGACTCAATGGTTCAATCTAAGGGTAGACATGGGATCCGAATCCGACATATTCTAATTTGACCTGACTTGACTAAAAAATTATCCCTTATATATTTAGAAATAATTGTAATAATATCACTCTTTTTATATTTTTCATTTAGGTTCTTATTTTATCAAATAAAATTAAGATTATATATGTGTGTCAGGTCATATCAGGTCGGGTGTAGGTTTTTATTTCAAAAATTGGATCGAGTGGAGCCTCTCTAAACCCAGATCGAGTTGGGTGACAAATGGAGGAGGTATAATATTCGAATCGGGTCGACCAAAATCCAACTCAACTTGGCCCATGCCCATCCCTAGTTAAGTCCTCCTTGTTTAAAATACTCATGTGTCTTCATCTTATCGGAGATCAAATTTATTGAATTATTAAATTATTTCAAATTAAAATGAGGATCAAATTGATAGAAATTTTAAATATTAAGATTTTATTGAATTATTCCGAATTAAGACTAAATTGATAAAATATATAACTTTTGGGGATAAACCCATTATTGTATCATGCCACATTATCATATCTGTTAATTAAACGGTAAAATTTAACAATAAGTGATCAAAATAAAAAACTTAATACAATTTTAAATATATCTTTAACAAAAAAATAATTGAATGACCAAAATAGATACTTAAAACGAATGTGATACCAAATAATTAGTTCGCCCTATTAAACATTATTTGAAAATTTGTGGAAGTAAAAGAAGAAGAAAAAACACAATAACATATAGATTTTATAGTGAAGGAAAAAAGAGGATGATGAAACAAGGAGGGAAGTTCCAAAGAATAAAACAACACTTTTATTTCTGGGGTTCAGTCTATATCCCATCTTAGATCACAAAAACCCTGGTAATGAGATCTTGATAGTTACAGTTCAATGTTCCATGGCAATGCGCAGGGTACAATGATGCCCCAGGGACGCCTCACCTTACACGGGGACCAACCCCATTCTACTTTAACCATGCACCCCACTAATCAGCTTAATTCTAGGGCTACCTACCCTCAAACCACATTTCTGGTTCCAACCTTTCGCTTAAATGAATCCAACAGCAAACCCCTTTTATGGTAAACCCTGTTAGTAATCTCTCTAACTATTTCAGGCTCCGTCATTGTTTCATGAAACTAGTTTTTAGGGCAAGTGACCCTCTATCTGTAGGTAAAACCAACCAAAGCTGTTCCAGTAAAAACCCCATTCCTTAAACTCCTTTCTTTCAAAGTCACGAGACCCACTGTCCCCTTCTTTTGTTCTTTCAATATATGAGAGCTGGTGGATGAGGAACTGATAGAGAACTTTCAAAACAATCTAGCCTTTTTTTTCTCCACACCTTCACTCAAACTAGCCCAGTCTAGAACTGAAGTCTTGTAATCTTCTGAAGCTTTAGTTATCTTCAATCTCAAGCATTGTTCACCTCATATTTTCCTGTCTTTCTCTGTTTGTACCATGTAGGTCTCCCTCCCTTCATCTTCAACCTCTACCCTTTGTCTCTTTCAATTATAATTGTGGCTCTTGTTCATTTTGCAGGAGACCTGAAGAAAACCCATTGGACCTCAATAACTTGCCCGACGATTATGCAAGGGATGGTATAGTTGTCTTTGAGGAAGGCTCCTCCGGTATACTCACATCTCTCTTCAACTCTTTCTTGATGCTTTAGGGTTTAAACTTTAAAGTAGCTTTTTTTGTTACACGATTTGGGTAAACTTAGGGTTGGGGTATAGGGCCAAGAATGGTCTCATCCAAGTTGCTTTAATTGGTGGGTGTATGAAAACAGGCTCACGGAAAAAGAAAAGCGGCGGTAAGGATGGGAAAGATGAGTGTGGGAAGGTCTATGAATGTAGGTTTTGTTCCCTAAAGTTCCGCAAATCTCAAGCTCTCGGGGGGCACATGAACCGCCATCGCCAAGGCAAGTCATTTCTTCCACTTTTATGTAGAGTCATCAGAGGTTGTTATGATGAATTTCTTGGCTGATTTTCCGTGTTGGATGACTCACTTTTGATTTGATTTGATCTGCGTTTTGTTGTTGGATGAGTCAGAAAGGGAGACAGAGACACTGAACCGAGCTCGCCACCTGGTCTTCAATAACGATAACTTGGCCACCCAAGGGCATCTAGGGTATGCACTATGCACTATTCTCCTTCAACTTTCATATCACTGACCAAAAATATGTTCCAACCATTGCAGGTGCCACCCGATTTATGATCCAACATTGCAATTTAGATCAGTTTATCCACCGAGAATCTTCCCCGGCTCTTCTTCAATGCTTATTCCATCCCCGCCGCCGCCGCCGCCACCATATTTACATCCATCACCGTCACGTCTCAGCTCCTATCCCATCAACGATTACTATGTAGGACATGTCCCGGGAAGCAGCGGTTCACCATCACAATACCCTCAGCAAAACCTAAGCTACCTTGTTCCACAAGACTCTAACTTCACTTGCATCGGAGCTCCGGTCGGACACGGCGGAAGAGGCGTATCACTGAGCAGCAACGTCCAGGAAGAGGGGCTGAATTGGGGTAGGAACTATGCAGTAGGTACACATCAGCGCTTGGAAAATCGATTTCAGGACGGATTCTAACTTGTTCTAAAGATTGTTTCCTCTTTAGAAAGAACTTTGATCATGTTTATGAAGTATATTAACAGCTTTGACACGCTACCCAGAGTAGGAGAGAGAGAGAGAGAGAGAGAGAGAGAGAGAGAAAACATAACAAACTGACAAATGGGGTCATGCAAGGAAGGGGAGAAAGAAAAGTTTTTGTTTTATGTACGGGGATTGGGTGCAGCTTTTTGGAGCTTTGGGCACTCTCAGCTAGTTTGGCTTGGAGCAGTGGCGATTGGATGGGGTTTGTGTTGTGTTCAACAGTAAGAAATGGGGACAAGTTAGATATGAACAGAGAGTTTCTAAACCCCCTTTTTTGCACTTGCCAATTCATTTTTTCTTGTTTATAATCTCTTGTTATGTAGTGCTTTCAACTTTATTTGTGTGCTTTTCCTTGTTGCACCGAGGCTCGATCGGCTTCTTAAAGTTTTATAAGTTTACTTCTAACATAAAATGTTTTTTCTATCCTGGTTGCGTTCATGATCCGAGTTGGTGGAATGGGGTTGGCCCTCTTTATTTGGGACCTTCTTGATATTTGAGACATGTATGGTTACACCATGTTAGCACAATATGGGTAATGACCTAGAGAGAAGTGGATAAAAAAGCACTTCATTTAATTAACCCTTTTACTTGCTGAACCAGAAACAATCCAATCTGTGACGAAAAAGGTTTGATATTCAGCACTGAATTTCTTTTTTTCCCTCTCATCTACCTTGCATTATTAGGTTATTCTGTCGTACGACACCCTAATATACGGTTAAGAAAAGACATTACCGAAAATATTAATTTTTTTAATATTTTCGATAAAGCGCCGCTTGAAAATATAAATTTTGCTATATAATTTCCGATAGAAAATCCGGTATAAAAAATAACATTTTAGGTAGTGCATAATATTAATATTTCAGGTAAAAGATAATGGTTTAGGTAATGTTTTACTAAAAATATTAAAAAACCATTAATATTTCTGATAACGTATTTCCTTAACCGTATTTTAACTCTCTCGTAACTTAGACATCCCCTGCGTTATTGGTTAAATGTTTATGCACTTGTGATATACATTCATGAATGTTTCTCCTTTTGGGCCCTTTCTCGTAGGTGTAGCCCTACCTTCCCTACCTTTGCTTAAATTCATAAAGGTGTAACGTAAAAAAAACTATTAAAATTTGACTAAATAATTAATTTAACCTCTATTCTTTATTTTTTAAATATTTTAATTCAAAAGTTTTATTTTGAGTTAAAAGTTGAAGCAACTACTTTATGATAATATTGTATTTATGGAGAAATTATTTTATGATCCTACGTCATTCATTGTCCCACATAATCTATAGTTCTAAGGAATCACATCTATTAATTTTAAAATAATTTTTAAATAACTGTCAACTCTTTATTTACATTTAGTAAAGACGTAAATTTTCACCATGAAAAAGAATGAGATTAAAAACTGTTATTAATTGGGACCATAAATAACGCAGTGAATTGGATCTATCTAATAAATTTTTGTATTTCTAGGACTTGTCCAGAGAGTGAATCTACCATATAATCCTTAGTAACATTAAGTGAAATCCAATGAGATCCGGGGAAATCTTTACTTTGAGTAAGAGATCTGGGAAATCTTGAACACCATTTTTTACAGCAGTAAACTCTGGTATGGTTTTAGATATGGAAATCATACAATAGTCCTTCTAAAACTCGAAGTTCCAAAAGCAGTACAGATTTGGATGATTCTTCTTTTCCTTTCTCTTCCCACTTCAATTAATAAGGGATTCGTTTCTTTCCACTTAATAGTATGTAGTTTAATTAATAATGTCTTAGTTTCAAAAGTAATAAAGCGAAGAAAAAAACCCTAGAACCTGAGGCACAATAGCTAATGGGTTACACTGCAGACACAATTTAATGCAGGCAGTGATTTTAAAGACAGAAGACAACATTTAAGACAAACATATTAACATAAATATTATTTAACAAATCAAGAGTTTCAGGTGTTTGAGATTGCAAAGATTTATTCCAGTCGGCTGGTTAGAAAGAAAACTCAAAGTGAGGCTAACCCTAGGGTAGGGTAGCCCTAACATGTGTGCCCTCAAGGCTCAGAGGCAATAGGTTTTAAGCAGAAGAGACTGCAAAAGCTGTCCACCACTCGTTTTGCATTTCAGAACTCAGATTCAACTCGAAGACATGGAATTATCCTATAGAGAGAAGAAAAAAGGAAACAAAGAGAGAGAAAGAGATTACTGCTTGGATCATATGCCATTTTTCTCCCCTTATAAACTGTGAAACAGTTTGTGATGATGGTTCTTAATCAAATGGATTCAGTTGGTGTTTTTGTTCAGGACAATCCATTTGATGACCCCTTTGCAGAACTTGATGTTGATAATACTCTACTTTTTGTGCTCGCTTATGGTTGTATTTAAGGGGTTCAAGGATGGATAGAGGGGCAGTTGGATATTGGCATTAAAAGTTTTAAATTATCTTATACTTTATATATATATATATATATATTTATATTTTTTATTGATAATTTATTTTCGTTTTTTAAAAATTTTATAAGTTTACTTACCTTAAAAATTTTAGAAATTTATTCCAATAACATTAAATCTTACTTCCGTCCTTCAAGATATTCACTACTACGTTATAAAAGGCATTACCTAGAGAGTTTCAAATTATGTATTTTTTCCCCGAAGCTCAGCAGTTTATTAATGTCCACCGCATCAATATTGATGGACAACGTGGAAATTGATGTACAGTTAATTTTTTTTATTTAGACGGAGAATCACGTGTGATAAAAGGTATAATAAACTCAATGATTATAGAAAAGAAAAAGATAATATTCCCAAAAGGAGGAGGAAGAAAGTTTGAGGGTGAGAGCGATTATGTTTGCCAAGGTTTGAGGGTGAGTTGAACATTAAGGACATCTGGTGCTGGAATAAAGTTTATCTTTTCAAATTGTTGAGGGATATTTTGGCGGGGAGGGGTTGTTATGGGTGGCGTAGGTAAACGCTCATGTGCTAAAAGGGGAGATTTTTGTACAGTTGAAGTTAAGAGCTCTGTGAGTTAGTCTTCGGAAGATTTTCATGTTGCGAGACGAGACTTACACTATAAGGGGTGTCCTGTTTAGACGGGATGTGGGTGTGAAAGAGATTTGGGATGAGATTCGTGGTAATAGAGAGAGGGTAGACTGGCATAAAATTGTTTGGTTTCCTCTCCATGTCCCTAAACTTGCCGTGGTCGTGTGACTCGCCATTCTCAATAGGCTGGCGATAAAAGATCGCCTGTTGAAGATAGGGATGATATTGAGTCCGGATTGTATACTATGTGGGGAGGATGCGGAGACACGTGATCATCTCTCTTTGGGTGTGCATTTTCGGTGAGCATTTGGAAGGGTATCCTCAAATTATGCAGACGTGATAGGGGGATCCATTCGTGGGGACAAGAGCTTGCTTGGGCTATCAACACATTCAAGGGTAAGTCTTTGGCTGTTTTGATTCTTAAGCTAGCTTGGAATGCTTTTCTTTATTTGGTTTGGGAGGAGAGGAATAGAAGAATTTTCCAACGTGTACAGTGATGCTAAAAGGAAGACGACCCCTTGTAGTCTAAAAGGATAACATCTAAAACCCAAAAGGTATGACTCTACGGTTAATATTTTGTTTGACGTGGCCAAACATATACTTTATACATAGAAATGCCAGTATTAAGGGCACTGTAGGTTTACCACAAGCAGAGGATCTTTGTCAACACCGTACCTTTCTCGAATATGTTTAGGGATCAATGGCATTGATTTGCGAACTTCTAGGCCTTGGGGTAGACTAGAACCACACTAAAAAAGTTGCACCTAACTAAAATATGAGAGATGGATGCCAACACACAAAGCGATTCAGGGCAGAGAGAAGGCATGCAGTCGGCTATAGGCCCCTGCTGATTCATTCAAATGTGTGAAAGGGAATGTTTAAAGCTGCTGCATGCCTAATTGGCTGTATATATATATATTTTAAGTTGATTGCATCATATGTCCCTAAATTATAAATCTCATTTTAAATTGGCCCTTAAACTTTTAAACCCAAAACTATGAATTTCATTCTAAATTAGTCCTTAAACTTTTGAAAATTCTAATTCATCCCTAAATTGTGACCCCCTTTCTAAATTGGTCCCCAAACTTTTGAATACTCCGATTTCATCCACAAATTCATCCAAATATATAATAGTTTCAACCATAGTTTATCCTAAATTTTGTTTTTTTTTCAAACGTATAATAATATAACTTGGCTTATTGATTTTATTAACAAGGGATGTGATTAGAATATACATTTAGTTTGGGATGAAATTGGAATGTTCAAAAGCTTTGGGGATTAATTTAGAATGAAGATCAATATTCGGGGATGAAATTGAAATATTCAAAAGTTTGAGGACTAGTTTAAAATGATAATCATAGTTTAGGGATGAAATTAAAATATTTAAAAGTTTAAGGATCAATCTAAAATAAAGATCATACTTTGAGGACATATTAGTACAATTAGATCTACATTTTATACATTCTTCTTTGTCTCTTATTTCAACAATTTAAAGTAAATTGTAAAATTCATTAAGCAACTTGAGTGTTATTCTTTCTAGAGAGTTTTGAGTTCGAGCATAAAGTCTGTAGAGTAATGAGTGTTCATTGTCAATTGGTTGAGATTATTTCGAACAAATATTACCTTATAATTATCCCGACTAATAAAAAAAGTAAATTATAGAGATAATACCATATTTAGATACTTATTTTGAAAAAAAAAATACTTCTAAATAAGTATTTTGACTAAAAAAAAGATATTTGAAATACTTAAATAAAAAGTAATATACTCTAGTTGCTCATCTACGATATAAATCCTTTATAATATAATAATTAATAATATAATCATATTAATCATTGTTAATTAAATATAAATAAAATGTATACATTTAGAATATATATATATATATATATATATATATATATATATATATATATATAAGAATCAGAAACAACCAAATTAAAGTATAAGAATTAGACTCAAAACTTAATGACAAATAAAAAATTGACGATAATTTAGGTTATACGTTAATATGCTGACTGAGATATGATAAAATCTGATCTCATAATCTTAAATGACTATCATGTATCAATCAACATGTTAACGTCCAATTCAAATGACCCTCAATTTTTTTAACTGAAAAGGATGAGTTTGTAACATAATGAATAGTCAAATGATTATTTTGTAACCTTTACTAATCAATGAACTCAATAAAATGATATTCTATAGTCAGGGACCATTTGTGTATTGTACCTCTCTCTCTCTCTATCTATATATATATATATAGTCAACATCAAAGCCTTATAGATTTATTTGTAATTCAATTCTAATCTAGCAGTTAAAAATTCTTAATATTAGGCTCCTAACCATAGCTCCAACCGCATTTACTTAATGCTGGAAATCATAGGTAATACCAACAACAACAAAAAGGTTAGTATTCACTGGGAAAATAAGTTAATAGAAATTATATAGACTTTAACTGTATCTTGAAAGAATTACTGTCTCAGAAGTAAAATCATCTTACTTGTTATAATCCTCGAAATATCATCTTGCAGGATTTTGTACACCTAAAATTTAAAGTGAAAATCAACAGCTGCTGCAGGTTGAAGCAGAGACGATGACAGAAGTTGGGGACCCAAAAGATGTAATATGTGAGGCCGTAGAAAAGCTCAACATTGAGTTGCTTATATTGGGGAGCAATGGCCGAGGTGGGTCCACAACCTTGACTTGATTTGGTTTCTTATTGTTTGAAGATTGAATATACAAACTGTGTTGGAAGCAGGGCCTTTCTTGGAAGCGTTAGCAATCACTGTGTTCACAATGCTAAGTGCTAACCGAAGCGTTAGTCTTCGGCCTTTATCAAATCCATCAATTTGTCAATATTACTGACGTAGTTTGGTGATAACGTGATATTTATTAAAAATAAATAATAAAATGTTTATTAAATTCAATGTTTAAAAAATTTAAAAATTTAACGTAATCTCTTAAACTAACCAAACTAAATAATAAAATTTTGAGAATTTATTTTAATATTTGTGTATAATAAATATTTTAACATAATCCCTTAATTTCAGTAGTTAAATAAATCGTTATTGTTCCTAGAGATTATGGATTCGAACATCAACGGTTGTAGCAGGGTGATTGAGTGTTCATTGTTAAATTATTAAAAATATTTAGAGCATATACTGCTTTGTTTGTAAACACCTTAGCTTAATCAAAAATAAAATATAATCGCAACCTGACTCTAATACTACTTGGGGTAAACTATGCATTTAATACTTAAACTATCAATTTTAATCCATTTTAATACTTAAACTATCAATTTTATTTCATTTTAGTATTCAACCATTAAAAACTTATACGTTTAGTACCCAAACTATCAGTTTTGATCAATTTTAATATCAAAACTTTAAATTTTTTTTCAAAATTTAACGTTAAATTTTGATTAAATTTTGAACAGTGATACTAAAATGAAACAAAAATTAAAATTTTAGTATATTTTGAAAAAATTAAAACTTATAATTTAGATACTAGATGCGTAATTTACCCTAATAATTATCTGTCTCGTAAGTGAGAAAAAATGATTAAAATAAATGCTAAGAGGGTGGACTCTTCTATCCAAATTATTATTATAGTTATTTGAATAACTCTTACAATTATTTTTAAGAACTTTTATTCAATAAATTATAAATAATTTTTAAGATATTAATTTTATAAGAAAATACCATAACTTTAATTGTGTTATAATTTATATTAGAAATATTTTTTAATCAAATAATTCTGTACTTCGTCAACTGTTATTAAATACCTTAAACATTTGATTTTATAAAAAAAATTAAAAGAAAGCGACGGAATTATAAAGGAACTAGTCAGAAATTTGGACCTTGTTCCTGCTAAAGGAAACGATAAACATAAACGCCAGTCAGGCTGGTATGCAGTCTTCATCCGCCTTGCACAGTCCCACCGGTAAACCTGTCATGCTTAATCTTCAATTTCCATGTCCTGGAAATAAAATCCGATCTATAGGCTAAAATCATACTCATCTCATCCAAGACTTCACCGGACGTTACAATTCTGGTCTCTGGTTTTCATAATGACGAGAGCAGAAAGGGTTGCCTGCTGATTTCCGACGATTGCGAAAGTTGCAAAATGTTAAAAAGGGACAGGAGCTGTTTGCATCTGTGGGGAGTAGCTGCACCTCCACCAGGTAAATTTCTCATTCTGTTCTAAATTTCAAATAGCATACTACCCAGTTCATCAACAACCACAATTACTGTCTCAAGTAAAACTAAAATGCACAATAGGCAAGGTAAAAGTTCTGAATACATAATTAAAACTTGCTTTGCCTTTCAACAACAATTAACGTCACTGAAAAAAAAAGGCTAATTTCTTCCATCTATAGGGATGAAAATGGGAAAAAAATTGGATTTAGAATACTGCGATAATTTTGATTCTATACGAGCCTTGTACGTAAGTGGGCACTCTTGAGGTATTTACATACATACCTAAATTAACATGAGACCAGATCCCTCAAACATTTGAGGTCGTGCAGAAGGTGTTTGCTGACTCGACCTTGATTACCCTGGTATTGTATGAACCACAATAACCGCACTTGTGATACATCCAGTGAAATGCTGCAGCTCCCTTCTTATCACAGTCATTGCACAGTATGTCCTGGATTAACAACACCAGTGTGTCGATATTCCTAAAAAAAACAAGAGCTAGAAGAATACACTTAAAATGTCATGCATGGTGCATGGTTTACCTGACAACGATTCATGTATTCTTCTGGAAGCTGCTCAGAAGCCAAAAGGGCATCGAGCATGCCAAAGTAAACCTGAAAAGATGTAGTATAAAAACTTGAGAATAAGTGGAACGTCTCAACTAGATGTAAAAAAATGATGGGTGATGAATGAAACGAGCCATTAACTACTAGCCATTTAGCATGAGTTGGGAACTTAATTAGATGTTTATGTTTCTGATGTATAAATCCCAAAATTGAACATGAAGTTGAATTCAATGTGTAATGTGAGCTGGAAACTTTCATTTAACACGAGTATACGCATAAAACTTTGAATTTAATTCAATTGCATACATGAAACTGAAAGACATCAAATCATAAAAACAAATAAATACAGCCATTTACATGTTCAAGAAATATAGATGTCTGTGCATGTAACAAGTAAACACAAAATGAAGCCATGTAGAAAACAGTGTTAGTGATATGTGAAAACTGAATCAAAATGAGAGTTCTATCATCTATGCATACAATTGCACCAAATTAAAGTTCGCCTATCACAGTGCACATAGGAACAAAGTTCATGTGCATTTTGAGATTGGATTTGACCTTTACTATTTGATTTAGGCTTTTGACTCATCTTTTCCCTTTTAAATTTTGCTATTTAAATTTAGCTATTATCAATGAATTTCAACAGGTGTGTTTGATCAAGAATTTGAAAATGAAATTATTTTCAAATCAATTTAATAATATTTATTAACATATTGTTTGAATAATCATTTTTTTAGGATGAAATTTTAGTGGAAAGTCAAGTGACAGGAAAAATATTATGAGATGAAGAGCACTGATGTCTAAGATTAAAACAGATGGGGGAAAAGGTCAATATGGGAGGCATACATATAATTCATGGAAACCTGAAGATGTTAATAAAAAGTTAAAATATATATTTTAATGAGTTTTCTAGTTAGAGAGAGAATACAACATATACAAAAACACATAAGACTTGAGTTGAGCCAATTTGGGCTAAATCTTAACTTTTTGGAAATTCCAACCTTATTTCGCCAAAGAAGGTCAATTTATGCATAGAATATGAAACCCTTTCTAAAAATTAAATTCCTCCTTGAAATCCCTCATAAAAATGCACTTCAATTTTGTATTGATAGTAATAATAAGAGTAAATTGCATTCATTTTCCTAAAGGCTGCTTCAAATAACATTTACGTTCCTCTAGTTTCAAACATCACATAATTTCCCTCAAACTTCACAATTGTTTAGAAAAACACCGTACTCAACCTAGATTTACATTCTTCCAGTAGGTAGTAAGTTGTCAATTGGAAGTTGCAAAAACAAAATGTGTATTCCAATTGGTAAGTTGACAATTTTCTTAACTGTTCAATTGATAGAAGGATATTCCTGATATGAATCGAAGATGAAACTGTGATCCTAAACAGTTAAGGCTTATATGATATTTAAGTTAAAGTTGTGCAAGCAAATAAAAATGCCTGAACCTGAAACAAAAAATCAACCTGCCTAACCCCTAAAATAATTTTATATGCGACATAAATTAAAATGGCAGTATGCATTTAAAATTAATTTTATTACCGCCATATCTCCCATTGATTTGCTACAAATTGGGCAGATGTAGTGACTGCATGCATATGCCTGACAAAACAAAGTATGTGATGAATTTATTATTAAGCACTCCAAAATATTGTTTCACTACATCAAAGATAAAGTTGATGTGTTGAACAGAATAAAATATCTGGAAATAATAAAGGAATACTGCGCAGACCTGAAAACATGCTGAATGCATAAAATGACCGCATGGAAGTGCTCTTACGCTTTCACTTGATGTGAACAAAAAATCACAGCAGATAGGACAGTTTATTTCTAGACCTTTCTCTCGACACTTGTGGTCCACCAACTTCTTGGACAGACAGCAATTACACACCATACAGTGAAAGAAATCATCACCAAGTCCCTTTCCAACACGGCATAAGTTGCAAAATGGGCAATGATAGACAGTCCTGATATAAATGGAAGAAACAAGATGAATATTAATAGAACAGCAACAGCAGTCGACAGTTTTTGTTACAAAACTGTCAAAAGTTTCCAGACTGAAATAAGAACCAGTTCACATTGTGCTCACAAGAACTCATTTTCTAAACATAGCTCAGTCTTTCTACAACCAATGGGACAAAGACAAACTTAGAAATTCTACTGAATAAACAAGGGAACGAGCAGATCAGGTACAAGCATTCTCCACTCTTTTGGGAGGTTTCTTTAGTGCTCCAGATGATCAAGAGACAACAGACTCGTTAACAAATTTCAAAATTACTCAAAATTTCTAGTTATCTTCACAATAATACTGAACTCTTTAGATCTAGTATCAACAAAGACAGAAAGAAAGAATCCTAAAGAGATTGATAGCACCTTTCATCATCAAAAAATTTGCAGATGCTGCAGTAGTATTTTGCCATTGAGAGCTGGCCACACGAAGGTGTCATGCAAACTGGTCCAACAGGCTGGATTTTCAGGCAACTCATGCACATCATTTCAGTTGTAGCCTTCCTGCAATTTAACAAAACAAAAGTTAAGCTTATAGAAGTTGGTCCTAATTCAAAACCGAGAAAGCAAGAATGGGAGAATATTACCGATCCATTGAATGGTCACTGACTTTATCATGACAAAACCTACATGTATATAATTTTCCACAGCAAGCAGCACGGAGTTTACAATTTCTTTTGTAATGTTCACATCCAAATTCCTGTTTCTCTGGATCTCTGAAAGATGGAGAGCATCCATGTATATCTTCCACATTAGAACCTTCCCCTGCTGAGGTTTGAGGAGACTTCTGCTGTGCGGCTATCCAGCGACTAGCATAACCGAAAATTTTATTAGAATGAAGCAATGATACAAATATACACAGACATACATTGGGCTCATAAGATTGAAGTATGGGCAGACAATACCTGGTCATAAGATTTTGAATAAGATAAGCTTTTCTCCTTGGATCAAGAGTTGAATCCCGAGAAACTTTCCTGATCTCTGCTTCAAGCTCATTCTGATTCATACGAAATATATCCTTCCATCCAGGTTTGAAATTGAGATCACTATGATCTAGACTCTCATGTACATCAGTGCCTTAAAAAAGAAATTTTCAATTTTATTAGGAAGAGATCATATCTGAAAATCCTTGATTCAGATATCAAGAAATTCGAAGAACTAACAGCATAAAATTTCAGTAACCTAGCAACCAAAAGAGACTAAAAAGATAAATAAAACAATATAAATCATGGACAGAAAGCATTAAACACACCAAGAGAAATGCAACTCTCAGATGTTGATGTCGTTGAAGATGCACCATTTCCTTCCCACCATTCATTAAGCCACTCACTGAACATTGTGTTCTTAGTTGCCTGTTTCCATGTGTCCATCATTTTATTCTGCTCCTCCTGAGTAAGGGCAGAAGTTACCCATGGCAACATTGACTGGAGCACCTCTGCACCTGTAGTACCAATAATTCGACCAACAATCTTGTCCTGCTCCTCCACAGAAAAATGTCTATCAAACAATGGCCAAAGCTCAAGTTCTTCTCGGAACACATGTTGATCCAGTGTTACTCTAATTGATTTACACATGCCCTGAAGCTGTGTGGCTTTCTCAATGTACTTTTGCATTGTATCATTTTGCTCAGAAGGATCAGAGTTAATTCCATTCAAGTTATCATGCACATCACTATTGTTCAAGCATTCACAAAGTTTCGTAAGTTCGGAAAGTGCAGATGAAATATCTTCAAAAAGCCTCTCCTCCTGTTTGTGATCCAGAATATAAGAGTGGCTAACGTTATGAAGAGTCTCCTTGGATTCTAGTGCTGGAAATACTATATCATCTTCAGCATTGCTGTGCGCTCTATATAAACCCCACAACAAGCGAAATCTGCCGGTGAACTGCCTAACGAAAGTCTCATTGCAATCATTAAGCTTTCCAGATTCAATATCCAAATATTCCAAATCTTTACGGATAGCTTTATGAAATTTGAATATGTTATCAATTGGTCTTAAGCTTCCAACATCGCTAGAGCTAATATCTGTTTCCCAGTTAAAAAGACTTGAGTTGAGGGAGGGAGCAGAAGGAGTAAAAGATAATGACCGCAAAGATTTTGCTGCAGCCAGAGAACTCATGCCCAGCTTACTGCTATTCACTCCTAAAGCTGGGACACAACAAGACTGATCACTACAGGATGATTTATGGCTATTTATTATTCCTGTCAACTGAAAAGAATCAGAGTCTTCAGATAAAAATAAATTTCCACGCTTTACTGGCCTTCTATTATCATCTGCCTGAACACAATTTGGCCTTTCCTTGGTAGAACAGATAGAGGTGCACGCACAGCATGGTTGGTCAATATCCTTCTGGACTCTAGCAAGTATTTTAGCAGGACAGCCACCAAATGCACTGGAAGACAGACAAACATCTGCAGAGCGACCTTTGCACACCCAACCAGAAAATAGCGTAACCAATGCAGAGTTTGATTGTGGAGCTGACCATGTAATCTGAAAGTTAGAAACATACAAAAGGAAAAACATAACGTAGAACACCCAGTCAATAATAATCAAACCTGCCAAATACATATTTTGAAGGAAAGACCTAGCTTCTTCTTCACTTAACAATCCCACCAACCATGGCAAGACACACTCGATTAATTTCAAGGGCATCACACATAAGCTCTGATAAAGAAGTTCTCTCTGTCTTTGAGGGGTGAAGTGCTTTCGAGCAAGTGGAAGTACCTACAAGAGGAATACAGCATACCTTAAGGACAGCACTAGGCGCAAAAAGAGATGAGAAACAAGGTTTCAAGTTATATGCTCTGGTAAACTTGCAGACAATTTCGTACAACCATTATACAAATGTCAAGAAATACAGAAGCATGCAATGTAATTCTACAAAGCAAAGACAGAAGGTCATCAAATTGAAGCAACAAAATACTTGCCTGTACTTCTTCACTATGGAAATGCTTCTGTATACTATCCATTATCTGATCAGCCTGTGAGCATAAATTTGCATAGAATTCAGCAGAAGATGAGTCAGCTCCCGCACTTTGAATATTCTCGATAAGGCACCGAAGATTATTAAATTGAATTTCTTCTTCTGCATGCTCCCGAGTAAAAGATAGTTCTGCATCTACAGCAGGGAATATAACTCTATCCTCAGCAATACTGCAGCAAGAGAGAAGATAAGTTAAATTCATAACAGATATTTGTTATGCTACCAGTCATAGAGACAGACAATAAGTTGCCCTGATACTTTATTTTATTTTTTCTGTATCGCACACCAGAGCGTACAATTGAAGTTTTTTAGCCAACTACAATAAACTCTGGCTTCAAAAGAGCATGCAAGATAGAAAGTGTCAGCTATGAAGTAATAACAATCCTGATCAAAGATGATTACTAATTTGGAATACCTCTTTCTAATAACATAAAAACAGCGTTGACAATAACGTTTTTATCAGAATTTAACTATTACAAGTGAAAACACAGAGAAAATCCACACCTGTGAAAGATGCATACTTCAGCAATGAACTGCAGCCTCTCGTTGAAGCCAGATAAATCAGAAAAATCACCAGAAAGTTGTATTTTCTTAGCAGACTCAGCTATATCATTCAGTTCTCGCTTAATAGCACTATGCCAAAGCATAATTTCATCTATAGGACAGGACAGAGTAGAATACTCAAGTCCAGAACTTAACTCTGTATATTTTCTTTTACAACTTTTGGAAGATTCACAAGCACAGTGGTCACTTTCAGTTGGACCTGGTAAGACAATAGGTCCAGAAGTTTCGCATTGAGCCTCATCCTTACAATTTTTACATTTCTCAGTTGTCTTAATGCCTTCCATCCAGGTGAAAATAACCTTCACAACAGAACTAAAAATGTGAGATTTGATTCTCAAAGGAGCTTTTGAGTTTTGGAAAATTAATTAATGATAATATCATATATAACCTAGAAGACTTGTCACCTGATGAAGAAGTTTCTCTCTTGGAATTATCTTGCTCAAGCACTTACGCATATCTCGACGTTCATCAGATGATATAGAGGAGGAAAGCCATGGAAGAAACTCCACCATCATATTAACAGGTATGCTGCAAAGAAATTGCCATACCAGTGATGCCTGCTCTTCGAATGTAAACTTCTCAATAAGCAAGGGGAATACCTGCCAATTCCAAAGCAATCATGTGAAACTAAAAGAAAATTTTAACATAGACTGTTTAACTCCAAATCCTAAATTTGAAACAGAATGCATCATGACAAGTGATCAATGAAGATAATCATCTCAGCAACGTATATCGCAACCTCATCCACCTCCAAAATATAGTAGATGAGCTGCTATCACACATCAAGAACAAAAAATTAGCTGACCCTTTTTTCCCATATATAATGGGGTAAGGGGAGATATGATAGTAGGCTGCCCCCAACGCCAGGTTGAGAGCAGCTTCCGTGGATACCTCCGAATTATGAAATGTCCTCCGTGGGACTCGATTCCACGACCAAAATCTTATATAATGTTTCATATGCAGCATTTGCCTCAATTATCTAACCGACCTGCTCCTCTTCCTTGGACATATGCTGAGTAACTGATGTCTGAAGGGCTCCAGTGCAAGAGGCTAATTCTCGCCGATAGCTTTCTTCATTCTGCATATCTGAATTTAGCAATGCAAACAACTGATCAAACAGTACACTTTCACCCTCATGTTCAAGTGAATATGTTGGAGCCACATTCTTCACACGATTATCAAGAGCCGGAAAGATAACCTACATAAGATAGCTATGAATTCAGTAATCAGTCCCAAACAACAGACAAATGTAAGGTGATGAATTGATGATGCAAACAACAAGAATAACGGGAAAAAAAGACCTTAGAGACACTGTACAACTTATATTAAATGAGTAAGTTAGAATAAGGCAGTTTAATTCATTGGGAAATTCTCAGTCTTTTGAGCCATCAAGGTTGAGAAGACTAGGACGGCAAGCTTTACAGAAATCAGCCCATATCTAAATATAGCGATACGTTCAAGTTCTATAACCAATCAAATTCTTTCCCTTAAATAATAAACTTTCAAACACGATAAAAGCATCACAAAACCTACGAATTTAGTATCAATTTCGGAAAAGCTAATTTCTGACGAAGATATCAGAATTTTTCGATAAGAGCAACAACAAATACAACACTCGTCGATTCAAAGGAAGGGGCAAAATAAAGCCAAAACTAATGTTTAAAAAAAAGAGAGATAAAGAACAATGAGGAAAACGACAACGCATGAACCTCATCTTCGGCGTGGCAATGGTTCTTATATATAGCACGAAGAAAATGATATCTCTCCAACAAAGAAGTAAGATCAGAGTCGTGGTGATTGGTGGCGAAAGATATGGCGTCTCGGTGGAGGCCGTCGAGCTCAGCCTTGATGGCCTTGTGAAAGAATAGGAAGATGAGAATGGGAGATTTAGATGCCGAATTCTTCAAGCAAGATTTGGACGGTGTGGATGGATCGATTGGATTCAAAGGACCTGCCATTATCGCCACGCCCCCTCCTCCGGCTTCTAAGCTCGAAAACGGAGTCGACATTATAGAGAAAGCAAAGTCGACGTGGTTTCCGATTCAGATTTCCAAAATCCCTAAATCCTTTGCCTGTTCAGACAACTTGGATATTTCATTTCACATCTTATTCTTTTCTCTTTGTGTTTGTGGCTTCTTTCCCTTTTTTTTCTTTCCGCTTTTATCTTTTTTGTAATTTTGCCTATTTTGTTTTCTTCTGTCTTGTTAGCGAGAAGTACGTGTTTTTCATCAATGCAGTAGATAAAATACGATTCATTATAGGGATTGGCATGGGTTGGGTTAGATTGATCTTTGGTCTACTTGATCTGAATCGAGAATAAGAAATTATTTATCGGAGATTCGATTTGATCTGACTAAAATAAGATTTTACCTAACCTAAATCAATATATAATTTAAAAATTCAATCCGACCCGAAATAATAATAATATCTTTATTCAATAAAACAATGACTTAATTGAAAAAAATAATATATATAGGAGTATTATTGTAATTATTCCTAAATATATAAGGTAAAATTATATATTTTTCGGGCCGGGTCGGGTCGGGTATTTTTTACCCTAAACCCGAACCTGACCAGACTCAAACATCACATTTAAAAAAATCGACTCGACCTAGCTGGAACCCGAATTTTTTTAAAAAAAATCCAACCCGATATTTATAATCATTTTATTTTCGAGTTATTTAGTTAATTGTTTAATCATTTTTATGTATGATTTTAATTATTATTTAATGATTAGTTTATGATATTTGATGGTTTTAGAGAAAAAAAAATAAGTTGTTTAACGTAATTAATCTATTATAATTTTTATTAAAAAAATTGATTTTTTTAATATTAAAAAATTATTTGATTGCCAATTTATGTAAACTTTACGCAAATTTATCTATTTTTATATCACATGTTCCATTTGGAGCTTAATACTTGTGATTTTAAGTATTAAGGGTTAAATCCATAGTTTAGGGTTTGAGAATTATAGATTTAAGTTTTAAGTTGTAGAATTTATGATTTTAGATTTTAAAATTTGGTAATAAAATAAACAGTTTGTGTAAAATAAATCTTATGTATAAAATAATAACTGGGGTTGTTCATGGACGGTTAACCGTATTGTTTAGCCTAAACGTTCGGTTAACCGTTATAACGATTACGAGATTTTTCTAACCGTAACTTAATCATTAAGAAACGGATAACCTCTAACGATTAACTGTTATTAACGGTTCGGTTACAAGTTAACCGTAGGTTAACCTATTACATTTATTTGTCAATTTTTTCATAATTCATATTACAAAAAAATATAACACTTAACACATACTTACAAAGATGTGACTGAATAAAATAAATAAGTGAAGCACTTAACACATACTTACACCGGTGTGAGTGAATAAAATAAAAAAAATGTAGCATTTAATACATACTTACATCGGTGTAAGTGAATAAAATAAAAAGTGTAACACTTAACACCTACTTATATCGGTGTAAATATGTACATCTCTCAATATTTTAGTAGCTAACAATAAACACATAATTATATTGACATAAATATATTTTTTTTATTTTCAAAGAAATAAAAAAATTAAAAATCAAAAATATATATTAAGTTATTTGTATACAAAATTTATCATATATATATATATATAAATTATAAATAACAGAAATTTATTAAGTTATTTGTGCAAAAATAAAATAAATTAGAAATTTAATTTATTAACAGTTAACCATTGATTAATCATTTATCAAATTTTATAATCATAAACTTAACCGTTAACCATCATTTTTAACAGTTTGGTTAACTGAAATCGTTTAGTGTTAACGGTCCGGTTAATTAACATGTTAAATGTAACGGTTATACCAGTTAACGATTACGGTTAACGATTTCAGATTTTTTTTTATCACCCTTAATAATAACTCATATTTTTTATTTATTAACTAAAATTAATTATTTTTATCAGTTACAAATTATAAAAATAAATTCTATTTAATATGAAAAGTTAAAGAATTAAAGTGAACAAAATTAGGTAAAATTTGGTTTGGTAATTACATACAAATTTCTAAAATATTACCACTACAATAGCATATTAGTAATAATGTGCAAAAACTATATTACCATCAATAAAATGATTGTCCCTTGTTCCCATATGTAATGGGGTAAGTGGGAGGTAAGATAATAGGTTGTCACCAACACCAGATTGAGAATAGCTTCCGTAAAAGACTTCCGAATTATGAAATGCCCTCCGTGACGTAGATTCATATAAGAGTATTTTTTTATTAATATAAATGTGGATTCATATAAGAGTATTTTTTTATTAATATAAGAGTATTTAAAATAACTAGATAATTACAAAATATATAATATACATCATACATGCGTGGGACAAAATATATCCAAAAAAATAATATTATATTCTGAATTCCAATTTATTTTTTTCTAATTTATTTAGATATTAAATCTATGTAGTTTTGTAGTACGATAGCCTAATATACGGCTAAAAAGACGCTACAAAAAATGATTTTGTTTTTTAACATTTCCGGTAAAGCGCTACCTAAAACATTATTTTTCTATCGGAAATATTAATTTCATTACTTAATTTTCGATAGAAAAATCGGTATAAAATAACATTTTAGGTTGCGCCCAATATTAATATTTTCGGTAGAAAAAATACTATTTTAGGTAGCACTTTACCGAAAATATTAAAAAACTAATAATATTTTCAGTAGCGTTTTTTCTTAACCATATATTAAGCTTATTTACGACAGACATCCCCATAAAATCTGCTAGTTTCGTAAATGAATGTTATTTTAGTACATGAAGTACCATTAGATTCTTTCCTTTTTCAGTCTCTACCAATTTTCTTAAAATAAAAATAAAAAACTAATTATTAATATAATAAAAGAAATATAATTATTTCATGTAACAATATTTTTATTGAAAAGGTATCTTACAGCTAAGCTCGTACTTTTAACCACGGGATTTATTTTTTATTTATTTATAATTGTCGCAACCGTCTTTCCGTTGGGTCCCAGAATTGGACTTCGACTTGGATTAAACGAATTGGAGTCGCCACCGATCACTTTAAAAACATTTAGGTGGATCGGACACCATCTTATTTGATCTGCGTTTTACCAGAAATGTGTCGAGTTCGGGAGTCGATTACGGTCAAGGAAGGATTAGCACCCTTGAATCGCCCTTTCGGTACCAATTAATTTGTCGGTTGTCTTATTTGCGAAAATTAAAATTTAAATCGAAATTTAAAAATTCAATTCGAATTATTTACCTTTGATTAATTGGAAATTCTCTAAAAAATGTTAGATTGTAAAAAATATATATAATAAATCAAAGGAAATAAAATAATAAAATAAAATAAAATAAAATAAATAATGGTTGAAGGACCATATGGAGAATTTACCCAAGTCCTTGGTCACGTGGGGTTTGTTTTCACGCATGCCACTTGTGCTATTAAACATGCAACCCTCAAATATGCAACTTACAAACATGCAACAGGTGTTAGCTGATCCAACATCACGCTTTGTTTGAGTGAAAACAAGACTGGATATCCTTTGATCTTGCCCAAGACGTTTAGAGCAGCTAACGTTGTCATCCCCTTACGAGTGCACTTCGACGCAGAAGCAATGTGTGGCACGACGACAACGTTCTTCATCTCGGCAAGCCTGGGTTTCATGCAAAAGACATCGAAACCAACTCGGAACATCGGATTTTGCTTCAAATGCTCAACTAGAGCTACTTCATCTACCCCAGGCCCCTGCTACAATTAACAAGGATTGCTTCATTCTTTATTGTGGCAAGCCTTTCTTTGTTAGAAAAAATCTTGACAAAATCTTCGAGCTTGGCTTGAAACGAGCCGTCTCTGATCATGTTCAGCACATCTCCGTCGGAATACCGGCTTTGATTTGGTAAGTGAAGTCTGGAGCAGCAGCGTAAGTTGGCAAAGCCAATATTGAATTTTTTGGGTCCCCCCGTAACTTCCATGTCCACCTCCGTAGCTTCCACGACCACCACCATAGCTTCCGCGGTTACCACCGTGTCCGTATCTCCACGTTTACCACTGGAACCGCCATCTTATACACTGGAACCACCACCATAACCGATTTTCTTGTCACCTCCAAGCTTAGCGTCGGTTGTTTCCGTAGCCAACTCACATGCGCTCGTGTGCCAATTTATATATATAGATGCATGTAATCCACTGTACGCATGCTTGGCGTCCTCTCTTTGCTTGCGGGAAATATTGGCTTGAAGAAACGAGATTTGGTGAGCAGCACGAGTTTGGCAGCTTCGGGACTGGATATCATTACACATAGACAATCTAGTATATGTGTCTTGAATATGGAGCCATCGCTTTGCTGGTTGGAAGCAAAGAAGACATCTGGGTTTTTGGCCGTAGAACTGGAAAAGGAAAAAGGATTTGAGAGCAGAGGAAGAGAGAAGAAAAGAATCCCCCCCTCTTGTTGTGTCCCCCTTTCCTTTTTGTGCCAACTCAACCTGGCCCCCTTTTGTCTTTTTCCTCCCCCATTTAGGAACAAAAATGAGTGATAGATAAGGTGATAGTCGTGGGGTACTGGAGTAGGTGGAGATAGTGGGATTGAACGTGGTTTAGTGGGTTGTTTGATGGGAATGGAAGACCTGCAAAAAAAATGTATATATATAAATTAATAAAATAATAATAATAAATTTTTTTGTTGTCTCGGACAAAAATGGATGTATACAGCTGCCCCTCTTTGCACATTTTTGTGTTAACAAGAATAGAGCAAAGACGAAAAAGACAATCAGTTTTTGTCCGGTGTTCTCAAATGTGATTGGGCTTCCTGGAATTGGGCCTTTGTCTTCTTCTCGGTTTAAAGATTTTGGCTTGAAAACTCTTCCAGAAAGCAATTTATCACTGTCATCGAGCTGAATGAAATCGAACTCGTCAGGTCTTTGGTTGGCAGATAGCCCTTCTCGACTTAAGTTATGCTTTAAATGATGTGCCCTCGAAGCTGAGTGTAATCGAACTTGAGGGTCTTTGACAGATAGCCCTTCTCGACTTAAGCTATACTGCAAATGATGTGCCTTAGAGCTGAGCGTAGTCGAACTCAAAGGTCTTTTGGTGACATATAACCCTTCTAGCCTTGAGCTATGCTGTAAATGATGTGCCTTGGAGCTGAGCGTAATCGAACTCGAAGGTCTTTGTTGACAAATAATCCTTCTTTGAGTTGGATATTCTTCGTCGCGAGGTTGAAATCCAATCTAAAGATGGATGATGCTTGTGTGCACGATTCCCTCCGTCGTGAGATTGAAACCGCGGGTGGCCCTTTCATCGTGAAGTTGAGCCTGGAATTGGATATCATTCCAAGTAAGTAGCATTGTTCCGAGTCCAATATCCTCCGCCGTGAAGTTGAAATTGGCTCTGGAACTGGGAAATTATTTGTTAACAACCAGCGGTCCCTTCGTCGTGAAGTTGAACTTGCGTTGTCTGGAGTCCAATATCCTTCGTTGTGAAGTTGAAATTGGCTCTGAAATTGGGAAATTGTTTATTGAAAACCAGCGGTCCCTTCGTCGTGAAGTTGAACTTGCGTTGTCTGGAGTCCAATATCCTTCGTTGTGAAGTTGAAATTGGCTCTGAAATTGGGAAATTGTTTATTGACAACCAGCGGTCCCTTCGTCGTGAAGTTGAACTTGCGTTGTCTTGAGTCCAATATCTTTCGCTGTGAAGTTGAAATTGGCTCTGAAATTGAGAAATTGTTTATTGACAACCAGCGGTCCCTTCGTCGTGAAGTTGAACTTACGTTGTCTGGAGTCCAATATCCTTCGCTGTGAAGTTGAAATTGGCTCTGAAATTGAGAAATTGTTTATTGACAACCAGCGGTCCCTTCGCCGTGAAGTTGAACTTGTGTTGTCTGGAGTCCAATATCCTTCGTGGTGAAGTTAAAATTGGCTCTGAAATTGAGAAATGTTTGTTGACAACCAGCGGTCCCTTCGTCGTGAAGTTGAACTTACGTTGTGTTGTCTGGAGTCCAATATCCTTCACTGTGAAGTTGAAATTGGCTCTGAAATTGAGAAATTGTTTATTGACAACCAGCGGTCCCTTCGCCGTGAAGTTGAACTTGTGTTGTCTGGAGTCCAATATCCTTCGTGGTGAAGTTGAAATTGGCTCTGAAATTGAGAAATGTTTGTTGACAACCAGCGGTCCCTTCGTCGTGAAGTTGAACTTACGTTGTCTGGAGTCCAATATCCTTCGTTGTGAAGTTGAAATTGACTCTGAAATCGAGAAATTGTTTATTGACAACCAGCGGTCCCTTCGCCGTGAAGTTGAACTTGTGTTGTCAGGAGTCCAATATCCTTCGCTGTGAAGTTGAAATTGGCTCTGAAATTATGAAATTATTGGTTGACAACCAGCGGTCCCTTCGTCGTGAAGTTGAACTTGCGTTGTCTGGAGTCCAATATCCTTCGCTGTGAAGTTGAAATTGGCTCTGAAATTAGGAGATTATTTGTTGACAACCAGCGGTCCCTTCGTCGTGAAGTTGAACTTGCGTTGTCTGGAGTCCAATATCCTTCGCTGTGAAGTTGAAATTGGCTCTGAAATTTTTTTTATTGACAACCAGCGGTCCCTTCGTCGTGAAGTTGAACTTACGTTGTCTAGAGTCCAATATCCTTCGTTGTGAAGTTGAAATTGACTCTGAAATCGAGAAATTGTTTATTGATAACCAGCGGTCCCTTCGCCGTGAAGTTGAACTTGTGTTGTCAGGAGTCCAATATCCTTCGCTGTGAAGTTGAAATTGGCTCTGAAATTATGAAATTATTGGTTGACAACCAGCGGTCCCTTCGTCGTGAAGTTGAACTTGCGTTGTCTGGAGTCCAATATCCTTCGCTGTGAAGTTGAAATTGGCTCTGAAATTAGGAGATTATTTGTTGACAACCAGCGGTCCCTTCGTCGTGAAGTTGAACTTGCGTTGTCTGGAGTCCAATATCCTTCGCTGTGAAGTTGAAATTGGCTCTGAAATTTTTTTTTATTGACAACCAGCGGTCCCTTCGTCGTGAAGTTGAACTTGCGTTGTCTTGAGTCCAATATCCTTCGCTGTGAAGTTGAAATTTACTCTCGAGCAAATTGTGAGTTCGAGAGAAAATTTTCAATCGGTAGCTTCTTGCTGCCGAGCTAAGCAACCACCATCGTTCTTTAAAGGCGCTTACGAATCAAGTATCATTGACTCTAAAAGCTGCAAAAATCATGTATGCTAAAATGAGGAATGTGATGCACCTAATTATGTCTAAGATGCATGCAACATGAATGAATTATGTGTTATCTCTTTGTGCTTTGTCTGCCAATCTGGTCCATGGAATCGATCGTGCCCCATTTGCCTCTCGAGCTTGGGCTTTGCAGACATTTCATATCTGAGATTGTTCTGTTTGAAAATGTTTTTCTCATTTTTCTTGTTTCAGGAGAGAAAACGATAAAAATGTTGTAAAATATTATTCGCAATTGAATCAAATTATAAACGTGAGTTCAAAGAATATCAAAGGAATCAATGACTCTTTTAACGTTTTCAGAGTTACAGCTCTTTGACCAGCGTTCAAATGGATGGGTTGGCTTTAGCTTGACCTTCTTTCTAAGGTTTTGGTAAAAAAAATGTCATTTTTTTTTGAAATATCACAACATGCTTTGGCACTTCAATTGGGTGCGGACAAAATGACGCAACTAGCATGATCACTTACTAGACCTTTTATTTCAGTCCTCTGAAATCTTCTATTTGTTCAAGCTTTGTAGGCTCCTCTAACAAAGGCAGCGCAAAAACATCGGTCTAAAAATGAAATTCTTGAGTGCTCGTGTGTAGTTGACTATAACAGGTGTTCCTTAACTCCCTTAGTCCATTTTACCGAAAATTTCTTGCTTAGATAAATTTGATTTAATTTGTCGTTATCTGACTAGCTGAATCCATAAAGCCGGGGCGTTTAACCAATTGCTTTAGAGGGACAGCTTAATATTATAATCACAGTTATCAAGTTAACTGAAGGGTTCATCTCATCACAGAGTCTTCAGTCTGACAAGAGCAGTGGAGCAAACACCGAATTGCCAAGTGTCCGAGCAATGTCATGGTTTGAACGTAATCTACTCATAAGGCCAGGGCTTTCAAGTTTCCTCTATAACCAATTGCCTTAGCGGAATAGCTCAGTTTTTAAGGATTTAATTTCCTAAGATTGTCAAGAAGAACCTGTTATAGTCTAAGTGTTTTTGAAAGTCAAGGAATCTCATCTTTAGAGTTCAATTTTCAAGCAACTGACCTAAACTGGATTCACCTACTCGACTCTTTCATTTGTAAAGATCATCATCGTCATTGAACATCTTAAATAAAAAAACATAGTAATTGTCATATGCAAATGATGCCCCATGTTGTCCGTACCTTATGAAAGGAAAAGGGTATATTGGTTAATTACAAGAGCAGGGTATGGTGTTTGAGGGTATATTTTGGATAAGGTCAAAGTCCTTTTTTTTAAATCATGTTACTTTGTCAAAGATCCGTAACTTTGAACCATTAACAGAGTTTCTTAATTCAAATGATATTCAAAGAATTGCAAGTTTGCAAATGTGATTTATTGCTCGCCATCATTAAAGCAACATAAATTTATTTAAAAGTCCTTGCAAAAACTTGAGAAAAGAATGAAAAAACAAATCCAAACAGAATGGCTCAAATGATGAGATGATATGCCTCACTTGGATGCCCCCAAGTTGTTGAAGTCGATCTGATTCTTGTTACGTATTTTCTGTATGATTCTCTTGATGGTGGAGTAATTCTCGATAGTGCACCCTGGGACTCCGCTATGATTTTCGCAATGAGCGTTCTCATCATACTACCTGGGGTACGGGGCTTCATGGACACCACATGTGCATCAAACAACTGTTGGTAAAGCTCCTTATATGTCATAGGATCGGAATGTTCTCATTTTTGATGAGACATGTGAATGTAATGAAAAAAGGGAATCATAATGCGAATGTAAAGAAAAAATAACAAAATGCACAATATGTCTGAATGTATGATGCATGAAATGTTCGAGGCATTGATCCGAAAAAATGTGCCTATTATTCTGAATAATCCTTATTGGGGACAAAAATGTTACGTCTGAAGAGACAAAAAACTTTTTTGATGGTATAGATCCTGCACAGCCTCTGGAAAGTTGATTCGTCTTCCGCTTTTTCACCGGTTGAATATCCTGTCGAACCATTCTGGTTCCTTTGGCTAAACTTGTGCGGGTGACGAGTTGCTTGCCCCAAAAAGGTCTCGAATGACTGCATCTCCGGCCTTTACTCTATGCCGAGCTCGTTCCAAACGAAAGTGTCTTTGGAGCCTTCCATCCGAAGTTTGTCGACTTGTTTTTGGAATTCATCAATAATGGTCTCTAGCTTGGCTAGGGTTTCACCATCTTATTCTCGTAATTTTCGAAAGGATTCTCCGGGTCAATAACCATTTCCTCGTCTTGCCCCTGCAACCTTTGCCTCTAAGTATTCTTTAATCCCGGTTGGACTTCTGAGCTTTTTATCTCGTTGTATTATAACCCCTTTGTCCATTAATGTAGACTATTTACGTTTAACAAACACATTTTTGGTGGATCAACACCTCGTTTTAATGATGCGAATGATCAAAAAAAAATGCAAAAGAACAGAAAATGAAAGGAAAAAAAAAGTTAGTGAGATAAGGATAATAAAAAAAATGAATATGAAAATGAAAAGTCCTACCCCACATGATATCTACCCCACATGCTTATTATTCCTACCCGGACATGATCTCTATCCCGCATGCTAAAACCTAACCACATGTTTGTCTAGTTCGCATGTTTTGAGCAGAAAATAAAGTAGGAAATAAAACAGCCTAGGGTTTGGAATGAGGTTTTGGGGTGGGCTTTAATTTCCTGCACTCTCCCGGTTTAGGTTCTAAAAACGGTACTCGAGTTCTCCTTGCTGGTGCCCCCTTGGGCTTGCCAGACCCTTAGTCCTAAACCCATCACAGGCTTGTGTGGACTAAGTTAAACTCGAGAGGAAACATTCCCTTATGCCCGCACGGTGAATAAATTCACACGAAGACATAAGGTATATGAATCCCGAAGGCTACTTGCTAGGCATATGCGGTGAATAAATTCACACGAATGCGTCGCTTTCACCCCCACTTAAAAGGGTTTGGAGCTCGGGTATAGAGCATGAGATGAAAACTTTGAAAAATCTGAAATCATTAAAAAATGTTAGTACAACTATTTATTTGAAAATAATCAAAGATAAATAATTGGAATCGAATAAATAAATTAAAATTTAAATTTACCGTTTTCGCATAAAAGACAACCGAAAATTAATTTCGGCCTGACTCACTTACCTGTCCCCAGCGGAGTCGCCAAGCTGTCGCAACCGTCTTTCCGTTGGGCCCCAGAATTGGACTTCGACTTGGATTAAACGAATTGGAGTCGCCACCGATCACTTTAAAAACATTTAGGTGGATCGGACACCATCTTATTTGATCTGCGTTTTACCAGAAATGTGTCGAGTTCGGGAGTCGATTACGGTCAAGGAAGGATTAGCACCCTTGAATCGCCCTTTCGGTACCAATTAATTTGTCGGTTGTCTTATTTGCGAAAATTAAAATTTAAATCGAAATTTAAAAATTCAATTCGAATTATTTACCTTTGATTAATTGGAAATTCTCTAAAAAATGTTAGATTGTAAAAAATATATATAATAAATCAAAGGAAATAAAATAATAAAATAAAATAAAATAAAATAAATAATGGTTGAAGGACCATATGGAGAATTTACCCAAGTCCTTGGTCACGTGGGGTTTGTTTTCACGCATGCCACTTGTGCTATTAAACATGCAACCCTCAAATATGCAACTTACAAACATGCAACAGGTGTTAGCTGATCCAACATCACGCTTTGTTTGAGTGAAAACAAGACTGGATATCCTTTGATCTTGCCCAAGACGTTTAGAGCAGCTAACGTTGTCATCCCCTTACGAGTGCACTTCGACGCAGAAGCAATGTGTGGCACGACGACAACGTTCTTCATCTCGGCAAGCCTGGGTTTCATGCAAAAGACATCGAAACCAACTCGGAACATCGGATTTTGCTTCAAATGCTCAACTAGAGCTACTTCATCTACCCCAGGCCCCTGCTACAATTAACAAGGATTGCTTCATTCTTTATTGTGGCAAGCCTTTCTTTGTTAGAAAAAATCTTGACAAAATCTTCGAGCTTGGCTTGAAACGAGCCGTCTCTGATCATGTTCAGCACATCTCCGTCGGAATACCGGCTTTGATTTGGTAAGTGAAGTCTGGAGCAGCAGCGTAAGTTGGCAAAGCCAATATTGAATCTTTTGGGTCCCCCCGTAACTTCCATGTCCACCTCCGTAGCTTCCACGACCACCACCATAGCTTCCGCGGTTACCACCGTGTCCGTATCTCCACGTTTACCACTGGAACCGCCATCTTATACACTGGAACCACCACCATAACCGATTTTCTTGTCACCTCCAAGCTTAGCGTCGGTTGTTTCCGTAGCCAACTCACATGCGCTCGTGTGCCAATTTATATATATATAGATGCATGTAATCCACTGTACGCATGCTTGGCGTCCTCTCTTTGCTTGCGGGAAATATTGGCTTGAAGAAACGAGATTTGGTGAGCAGCACGAGTTTGGCAGCTTCGGGACTGGATATCATTACACATAGACAATCTAGTATATGTGTCTTGAATATGGAGCCATCGCTTTGCTGGTTGGAAGCAAAGAAGACATCTGGGTTTTTGGCCGTAGAACTGGAAAAGGAAAAAGGATTTGAGAGCAGAGGAAGAGAGAAGAAAAGAATCCCCCCCTCTTGTTGTGTCCCCCTTTCCTTTTTGTGCCAACTCAACCTGGCCCCCTTTTGTCTTTTTCCTCCCCCATTTAGGAACAAAAATGAGTGATAGATAAGGTGATAGTCGTGGGGTACTGGAGTAGGTGGAGATAGTGGGATTGAACGTGGTTTAGTGGGTTGTTTGATGGGAATGGAAGACCTGCAAAAAAAATGTATATATATAAATTAATAAAATAATAATAATAAATTTTTTTGTTGTCTCGGACAAAAATGGATGTATACAATAATCATAATAGAATACAGGTAAAAAATAATATGTTTACCCAAAAATGTTTAAAAAACGATTTGTGAGTGAAAAAAAAGAGAGGGAAGTGGGCATATATAGGGATGGCAACTCAACTTGAATCCGACAGGTTTCAATCCGATCGAATTAGATTTTTTTTAAAAAAATTCAGGTTCAGGTCGGATCGGGTTTTTTTTTTAAATGCACTGTTCGGGTCGGATCGGATTTAGGGTGGAAAAATCCGATCCGACCAGAAAAATATATATAATTTTACCCTATATATTTAGGGATAATTACAATAATACTCATCTATATATAATTTTTTTTAATTAAGTCATTGTTTTTATTAAATAAAAATATTTTTTTATTATTTTGGATCGGGGCGGATGAAACTTTAATTTTATCGGATCAAATCGGGTCACGGATGGATGACCCTTTCTTCTCGGGTCAGATCGAGTGACCCAAAAACCCGACCCGACCCATTGTCATCCCTAGGCATATCTTATGGTGGAGGAAGAAGGGAAGAGGCAAAGTGTTTGACACGTGTGGAGAGCACGTGAGAGCGTGCTCGGGACAAAGTTTGGCTTTATCCACGTAAGCATCCACTTGGCGTCTGAGACGGACACTCGTCAAGGGTATAATCGCCAATTCAGCTTTGCTAAGGTTATATATTATATATATTTGGGTAAACTACGTATTTAGTATATAAACTAACAGTTTTAATCTATTTTAGTATTTAAATAAAATAAAAATTAATTTTTTTAATGAAATAATATTAAAATGAAATTAAAACTAAATTTTATGTATGATTTTAAAATAATTAAAATTTTAAGTATTAAAATTGACCAAAATTAGTATTGTAGATAATACTAAACGAAGAGCTTACCCTATACATTTTTTATTTAATTAGAAAGAATAAACGGTGACGTTTACAAGTTCAGCAGAAAAAGGAGACACCGTATGACGCAAGCTAGGTCGAGTGTGTTGTCAATATTCAATCCCACGAAATCAATTCCTCCATTTACATTTCAAATTTAAAAATAAAGAGCGGTAATCATACACAAATTAAAATGGGGAAAATATTGATTTTATAGATGATCTTTTATTGACTATGTAATATAATATATAAATTTTAATATAATAATAAAAATTAAAATTTAAAAAATCTATTTTAATTCAATTTTAAAATTTAAGTTTTAAGATAAATTATTCAAATTACCATTTAATTATAAAGTTGGCGTCAATATGATTGTTATACTTTTAATTTTAAGGTAAATTTTATTTATAATTTTAATTGGGATTAGGGTTTATTTAATACTTATCCCAATTAAAACTATAAAATTTGTTTATTTGAAGACCCACAAAAACTAGTTTATAATGTCACGTGCATTGTTTTGTGTTTACATATGTTTAAATTTCAGAGAAAATTATCTACTAACTATTTAACTATTATTTCTTTTTTATTTTGATTGAGTATTTTTTAAATTTTATCAATTAAATTATTTAATTATTGAAATAAAGTAATTATATGTTAACATTTAACTGAGAATGAAAAATAACTGTTAAAATACTAATATAATTACACATTTAATTTTTAATATTCACATATATTATATCCTAAACACCTTCTCTGATCAATTGAGTTCTGATATACATCGTTGACTGTTACAGTGTTAGCGTGGCAGTTCACGGTGCTAATATAGAGGTGTACGGTATCAATGTGATAGCCCACCTGCCATATTTGAGTTATCTATTTAACTCATCTGTCATGTCTTCCGCCACATTATCAACCACAGTGGACTGCCACGTCAACACAGTAGACCGCCACATCAATACAATGAATTGATACGTCAGCATCGTAACGATCAACGACAGAAAACATTGGTCAAATGACCACATTAAATTTATTTTCTGAATTAGAGGGTCACATTGAGAGAAAAATATTATGTTAGGGGTGAATTTGAACTTATAAAATTTTAGAGAATAAACTTGAATTTATAAAATTCTAGGGAGTGAAAATATATTTTAAATAAAAAATTTAAAATATATAATAATTTTAAAATTTTAAGGTATTGCCCTCACCCGCTCTACCTAAGTCCATCACGTATAATTACCCTAAATTATTAAAATAATAATAAAAAAAAAAACAAAGAGAAGCAAAAGTGAAATTGAATAGGGGTATAATAATATTTGTATTAATGAAAGGTCCATTTTCTTTCCAATTGGAAAAGCAGTGTGGGCGCATGAAAATGTGGAAGAAGAGGTTTGGCAATTGTTGGTTGGCACGTGACACGCCCGTGATCCTAATTAATTGACCAACTCATTTTATTGCAAGTTCGAACCCATTGAATGTCATGAAACAAATTATTTATTAAAAAAATTATTAATTAATTATTTATCATTAAACTATTAGTATTTTTTATAATTTTAAATAAATACAAAATAATATCTATTCAAACGCTCTCAGCTATTTAATAATGAACGTTTATACTCCTAACATACACAATGTTTTAACCCGATACCTTAAGGGATAACAATAATTAAGGGTGAATGCATATTTTTATGTTATGGGGACGGACTTGAATTTAGAGAAAACGAACTTTAACTTATAAAATTTTAGTGGGCAACAATATATTTTCAATAGAAAATATATAAAAAAAATCTAAAATATATGATGATTTTAAATTTTCAGGTGTCGTCTACACCATCCGTCCCTTCTCAATCCATTCCTGACAACAATTTCTTAACCACTAAAGTCATTCAATTCGTGCTTGCCACTAAATAATCTTAAATTACCATTTCTGAGCTTCTCCTGAACATTTTCTTTAGTCATTAATAGCACTTAATAAATTTTAAAATCTCAAAGTATGATATATGATAATATTAAAACCCTAAATCATCAAATAATTGATGAAGACAACAAAACCTCATCAAAATGCGTCATTGCTATGGTTTTGAAGCGACAAGATTCTAGACACTTCCCCACCATTCTCCAACGACCTAGAACATGCCTGAAATCGAATCTTGTTTTTTGTTTTTGTTTTTTAATTCAATAATAGTTGATGAATTCTTCTTTACTAACTGCAAATATCTACGGATGGGCATAGATCGGGTTTTTGGTCTACCCGACCTGATCCGAGAACAAAAAGTTCTCTATTGAAACCCAACCAAAATAAGCTTTCACCCGACCCGATATATAACTTAAAAACTTAATCCGATCCGACCTGAAATAATAAAAAATTATTTTTATTCAATAAAAACAATGACTTAATTGAAAAATAATAATATAGAGGGATATTATTATAATTATTCTTAAATATTTAAGGTTAAATTATATATTTTTTCGGGTCGAGTATTTTTACCCTAAACTCGAACCCCCGAACCGAACATCACATGAAAAAATCCGACCCAAACCTGATTTTAAAAAAAAAATCAACCTGATCGGGTCGGGTTTGGGTCTCATTCCTAAGAATATCACTGTATTAATTGCAAAGGCTTGTTTGTCTTCTCTCTTTGAGAGTTTATTCAACAAAACACATGCTTCGTTGAATTTATTTATTTAATCACTAGGTTTACGACTCTAATAAACGTGTTTGACCATGAATCCTATTTTCTATTACTCACTGCCAGAAAGAACAATGATATAATTTCTAAGTAAATTAATCTATATCTAAGATGATAAACTACACAAAATATCGTATATTAATATCTAAGATAAGATTATTATGATAAACTACACAAAATATCGTATATTAATATCTAAGATACGAAACAATCATAAATAAGAAGAATTTATCAAGTGATTTTAACGGTTAAAAAGAATATTACTTTTCTTATAGATCCTATGTTCAAGCAGTTTTGTCTGCATGATATGTTTACGAACGCACCATAAATATGCAAATATAGCAAACATTATATAAATGAATAATTTTTTAATCATATACACGTTAAATTCTAATTTTTTTCATTATTAGTATTTTGTATAATTATTAGTATCAAATTTATTGATTGAATAATTAACTGACCCTATTCCCATATGTAATAGGGTAAGGGGGTAGGGTAGTAGGCTGCCCCTAACGCCAGGTTGAGAGTAGCTTTCGTGGAAGACCTCCGTTATGAATTGCCCTCAGTGAGACTCGATCCCACGACCACTAGGTTAACAGCCTTGCGCTCTACCAACTAAGCTAGATGGGCAATTCTTTATTGGTTGAATAATAATCCAAATAAGGTAATATAGAAATTCATGTTAGCGACTTCTCTTTCAATTCAACATACTTAATTCGCAATGCTAAAATTTGAATCATGAACTTTATTTAAAGGACTTGATATTTTGTTACCCAAAAAAACCCTAATATCTATTTCTATTAGATAATTTAATATAAAGTAAAGGGTAAATTACATATGTAGTATCTAAACTACTAGTTTTGGTCTGTTTTAGTAATTAGACTTTCAGCTTTTTCAAAACCATACCTAACGTTCAGTTTTTGTTTCATTTTAGTACCAATTGTTAAAAATTTAAAGCATTTAGTAGCTAAACTACCGGCTTTAGTCTGTTTTAGTACCTAAACTTTCAATTTTTCTCAAAACTTAACATTAAATTTTGAATTGGGATACTAAAATGAAACAAAAACTAAACTTTAGGTATGATTTTGAAAAATAGATAGTTTAGGTACTAAAATAAACCAAAATTGATAATTTAAGATACTAAACACATAATTTACCCTAAATAAAAGAACAAGTTTTTTTTTCAAAGTTATCCAATTTTAGCTTATAAAAACCTTCATCGTAAGAAGTGGCATTAAGTTTTTATTATTATTAAAACTTCATATCTTAAGATTAATTTATTTTTTTAAATAATTGTGTTGTTATAGGAAATAATTTCATTAACTTTATATTTATTTTAATGATTATATATATATATATATCTGTTTTTTTTTCTTTTTTGTTAATTTATTTTGAAAAATATTTAGTATTAATTAATTAAGATATTGAAAGAAATGTATAAAATAATGGCATAGTGACTATTATCATTAAAATAGTATTAATTATTGATGTGTCATCACGTTCTATTGTTATGTTAGTATTAATGATACTCGCCTTCTACTGTCAATAATAATGTTTACTTGTATTTATTTATTTATTTTTATTTAATTAATTTCTTAATTCTTTGTTTATATGATATTATTTTTTAATATACTTTCAAAGTTGAAGCATTATCTTTTGTAATATTAAAGGCCACATTTCATTAGCCAACAACCATATTATTTATTTAAGTTTAAAAGGAATATATTTAAAAAAATAAATAATAAAAATCAGTAACTTAAAATGTAATTAACCCATAAAAACGAGTCAATGTCTGCCATGAATCAACACTGAACACATAAAATGTAAACAATGGCAGAAAACAATGTGTTGTCTGTTGATTGTAGGGCATGATGGCTGACAAGATAACGCACATGAATTTTTTCTATTATATGCACCAACAAATATAAGATTTTATATTATACGTGAATTTATAAAATCTTAAAAGTTAAAAATAGATTATCGATAAAAATATATAAAGAAAATATTTAAATCAACGAAAAATTTAAAATTTTTAGGAAGAATTACGATCTTAGTAAGTTCACTCATCTCTAGTTATATATGAGGTGTTGAAACCTGTTTTCAGGATACGCTATCAAGGAAATAATCAAGAGGTATAATCCGTTGAAATATTATAAAATTTTATATTTTTTTGGATCGTTGGACGAGTGAACACGAATAGTTAAAATTAATAATAAAAAATATAAAAAAAATTATGAAAAAATAGATTATCTTCAAATTTAAAGACTTAAAATTCAGTTAACTGAATGATTCAAAAATCGTTTACACTATGTAACTGAATCTTAACTCATTAATCAAAGTCAAACTAACTATAAATTCAAAGATCGATCACAACTCTTTTCGTCAATTAATAATTACATCATTTGTCTTAAAAAATTTGACCTTCATTTTAATTCGGTCTCTAAACTTTTAAATGTTTTAATCTTATATTTAAACTATGACTATCATTCTAAATTAATCCTCAAACTTTTAAAAATTTTAATTTCATCCCCAAACTATGACCGTCATTTTAAATTGGTCTTCAAATTTGTTGAACATTCCAATTTTATCCCAAACTATAAGTATATACTAATCACATCCCTTGCTAATAAAATTGTTAGGCCAAGTTATTTATTATATATATTGAAAAAAATTGGTTAAATTATGATTGAAACTAATTATATATTCGGATGAATTTGGGATGGAATGGGAATGTTTAAAAAGTTTGGAGACCAATTTAGAAAGAGGGTCATAGTTTAGGAATGAAATTGAAATGTTTAAAAGTTTAAGGACTAATTTAGAATGAGAGTCATAGTTTAGGGATGGAATTGAAATATTAAAAAGTGTAAAAACCAATTTAAAATGAAGACTGTAATTTAGGGACATATGATGTAATTAACTCATTAAATCAAAAGAAATCAGCAACTAAACAATTACAATGGATTTACCCTTTAATATCGATTCAAAAGCTAAAGTAAGCATTTAGGAACAGTCCGGGAATGTTTATAGAAGTTTTGTTGGTCTAAAATTACGTTTGAAACACAAAAACATTTCCAAACAATTCATTTTCAGTAAAAATTTACGTTCAAAACATGATTATTGATTTAACCCAAAAAACTAAAAAAAATAGTGTTTTTGAGTCGAAAAAAAAATTATTGAAAAACTCGCTTGGAAAAACATTCCTAAACGAAGCCTAATCAAACAATTGGCCCAAAAGCGATTTCTCATTGAATTGGTATAATGAGGAGTTAACCGAATACCAATTATATAGGGAAAAAAATTAAAATCCATAGGCCCAAAAGCGTTAGTTGACTAACCACCTACCTATATTGTTGATATGATATTTTCACATTTATTCAATTGTTGATGTGAAACATGTCATATTATCATTTTGGATGATATGATACATGCCATGTTAGCAATTAGAGACATGTGAAAATGTCACGTTAATAATATAAATTTATCATTAGTCAATTAACGATTTCATTTAATAGGATATGTTTTGTCCATAAATTGAAATGTTATAGGCTAAAATACTCTAAACAAGAATATAAGATAAAATGATAATTTGTGCAAATGTTAGGAGATAATTTTATTATTATACATTTTTTAATAGTTTGGAGTGATTACAAGGTAGTATATGTTCAAAATCTTTTTTAGTCATTAATAACGCACACACGCCCTACGAACATAGTTACTTGAACTAAAAATCTTTAAGAAGAACAACACTTTTTTACCACTGATATCACTTAGTAAGTTCGGTAAATCATTAGATAGACGTTATGAATGGGATATAGCCTCTTTGTCAGCCTCCTCTCTCTTTTGCAGTGCCATCAATTCATGTCAACCATTGATCGGTGGTTAATCCCACCAAAGATCACCAAATAACATGGCATTGCACATGTCTAATTCAAACCAGCCATTATAGAAACCTTGACATAAAAAGCAAGGCCACCTTTTACACAAAGGAGACATGTTCCTACCAAGGTGTACTATAAACCCATCATCAATCTCACATAGTGGCGTTTTTAGCATCTCTTTTATTAGTATTGTAAATTTGGGGTTTAAATGTGAAGGTTAGATAAAGCCAATATTGCCATACAAGCACCTATCAGTTTCGCTTGTTTAGATTATAGGTGCAATAAGGACGAACTCATGAATTTATGTTAAGAGACGAATTTATAAAATTTTTGAGGGTGAAAATATATTATTAATAGAAAGTACAAATATAATATATGAATTATACAAAAATTTTAAAAAATTAAGGATGACGGACGAACCCTCTCCATCCATCCCTGGGAGTGCTGTGTACCACCACATTTGTTGTACAACAATACAATTTACCACTACATTTTAGTGGTGTAAAAGATACTTCAAATCATGAAGACCACAATGGCATTTGCGTGGTGGTATAGGTAATGTGTTACTACAAATAGGGTTTAGATTTCATAGTAGCCCACAGTAATTTTGGGAATTATTTTAGCACATGTTGCTCTTATAAAGTATCAATACCTTTTAGTTATTGGAATCTAAACACATGTAATCAGGTTGTGAAATGACCTTATAGGTTCAGGATCACTGCCTTATCTTATCTATGAAGTCACACCATAAGCTCACATTCAATTCCCAGGTAAAGCTTGATGACTAGAGTAACAATATTAGATATGGGTGTAAATGAATATAGCGTTTGATGGTTTTTTTTATTAAATTAAATAAACGAGCAATAATGGACGGATCAATAATTAAATATTGGCAGGTGTCAAAATATTAGACTATTTAAGAAAAATATAAAGATTTATTAGGTATTTAAACTCGAAATTCAGCATGAACCAAACGACCTTAGTGATTAAGGGATTGTTGTTATCCTTGAGGTCATGAGTTCAAGCACGTATGTAGGGATATAAGCGTTTATTGTCCAATAGTTGAAAGTCTTTGTACAAATATTACCTTGTATTCACCATAAATAAAAAATAAAAATAAAAGCTCAAAACTCAAAAGACAACCTCTAATTTGTCTAATATTTAAACTTACAATGACTTAAATTGTAATTAGACCAAAAAATTGAGAACACAAACTTGTCATTCTTTAGTTTGATCCCTATTTGATTAAATATTTGATAATTTTTATATTTTTTAATTTTAAATATTTATTTTTACATGAACCAAAATACTATTAAACCAAAATTATATCGAATATATAAATTTTAACAGGAATCGGCCCCACTTTGGGCCCAAAGGGAGCTCCGTCCCTGCGAGCAATGAACAAAATTTTTATGGTAATTTAATAAACCCACAAACATGAGTTGACGTGTTTTCGAGTTGTTTATGTTTATAAACAAACTTGTTTATCGACTTGTTTATAAGTTTATTTATCTAAATCTTCTTTTTCTTTTATTTTTTACATTTTAAACATCGATGAATGTAATGACTAAATTAAATAGAGGATGAACTTTGAAGTTCAAACTATGAAGCTTAAGGACTAATGGTGTATTGTCACTATTTTTCTTTGACAATTATTAAATGAACATGTTGGCAAATGCTAAGCGAACAAAACATTAACATATTTAAAAAGAGAAAATCGCCTCAGTGACCAAAAAAAAGTTATAATATACGATTTTAACCAACATTTTTTGGATTTGCGAAAATGACCAACAAAATCGCAACGCGAAATAAAAATCGCAACGCGATTTAGAAAATCGCAACGTTGAAAAGAAAATCGCAACGGTCAAAAGAAAATCGCAACGCGATATTCCAAGAATCGCAATGCGATTAAGAGAATCGCAACGCGATCTTCCAAGAATCGCAATGCGATTCAGAAAATCGCAACGCGATTCAGAAAATCGCAACGCGATTAAGAAAATCGCAACGCGATTCAGAAAATCGCAACGCGATTCCAAGAATCGCAACGCGATTCAGAAAATGAGTAAATTTTTTCAAAAGCTATTGTATTTGTTTCTTTCTTAAGAATTTTCTCTAAAAAGATAGTATCCGCGCGGACGTGTCGAAGACACGTATGACCACGACCACGACCACGACCACGACCACGACCACGACCACGACCCCGACCCGAGACGAGACGAGACGGCGGCGGCGGCGCGCGAGAGTCCCCCTTGTTCTCTTTCACTCAACAAGGAAATGGGAAATCCAAGCCTTAAATACACTTCCCAAGAGTGTTTCCAATACTATGTGGGATTGAGCATTACTCAACACTTCAAAGAAATATAGCAATTTTGTAGTATTTTCCCACTTAATCCATATCTAAAAATATTAAAACATTTTATCAAGAGAATTAAAAGAGTTGTAGATATCTACATTTCAATTCAAACTTATATATATAGTTTTAATATGATAAAATGTTTTAATATTTTTAAATATGGATTAAGCGGGAAACATGCTACAAAAATTGCTATATTTTCTTTGAAGTGTTGAGTAATGCTCAATCCCACATAGTATTGGAAACACTATTGGGAAGAGTATTTAAGGCTTGGATTTCCCATTTCCTTGTTGAGTGAAAGAGAACAAGGGGGACTCTCGCGCGCCGCCGCCGCCGTCTCGTCTCGTCTCGGGTCGTGGTCGTGGTCGTGGTCGTGGTCGTGGTCGTGGTCGTGGTCGTGGTCGTGGTCGTGGTCGTGGTCGTGGTAATACGTGTCTTCGACACGTCCGCGCGGATACTATCTTTTTAGAGAAAATTCTTAAGAAAGAAACAAATACAATAGCTTTTGAAAGAATTTACTCATTTTCTGAATCGCGTTGCGATTCTTGGAATCGCGTTGCGATTTTCTTAATCGCGTTGCGATTCTTGGAATCGCGTTGCGATTTTCTGAATCGCATTGCGATTCTTGGAAGATCGCGTTGCGATTCTCTTAATCGCATTGCGATTCTTGGAATATCGCATTGCGATTCTTGGAATATCGCGTTGCGATTTTCTTTTGACCGTTGCGATTTTCTTTTCAACGTTGCGATTTTCTAAATCACGGTTGCGATTTTCTAAATCGCGTTGCGATTTTTATTTCGCGTTGCGATTTTGTTGGTCATTTTCGCAAATCCAAAAAAAGTTGGTTAAAATCGTATATTATAACTTTTTTTTGGTCACTGAGGCGATTTTCTCATTTAAAAATAAACAAACAACCACGACCACAATCTTATTTAGTTAAGTTCGATTCATTCACACCCCTAACCGGGACGAGTCATATAATTGTTTTCAGGGCTTTGAATAATTGTAACACTTCTACACCCCTAACCCGAATATATCTTTTTGAAGAGGAAGTGAGAAGAATATTTTTTGGAGTATGGGGACTTGCACCTTTGGAGTTAGTGGTAGCAGACATATGGGACCTGCACCCATGCGTTTCAATGGGTTATTTTATTATCCGACCTTTTACCGATACTTGCACAAGGCGTGTGTTCTTTTGAAGATGAAGTCACAAGTATAGTCAACTTTCTAGGGCACAAATCGAAGGTGTTACAAACAGATGGTGCAGATACAAGGAGAATGGACTTACCAACTCACACTACTTATTACAAACCAGAATCCAATGCAATATGCTGATGGCTACATTTGGTTTGTATCGGTTGTAAACCATTTATCCCTAAACGAAGAGATATAATTGATGATTCATGATGGCTTGTATTTTTTATAATAATAATAATAAATATTAATTATAATATAAAAAATTAGCTGACCATATTCTCATATGTAATGGGGTGAGGGGAGGTAAGGTAGTAAGTTGCCCCCAACGCCAGATTGAGAGCAGCTTCCGTTGAAGACCTCCGATAGTCAGAATTATGAAATGCCCACCGTGGGACTCGAAACCTTGTGGTCGTGGGATCAAGTCCTACTGAGGGCAATTCATAACGGAGGTCTTTCACGGAAGTTGCTCTCAACCTGGCGTTGGGGGCAGTCTACTACCCTACCTCCCCCTTACCCCATTGTATATGGGAATAGAGTCAGCTAATTAATTATAATATAATAATAATAATAAATATCAATTTTAATAATAATAGTAATAATTAATACTGGCCGAAAATGGTGATTACAAAACCATATCTAAAATTTTGTTTTTGTTTAATTTTAGTATAATCATTCAAAATTTAACGTTAAATGTTAAAAAAATTTAAAAGTTTAGATACTAAAACGGATCAAAACTGATAGTTTAGGTACTAAACACGTTAAGTTTTTAATGGTGGGTAATAAATTGAAACAAAAACTAAAATTTTAGGTATTAAAACGGACTAAAGTTAATAGTTTAGGTACTAAATACGTAGTTTAATCTTATAAAATTATAAAAACTCACAAATTCTATCTAACAAAAAAAACCAAAATTTTATAAAAGTTCATATAAAATTATATAAAAGATATTATATTATAACAAAATAATTTTGCCCAAGACAATAAATTTAAGTCCTTGAACAAATATATTATTCAAACAAATTAATCATTTTTTTTTTGTTTTTGTCATATTTGAACACAATTTTCAAATTATATGATCTTAATTTTATTTTCTTAAACTTATTTTGATCTATTTTTCAAGGGTAAACTAAACATTTAATATTTAAACTATCACTTTTATTGTATTTAATTATCAAAATATATATTTTTTTACAAAATCATACCTAAAATTTTAATTTATCGTTAAAATTTTAAAATAACATAACTATAGACGTGAATTATTATCAATGATGGTGTGTACCTTGTGGTGATGCATCATCATCATCATTAATTTTTTAATGTTAGATGATCAAAATAAAACTAAAACTATATATTAAGTGTGATTTTACACCTAAAAGTATTGAACTCACACTATAAAAGGGTGATAAATTTTCAAAACTTTTAATCATTGCTATAGAGATTGTTGACTAATCTAATATCCTTTAGGATTTTATACTTTTTACACTTCTAAAATTTTAATAATTTTTTGGTACAATTCTAAAATTTTAATATAACATGACCTAACATACTGATGATATTATTTGATGTAATAAGGTAAATAATACAGTGACCTCCATATGTTGTTAGGTGGTCTAAACGACTGTACAAGTCGTCATGCAAGCTGAACGACATGTATTAAATAAATAAAACACTAAAAAGCTAAAGCAATAGCCCATCAAAGCACTACTCTCTCTCTCTCTCTCCCTCTCCCTCTCTCCCTCTGCCCATTCTTACTTTTTTTTACTTTTGGACACTCACCATAACCATTTTATCAACAACAATTCTTCTATTGTTCTCTTTTTACTTCTTAATCTGGTTCGGTTGTTGTTTTGTAAATCTTTATTTGTTCAAAAAAGAAAAATTCTCATGGTGAAAAGTAAAGCTCTGTTTTTGGTTGATTGAATCACCGGAAAGAAGGAAACTATGTTCTAGAGGTTAGGGAAGAGTAAAAGAAGCTAGAGAAGAGAAAACACAAGAGTTGGAGTACGACCATGGAAGTCACCGTGTGCTCTTGTCGACCTATGAAGATCAATGTAGCATTTACCTTATTACAGCAAATAATCTCATCGGTATATTATTCGAGCAATTTATTTTTTCTAACACAATATTCTAAAAATTTAGCCCCACATAAAATTATGTATTTATTCTGACAAATAAATTTCGGGACAGAATTATTAATGTTTATATATTGAGCTCATATTTTGGACTCAAGTTTGCGAAAATACATCTAAAAAAACTTGGCAATCTTGTGAGTGTGGGGCATAACATCCTTAACAGCTGCATGGGAGCAGAACCTGTCTGCCCAACTAACTAGAGTAGGTGTGTTGGGTTCGTCAAGTAACTTCATCCCATTCAACATCTCAGTCACCCTCAAGCATCCCAACAAGCTTCCGAATGCGATATCAAGGTACCCGATTTCATCCCCACCAAAGAAAGCCTTCCCTTTGCTGCATTTTTTTATTGTTTCTTCCATTAGAGCCAGCCCTTCTCCCAATTTTGCTATTGTTGATTCCTCTCCGTGAGCCAGAATGCTTTTCATGGCTGGGAACCACTGCACAACAACAAAATAACACCATTTAGAATGAATTTACTTTTAAGACAATAATTCAAACATAACACGTTTATGATTTGATTTATTTCGTTTGAATTATTTTTTTCTGTCAATACTAATGTTTTGTTTTGCAGTAATCTATTTTCTAAAAAAAAAGAAATTGTGAAGACCTTTTCGTCAAGATATGCAGCCCAAAACTGAACGAGGGCACGTTCTTTGGGATTGGAAGGAAGAATGGAAGGACCGGAAGACCAAGTGTCGTCGATGTATTGCATGATTATTAGAGATTCGCAGATCGGCTGATGATGGCCATGAATGAGAACTGGGACTCTCTTGTGAACGGGATTTGATCGGAGAAGAAGCTCGCTTTTGGCTTCGAGAATGTTAACGCCAACAAGTTCATACTTGACACATTTGATGTTAAAGGCAATCCTCGTCCTCATCACAAATGGACTCACCCAATAACTTAAAACTTTCACTTCACCCGTTGCCATGCTCTAATATTCTCCCTGTAATTTTGAGCGCTGCCACGGACTTAATCGCTCAATAAGCCTCGTGCGACCTTAGCTCCTTTTCTCCCATCTCGATAGCTAAGTCAGCCTCACTCGAACTCGTGCTAGAGAAAGGATTGGCAAGGAAACAAAGAAGAAAGGAAAGAACTTAGAGAGAAAGCTTGTTGAATGCTTGAATGCTTACAACTCTTGGATGATTTACAAATGAGGATTCTACACCTATTTATAGCATCTCACCTCCTCAATGGACGGTGGAGATTGATTTGATCCTACGGTAGGGAGAGATTCTCTAGAATTCTCCATTATTTCCTACCTAACATGGAAGACTCTAGAATGCTTCTAGAATATGTACAAGTTTTGAGTGTTCTAGAATAATCTACACTATTCTATCAACCTCCAAGACCAAATGTGGCCCAACATAGCCAAAATAGCCCAAAGTATGGGGAAAAGGCTTAATTTCGTGACATTCTCCCCCACATATTCTTGCGTTGTCCTCGTCGCCTCGTACGCTTTGAGATGTTCTTCGAACTGCCACAAGTCTTCAGCTAGTTCCCATGTTACCTCGGACTCTGGTAGTCATTTCCACTTGATTAAATACTAGGTACGCGGTGGGACTCCTCTCTTGCGGACCGTCCTGCTTGTGAGCACCGTTTCCACCTCTTTGTCATAAGACTTGGTTACTACGGGAGGTGCTCGATGCGAATACCCTCGGCTTGGGTCTTCCTTGTCGGCATGATATGGCTTGAGCATATTTACATGGAAGACCGGATGAATCTTAAGTGTACTTGGCAAGTCTAAGCGATAAGACACTTTTCCCACCTTGGCAAGTACTTGGAATGGTCCCTCGTATCTCCGTATTAGTCCTTTGTGAACGCTTCGGAGGGCTTTGAATTGTTGTGGCAAAAGCTTCACAAAGACTAGGTCTCCAACGTAGAACTCTCAATGTCGCCTCTTCTCGTCCGCCCATTTTTTCATCTTCTTTCGTGCTTTCTCCAAACATGCGCGGGCGATGTCGGCGTTCTCCTCCCATGACTTAGCCATCTTGGCGGCCCCGAGACTCTTACCCTCGTCAAGTGGCATTGTCAGTGTGTGTGGCGTGAGCCGTTGTTGTATGGTCGCAAGCTCGAACGGACTCCGGCCTGTGGCTTCACTTCGCTGTAAGTTATAAGAGAATTGGGTGACGTCTAGCAATTTAGCCCAATCTCGCTGGTTAGCACTCACAAAGTGCCGCAAATAACACTGAAACAAGGCGTTCACCCGTTCGGTCTGCCCATCAGTTTGAGGGTGAAAGCTTGTGGAGAAATTTAACTCGGTGCCAAGGAGCTTGAACAATTCCGTCTAAAGGCGTCCGGTAAATCGAGGGTCTCGATCACTGATGATGCTCCTTGGTAGGCCCCAATGCTTTACAACGTTCTTAAAGAACGCTCGCGCGGACTCCTCCGCAGTGCAATCTTTGGGGCATGGTATGAAAGTCCCATACTTAGAAAATCGGTCCACGACGACCATGATCGAACCGTATCCTTCGGACTTGGGTAATGCACTAATGAAATCCAAGGTGATTGAATCCCAAGGTCTTTGGGGAATTGGTAAAGGTTCGAGAAATCCCGTCGGCTGTCGGTTCTCTACTTTGTCTTGTTGGCACACAAGACAAGTCTTCACGTAAAGCTCCACGCTATCCTTCATATGGGGCCAAAAGTATGCTGTCTCTAGCAACGCCATAGTATGCTTTTGACCCGGATGACCAGCCCACTTGGTGTCGTGACACTCTTTGACAAGATCTCGCCTTAAGTTGTCCCACTTTAGAACATAAATTCGTCGTCCCTTGGTGTAGAGTAGACCGTCCTCTACCCAAAACCGTTGGGTTTTGCCATCGCTAGCCAGCTTTACTAATTCTCTTGCCATTGGATCTTGCTCAAGGCCCTCCTTGATGCACTCCAACACGATTCCCTTGGCTAGAGAGATCGCGGCGAGCTCCGCCTTTCGACTTAAGGCATCGGCTACAACGTTGGCTTTGCCCGGCTTGTATTCCAACGTGTAGTCAAACTCGGCTAGGAAGTCTTGCCACCTAGCTTGTTTTGGTGATAGTTTCTTCCGGGTCTGAAAGTAACTCGTCGCCACGTTGTCGGTCTTGATGGTGAAGTGCGCGTCGAGTAAGTAATGTCTCCATACCCGCAAGCAATGGATGATGGTTGTCATCTCCTTCTCTTGCACCGTGTACCGCCTCTCGGTGTCATTCAGCTTGCGGCTCTCAAATGCTATCGGATGCCCCTCTTGCATTAATACTCCCCCGATAGCGAAGTCGGATGCATCGGTATGCACCTCGAACGACATGGTAAAGTCGGGTAAGGCCAAGACAGGTTCTTGGCTAACTGCTGCCTTCAGGTTCTCAAAGGCCTTCTGACATTGTTCGGACCACTCCCATGCCTTCCCCTTCTTGAGTAGGTCCGTCAATGGTGATGCTCGCGTCGAGTAGCCCTGTATAAACCGGCGATAATAATTTACTAGACCAAAGAAGGACCTCATCTCACTTACCTTGGTCGGCGGCTCCCACTCGGTTATGGCCTTGATTTTGTTCCTGTCCATTAATAGCTTCCCGTGGCCTATTACATGTCCAAGGAAGTGTACTTCCTCGGTGGCAAACGTGCACTTTTCCTTCTTGACGTACAGCTCGTTTTCTCGAAGTATCTTGAACACAATTCTCAAGTGGTCTACACGTTCTCTGATGGAGTTACTGTATACCACGATATCGTCCAAGTACACCACCATGAACTGGTCCAAGTACGGTTGGAAGAGCTTGTTCATGAGCGTACAAAACGTCGTCGGTGCATTGGTTAGACCAAAGGGCATGACCAACTACTCGTACGATCCGTATCGGGTGATGCATGCAGTCTTTGGCTCGTTGCCTTCTGCTATTCGAACTTGGTAGTAGCCTTTTTGCAAGTCCATCTTCGTGTACACCTTGGCTCCTCCAAGTCTGTCAAATAAATTGGCAATCAAAGGGATCGGGTAGCGATTTTTAATGGTTACCTTGTTAAGTGCCCGGTAATCGACGCACATGCGCAATGACCCATCGTGTTTCTTTTGGAAGAGTACCGGTGCGCCATACGGTGCCTTTGAAGGTCGAATCATTCCCATATCAACTAGCTCCTTGAGTTGCCTTCGAAGTTCCTCAAGTTCTGGTGGGGCCATTCGGTAGGGTGCCAGGGCAGGCGGCTTGGCACCGAGTTCCAACTTGATCTTGTGATCCACCTCACGCCTTGGTGGAAGTTTATTTGGTAACTCGGGCGGCATCACGTCCTTGTTCTCCTCTAAGACTTCACGGATGATCAATGGTAGGTCATCCGTTTTCTCGATCTCGTCATCTTCCTTTAGGATGGCCAAGTAAGTAATGTCCCCTTTCTTAATGCCTTTACCAAGTTGTATGGCCGAGAGTTGTGTGGCATCTCGACCTTGCTCTTTTGGTGCCTCGACCGTGGGGATCATGCAAGGAGACCCTTTCTCCAAGATACAAACAGAACTAAAGGAAGGCATAGGGAAAGCGGTTACCTATCGAAGGAAGTCCAACCCCAAAACGACCTTGAAGTCATCCATGGAAACGATGGAAAAGTTCATTTGGCCCTTCCAAGTGCCTAAGCGTAGCTCGACCCCTCGTGCCACGCCATAGAATGGTGTCGCTTGTGCATTTACCGTCTTGAGCCATCATGTGCTCTCAGTGTACTTCAGGCCCAAACGGTTGGCTTCATCTTTGGACACGAAGTTGTGGGTAGCTCCCGTGTCCACCATGGCTCTTGTCAGCTTCTTGTTGATCACCGCTTCCACATACATGAGTCCATTACTCGGTGTTGGAGTCAACGACTTGGCCTTCAAGGCGTTTAGAACTTGGAGTGATCCCATCTCGGCTTGAGACTGTGTCTTGACGATCAACGATGGCGGACAAAGAACTAAGTTTGGGACAACTATTCATCGGATGCGGCCCTTTACACAAGAAGCATCCTCCTTTAGGAATGAAGGCCTTTTTCTTCTCTTCGTAGTCCCTTCGGCCCGGACGTCGATCTCGATCTCCCTTTTTAGCTTGTGGCCTTCGGTGATCTCGATCTCGGTTGCCTTGGTTGTTCTCCCGTCGTTCTCCCCCACCTCTGGCTAGATATTTATCCTTGTTTTTCGCCGCATTGGTGTGGGAGTATGGTTGGAAGTCGACGAGTGACTCGGCGATGGCAATGGCTTCATCAACCGTTTTAATGTCCCGACGGTGCATCTCTTGCTTGGCCCATCCTTGTAGTCCGTCAATGAAATAGAACAAGAGATCTTCTTCGGACATATTGGGAATTTGAAGCATAAGGGTTGTGAATTCTTTCACATAGTCCCGCATAATACCCCGTTGCTTCAACTCCCGCAATTTCTTGCGAGCCTCGTAAACCACATTCTCGGGATAGAAGTGCTTCTTGAGTTCTTTCTTGAACTCATCCCACGTGTCTAACCGACAAGCTCCTCGCTCGATGTCGGCATGTTTCCTACGCCACCATAACATAGCAGTATCGGAAAGATATAAGGCAGCGGTCTTTACCTTGGCGGCCTCGTCATTAAGGCCGATTCCCTCGAAGTATTGCTCCATCCGCCATAGGTAGTTTCGACTTCCTTGGAGTCTCTTGCCCCGTTGAACCCTTGCGACTTGGGGCAGTCGGGGTGGAGACATGGTTAGCACCCCCGTTAACAGCGGCTCTCTTGCAGAGCGTCAAGTCCTCCCGCATCCCCTCGATGCTTTCACAGACGGCTTGGATCATATCCTCTAGCTGTATGAACCGAGCTTCCACCTCGTTGTTGGTCTCTTCGGCATTTCCTTTGAGTGTGTTAACTTGCTCCAAGACATGGTCCTCCAACGTCTTGAAGTCGTGCTGGACCCTTTCCAACTTCTCGCCAAACTCTGCCACCATCGGTTCTAAGGAAGCGCTCTCGCGGGCCTTACTTTGGTCCCTCTTCTTATTCTTATTGGTGGGTGCAGCTTCTCTTCCACGTTCCTCAGCAATAGTCGATTCGTTCGAGTTTTCGACCATTCCTACAATACACGTGCACGATATTGACGCCTTTACCGGCTCTGATACCAACTGTCACGGACTTAATCGCTCAATAAGCCTCGTGCGGCCTTAGCTCTTTTTCGCCCCTCGCGATAGCTAAGTCAGCCTCACTCGAACTCGTGCTAGAGAAAAGATTGGCAAGGAAACAAAGAAGAAAGAAAAGAACTTAGAGAGAAAGCTTGTTGAATGCTTGAATGCTTACAACTCTTGGATGATTTACAAATGAGGATTCTACACCTATTTATAGCATCTCACCTCCTCAATGGACGGTGGAGATTGATTTGATCCTACGGTAGGGAGAGATTCTCTAGAATTCTCCATTATTTCCTACCTAACATGGAAGACTCTAGAATGCTTCTAGAATATGTACAAGTCTTGAGTGTTCTAGAATAATCTACACTATTCTATCAACCTCCAAGACCAAATGTGGCCCAACATAGCCAAAATAGCCCAAAGTGTGGTGAAAAGGCCCAATTTCATGACAGTGTGCTTTAAATACAAGTGTTAGTTATATAGAAATGAATAAGGGCATGTTGAGTGGATGATTGATGAAGAATGAGCTGGAAGGTTTTGTTGGAAAGCATTTGAATCGTTTTTCTAATAAAATAACAAATACTAAATGCATTACACAAGGTATTTTCTTTTAGTATACACTATACACTAGTCGAATTGCTTGTTCATCTCAGTTGGTAGAGCACAAGGCTCTTAACCTTGTGGTCGTGGGATCGAGTCCCATGGTGGACAATTCATAATTGACGGAGGTATTCCATGAAAGTTGCTCTCAACCTAGCGTTGGGGGCAGCCTACTACCCTACCACCCCTTTCTAATTTTTTTATACACTAGTCATAACAATAAATAACTAAACATAGTTTTGGATTTTCGAACCAGATCCTGGATTAAAGGTAAGGAAGAAGAGGTTCAAGAATTTTTTAAGTTACATATTCAAATTTCACATGTGAGTTTAGTTTTCACTTAATTGTTGATCATCAAATTATAAATTCAATTAGGGGCATTCCATCAAGTCGAGTAAAAAAAATTTTGAGTTATTCGAGTTCACGAATCGTATTTTACAACTCGAACTTAACTTGAAATTTTTTCAAGTTGAGTTGAGTTATTCGAGTTTCTATACTAATTTTATTATAATTATTTATAATATTATGACAAGTATTTATTCCAATTTTTTTTACTTTCTTTAACCATAAAAGATATATGTATATATATTATATTTTTTCACATTATAATGTTATTTAATATATCAAATACAATTTAAAATTATAAAATATATTCATAATATTATATTTTAAAGAAAGTATTTTGAGGGTAAAATATTGATGAGAGTATAAAGAAGTCCATGAATTAATGGGAAGAAAACATTTGTAAACAATTGTAGCCAAAAGATCAAATTGAGTAAAATGCAAAGTTATAAGACTAAATAAAAAAGATATTACATTTTTAGTAAAAAAAAGTAAGAATTGAAGTTACATAGGTATTCTATTGTGGTATACGAGCATGTAGTTCAAATTTGGTAAAAAACGGACTTAAAATAAATGATGAATTGAAGAAATAAGGAAATTATGAAAATTGAGGGACTAAATTGAAAAATAAAAAAATTGTAATAAAAAATGGAATTGAAAGTTCATATGTATTCTACGATGGTTTAGGAGCATGAAGTTCAAATTTAGTTAAAAATGACTTAAAATGAATGAGAAATGGAAGGAATAATGAAATCAAGGAATAAATCGTAAAACTGTCAAAATACTTAGTCAAATTTTTAGTTTTTCTAGTAACTTGAAATTTCAAAATTTCAACTCGACTTGAATTCGAAAACCGAATTTATGATTCGAGTTGACTCAAATAACTCAAAATTAAAAAATCGCTTTTTTGAATCGAGTCGAATTCTGTACCTTCCTAAATCCAATTATATGTTAGTGTTATTGTTATAACTTTGGAAAAGACACTTTAAGAACTACTAAATTTTTGTTAATAAAGATTTCCGGAGGACTATACCCTCTGAGCACAGCCTTCAAAAGTCATTGGAGACATCATACCATTTCCGAAACAATCCTTTTTCGAGATCGTTCTTCGAAGTCTATAATCCTTCAGTATTTGACGTGATCTTTGACAGAGTTAATCCTAATAGTTGATAGTCATATTGCATAATCTATCAACTTATAAACAAACATAATAATCATAGACTTGACACCAATCACCCTATATTTAGAGCTTTTTATTTTAAAGAAATACTAAAACCTCTTGTAGACACCCATTTTTGTCTGGGTCTTTTCTATTTAATTTTAATATTATTATTATTATTATTATTTTGAATTTTACATATTACACTTTTGCCGGCCTTGAAGCCCATCTCAAATTACAAAGGCCCAATCACTCGACCCGGTTCAGGCATAATTCCAGGCCCGCTCAGTAACCCGAACATAAATTAGGGTTTACCCTAATCATCAACAGTCGCCCCTCTCACCAGCCGTTAGATCTGGACCAGAATTAATGGTTTATATCAAGAGATATTTAGGGTTTTTAAACCCTGATCCAACCAGTCACCGCCGCCACCTATTCTCCTCAACCCCAGCCGCACGTTGGTCTTCACCGGTCACTCCTGATCCGCGTGAGCCGCTATCGAGCCAACCCAAGCCACCGCCGTTGAATTCTGAATAGCCACTGAGCACCTCTCGAGTCAAGTCCATCATCAACAGTGGACGAAAAATAATCCATCAGTCAGTGATTCAGAGGAAAAATTAAAGAAATATGGCAAGTACAAATTAAATCTGAGACAAATCTCCTTTAGGCCATTCAAGGGAGATATGATATCATTATCATATCACATCGATAGCAGTGGTCAATCAACACAGATACATCAACAAAAAACAGAAGATAAAAAGAAAAGAGGGGGAACCATTTTCAAGGGGAAGAGAAAAAAAAGAGGAGAAGAGGAAGGGAGAAAAACAGTAAAGAAAAAGGATCTTTGGTGAGAACCTAAAACAAAAAAATACAAAGAAAATCGAGAAGAAAAGAGAGGGAGAGAGTGTTCTTAGCTCTGTTCGAGGAACCAGAAAGCCCAAAAGTCACCGACGTTCGTTCTTCGAAAGGTAAATTTGTAGATCTAGTGATCTATGGAGGTTTTTAGGATGAGATGAGTGAGGATTTGGGCTTAGGGTGAAAGAGATGATGTTTTGAGGGTTTTCGGTCTACTCCGACCGCAATGCGCCGCCGTGAGCGTCACCGGCGACGGCCATTTCATCTTCCCCAACGAGATTAAATTGGGAGAGTTTAAGAAATCTCTCTTCCTCTGTTTTTTAATTAACCAAATGAGGGGAAGGATGGGAAACAAAGCCCATTTTGGGCTTTTATAATTCATTTAGAACGACGTCATTCTAAGGGGACCTTCTGTGCGTGGGTTAACTACACTTTTAGTCCCTAGGATCTTGTAATCTAATTATTACACCATTAAATGAAGTTCCACTTTCTTTGATTTCAAGCACTTACATTTCAGAGTTTATATTTAAGTCCCTAGTTTGTTTATATTACCATGTTTGTTTATGTTTTACACTGGTCGCCATATTTGTATTTGTTTCATTTTAGACATTGATTTCATATGTTATGTATTTAGGATGAGGTTCGAATTTGTCTCTGATATTTGTAAATATTATATTTTAGTCACTGATGTTAGGTGTTGGGTATTTTCTTTGGTATTCAAATTTGGCTATGATAGTTATAAATCTATTATTTTAGTCATTGTTTTACTTTTGGTTTAATTATGATTCGACCTTCATATTTTTGGTTATTGCAGTTTAGTCCTAGATGTTGTTTATGGTTTATTTTCATTTCTAATGCTTGTAAATGCTTAATATTTTGATTTTGGCTCTGTTTTTTTCTTTATTTATCGATTAATCCCTTCATATTTCTATTTATTTCATTTTAATCCTTTAAAATTCATGTTTGTACTATTGTGGTCCTTTGAGTTTATGTGTTGTTATTTTGGTCTTTGTAATTTAAAGTACTTTTTTTGTCATTATAGTTTGGTTTGTAATATTAATTTTCTTTTATTTTAATCCCCTATGAATGTACATTTTTTATTTATTTGTACCATATGTAATTAAATATGCTTAATTTTATTTGTTGTAAATATTTATTTCACATATTTATATTTGTATTTATTTCCATTGTATTTCTTTATTTAAATGTTGTCCAAATGTTTTCAAGAACATGTATGTGTAGAACGGGCATGGAAAGTACCACTTGATTGAAGTGATACAATCCGATACGACGTTCGAATGAAATGGGACTTGAAATAAATATAGTTTATTTTACCAATTAAATCTTGTTTATTCAAATGATTCAATGCGTTTTATGTGGTATTTTATTTTACGTAAATTCAATTTTTTAATTTGTATTCAATTCACGTTTTTAGTTAATCAATTTATTTATATGTAAATATTGTTTTATAGTTATATTCGATTTATATTGTTTTTCATAATCAAAGATATAATATTCTTTAACAATGAAAAATAGTTGAAGTAGTTTTCCCGACGGAGGATTGCTAATTTCAATATTATTTATTGAGTTAAAGGATTTTCTTTATATAGTTAATTCGAAGCAAGTCAATCACATTTCAATAAATGAATCATCTTTTAACTTTATATTCGATCTATCATTTTCACCATTACGACAACGTATAAGCGACACAGTACCAGTTTTGGGCGTTGTAGGGGTGCTAATCCTTCCCTACACGTAACCGACTCCCGAATCCATTTAATCGAATTTTTGGTGACGTAGACCAAATTTTGTCTTATAAAATATTTTTTTTCTTAAAATGGTTTTAAAAGACGTTTTTAGGTATTCGACCTACCTAACCTAAAGGTCAATGGCGACTCATATTCAATTTAATTCCAATTAATCCAAAATCCTCAATTTTTCCAAATAAAAATCATAATCGTTTTTTAAAATAATATTTAATTGTTTTATAAAAATATGGTTATGACACCTCTCTTTCAGAGCCATATGATATACATTATTTTTCTCTCACACGTCTTCTTTTTCCTCCATACTTTCCTATAGAATCATTTATTAATGGATGTTCTTATATTGATTGTAATTCTTCGTCCAAATCAAAAGAGATAACATGTTAACGGACGAAGCAATCTATTTGTTCTCATCAACAAGTATAATGATTGATTATGATTAAATATAAATTTTGGTTTGATTCTAATATATTAAAAAAATAGATTTTGTGTAAAAAAATTATGAATTATTTTTTTAAAAAAATTATGAATTATTTTTTTAAAAAAATATCAAAATTATAATTACGAACTTTACCCATTTACGAAAAATAAGAAGTTTGTTCATTTATTTTAATACATCAAAATTAGATATTGAATTTTATGCAAATTAATAAATTAATCCAACTTTTGAAACACATGAACTTGACTATTAATGTTTACAACTTGTTGTTTTATAATTGTTTGACTTTCTTCTAATTAATTGCTTTATAAATGATTCATTTATTTATTTTTATGTTAATTCTTTAACACCTACGTTATATGATATTTTTTGGTTTCCCTCTCGTTCATAGATTTCATATTGACTAATTCGGATTAATCTGTGTCACACACTTGATTTTGGTAGATGAGTCTTTCAGTAGAGATTTTTTGCATACACAAAGATTCAAATTTAAAACATTAATAAAGCGATATTAAAAACCCCGTTAATTCAATATAAAATAAGATATAAATAATTTAATATTATATGGATAGAACAACATTCTAAAGTCAATATAATTAAAATTATTAAAATATAAATCTTTCAAGTAATTTTAGTGGTTAAAGAGAATATTATTCATTCTAAAGGACATAGATTCAAACAACTACATTTACAAGGTAGGTGAATGTTATCTATTGATTTAAAAAATTATAAATATATGTTAATTTATAATTATATCATACTATTAAAAATTATTAAAATATAAAGTATACTAAACACAATTATTAACATAAAAATAAATTCTTAAAAGTTTATTTTATAAACCTTTTTCATCACATAAAATTAAAATATCTTAATACTTTTTCCTTAATCAATATTACATTTAGATTTAAAATTTTAATTATTTGTACGAACCAAATGATGTCGGTAGTAAAAGAATTGTTATCATTTTTTGAGGTTTCGGGTTCGAGCACAAAAATGTCAGAGGTATAAAGTTTAATATCAATTGATTGAAAGTTACATTTAAATAGATATTATCTCATATTTACCTTAAATTTATATTCATTTCGCGTGTTTTATATTCCAAGTATCATAGAAATTAAAACATTTTAGAAAGTTAATTATGATTTAACTTATATGTATTATAGATAAAATAATTGAGGTTATATGTAGGAGAAGGAAGGAAGAAGAGTGATGGTGAACATGGTAATTGTAGTTAACGAAGAGGGAGTTTAAAGATTTTGAAAGAGGAGATCAAGATTTAACGTTGATGAAGAAAAATAAATACTTCCTTTGTCCCGTTAAAAGTATCTCTTTTAATTTTTAAAATTGTCACATTCGAAATGTTTTATTAAAAAAAATCAACGAGCAACACATATTTATTCTTTAGTCCTATATGTCTCACTTTTTTATATTTATCAAAATAAATCATTCAAATCTATTAGTCACATTTTAAGGATAATTTTATCATTTCTATTAGTCAAATATACCTCCTAAAACTATGTGCACGTTCAATATAAGACACAAATTATGGGACAAGGGGAGTAATTAAAATGTTCAAGTCCAAATGTTGGTTAAAAATATTGAAATATTTTCATTTTATTGGTTGAGTTTGTATCCTATATTCTTATGTGGTAGGAAGGGTCTATGAAATGATTTTCTTCTACAAGGTGTTTTGAAGATTAACAATGATAAGTGGTGTTTTGATGATGACATCTTATGCTCTGAGTAGGGGTGTTCATTCGGTTAATTCGGTGGCCGAACCAACCGAACTACCATTTTCGAATTAACCGAACTTTTTTTTTCTTTAACCGTTAATTGAACCGAACTTTTTTTCGAAAATATTAACCGAACCGAATAAATTTCGGTTAATTCGATTAATTTTCGAATTAACCGAAATTTTTTAGAATTTCAGAATTTAATATTTTTTAATTAAAAAAATAATTTACAATTAATTTAAATAATATCTAATTATAAATAATATCTAATTAATTTGATTCAAACATTTTGCATTTAGTTTTGATATTATTTTAATTAATTAATATTGATTTGGGTTTTAAATGGATTTTAAATGGATTGAGCCTCTTAATATAATTATATTTAAAGATTAATTCGATTAATTCGGTTAATTAACCGATTTCGAACCGAATTAACCGTTAACCGAATTTCAAAAAAATCCTTAATCGTTCCCCGACCGAATTAACCGAACTAATTCGATTCGATCGGTTAATTCGATTAAAACCGAATTTTAAACACCCCAACTCTGAGGTCTTAAAGCTCTACAAGAATATTTTTCATGATGAAGCTAGGGGTCGCAATAGATTCTCGATTAGAGAAGCTTTCTTGTTTATTGTTGGAGAACCGTCAGCCTTTAGATGTGTACATCTCTGATGAGGAAATTAAAATGCCCTCTTCGAGATGAGTCACCTTAAACCTTTGGGGATGGACGGTCTTCACGCCTTCTTTTTCCAAAATTAGTGGGGTACGATCGGTACCTCAATTTGCCCCTGGGTGCGAGGCATTTTTTATGGTAATCCTATTGACCAGGAAATCAATAAAACTATGATTGTCCTTATTCCAAAACCTATCAGCCTTTGCACAGTTCTTTATAAACTGGCTATGAAGATCATCGTGAACAAACTCAATCCATTATGTTAAAGATTATTACTCAGAACCAAGCTAGCTTCATTGCTAGCTGTAGTATCACCGATAATATTCTTGTGGCACGGGGAGTCATCCACTCTATGAAAAGGAAATGTGGCACAACAGAGTGGATGACAGTTAAAGTAGACCTTGAAAAGGACTATGACAGGGTTGGCTGTGATTTTCTTGAAGACTCACTGGTGGACATGGGTTGCATTGATTGTACTTGCCGCATCATCATGAGCTCTATTACGTCCTCTTCAGTCCAAATCCTATGGAACGATCCCTTGTCTGACGAGTTTAAACTGACTAGAGGCATCCGTCAGGACTGTCTTCTCTCTCCTTATTTATTCATCATTCATATAGAGTGATTAAGCCAAAGCATTCAGTATGCTTTGGATATTGGGCTCCGCGGTGGCCCCCTACTCTCTCATCTATTTTTCATCGATGACTTGGTCCTCCTGTGTACAGTTACCCCTAATCAAGCAAACCTTCTGGGTGTCATTCTGGACCAAATTAGTAGATTCTCGGGCCATAAAGTGAACTCTATTAATACTCAAGTCTTTTTCTCCTCCAATGTTGACGACTTTCTCGCTAATGCCCTTTGCTCAACTCTTGGCTTCCAATGAACTATGGCCTCAGGCAAGTATCTCAACATGCCTTTTTTTAACAACTAAGTCACAAAAAACACATTTCAATTCATCTTGGATAAATTTTGGAACAAACTTAGTAATTGGACTGCTTTTAAGTTCTCTCTTACAGGTCGTGTGACGTTGGCGAAGGCTACTCTTCTTGTTGTTTCTAACTACTTCATGCAAACTGTAGAAATTTCCAGGGAAGTTTATGGCCAAATTGATCAACCAGTCAGACGTTTCATATGAGAGGTACCGATGAATCCCCAAATTGCTCTTTTGTTTAGAGGTCATTATCCCATGTTTACCCCTTTATCCGCACCGCATGAGTAGAACACGAATAAGGTATTTAGAAATGTACTCAGCTTGTTTTATTTGAAAAACCAAGATAGCCTTTTTATAGAAGGCTTTTACACAAGAAAAAGATGTTAGAATAATGATGACAGTGCTAACAAAAATAACAAACTTTAAAACAGAGTCCAGCTAACATCTTAACAACCAATGACCTCTGCTACCAGCTCATGCATAGCCACATCATATGTCAACAGGCTTCCTGCTCCTATTTGTTTTCTTTATCCTTAACCTGAACTTTCAGACGAAAAACTAGAAAGTTGGTTGGAATGTGTTAACGGTTTTGTAAATCCATCGACTGTTTGAGCATCAGCTGGAACATAATTGACTCTCAAACAACCATCAGCAACCTTTTTTCGAACGAAGTTGACGTCCAATTCGACATGCTTTGAACATGCATGAAACACGGGATTAGCGCTCATAGCTACGGTGCTAGTTTTGTCACTCCAAACAACATCAGTCTGAGTTTGAGTTATTCCCATGTCCGACATGAGCGCCTTCAACCACACGATCTATAAGACTATATCAGCTATGTTGCGGTATTCAGCCTTGTGGTGGACCGAGACCCATTTTTCTTACGAAAGCACCACGAAACAAGGTTATTACCCAGGAACACACATGACCCCGAGACCGAGCATCTATCGTCTCGATTACTTCCCCAGTAGACGTCTGCAAAGGCAATTATACTGGTAGGTTAGCTAGATGGTCGAAAAACCAATCCAAAGTCCAAAATGCCCTTCAAGTAACGCAAGATCCATTTGACCGTAAAAAACTAATGATATGAAATTTATTTATTTTTCAATGATAACGTAATATTATCTTGTAATGATACATAAATATCACCGTTAAATTTTTAACGGTGAGTATCAAATTGAAATCTAAATTCAATATCAATTATGATTTTTTAAAAATAAATTGAAGTACCAAAAATAAAATAAAATTTATGTACTAAACATGTAATTTTCTCATAGAAAATGGGAAAATTGAGTAATAACATTCTCGGTTTAACATTTTTCTTCGGATGTGTCCCACCATCAACCCATACATTACCATTCCTTAAAGTTGTTAATTATTTGAGTAAGGGGTGAGACTAGGGATGGGCAGGCTGGGTTTTGATCATGGTTTTTCATAATCGGACCGGTTAGTGAACCGGTCATACTATCGGTTTACTGGTTCAATCGGTCGAATCGGTTTGATCGGTCGGAAGAACCGGACGACGTCATAATTATTTAAAAAATTAAATAAAAATATAAAAAATATTTAATAAAAAATAATTTTTTATATCACAAGTCATATTCAAAGCAAATCATAACATATATAAGTTAAAGACCATAAAATTAAGTGAAACAAAATGATTCAAATTAACTACAATATAATATTTAAGGTAAAACATATTAAATAATAAATATAATTATATAACTATAATTTAAAAATAAATTTGGGGCTAAAAAATCATAACAAAATGATATTGTTTGGTTTAATTTTTTTTAAAAACAATCCCACATGGCTAAGAAACATAGAAGAGCATCTCAACTAACTTCTATAAATAATAAAGGTAATTTGGCATTCAAAATCATGGAGCCTTTTGATGAGCATTGAGTGAATTATTTTTTCACTTTAATCAAGCTCAATTTTAGGCTTCAATCGAGCTTCTAAATTTTTTTTTAGTTCAAGCCTTTTCGAGTTCAAGTTTCAATATTATATTTCGAGTTCGAGTTGAACTTGATAATTTTTAGCTTGAGAGTTTGAGTCGAGTTGAGCTTACTTTTAAAGTTTTCAAGTTCGAGTCGAGCTCAGCAATACTCGAGTTCGACTTGGCTCGTTTAACAAACGACGTTGTTTGGTTTATTTATTTATTTTTTTAAAAAAAATACAAAATTGGTGGTTTTTTCTGGTTTTCAGCCGGTCCAGTTTGAACGGTTCAGCGGTTCCGGCCGGTTCACTAGTAGCGGTTCAACCGGTGTAAATTGAACCGGACTAGGCAGCGGTTCCCGGTTGAATCGGCCGGTCCGGTCTGGTTTTCAAAACAATGGTTTTGATCAACTTATCCTGATTTGAAAAATATATATTCTCCACCGATTCAAATTCGTCCCAATTTTTGATAGAAAATCTGAACCTTGATCTTAAAAATATATATTCTCTACCGATCAGAATTCGTTCCAATTTTTTGACAGAAAATCCGATCCCGACCCAATCCCACCCGAAATAATAATAAAAATAGTGATTTATATTAAAAATAATAATATATATAGGGCTTTATTGTAATTATTTCTAAATATATAAAATAAAATTATATTTTTTTTGGGTCGGGTCGGATGTTTTTCACCCTAAACCTGAATCCGACCCGAACATCACCTTTTAAAAAATATAACCTAACCCAACCGTGAAATTAAAAAAAATCTAACCCAATACAATCGATTCAGGTCGAAACCTATCAGATTCGGATCTCATACCCATCCCTAAGTGAGTCATTTTCAATCACAATTCTAGTTTTGTTTTTTCCAATAAAATGGCAACCACAAACTCCCTTTGTTGCTACTTTTCTTCAACTTTATGTTTTATTAAAAAATTATCTAATTGTATTTTAGATTTTTAACATTTTAACTTTAAGAGAAATTATATTTTTATTTATTCTAATTTTTAGATTAAATACCTAATAAATTTTTATTAATTTAAATTTAAATAATTTTTAATTTTTAATATTAATTCTGTCTCTTTACTTCGTTTGTATGATAATTCCCATTTAGATTAAACATTTCAACTCCAAATAGAAGAAAAAGTCATAATTTCCGAGTATAAAAATTGTACGAATGCACAATTTTATATTTTTATATTAGGGGTGAATTTGAACGTAGAGACATAATTTGAATTTATAAAATTTCAAGAGATAAAATCATAATTTTAATATAAAATACATAAAAAAATTAAAATATATGATAATTTTAATTTTTCGGAGGTGACGGTCCATCCAATAAATGCTAGCAGTTTTTGTATTCTTTGTATTTTTAAAGGTTAAAGTACATATGTGGTCATTAAATCATATTAAAATGATCTTTTTTATCACTAAAGTCTTAAAAGTTATAAAATGGTCATTAAACTTATTGAACTGTTGCAAAATGGTTATTATAAATTATAAAATAATGATAAATTTTGATAAGTTTAAGGGTTATATTATAATACTTCAAAAAGTTGAATGAATATTTTATAATATTTTGATGAAGTCCGCTTTGTAACCATTTGAGAAGTTTAATAATTGTTATATCATTTTTAAACTTCAATGATAAAATAAATATTTCAACATAACTTAATGATCATTTGTATAGTTTATGGTTTTTTTTCAATCTAACCCATAACTTTTACTTTTATGAATTTATTCTCACTATTATGAGTTAAACTTTAATCTTTTAAAAAAGATTCAATTATTAAAATATCATGTATTTAAAAACGCAAGTTCATTAATAGTGTTATTAATTGAACTTTAATTTTAAAATCAGATAAGTTAAAGTATTAAATTCTCGAAGATAAAAGTAAAGGACAGATTTTAAAAATCCGGAGATTACAGGGACTGAATACAGAATTAAACCTTAGTGTTTTAGTCACACAACACAAGTCCAATAGCTTCGATTAATATTTTTGACTTCTGACAATTCTAAGTTGACCAGAGCCGACGGCTTCCGTCCGTGTCGTGCATGGCATAATATCATATTAAAGGACGCGTTTCGAAATCGTCTCTCTTCTGTTGCGTTATTTTTCCCCAGTAAGAAAAATCAAAGGAATTTAAGTTTGACAGTGGAAGTGATGGATTTATTTAATTTATTAGGGGAAAAACGAATAAATTTTGATTTTTTTTGTGGGCATTACCATTAAATTTGAAGTTTTTGTCGGTGTTAAATAAATAAATTAATTAAAAGCACTTTCGTTACTTTTGCTTTAAACTTTGAACCTTCGTGCCTCTCTCTCTTCTTAAAAACCTTTGGTCGAGTTCTCCCAATGCTTGCTTTCCTTTTTCCCGAGAAACCCAAACCCTTTTCTCATTAATCAAATTTAGTGTTGGGGTTCTTCCCGTAATCCATTTTTCGGTTTATTAGCGTTGGTCAAGCCTGGGAAGCCAACACTTTCCGTTTCTGTTTTTAGGCCTTTTGAAGTAGACGATGAAGCGATCGAAATTTGAGTCGTTAACGTATCCGTCTCGGTTCAGGGTAGTTAAGTTATTGATTGGGGTTTTATTTCTCTACCTTTTGCTTGTTAGCTTCGAAATCCCGCTGGTTTTCAAAACCGGTTCGGGTGGGTTGTTTACTGACTCATTGCCGAGGCCTTTGTTTCTCGAGAGCGAGGAGGACTTCAGTTACAAAACCGCGCCGGCTCGACCCGACAACGATCCGAACCGTGTCCGTCGTGCAGGAGGAGAGGGAAAAGTTGGGGAGTTCGAGGGAGTTTCGGGTCTACACTTTAATGAGAGCTCTTTCGACAGCATCGGCTCCGAAGGCGAGTTGTCGGTGCTACAGAAAACCGTACGACACGCTTTCGTAGTCGGCAGGAGACTCTGGGACGACCTCCAATCTGGTCAAAAGAAACACGATTCGAAACCCGAACAGCAACACCAAAACAAAAATAAAACAGAATCATGCCCGGATTCAATTTCCTTATCCGGGTCGGAGTTCGTGAACCAGGGGAGGATCCTGGTCCTTCCTTGCGGGTTAACGCTAGGGTCCCATATTACGGTGGTCGGAATGCCGCATTGGGCGCATGCAGAGCATGATCCGAAAATTGCAGTCTTGAAAGAAGGGGACGAGTCATTGATGGTATCGCAATTCATGATGGAATTGCAAGGGTTGAAGACGGTGGACGGCGAGGATCCGCCTCGGATCCTTCATTTCAATCCGAGGTTGAAAGGGGATTGGAGCGGGAAGCCGGTGATCGAGCAGAATACTTGTTATCGGATGCAATGGGGATCGGCGATGAGGTGCGAAGGGTGGAATTCGAGAGCTGATGAAGAAACAGGTTATATTTTAATGGCTTTTATACTTTTCAGTGCATTTGAGTCAATGCTAAATTAAGAGAGAATGTAGGTTGAGAAAAGGTTGAAAGTGTTGTGTTGCTTAGTTTTTTAATAATGGTAGGTAGTGAAGTCGGTTATGGTATTGCTTTATGATCTTGTGGGGAATGAGATGTTTTAAAAGATACTTATATAGTTACATAATCTTTTTACTGATTTGCTGATTGTTTAGTTCTTTCTTTGGGTAGTTGATGGAGAAGTTAAATGTGAGAAGTGGATTCGGGACGATGACGGTGGGTCGGAAGAATCGAAGGCGACATGGTGGTTAAACAGATTGATAGGAAGGAAGAAGAAGGTGACACTAGATTGGCAGTACCCTTTTACAGAGGGAAAGTTGTTTGTTCTCACGTTGAGGGCTGGTTTGGAGGGTTACCATGTCAATGTCGATGGGCGTCATGTGACCTCATTTCCTTATCGAACTGTGAGTATCATCGTGTTTTTGGCTTAATGATTTGATGGAAAGCTATGACACCTTATAAACCTTTTGATGGCATTTACAGGGATTTGTGCTCGAGGATGCTACAGGGTTATCTCTAAAGGGTGACCTTGATGTGCACTCTGTATTTGCTGCTTCCTTGCCTAATTCACATCCTAGTTTTGATCCGCAAAAGCATCTCGAGAGATTGAGTAAATGGAAGGCGCCTGCACTTCCTGAAGGAGATGTAGAGCTTTTTATTGGCATCCTTTCTGCTGGCAATCATTTTGCTGAGAGGATGGCTGTGAGAAAGTCGTGGATGCAGCATAAGTTAATTAAGTCTTCGAAAGTTGTTGCTCGTTTTTTTGTAGCACTGGTAAGCATAGATAAAGGGGGAACAGGTTCTTTCCTTAGGAAATTTCCCATGCTTGATATATTTACTTTTATTTTTCAGAGTGGAAGAAAGGAAGTAAATGTTGAGCTGAAAAAGGAAGCGGAGTATTTTGGTGATATTGTTATAGTTCCCTACTTGGATAACTATGACCTAGTTGTTCTGAAGACAGTTGCCATTTCTGAATATGGGGTGAGCACTCCGATGATCCCACGATGCCTATTTTACTCTTGCTAAAATTCTGTTAACTGATATAGTCTATGTTGTCTAACACTAGTCTTGTACACATTTTAGCTTGGGTGTCGGGAACAATCCTCCAAATATATGTTAAAACTTTTGAATGTACCTGTGTCAGACACATTCATATTCGTCACTCTGTTCGTGTTTGAGCAACATAAGATTTAGTGCATATAAAAACATAATTGCCATATATTGTTTCTTAGTTGTAAACTCTCAAGTCCTTAGCTCTTGTATGCTTTTTGTCACAGGTCCGTACAATGGCTGCAAAACATATTATGAAGTGTGATGATGATACATTTGTTCGGGTGGATTCTGTGATCGAGGAAGCAAAGAAGTTTGGAGATAAAAGCATTTATATTGGAAATATGAATTATTACCACAAACCCCTGCGCGATGGTAAATGGGCAGTAACATATGAGGTATGTCAGAAATTTGTTTCACGTTTTTAACTAATGCTTCCCGGAAGCTACCTGAGCTGTGAATGCGGGAAATGGTAATGTTTTAGTGATAGTTCTTGCTCTAGAATGATTAGCATGAAAGGTTTCTTTTGATCAGCCAGAAACTGACTTGGAATTTAGAATTTTACTTGTAGGTAGCTAAACCTGTCCTTGCTTTAGCTATAACTATGATTACATCTTTACGTCTTAACCTGAGTCGACACGGCCTTCAGTCGACTTATAATCAGTGATCATCTCTTAATCGTCATCCCCATCATGTTTAGCGCATAACATCGTGCGCACATCATCATAATCTACATATTTTGTTGATATCCAGGAATGGCCAGAAGAAGACTACCCACCCTATGCGAACGGTCCAGGGTACATAATCTCATCCGACATCGCTCAGTTTATCGTAACCGAGTTTGAGAAACACAAGTTGCGAGTAAGTGAGCCATTTTATTACACTTCCACTCTGCATGTCCGTTAAACAGCGGTATATGTTCGATAATCGTTGATTAAAAACGCCATTGTTGCAGCTATTCAAGATGGAAGATGTGAGCATGGGAATGTGGGTGGAGAAATTCAACAGCTCGAAGCCAGTCGAGTACCAACACAGCTTGAAATTTTGCCAGTTCGGATGCATAGAGGATTACTTCACTGCCCATTACCAATCACCGAGACAAATGTTATGCATGTGGGATAAATTAGTAAATCAAGTAAAGCCCCAATGCTGCAACATGAGATGACAACAGTTATACAAAACAAAATGAATAGATATAGTTTTTACTTGCACTGTGGTAAATTTGAGAGAAAAGCTTTAACAAATTTTGGTAAAACTGTATATATGGTGTTTAAGACCAGATATTGTGGGAACTCTCCCACTCCCCCACTTGATTCATTACTTCAGCAACATTGCCCACAGTTCTTCCAGGGATGAGTATTCGATTGGGTCGAGTAAAAGAATTTCAAGTGAGTAAAATTGTTTCAAGTTAGTCAGGTTGATGTGTCCTATTCTAGGATTCAAATTTTATTTTAAATTTTTAAAAATCAAAGTGAGTTTATAAAATTTGAGTAGAAAAGTTTTTTTTTAATTTATTTTTTATCTTTTACCTATTAGTTTCAATTTAAACGAATTTCTCTAACTATATGTATACACACATTGGTTTCAATTTAATTGAAATTTGAGTTGAGTTTGGGTTTTCCAAGCTGCTTATCTTTGTTCCCTCATATTTTTGTAGGTCATGGGTTTTAAATTCACTAGGAACACTCATCTTCATTCTCCAAGAGTACACCCCTCCCCTTCGCACTAGGTATGATAAAGATTAGATTTATCATTTGTCAAAAATTTTAAAAATATATTTTTAAGTAATATATCTTTTAAGATAAATTATTTATGAGAGTATAAAAGAGTAAAAGGAATTGATAGGAGGGAAAAAATACAAAAAATGAATGAAATTATCAAATTGAATAAAATAGGACTAAATTAAAAAAATAAATTTATTGCTAATACTAGGAAAAATATTTTGTAATATTAGTGGAGCATATGATTTAAATTTTGTTAAAATAAACTTAAAACGGAAGAGTAATTGAATAAATAAGGAAACCATGCAAAGTTGAGGAATGAGATTAAAAAAAATAGAAAATTTATTTTCAAAAAGAAAAATTGAAACTGCATATGTATTCTACAATAATTTAAGAGTGTATAAAAGTTTAAGTATTAAAATAGACTAAAATTGATAGTGTAAGTACTAAATGCGTAGTTTATCCTATATATAAAAAGAACATCTTTTTTTTTAAGGAATATAAAAAGAACATCTAATTTAACGCAATTATCCCCAATATCGATAACAAATTAGATAATATAAGATACGAATGTTTAAATTGTATTTTAGATATTATAATGAACGAAGTTATTTTTTAATTAAATTAATCTAAATATTTTTTTATATTAAATAATTCAACGATTTATTCTATAATTTTTTTCTTTGTCGAAGTTTGACACTTTAAAAAAAACGAAAATCGATTATATAGATGAATTTAGAATAATAATTTTAGACCATTTCAAAATTGATGATGTATTATAATTTTATTAATAATTAAAAATATTTTTAAATAATTCTAATATAAATTATTTCACATATATAATATTTCTGGGTTAATATATAAAGAACCAACTCATTCAAACTTGATTTTGGAAAAAAAAACATTTAGACTTGTTCAAAGTCAACTATAGAAAGAGCATTTAGATCTTTTAAAAATTAAAGATAAGGTTTTAGAAAAAAAAATATTTTAAATCCAAATTCTGTGACGTGTGAGTAACATACGTGAATTTTATTAAACTTTATTATAATTTAAATAATATTTTAATTATTAATTTGATTGTACTCTATAGCTGTATTTATAATTTTAGAAATATTGCACCAAAAATTTAATTACAATTTTCAAACAATTAAAATAGTGTTGTAATTTGTAAATGAGACAAAATAGATCTTAAATTATTTAACTTTGACTCGGTCAATACTCGATTCAAACAAATTCAATTTAAATTCTTAACAATCCGAAGTGAACTAATTGATATTCAACTTGGAAAACTTACGAGCAATTTGAAAAAAAATATTAAAATTTTAGTTTTTAAAATTAAATTATTAATAATATTTATATTTATATGTGTTTTTAAAATGTAGTATAAATTTTCATGTACTTAATATTCAAGTTCAATGTCAAATTTGAACTTGAACTGAGCTAAGTTGAATAATATTTCGAGTTTATTTTTTTTAGCTCAAACATAATGCATGTCAATATTTATATGACAATTAATTTTAATGATTTTATTAACGAGAGGATGTATTAGCATATAATGATAGTTTATGAACGAAATTGAAATGTTCAAAAGTTAGGGGACCAATTTAAAATTAGAATCATAGTTTGATGATGGAATTGGAATATTCACAAGTTTGGAAACCAATTTATAATGAGATTCGTAGTTTGTGGACGGAATTAGAATGTTCAAAAATTTAAAGATCAATATAAAATAATTTATAGTTTTAGGATAAAATTGGAATGTTCAGAAGTTTGAGAAATAATTTAGAATAAAAATTATAATTTAAGGATAAAATTGGAATGTTCAAACATTTAAAGACTAATTTAAAATGATCGTCCTAGTTTGAAGATGAAATTAAAACGTTCAATAATTTAAGAAGTAACTTTTAAAAAAAAGTCATAATTTAAAAATAAAATTAAAATATTTAACAAGTTAAGAATAAATTTAGAATGAGAGTCGTAGTTTAAAGACATACAATATAATTTATTCGATATAAATATATATTTTTTAGTATTATTTTTCTACGTAAAGTATATAAATGGTCCTCGATTATAGTGTACTACTTTATTAAGTCCATCGACTATTAAAAGTTACAAATAATCCTTCAACTATAGAATGTTACTTTATTAAGTCCATCGACTATTAAAAGTTCCAAAATGGTCATCCAACTATTCATATGTTCCAAACTTATCATTTTCTGTTAAAAATCGGTGGTTGTTTAATCTGGACGTTAACATGGTGACTGAGATATGATAATCGTTTGAGATTCTGAAATCAAATTTTATCATATCACTGTCAGTAGGTTAACGTTCAGCTGAGAATATCATCAAATTTTTAACAAAAAAATGAAGATTTTAGAACATGGGGAATAGTTAGGTTATCATTATGTAACTTTTAATAGTCGAGTGACTCAACAAAGCAACACTATATAGTCGAATGGTCATTTTGTAACTTTTAATAGTTGAATGACTTAATAAAATAGTACATTATAGTCGAAGGACCATTTATGTAATTAACCCTACTTTTCTGTACATTAAAAAGGTAAACGGAGTGTTAATTGATTGAGAATATTTAAGCATAATGTCTCAATCTATAAATAAATAAATAAAAGAATATCCGTGGAAATGAAAGAGCTGGACCGATCTGAAATTTCTCTGGAGCCTTGTAATGGACGTCGCTCTCTTTACATCTCCCATCTATATATATCCGCCTGTGTGAAACTGAGCACTGCACAGCACACATCTTTTATTGCAGTTCCAAGAGGAAAGGAAATGGGCGAGAGCAGCGTGAAGGTGCTGGGAGCATGGTCGAGCCCATTCGTGATGAGGGTCAGGATCGCACTTCACCTGAAATCCCTCAACTACGAGTTCGTAGAAGAAAACATGATGCAAGGCAAAAGCGAGCTTCTTCTCAAATCAAACCCCGTTCACAAGAAAATCCCTGTCGTCATCCACGGCGGTAACCCCATCTGTGAGTCCCTCGTCATCGTTCACTACATCGACGAGGTCTGGCCCTCCGCACCTTCCATTCTCCCTTCCGATCCCTACGAGCGCTCCGGTTCTCGATTTTGGGCTGCCTGTGTAGACGACAAGGTATGTATACACAACCAGAGCCAGCTCAGGAGGGGGAGCAGCATGAGCTCCGGCTTAAGACTTCAGCTTCCAGCTTCATAAAATAATAAAAATAGGGTAAATTACGTGTTTAGTAACTAAACTATCGGTTTTGATCTATTTTAGTACCTAAACTATCATTTTTTCAAAACAATACCTACAATTTAGTTTTTGTTTCATTTTAGTACCCAATGTTAAAAATTTTAGTTTTTGTTTCATTTTAGTACCCATCGTTAAAAACTTTAGTTTTTGTTTCATTTTAGTACCCGCAGTTAAAAATTTTAGTTTTTGTTTCATTTTAATGCCCACCGTTAAAAACTTTAGCTTTTGTTTCATTTTAGTACCCCTTTCAAAATTTAGCTTTAAGTTTTGAAAAATTGAAAGTTTAGTTACTGAAACGAATAAAAATGATAGTTTAAGTATTAAACGCGTTAAGTTTTAACGGCGGAGTACTAAATGAAATGAAAACTAAATGTTATGTATGGTTTTGAAAAAATTGAAAGTTTAGGTAATAAAACGAATCAAAATTAATAGTTTAGGTACTAAATATGTAGTTTACCCTTGTTTTAATTAGTGTTGTAAATGAAACGAGTCGAGTTTATGTATTATTAAGCTCGACTCAAATTCAAAAAGTTTAAAGTTGAGTTCGATTTGTCTCAAAAACTCACGAGCTTAAAGTTGTCAAGTTCGACTTGAACTCGAATAAAAAATTGAAGATCGATTCGAGCTCGAAAAAACTTAAACTTGAAACATTCTTACACTTAGCTTTGTTTAACTTGAACTTGAGCACGATTCAAACTCGAACTCAAGATCAAACACAAACCTTAAATACATGAAAAACTTTATATTGCATTTAAAAAAATAACATATAAATGTTAATATTATTGATAATTTAATTTAAAATATTAAAATTTTAATATAATATTTTTTAGTTGCTTGCTCACAAGCTTTTCGATGTTGGTCTCAAGTAACTTACTTCGACTCGTTAAGAACTCAAATCAAATTCCACTTTAATTCTGTAGACACTCATTTTTTACTGGGTTTTATATTTTTATTTTCATTATTATAATTTATTTATTATTATTATTAATATTTTTTATTTTTGCAGGTCCATGTTCAACATCAACTATCCCAACAACACCACATCACCTGGTGGTTAACTTCCCACGTTCCAAAGGCTCTCTTCCACGTACAACAAATGCCGAAAAAGCAGGGAGCATTTCCCATATTTTTTTTCATTTAAAATAGGGATTTGCCTACTGCACAGTGCACAGGGGGGATAGAAAGAAAAATCAGCTGAAAAGAAAAATAGAAACGAAAAAGGAAGAATAAAGGCTCGTTTAGGGAAGCGGGGGCATTTGATCGACTACACATCTTCTCCGTCGATTTTGACTTCCAGGCCTTTTATCTGGAACCGTCTTCTTTGCTTGGTATCGTGCCTCGTAGTGGACATGATTCACACGAAGTTGATGAAGATATGTGCCTGGCTCTAGCTCATCACATGGTGTTATGGAAATATGGCAAATGCTTGGAAGGAAAAAGCAAGTGCTTACATGCGAAAAGGAATATTAAACGAGGCTGCACAATGTTGCCATCAAGCACTGCAATTAAATCCTCTTTTGGTTGACGCTCATAGTGATCGTGGAAATCTAATGAAGGCTAAAGGGCTGATGAATTCTCCATCTTCGAAGCTTTACAGCAATGGGAATTCTATGAATGATGAAAAGAACAAGTCGTTTGCTCGAAAAGTAGTTTCCTTCGTCTTGATTACTGTAACAGGCGGTGTCGCCTTGAGTGCTCTTGACGACCACGCCATCCACCATGGCTGTAGCAGAAAAGCAATGGAGAAAGCCACTCACAAGAGGCAATCTGTATCTTGCACATTCCCCGTGTCTGGACCACAAGGCGATGGAGTATTACAATTGAAGGCAGTTCGAAACAAAGCTTTACGACCTATAGAATTTCTAAGGGGCATGTGCCCATTGACCAAAGAATGTCGTGCTGTAAAGTTGTTTTCAAAGATTGATGAGCATGTAGGTACCTTACTATACTCTGAACCTCAAGTTTTGAATGCTACAGGCTTTTCACCAAACTGTTACTCTTTATAAGTTGGAACATGTGGTACTGCTAGGTTCGTATTTTTTAATGTATTTTCTTTTATCATTTGTATTTAAAAATTGATGGACTAGATTTATTTAATATTTATTTCTTATTTTTTATCTAATATTTTTATCTTTTTAGGGGTAATTTCGATCGATCAAAAATAATTCAAATCGAATAATTTAAATTTAAATTTAAATTTAAATATAAATTTAAATTTTCGCAATTAAAGACAACCGATAAATTAATTGGTACCGAAAGGGCGGTTCAAGGGTGATAATCCTTCCTTGACCGTAACCGACTCTCGAACCCGACACGTTTCTGGTGTAACACAGATCAGGTAAGATGGTGTCCGACCCACCTAAATTTGTTTTAAAGTGGTCGGTGGCGACTCCGATTCATTTAATCTAAGTCGAAGCCCAATTCCGTGCCCAACCGAAAGACGGTTCCGACAGCTTGGCGACTCTGCTGGGGACAAGTAAGTGAATCAGGCCAGAATTAATTTTCGGTTGTCTTTTTATGCAAAAATAATAAATTTTAATTTTAATTTATTTATTCGATTTCAATTATTTACCTTTGATTATTTTTCAAATAAATAGTTGTACTGACATTTTTTTCAATGATTTCAGATTTTTGAAAAGTTTCTATCTCTAGCTCTATACCCGAGCTCCAAACCCTTTTAAGTGGGGGCGAAAGCAACGCCTTCGTGTGAATTTATTCACCGCACAGGCCTAGCAAGTAGCCTTCGGGATTCATATACCTTATGTCTTCGTGTGAATTTATTCACCGCATAGACATAAGGGAATGTGTCCTCTCGAGTTTAACTTAGTCCATATGAGCTTGTAATAAGCTTAGGACTAAGGGTCTGGCAAGCCCAAGGGGGCACCGGTAAGGAGAACTCGAGTACCCTCTTTAGAACCCAAAACGAGAAAGTGCAGGAAATTAGAGCCCACCCCAAAAACTTATTCCAAACCCTATGTTGTTTTGTTTCTTGCTCTATTTCCTGTTCAAAGCATGCGAACTAGACAAATATGTGGTTAGGATTTGTTTGAAATTAGCATGTGGGATAGAAATCATGTCCGGGTAGGAATACTAAGCATGTTCGGGTAGATATCATGTGGGGTAGGATTTTTTTATTTTTCATGATTATTTTTTTACCTCACTAACTTTTTTCATTTTTTGTTTTCTTTTATTTATTTTTCATCACTTGCATCATTTAAAAGAAGGTGTTGATCCACCAAAAACGTGTTTGTTAAACATGAATAATCTGCATTAATGGATAAAGGGGTTATAATACAAGAGATGAAAAGCTCAGAAGTCCAGCCACGGTCAAAGAATACTCAGAGACAAAGGTTGCAGGGGCAAGACGAGGAAAAAATTATTGATCCAGACGGTCCTTTCGAAAACTACAAGAACAAAGAGGAGACCATTATTGATGAATTCAAGAAACAAGCCGATAAACTTCGAATGGAGGGCTCCAATGGCACTTTCGTTAGAAATAAGCTCGGCAGAGAGTGAAAGCTGGAGACGCAGTCCTTCAAGACCTTTTTGGGGCAAGCATCTCGTCACTTACACAAGTTTAGCCAAAGGAGCCAGAAAGGTTCGACTAGATATTTAACCGGTGACAAAAAAGACGGAATATGAATCAACTTGTCAGGGGCTGCTCGGGATCTATACCATCAAAATGTTTTTTGTCTCTTAAGACGTAACACTTTTGTCCCCAATAAGGATTATTTATATTAACAGATACATTTTTTGGACCAATGCCTCGAACATTTCATGCATCATGCATTTAGATAGATTTTGCATTTTGTTATTTTCATTTCTTTACATTCACATTAACTATCTTCACATGTTTCATCAAAAATGGGAACATTTCGACCCTATTCCCATAACCTACAAAAAGCTCTACAAATAACTTTTTGACACTCACATAGTGTCACCATATCCGGTGGAACCCATGAAGCCCCATACCCCTAGTGGTATGATGAGAACGCTCATTGCGAATATCATGACGGTGTCCCAGAGCACACTATCAAGAACTATTTCATATTCAAGATAATCGTGCGGAAGATGCGTAACAAGAATTGGATCGACTTCAACAACTTGGGGGCATCCAAGTGAGGAAGATCATTTCATCATTTGAGGCATTTTGTTTGAATTTTTTTTCCATCTTTTCTTAAGTTTCTGTAAGGATATTTAAATAAATTTATGCTACTCTAAAGATGTTAAACAACGAATCACATTTGCAAACTTGCAATTCTTTGAATATCATCTGAATTAAGAAACTCTATAAATGGTTCAAAGTTACAGATCTTTAACAGGTTAACATGATAAAAAACTGATAAAGCAATGACTTTTGATCTTACCCAGAATATACCCTTGAACACCGTACCATGCTCTTGCAATTAACCAATATAACCTTTTTCTTTCATATAGTGCGGACAACATAGGTCATCCTTTTGCATATGACATTACTATGTTTTTTATTTAAGACATTCAATGATGATAATGATCTTCACAGATGGAATGGTCGAGTAAGTGAATCTAGTTTAGGTCAGTTGCTTGAAAATTAAACTCTAAAGATGAAATTTTTGACTTTCAACAACACCTAGACTATAACAGGTTCTTCTTGACAATCTTAAGAAATTAAATCCGTAAAGCTGAGCTATTCCACTAAGGCAATTGGTTATAGAGGAAACTTGAAAGCTCTGGCCTTATGAGTAGATTACATTCAAACCATGACATTGCTAAGACACTTGGCAATTCAGTGTTTGCTCCACTGCTTTTGTCAGGCCGAAGACTTTGTGATGAGATGAACCCTTCAGTTAACTTGATAAAAGTGATTATAATGTCAAGCTATCCCTCTACAGCAATTGGTTAAACGCCCTGACTTTATGGATTCAGCTAGCCAGATAACGGCAAATTAAATCAAATTTGTCTAAACAAGAAATTTTCGGTAATATTGGACTAAGGGAGTTAAGGAACGCCTGTTATAGTCGACTACACACGAGCACTCAAGAATTTCATTTTTAGACCGATATTTTTTGCACTGCCTTTGTTAGAGGAGCCTACAAAGCTTGAACAAATGGAAGATTTCAGAGGACCGAGATAAAAGGTCTAGTAATTGATCATGCTAGTTGCGTCATTTTGTCCGCACCCAATTAAAATGCCAAACCAAAAAAAAACATGTTGCGATATTTCAAAAAATGACATTTTGGGTAATCAAAACCTTAGAAAGAGGCCAACCTAAAGACAACTCATCCATTTGAACATTTGTCAAAGAGATGTAACTCTGAAAGCAATAAAAGAGCTATTGATTCCTTTGATATTTTTTGAACTCACGTTTACAAATTTGATTCAATGGCGAACAATATTTTACAGCATTTTTATCATTTTTTCTCCTAAAACAAGAAAAAGAGAAAAAAAACATTTTCAAACAGAGTAGTCTCAGATATGAAAGGTCTATAAAGCCTAAGCTTGAAAAGGGATGGGGCACGATCGATTCCATGGACCTGATTGGTAGGACTTCATCCAAGAGAGAAGACATAATTCATTATTGCATGCATCTTAGACATACTTAGGTGCAGTACATTCATCATTTTAGCATATATGATTTTTTGCATTTTTTAGAGTCAAGTTTTGACTTCAGGATGAAGGATACTCGATTCACACGTGCCTTTAAAGAACGATGGTGGTTGCTTAACTCAGTGGTGACCGACTTGACATATCTTAAAGTCAACTTCAGATGAGTTCGAGAGCCAGTTCAGAACAAATCCAGTTCGGCTCAACTCAACAACGAACAACATATTTCAAGTTAATGTCTTCAAGCCAGATTTCAATTCCACAACGGAAGATATTCAGCTGATAGAATTCATCAGTGGGCTTTCCCATAAAAGGGGAGTCATTCAAAGATCGTCTTATTTGGTTTAGACTTTCTCAGAGGAACCACCTGAAGAACTACGACCGACTTAGACCTATGAAGAGAAGCCATTTTTTGAGGCAACATTTGCAATATAGCTCAAGACAAGAAGGACTATTTGCCAACCAAAGACCTTCGAGTTCGACTATGCTCAACTCCAAGGCACATCATTTGCAGTATAGCTTAAGTCGAGAAGGGATATCTGCCAAAGACCCTCGAGTTCGATTACACTCAGCTTCGAGGGCACATCATTTATAGCATAACTCAAGGCTAGAAGGGTTATCTGTCACCAAAAGACCTTCGAGTTCGACTGCGCTCAGCTCCAAGGCACATCATTTGCAGCATAGCTTAAGTCGAGAAGGGCTATCTGCCAAAGACCCCCGAGTTCGATTACACTCAGCTTTGAGGGCACATCATTTACAACATAACTCAAGGCTAGAAGGGTTATATGTCACCAAAAGACCTTTGAGTTCGACTACGCTCAGCTCTAAGGCATATCATTTGCAGTATAGCTTAAGTCGAGAAGGGCTATCTGCCAAAGACCCTCGAGTTCGATTACACTCAGCTTCGAGGGCACATCATTTGCAGCATAACTTAAGTCGAGAAGGGTTATCTGCCAACCAAAGACCTTTGAGTTCGACTACGCTCAGCTCCAAGGTACATCATTTGCAACATAGCTCAAGGAAAGAAGGGCTATTTGCCAACTAAAGACCTTCGAGTTTGACTACGCTCAGCTCCGAGGCACATCATTTGCAGCATAGCTTAAGTCGAGAAGGGCTATCTGCCAACCAAAGACCTGACGAGTTCGATTTCATTCAGCTCGATGACTGCGATAAATTGCTTTCTGGAAGAATTTTCAAGCCGAAATCTTTAAACCGAGAAGAAGACAAAGGCCAAATCCAGGAAGCTCAATCACATTTGAGAAGACCGGACAAAAACTAGTTGTCTTTTTTATCTTTGCCCTATTCTTGTTAACACAAGAATGTGCAAAGAGGGGCAGCATCAGACACCCGTTTTTGACCGGGTTTTATATTTTTATTATTATAATTTATTTATTAATATTATTAATATTTTTTATTTTTGCAGGTCCATGTTCAACCCCAACTATCCCAACAACACCACATCACCTGGTGGTTAACTTCCCACGTTCCAAAGGCTCTCTTCCACATACAACAAATGCCGAAAAAGCAGGGAGCATTTCCCATATTTTTTTCATTTAAAATGGGGATTTGGCTACTGCACAGGGGGGACAGAAAGAAAAATCAGCTGAAAAGAAAAATATAAACGAAAAAGGAAGAATAAAGGCTCGTTTAGGGAAGCGGGGGCATTTGATCGACTACACATCTTCTCCGTCGATTTTGACTTCCAGGCCTTTTATCTGGAACCATCTTCTTTGCTTGGTATCGTGCCTCGTAGTGGACATGATTCACACGAAGTTGATGAAGATATGTGCCTGGCTCTAGCTCATCACATGGTGTTATGGAAATATGGCAAATGCTTGGAAGGAAAAAACAAGTGCTTACATGCGAAAAGGAATATTAAACGAGGCTGCACAGTGTTGCCATCAAGCATTGTAATTAAATCCTCTTTGGTTGACGCTCATAGTGATCGTGGAAATCTAATGAAGGCTCAAGGGCTGATGAATTCTCCATCTTCGAAGCTTTACAGCAATGGGAATTATATGAATGATGAAAGAACAAGTCGTTTTCTCGAAAAGTAGTTTCCTTCGTCTTGATTACTGTAACAGGCGGTGTCTCCTTGAGTGCTCTTGACGACCTCGCCATCCACCATGGCTGTAGCAGAAAGGCAATGGAGAAAGCCACTCACAAGAGGCAATTTGTATCTTGCACATTCCCCGTGTCTGGACCACAAGGCGATGGAGTATTACAATTGAAGGCAGTTCGAAACAAAGCTTTACGACCTATTGAATTTCTAAGGGGCATGTGCCCATTGACCAAAGAATGTCGTGCTGTAAAGTTGTTTTCAAATATTGATGATCATGTAGGTACCTTACTATACTCTGAACCTCAAGTTTTGAATACTACAGGCTTTTCACCAAACTGTTACTCTTTAAGTTGGAACATGTGGTACTACTAGGTTCGTATTTTTTAATGTATTTTCTTTTATCATTTGTATTTAAAATTGATGGACTAGATTTATTTAATATTTATTTCTTATTTTTTATATAATATTTTTATCTTTTTAGGGGTAATTTCGATCGATCAAAAATAATTCAGATCGAATAATTTAAGTTTAAATTTAAATTCAAATTTTCGCAATTAAAGACAACCGATAAATTAATTGGTACCGAAAGGGCGGTTCAAGGGTGATAATCCTTCCTTGACCGTAACCGACTCTCGAACCCGACACGTTTCTAGTGTAACGCAGATCAGGTAAGATGGTGTCCGACCCACCTAAATTCGTTTTAAAGTGGTCGGTGGCGACTCCGATTCATTTAATCTAAGTTGAAGCCCAATTCTGTGCCCAACCGAAAGACGGTTCCGACAGCTTGGCGACTCTGCTGGGGACAAGTAAGTGAATCAGGCCAGAATTAATTTTCGGTTGTCTTTTTATGCAAAAATAATAAATTTTAATTTTAATTTATTTATTCGATTTCAATTATTTACCTTTGATTATTTTCAAATAAATAGTTGTACTGACATTTTTTTCAATGATTTCAGATTTTGAAAAGTTTCTATCTCTAGCTCTATACCCGAGCTCCAAACCCTTTTAAGTGGGGGCGAAAGCAACGCCTTCGTGTGAATTTATTCACCGCACAGGCCTAGCAAGTAGTATTCGGGATTCATATACCTTATGTCTTCGTGTGAATTTATTCACCGCATAGACATAAGGGAATGTATCCTCTCGAGTTTAACTTAGTCCATATGAGCTTTTAATAAGCTTAGGACTAAGGGTCTGGCAAGCCCAAGGGGGCACCGTAAGGAGAACTCGAGTACCCTTTAGAACCCAAAACGGGAAAGTGCAGGAAATTAGAGCCCATCCCAAACCTTATTCCAAACCCTATGTTGTTTGTTTCTTGCTCTATTTCCTGTTCAAAGCATACGAACTAGACAAATATGTGGTTAGGATTTGTTTGAAATTAGCATGTGGGATAAAAATCATGTCCGGGTAGGAATGCTAAGCATGTTCGGGTAGATATCATGTGGGGTAGGATTTTTTTTTATTTTTCATGATTATTTTTTTACCTCACTAACTTTTTTCATTTTTTGTTTTCTTTTATTTATTTTTCATCACTTGCATCATTTAAAAGAAGGTGTTGATCCACCAAAAACGTGTTTGTTAAACATGAATAATCTGCATTAATGGATAAAGGGGTTATAATACAAAGAGATGAAAAGCTCAGAAGTCCAGCCACGGTCAAAGAATACTTAGAGACAAAGGTTGCAGGGGCAAGACAAGGAAAAAATTATTGATCCAGACGGTCCTTTCGAAAACTACGAGAACAAAGGGGAGACCATTATTGACAAATTCAAGAAACAAGCCGATAAACTTCGAATGGAGGGCTCCAATGGCACTTTCGTTAGAAATAAGCTCGACAGAGAGTGAAAGCTGGAGACGCAGTCCTTCGAGACCTTTTTGGGGCAAGCATCTCGTCACTTACACAAGTTTAGCCAAAGGAGCCGGAAAGGTTCGACTGGATATTTAACCGGTGACAAAAAAGACGGAAGATGAATCAACTTGTCAGGGGCTGCTCGGGATCTATACCATCAAAATGTTTTTTGTCTCTTAAGACGTAACACTTTTGTCCCCAATAAGGATTATTTATATTAACAGATACATTTTTTGGACCAATGCCTCGAACATTTCATGCATCATGCATTTAGATAGATTTTGCATTTTGTTATTTTCATTTCTTTACATTCACATTAACTATCTTCACATGTTTCATCAAAATGGGAACATTTCGACCCTATCCCCATAACCTACAAAGAGCTCTACAAATAACTTTTTGACACTCACATAGTGTCACCATATCCGGTGGAACCCATGAAGCCCCCATACCCCTAGTGGTATGATGAGAACGCTCATTGCGAATATCATGACGGTGTCCTAGAGCACACTATCAAGAACTATTTCATATTCAAGATAATCGTGCGGAAGATGCGTAACAAGAATTGGATCGACTTCAACAACTTGGGGGCATCCAAGTGAGGAAGATCATTTCATCATTTGAGGCATTTTGTTTGAATTTGTTTTCCATCTTTTCTTAAGTTTCTGTAAGGATATTTAAATAAATTTATGCTACTTTAAAGATGTTAAACAACGAATCACATTTGCAAACTTGCAATTCTTTGAATATCATCTGAATTAAGAAACTGTAAATGGTTCAAAGTTACAGATCTTTAACAGGTTAACATGATAAAAACTGATAAAGCAATGACTTTTGATCTTACCCAGAATATACCCTTGAACACCGTACATGCTCTTGCAATTAACCAATATAACATTTTTCTTTCATATAGTGCGGACAACATGGGTCATCCTTTTGCATATGACATTACTATGTTTTTTATTTAAGACATTCAATGATGATAATGATCTTCACAGATGGAATGGTCGAGTAGGTGAATCTAGTTTAGGCCAGTTGCTTGAAAATTGAACTCTAAAGATGAAATTTTTGACTTTCAACAACACCTAGACTATAACAGGTTCTTCTTGACAATCTTAAGAAATTAAATCCGTAAAGCTGAGCTATTCCACTAAGGCAATTGGTTATAGAGGAAACTTGAAAGCTCTGGCCTTATGAGTAGATTACATTCAAACCATGACTTGCTCAGACACTTGGCAATTCAGTGTTTGCTCCACTGCTTTTGTCAGGCCGAAGACTTTGATGAGATGAACCCTTCAGTTAACTTGATAAAAGTGATTATAATGTCAAGCTATCCCTCTAAAGCAATTGGTTAAACGCCCCGACTTTATGGATTCAGCTAGCCAGATAACGGCAAATTAAATCAAATTTGTCTAAACAAGAAATTTTCGGAAATATTGGACTAAGGGAGTTAAGGAACGCCTGTTATAGTCGACTACACACGAGCACTCAAGAATTTCATTTTTAGACCGATATTTTTTGCACTGCCTTTGTTAGAGGAGCCTACAAAGCTTGAACAAATAGAAGATTTCAGAGGACCAAGATAAAAGGTCTAGTAATTGATCATGCTAGTTACGTCTTTTGTCCGCACCCAATTAAAATGCCAAACCAAAAAAAACATGTTGCGATATTTCAAAAAATGACATTTTGGGTAATCAAAACCTTAGAAAGAGGTCAACCTAAAGCCAACTCATCCATTTGAACATTTGTCAAAGAGATGTAATCTGAAAGCATTAAAAGAGCTATTGATTCCTTTGATATTCTTTGAACTCACGTTTACAAATTTGATTCAATGGCGAATAATATTTTACAGCATTTTTTCTCCTAAAACAAGAAAAAGAGAAAAAAACTTTCAAACAGAGTAGTCTCAGATATGAAGGTCTGTAAAGCCTAAGCTTGAAAAGGGATGGGGCACGATCGATTCCATGGACCTGATTGGTAGGACTTCATCCAAGAGAGAAGACATAATTCATTATTGCATGCATCTAGACATACTTAGGTGCATTACATTCATCATTTTAGCATATATGATTTTTTGCAGTTTTTAGAGTCAGTTTGACTTCAGGATGAAGGATACTCGATTCACACGCGTCTTTAAAGAACGATGGTGGTTGCTTAACTCAGTGGTGACCGACTTGACATATCTTAAAGTCAACTTCAGATGAGTTGAGAACCAGTTCAGAACAAATCCAGTTTGGCTCAACTCAACAACGAACAACATATTTCAAGTTAATGTCTTCAAGCCAGATTTCAATTCCACAACGGAAGATATCCAGCTGATAGAATTCATCAGTGGGCTTTCCCATAAAAGGGGAGTCATTCAAAGATCGTCTTATTTGGTTTAGACTTTCTCAGAGGAACCACCTGAAGAACTACGACCGACTTAGACCTATGAAGAGAAGCCATTTTTGAGGCAACATTTGCAATATAGCTCAAGACAAGAAGGACTATTGCCAACCAAAGACCTTCGAGTTCGACTATGCTCAACTCCAAGGCACATCATTTGCAGTATAGCTTAAGTCGAGAAGGGATATCTGCCAAAGACCCTCGAGTTCGATTACACTCAGCTTCGAGGGCACATCATTTATAGCATAACTCAAGGCTAGAAGGGTTATCTGTCACCAAAAGACCTTCGAGTTCGACTACGCTCAGCTCCAAGGCACATCATTTGCAGCATAGCTTAAGTCGAGAAGGGCTATCTGCCAAAGACCCCCGAGTTCGATTACACTCAGCTTCGAGGGCACATCATTTACGACATAACTCAAGGCTAGAAGGGTTATCTGTCACCAAAAGACCTTTGAGTTCGACTACGCTCAGCTCTAAGGCATATCATTTGCAGTATAACTTAAGTCGAGAAGGGCTATCTGCCAAAGACCCTCGAGTTCGATTACACTCAGCTTCGAGGGCACATCATTTGGAGCATAACTTAAGTCGAGAAGGGTTATCTGCCAACCAAAGACCTTTGAGTTCGACTACGCTCAGCTCCAAGGTACATCATTTGCAACATAACTCAAGGCAAGAAGGGCTATTTGCCAACCAAAGACCTTCGAGTTTGACTACGCTCAGCTCCGAGGCACATCATTTGCAGCATAGCTTAAGTCGAGAAGGGCTATCTGCCAACCAAAGACCTGACGATTTGATTTCATTCAGCTCGATGACTGCGATAAATTGCTTTCTGGAAGAATTTTCAAGCCGAAATCTTTAAACCGAGAAGAATACAAGGCCAAATCCAGGAAGCTCAATCACATTTGAGAAGACCGGACAAAAACTAGTTGTCTTTTTTGTCTTTGCCCTATTCTTGTTAATACAAGAATGTGCAAAGAGGGGCAGCATTAGACACCCGTTTTTTGACCGGGTTTATATTTTTATTATATAATTTATTTATTAATATATTAATATTTTTTATTTTTGCAGGTCCATGTTCACCCCCAACTATCCCAACAACACCAATCACCTGGTGGTTAACTTCCCACGTTCCAAAGGCTCTCTTCCACATATAACAAATGCCGAAAAGCAGGGAGTATTTCCCATATTTTTTTCATTTAAAATGGGATTTGGCTACTGCACAGGGGGGGACAGAAAGAAAATCAGCTGAAAAGAAAAATAGAAACGAAAAAGGAAGAATAAAGGCTCGTTTAGGGAAGCGGGGGCATTTGATCGCTACACATCTTCTCCGTCGATTTTGACTTCCAGGCCTTTGATCTGGAACCGTCTTCTTTGCTTGGTATCGTGCCTCGTAGTGGACATGATTCACACGAAGTTGATGAAGATATGTGCCTGGCTCTAGCTCATCACATGGTGTTTATGGAAATATGGCAAATGCTTGGAAGGAAAAAGCAAGTGCTTACATGCGAAAAGGAATTAAACGAGGCTGCACAGTGTTGCCATCAAGCACTGCAATTAAATCCTCTTTTGGTTGACGCTCATAGTGATCGTGGAAATCTAATGAAGGCTCAAGGGCTGATGAATTCCCATCTTCGAAGCTTTACAGCAATGGGAATTCTATGATGATGAAAAGAACAAGTCGTTTGCTCGAAAAGTAGTTTCCTTCGTCTTGATTACTAACAGCGGTGTCGCCTTGAGTGCTCTTGACGACCTCGCCATCCACCA